>NW_026125506.1:10880000-11480000 GCF_943737965.1 Phodopus roborovskii | reverse complement strand
TTCAGGTTTTGAGCCGAGCCGCGGGCTGGACCGGGTTGGGGCCAAGGCTGGGGCTGCCCGGCCGTTCAATACTGCGGTGGCTAATGGCGGCCAACTCTCCTCCTTCCTTCCGCCATCCTGCTTTCCCGGGGTGTCGCTGGGAGCGGGGAGGCAATCCCGGGTCCTAAGAGCCTGCATGGCTCCGCACCCGGAATCCCGGTGATGGGTCTCTGGGGGCCTTAGGCCTTGGGGGTGTCGCGCATCAGAGTTCTTGCACTCGCCCCCCCGCCCCTCCCATCCCCCGGGCGCGGCGCGCGGTTCCCGCAGTGGCGGCCGCGGGAGGAGTCGGGCCGGGCAGGGCGAGCCGCTGGAGGAGGGATGAGACCCTGATCTCCGCATCAGCCCCAGACTCCAAGGCCCAAGCGGGCACGAGGCCTCGCCCTGGCTCCAGTCTCTGCCGTTTTGCCTGGGAATAGAAGCCAAGTAGCCAAGGGCCAAGAGGCTGCCTAAGCCTCCCTTCGAGCCCACTCGGCTTCAGGAGACCCACCCCTGCCTCCCCCAGTCGCCCTTTGATAGCTGAGCCGCAGGGGCGGGTCTCCCTTTTGTCCCCACTGTGGGTTAGAGGCCCTCGCAGTGCCTGAGCCCCTTCACTTGGACGCCGGGGGCACAGCCTCCAATCCAGCCCTGCGGGTTGGAGGTGTGTGTTGAAGGGGGGCGGTTGGGGCCTGGGAAAGCCGATTGGGGCCTCCCCCTCGGGATCCCCCCCCCCCGGTGATAATGCCCGAGGGTAAAGCCTTAGATCTCAGTCTTCTTGGGGGAGGGGATGCGGACAGGGCGGGCCTTTGGAAATGCAGATGAGTCGTCTCCTGCTGCTTGTCGCCCTAGCTGAACCTTAGTGACTCAGCCACCCCCCACCCCACCCCCATCCATTCCAGAGTGAGGGCCGCCTTGTCAGCTGGGAAAGGGGGAAAGCATTTCTGAAGCCTCCTTTCTATCTAGTAGACCCTGTTGGTTTGCATTTGACCAATCCATTCTCTGACCTACAAACTGTGGGACTGTCCTAACAGATCGTCCGAATTCACAGGTCTTGGCCGGAGACCGGAGCAATGTCTGGGTTATCCCCACAGTAGACAACCCTTGCTTCCTCTGGACATCTGGAGCAGGCTTAATTTGGCCGACAGCTTTCCCACTAAGGTAGGTAAGAGCCCTTTCCCCAAGTTAAGAGAACTGTATCAGGGGGCTTGGGCCTGCGGCCTTCGAAGGGCGGTTGGGATCCCCAAACTCGCCGGGCTGGTTCTGCAGCCCCTCCCCCACGCTGATGTGGCGGTTGTGTGTGTGTGAAATGGGCGGCCTGCTGGGTCCATCCAGCCCCGCCTGTCAACCTCTGTTTAGGGCGGGCGATTCTCTGCCGAATTTAGCAGCTTACTAGAGCAGGACTAGGAAGTATTTCCCAGTGGTGTGTTTTATGGTGGGTGGGAGGGCCCTGGCTGCTTCTTGAAGGCATTGACTGCTGCCAGGCTTGCCGGTTGCGCTTCAGCCATTCCTCCTGAGCCCCATTAGGGGAACCAAACGAGCCACCCTCTGATGTCTGCGTTGCTGTGTAGACAAAGAACCAAAAGACCTGAAATCTTAGGCAACTTTCCCAGAGAAAAGGTTCCCTCGATAACCCATTTTTCCTGGATTCTCACAGTGCTCTCTTGCCTCCCAACAAGGCCAGGTTGTCGATAGTGTCTGGCTTCTAGAATCTTACAAAACCGGACATGAAAGGGGGCTGGCTCTTTACCCGCAGTGACCTTGCATAGTCAACACGGTCTCCCTAATCTGCAAAAATTAGACAGCCCAGGCATCAGAAGTCAGGAGGGAAACTCATTTGAAGCTAACTGCAGTCCCTTGAGTTTCTCATTCGGAGGTGCATCTTAAGAATTTGCGCTTCTTGCAAGGTCCCAGGCACTACCAGTTTTCCAGACTCTTCCTGCCAGGTGACACCTGGCTGGGTAGATAGCAGTTGGCTTGCCCTTCCCCCGGCCTAGGAAGCCTCTCAGCTGAAGGTGGTGTGGCCCTTGATATCTGCCCCCGGCCCCCCAAGTGTGTTCCTAGTTATGTGTTACTTTGATAAGCTGTTTGGCTACAGGTGCCCCGGATCATGCTTTCCCTATTTTGGCCTGAGCTCCCAGCTGCTTGTCTTTCCCCTTGTTCCTCGCTCCTACAGTTGTGTGAAGTGGGACTTGCGGAGCCTGGCAGGCTTCACGGAGATGTTGTTGGAGCCATGTTGGTGCCTAGTCAGGGATGCTTCAAGCCCGGCAGCTATGGGGTAGTGACCTTGGACCAGTGTTTCCCCTGTAAAACGATCATAACAACTGCTGGAAAAGGTTGGTGGGAGGATTAATGGAGATTAAGGGGGGCGCACTCTTGGCTCTGGCGGCTCCTACTAGTTGGCCTCCATTACGATAGGGATTGTCGCTGGGAGTGGCTGCAGGGGTGGGGGCTGGGCTGTGTTCTGGGCTCCTCCCCACCAGCCCACTTCCTGAAGCACGTGCTGGAGCCTCCGGGCAAAGGAGAAAGAAAACTGGCTCTGCTTGGGAAGGCAGCCAGCTGTTTTTCTTCCAGTGCAGGTTTTAGTCCAGCCTGTTCCGGGCTCAATGGGCTGTTCTGTGGTGGGGTCATCATTTGGGGCTATGGTTTTTAAGGGTTACCCACCAATGGTCCCAAGAGACGAAAAGTCTCACCCAAGGTTATGAGGCCACCACTGGCGGAGCCCGTACAGGGTTCCAGGCATCTTGATTTTTCAGCCCGGAGCCTGGGCCGCTGACACCCCCTTCCCCAGCTGTCTGGGTTATTTTAGGAACCCTCCCGTGCCAGCTGTCTGCGTCCATCACTGCCAGTGTCTGGTAGCATGGAACCAGGATGGTCCTGGTGTAGTCGGCAGGGCATCCAGTCCTGGATGAGCAGCTGGCTTTGTTCAGGGAAGTTTGAATTCCTCACCCCAGGTGGGAAGAGCCGGGAAAAGCACTTAGAAGTTGATTTGGTTCACGTCACAGATACTCTGTAAGCCTTTGAACCTACTTGGTCTACGGGAGAGCTCTGCTTCTCTGGTTAGAGTCTGGGGTCTTTATCTCCTCCAGCCCCAGATTAAGTGATTGGTTTAAGTCATGCTGTGTCAGCTGTGCCCTGGAGGGCTACAGACTTTGGGGAACAATTAAGGTGCTAAACTGGTTCGGTGGTGATTGGGCCAATTTGTGACTACTGTCTGCTCTTCACGCTCTTTACCTTTTTTTTCTGGCCCCCTTATCACCCCCAGGGCGGTAGGGTGGGGCAGTTTGTCTCTATGTTGTTCCTGGCCCTGAGGGGTGCCCCGCCCACTGGTCACTCACTGAGCTTGCTTGGGGCGGGGCTGCTTTGGCCTGCTGAGAGAGGGCCACGCCAGCGGAAGGGCTGCCTGAGCTGGGAGGTGGCTGGACTAGCTTCACTACAAAGATTCCAGCGTCCCGCCCCTTCCGTCTCCTCCACCTGGCCTGGAGCCCCAGTTTGCAACATGACCTTTTAGACGCTCTGGGTATAGCTGGCAGCCAAGATGAGAAGAAATACCCCCAACACCATACGCCCCCCAGAGTGTGCTCCTGTGTTCTGTGCCCTCGGGCAAGTTCCTGTGGATGGGGAACCAGGAGGGCTCTTTCTAACATTTTGGTGTGACAGAGGAGGGTCTTGACATATCCAGGCTAGACCTCTTGACAGGCTGGGACCGTAAGTACACTTCCTTTGCGCCTGGCTTTAGCTGTTTGTCCAGCCTGGCTTCTAGAAATGACTTGCCCATCCTCCACTTGTTCCCTAGGCTGTTAGGCAGCTGAGACCTGGAGAGACCCTGCCTAGCCAGGTGGATAAGATTGCACCCCCAAGGCACCCTGGCTTCACACCCTCCCCCCTTTGTTTGTTAAGGCTGTAGCTGGAGCCCTTATCCCACCACTATCTACCATCTGCATTTGGACAGCTAAATAATTGATTTATGGTGCCTCTGAGAAGGGGAGTGGCCCCTTGCCTCCTCCCAGCCAAATTTGTACTTTGTTCTGCCAGACCGAAGGCTTTCCTGCCTCTGCTCTCCTGGGCTGTTTCCCTGTTGGCCTCTGTAGCATAACCTTCCCTGAGACCATCCTGCAGCTGGCTCCCTGAGGCAAGACCAGCTGAAGGGCTCTCTCGCTTTCCTACTCTTTCCAGGAATTCTTGAAGAATCCGAGTGATGGGGGCAGGGGGAGAGAACAATATATATTGCAGGTGAGGGAATAAGCCACCCCATGTGGGTGAGTGTGTTTTATCTCCTCAACTGGGCTGGCCTGGCCCGACCTCTGAGAAGGATCTAAACAGCAGCTGGCTGGATTCCTGGGTATTTTTAGCTACACCGATCCAGCCCCACCATCACCATGAGAAGCTGGGTCCAAATCCAACACTGCGGGCCTGATAAAGCTGGGGTTCTGCCAGCCTCCTGGTGAGGCTGGGGTGACCAGTGGCAGCACTGAACCCACCTGAACCAGAATTAACTTGCTTTTGGTCACTTCCTCCCTGCAGCTTCCTGCAGACTTGCTGTCACAGTACGGAGGGTGCAGACACAGGTCTGGGGGGTCTGGGGGAAGTCAGGAGCCCTCTCTTGGCTATATGTAGTAGAACAAGTATTGTTCTTTCTAAGTGAATTTTCCCCTGGCACATGAAGCCAGCCAGCCTCCTGGGCCCAGGACCAGGCCCGAAGAAACCTGAGAGAAGAGACCTGGAAACCCTACAGAGGTAAGTTGGGCCCAGCTCACTCCGAACCTCCCTCCCTCCCTTTCTGCAGGTTTTACTCCACTATGGAATAGCCTGCTCTCTGGACAGTCTCTGGCATGTTGTCCACCCTTTTTTGCCATCCTCACAGGGCCACTAAGATACAGCCCCAGCCCCTCCTCCCTTTCTTGGTTTTGTTGGGTCTCTGTAGCCCTTCTCCTCCTCCAACCAGCAGTCTGGCCCTCCCTGATTCTGCCTGTTACCTTGACAACCACCTGGGCTTGTGTCTCCTCACCGGAAAACCTGAGGAGGGTTTTCCAGCTGCAGGGTGTTTACCCAAATTGGGCACCCCTTCCAGCCTCCATTAGCTCACCCTCTGCCCAACTGTACCCAGTACAACAAACAGCCTTCCCTGGTCCCTTGGCTGTAATCTCAAAATTGATCACACCGGTGCTGGGAGCGCCACCACACTGCTTCCTCCAGACAGCTCCTCATAGGCAGGAACCAGGTTGCGTCTCAATAAACAAATTGCAAAAAAGGAATAAACGAGTTGCTGAACATTTGTTAAGGGGCCCTTGATCCAGCGACAAGAAGGGGTTTCTGCCCAAAAGCTAGAGGTTGGTCCAGGTTTCCACTCCCCCAGTCCCTGTTGTCTTTTGCGTTTCCATGGGCGGTCGCTGCTGCCCCCTGGTGGTATGGCTTTGCCTTGCACCTCCTGGAGGAAAGGGGAGGGGGCGGGAAAACAAGAAGAAATGGCCTGGCTTTTATGAAATCTCCCGGGTTGGTAGTAGACTACTCCACAAAGTGAAATTTCCTGGTGGTTTGCCGAGAACTTGTAGGCATCTTCATGCCCCCGGGACCGCCTATCTCTGGCAGGCTGCAGGGACCCTCTGCTCATAGTAACAGGAAAAGAATGGGTCACATGACATTAGCCAACTGTATCACTAGTACTTGTTTGTATTAAGCTCTCAGCCAAGAGCTATTGGTGGTGGGAGTGGAATTCCTGGGGTGAAAGACATGAAGCCAGAGGACACCAGAACACTTCTTGGTGGAGATGGGGATTGTTTCCGAAGCTTACAGAAGGGCCACATCCTCGACGACCATCACAGTCGCGAGTGTCATGCTTGGGTTCTGAGCCTTGCTCAATACTGCCTACGTATTTTGAGTCAAACTCTGGAAAGAGGCTGTTCACCTGAGGCCAGTGCAGAAGGCTTTCCCGGCAGGGGGCGCCAGGGCTCCACGGTGTGGGTCAACAGAAAGAGTAGGGAGGGGAGCGGAATTCCTATAGTCACACATTGACGAGGGCCAGTCTCAGACTATGTGGACATATGATCCACGTTCTGGCGTCTTAGGGACGACCGTGGCTACAACCTGTAGGAAAGCAGTCCACACTGCCCGACTAACTGCAAGGGCTGGATGCGAACCTGTGTGCCGGGTACAGCCCGCCAATCAAGGAGTCGCTAAGGGGGTGGAGCCGGCCAATCAAAGGGTCCTCGCCAGAAGGCGGAGCCTGCCAATAAAGGACTGTCGGTGTGAAGAGGCAGAAACCACGACTCTGACAAGCTGGGGGTGCGCAGGGACGCATGGTGATGGGGATGCTCTGCGCTTGCGACTCAGCATCCGGTTCCTCAATTTTTTTTTTCATTTCCCCGGGGACTGAGAGACAAACACCCAGGGCCGGGACCATAGCATAAGGTAATAGAGACAGGGAGGTGAACCTGGGAGGCTGCCTGGCAGAGGGGGTGCCAGCTGCCCGAGGGCGGAGCCTCGTGGCCCTGCCCTGCAGCCCCGCCCCCACCCTGTCACTCAACTGGGCTCTGGGCAGAGCGCAGCATCCAGTGCTGCGGGCTCTGGGCTATGGACGCCCCAGGTGCTCCGGCCCCAGCAGTCGCCCCCAGCTCAGCAAGGAAGGAGCTGAAGATAGTGATTGTGGGTGACGGCGGCTGTGGCAAGACGTCGCTGCTCATGGTGTATTGCCAAGGCTCCTTTCCCGAGGTGAGGCCCGGTAGGTGGCAGGAGGGGTGAGGATGGGCTTGGGACCTCTAGGAACAAGGGATGTCCTCCAGCCTGGACCCAGGCCCACAGTCTGGACCGTGCGGTCCTGGGTGTCTCCTTCAGGCAGCCCTTCGGGAAATCCCTGAGCTCAGTGGTTTGCCAGGTCTGAGCTGGATGGAGTGAGGGTGTTAGACAGTTGTGGGGGAGGAATCTGTTGGGACTCTGGGCGTCCTTTGTACCTCCTAAAAGATCAACCCTGACCCCCTCTCTTACAGCATTATGCCCCATCGGTGTTTGAGAAGTACACGGCTAGTGTGACAGTGGGCAGCAAGGAGGTGACCCTGAACCTCTACGACACGGCTGGTGAGTGCACCAGAGCCCAAAGGTCCCCATGGTCATCCCCCCCCCCCCGGGTTTCCCCTGCCTTGTTGGGGGCATTCCCTAACATGCCAGAAGGTCTCTGCAGAGTGCTGGCTAGTCGGGGGGCCCTGTAAGCCAACAGGACCTCTGCCATATCAGCTTTAAATGGTGGTAATAGATTGAGGTGAACCCCCCCCCCCCCCCAGTGCTATGTTCTGTTCTCCAGCCTTGTTCCTCTCCTGCGGTTCTAGAAAACGTGGGCTGTACTTCTACCTCCCAAGGTTGCAAAATTCCTTACTTACCGTGGTATTTGATTTGAATCCCCTGGGGCTTGGGTTCCAATGACCTATGTTTCTGGGCCCTATAGTTTTAGGTTAGCAAGCTCCAGATCGCAGCTGTGACTCCAGGGTTCAATGACTGGCATTTCTGTGTTGAACCCCCAATGTCCTGGTCCTGTGAGTGGACCTCCTCCTGTGTCCCTCACTTCTGGGATCCTGGGGCTACAGTCCATTCTGTGTTTTCTTGATTTTTCTGTGAATAGACAACTTTAGAAAAGAACCTAAGTCTAGGATATGGATCAAAACAAGATTCTATCTACTTACTATGTGCCAGCCCCTCAAGGGGGTGGGTGCCGTTCATAGTCCACAAACATTGGGATTCCCTTTGGGGTGTCATGAGCATTTTCAGGGTAAAGGTTGGGCCAGGTGGAGCCTCACCCAGCTTGGTGACTCAGTGTCTAGTGACTGGAGTGGAACCACGTCACTGTCACTGAGTGCCCCTTCCCTGCTAGTCCATCCCTGTGTGCATGAGGTAAAGTCTCTGCTTTTAAATGGAGCTCAAGTCCAGCCATTCTCCCCATCCCACCACCCCCTGGAGAAGATGAGGAGGGGCTATCCCCACCCCAGACCTCTACCTCATTCCTGTAGTGGCAAGGTCTACTGGAGAAACTCTTGACCCCTCTGAGTGGCCCACGGAGGCTCCCCACCCATCCTCTCCTCCAACCCCAGGTGTATGAGAAAGGAATTCTGGGGTGTGGCCCCAAGACCAGTAAAAGTGTGTCTGGAAAACTTACTTTCACATGCCTCTGATCCAGGAGCCAGGGAGGGGCAGGACCATTGGCCACACTTTGGGCTTGAGCACAAGTATTGCACGCCTCTCCACAGCCCCAGGAGAGGCCAGGAAGTGTGTTTTTCCCTCCCTCTGCCACCAGCCTTTCGTGTCACATCCCAAAGTCCCCTGTTCAGGACTGGTTTCCCCCATCAGACCAGAGCAGAGACCGTTTTGGACATTTTCTGAGAAAAGGGAAATGCCCGAAGGACATGTCAGGCTAGAGTGCCATACAAAGGATCAGAATGCTACTGTTGGTAGAAGGATGAGTTTGATGGAGGGTCCCCAGGGGCTGTCATCGGGAGGTGGTGATGATAGGTGCCCTGTGATGACCTTGTCTGTAATGCTCTGCTGCCCGCTTGGAGTCACTGTCTTGGACACTGTCTTGGTTCACTTAGTTGTGTCATTAGGGGCATCTGAACCTCATTTTCCTTATCTTTCACCAGAGTTAAAATAGTCAAAAGAATTACAAAAATTCATCTACCTAGCGTTCGGCACAGGGGCTGCCTCTTCGGTTCTTTAGACTTCTTTTGCTTTGTGCTAAGGCATACTAAACTACCACTGAGCTGCGTTCCCAGTTCTCCATCTGAGTTTGTTTGTTCAAGACAGGGTCTGTTTCTCTGGCTGGCCACAGACATGCTAAGTAGCCCATGCTGCCTTCCAGGTCTCCATCCTCTCGCCTAATGGCCTGAGCTATATGCACTCACACATGGCTCTGGCCCCAGCTCCTTGTGTAGAGGGTGGAGAATCGAGATGCCCTCTCAAGGAGTGTCCACTCACTGTTCTTTTTCCAAGACAGGATTCCTAAGTCCTAGAACTGTGTTGAAGAGTGGCATGTTATCTGTCACTGAAGAGTGACTGGGGAAGTCCTAACGGTTGGAAATCCCCTGGCCGGTGAGCACTATGCTTATGAGGCTTGGTCATACGTGTTCATGGTATTTGTCAGAAGGAGGCTCTAGCTGTGACCATGGAGTAAATGAATTCATTATCAGGGAGATGAGTCAGCTCTACCTGTGGCTGGGCCTTGGGATGATGTGGGAAAAAATGATGGCCAGTAACTGTCTAGACTGAAGAAAAGTAGAGGTTAAGGGGGGTGAGGGCAATGGCTGAGTTAGATGAGTTTAGTGAATGCTATGGAAAGCTCTAGAACTGGGGAAAGGGGCCTACCTTCCCAGTCAGCAATGATCAGAGTTATGGGACAGGAATGACCCCAGAAAGATGAATTTTTACCAAGCCCAAAATGGAATGCGCGGTGCGTCTATGCCCATGAGGCCCACATGTAAGGCCTGTCTGGCTACTTACTTCCATCCTGCGGAAGAGACCTCAGCCCTCACGGAGTACTGAGTGCTCAAGAGGCAGAGGGGGTGGGGCTCTATCAGCCTCCCCTGAGCCCTGACATCTCTAGACAGGAAGCTGTGGTGAGGCCAGAAGGTTCCTCGGCAGACGGGCGGTGTCATGGAGGCAGTGTGGGTGTTTAGATACCACCCAGAGAATCTCATGCAGTCCTGGAGAGGCATGGGGGCTTGTGTGAGAGAGAATAGGAAATTGGGGGAAAAGCTGCTAAGACAAGGGGTCAGGACAAGAGGGGCTTTTCAGCCCTGGGGCTGGGACTACTTTAGGCCTAGAGTCAGGTACCATGGTCAAATGTCAGGATGGGACTTCCCTGTCTCTTCCTGTCCCTAGGGAGGGAAGAGGGGGGCAGAGGGCCCTAGCAAAGCTAGTAAAAGTGGGTTCCTCCTTCAGCAGTCTCCCCTTCTCATGCCTCCAACGCCCTCCTCTGACCAATACTTTGGTCAAAACAGGTCACCTCCTGCCCTCCAGCACATTTGGGGAGCACTGTGTCCTGATGACAAGCCACTCTTCAACACAGCTCTAGGATTCAGGGACCCTGTTGTGGAAAAAGAACATTGTCAAGGGAAAGCCCCACTCCACCGAGGAAATATGTCAGGTGGAGTGATGGCCTTGATTCCACTGGCCTCACAAACTGCTAGCTGCAGGAAAATGGGCAGGCAGGACTTCAGAGGAGCTCTGGCCCACAGCCCCATCCCTCATTAGGACCAAGGGCATGCTTAAGGAGATTATGGGCAGGTGACTTGCCATCTTCATGAGCAAAATAGAATAACAGCCCAGTGTAGTGATGGGAGCCCCCCCTTTTTTATTATTTATTTTTTATTTTACAGTCCCAGTTCCCTCTTCCTCCCTCCCTCCCAATGGGAGGCCCCTTTAAGTGGTTCAAAGATTCAGGGGTTGGAATTGCACCCAGGTCATTAACCTACCTTGGATGTTTGTTTCAGTAGTAACCACAATAGCAGTGGTCACACCTCTGCCCAGCCCAAAGTCCTTTTGTTTCCCAAATCAGGGCAGAGCTGGTCACCTCCTCTCAAAGATACGGGAATTAAGACTTATGAAGGAAGGCACTAGTCCGAGTCATGCATTCAGTCCAGACAGGGTGCCCAGTACCCAGCCTCCAGGGATGATGAGGGAGCAGAACCTAAATTCCTAGTCGTCTATGTTTCTTGATTTGTTGTGTTTTTCAAGACAGGGTTCCTCTGTGTAGCCCTGGAACTCCCTCTGTAGCCCAGGCTGACCTTGAATTCAGAGATCCTCCTGCCTCTGTCTCCCAAGTGCTGGGATTAAAGGCATGTGCCACCACCAGCCCAGCTCGAATTCCTTGTGTTTATGAAAGGCCCACACTGAATCCTAAGAAGTCAGGCCAGGCAGAATCAAGCCTAGGGAGGAAATAGGATCTAAACTCCCTTATAAAGGCCCCTGTTTTCCTTGAGACAGCTGTTTATGCCACCATTTTCCCTGCCAAACTTGCTGGGTGTGGTCCTAATTTAGCGTTGTTGCTGTACAGAAGCAACTTTGGAGAAAGAAGGGGCTATTCAAGGAGACCAAAACTCCAGACAGAACCTAGAGGCAGGAACCAAAGCTAAATTAAGGGTTGTTATTAGTAATTTATTTTTTATTTTTATTCTGTGTGCATTCATGTTTTGCCTGCATGTATGTCTGCAAAAGTGTCAGGTCCTTTGTAACTGGAGTAATCATGTGGGTGCTGGGAATTGAACCTGGATCCCCAGGAAGAGCAGCCTATGCACTTAACCACCAAGCCATCTCTCCAGCCCCTCAAATTAAGTTTTAAGAAAGTCTTTGGGGGGATGCTGGATGCTTTTGGAGTGGCTGGGCAGGCAGCTGACCTTGGGGCAGTGGGGACTAAGATGTCTGGCACTGCCCACTGTGACCTTGACAGGGGTGTTCCCCTCAGCCACCTGGGCTCTTAACAAGAACTTTCCTGGCTAGCTTACCTCCTGGGTGCTGCTTGGAGTGGCGTGGATCAGGACGTACTCCACCACCAAAGGCCTGCATGGGCACAGCCCTGGCCTTAGCTGTCCCTTTCCTCACTCAGGATTTATTGTCCTCACCTGGCTTCCAAGGCTTGCAGTGGGCCCCTACTTGGGGAGGAGACACAAGTCATACAAGTAATGTGACATTAGATAGTAAGATATTCCTTAAAGCAAAAGAAGAGCAAACAAAACAAAACAAAACCACCTTTGTTATGGCACAGATGGACACCAAGAGGCCATTGCTTCAGGGTGGGGTGGTTGAGAAAGGTTTCCTAGAGGTGGCATTTCTGCACAGACCCAAATGAGAGAGAGAGAGAGAGAGAGAGAGCGCCAGCTAGGTGCAACCTGTTAAGAGAACCTTCTGGAAGAGGGAACAATGGCAGTGTGCTTGAGCACTCTAAACCCACTGTGGTTCCTCTTCCTCCAGCCCACAGCAACCTGACTCCACCCTCACTCTTACCCAGATCACTCCCGTGAATGTAAGAGCTGGGTTGCAGTTCTCAGCCCAGCATCTCTCATCTCTGCTTTTACTTGAACCACCACAAGCCAACAGTTGGCTTGTATTTCCTGGATGTCTCCTGGGGGCCAGCAATTCACAAGGACTGCACTCACAGTGTGACCTGCCTACAGGCGAGACAGCAAACAGGTCTGCATCTAAGGAAACTGTCTGAAACAAGCCGAAAGGGACATGCTTAGAGCAGGGAGAGCTATCCTACGAGCTAGCATATAGAGAAAGCCACAGCACCTGCAACTGTTGGTGGAACCCTCTAGACAAATTTTTGGGAGAGAATGAGTGTGTTTGTTATATCAGACATATGCATACCACTACAACCCCACCTACAACTTAAGAAACTCAGAGCCTGTCTTCACACAATAGGAAATAAAAGCTGTCACTTTGTATTAATTAAGGTTTGGGGTTGGCTCCTGACTCTGTGGCTTTAGGAAAGTTGCTTCTCATCTGTGAAACTGAGCCCCTGAGTATGAAATCTGAATACAATCATCACTCGGTGCTAAAGGATGGGTTCCAAGACCCTGTCCATGCCCCCACTGAGAGTAAAATCTGCAGAGACTCAAACTCAAGATCCTTGTATAAAATGGTACACCATCCGTATGGCATAACTTCACATATTCCATTCAGTTACTCCTGAGTTACTGATGATATAGTACCAGTGCCATGTAAAGAGTTGCTGCCTGTATTGTCTAGGGAAACATGACAAGCCTATTTGTACAGACACAGTGTTATTTTCTGAATGCTCCTTTCTTCTTCTTCTTCTTCTTCTTCTTCTTCTTCTTCTTCTTCTTCTTCTTCTTCTTCTTCTTCTTCTTCTTTTTTTTTTTGGTTTTGGTTTTCTGACACAAGGTTTCTCTATATAACCATCCTGGCTGTCCTGAAACTCCCCTGTAGACCAGTAGACCAGGCTGCCTAGAACTCATCTGCCTGTCTCTGCCTCTCAGGTGCTGGGATTAAAGGCGTTTTTACACACACACACACACACACACACACACACACACACACACACTGCTCTTTTTGAATGTTTCTAGTGGAAATTGCTTCTATGGAGACAGGATCCAAAGATGCTAGATTGACTGTATTTTATTTATACTTTCCTTTTCATATTGGGTTGGAAGTAAGGTCCATTTTTGTTTGTTTGTTTTAAAAACAGGGTGGAACTCATTCTGTAGCTCAGACTGACCTCAAACTCACAGATCCGCCTACCCCTGCTGCCTCCCATGTGCCACCACTACCTGGTGGCATCTATTTTTTAAGAATTATTTTTATGCTGGGCAGTGATGGCTCATGCCTTTAATTTCAGCACTCAGGAGGCAGAGGCAGAGGCAGGCAAATCTCTGTGAGTTCAAGACCAGCCTGGTCTATAAGAGCTAGTTCCAGGACAGGCTCCAAAGCCACAACCCTGTCTCAAAAAACAAACAAAAAGAATTATTTTTATGTCTATGAGTGTTAAGTACATGTATTTTTGCGCAGCACATGTGTGCCTGGTACCTGAGGGAGTCAGAAGAAGGAGTTAGATTCTCTGGAACTAGAGTTAGAGATTACTGAGCATGTGAGTACTTACTAGGCACAGAACTTGGTTTTTTTTTTTGGGGTTTTTTTTTTTTTTGGTCTGTTTGTTTTTTGCAAGAGCAGCAAGTACTTTCTTCATTTTAAAGTGATGTATGCATATATGTATGTGTGTATGTATTTGTATGTGGGTATGTGCATGTGAGTACAAGAACACACCGAATCTCCAGGAGTTGGAGTTACAGGCAGTGGTGAGCTGGGAACTGAACCCAGGGCCACTAAAGAGCAGCAAGGACAGTGGTGGTTGCTGTTAATCCCAGCACTTGGGAGGCAGAGGCAAATGGATCTCTGTGAGTTTGAGGCCAGCCTGTCCACAGAGCTAGTCCTAGGGCAGCTGGGGCTGTTACACAGAGAAACCCTGTCCCGAAAAACAAACAAAAAAGTTGCCTTTGGCTTTTGTCATGGTGTCTCCTCAAAGAAAAATAGTAATTAAGACATACATAAAATAAAATAAATGGGGGGAGGCTGGAGAGATGGCTCAGGGGTTAAGAGCACTGGCTGCTTTTCCAGAGGACCCCGGTTCAATTCCCAGCACCCACATGGCAGCTCACAACTGTCTGTAACTCCAGTTCCAGTTCCAGGGGATCTGACACTTCCACACCAATGTACCTAAAAGTTAAATGTTTAAAAAAAAAAAAAATCCCCACATACTATAAGATGAAGGTAAAAGTAGAGAAGATAGACACTGTGAAAAAGGAACTAATATGGTCTGGATGTTTACAAACAAAATACAAAGCTGTTTGGAGTGGTACATGCCCATAATCTCAGGACAAGGGAAATTGACAAGGAGAATGTCCCAAGTTCCAGGCCAACATGTGCTGCATAGTAAACCCGTGTCAGGCAGTAGGGGGCTCGGGGGCCACTGAGTGTTGCAGCTGAACCAGGGTATTAAGATCCATCCAGCAGCCAGGTAGCCAGGGGAGAGGTGGCACAAGAAACCACTGGCAGCTGGATGAAGTGATGAGCACGCCTTTGATCCCAGCACTCGGGATCAGTCAGATCTCTGTGAGTTCAAGGCCAGTCCAGTCTACATAGTTAGATCCAGGACAGCCACAGCTATATAATGAGATGATGGCAAGGGGAAATAAGAAAAAAAGGAAGAAGCCATCGGTAGTTTGAAAAGGATGGCATAGGGCCAGGATCACTAGCAAGCAGTAGACAGATCCAAGCTGTGCACAGGGCTCTGCAGAATGGCTGCCAGCCTGGCATGACAATTAATCACTTGAAATGTAGCTAGTGCAACCATGGAACTCAATTTTTTCTTGTTCATTAGTTGACATCCAAATTGTCACAAGGAGCTGGAAGCTGCCCTGTTGGATACGCAGGCCTAGAAAGACATTGACAGGTTTAGAGAGGATTGCCTAGGTCAACATCCTGAGCCAGTGCCCCGATGAACCACAAAGGGTGTCTCGAGCACTCCTTTCTCCCTTGTTGAGGGGACTTGGACAGCATGGCTATTTCCCCTGGCCCATTATGATGGCTGGTGCATGCTCTGATAAACCCCATACATTAGAGGGATTGGTTGGTGACAGCTCAACGGCAGTTTTTATTACTTTTCCATGTCCCAGGATGGATAGACTGGTTTGTGCCTGTAATATTAGCGAGACTAGGACGTTGGAGGCAGGTGGGTCAGAAGTTCAGGACCAGTTTGGAATACGTGAAACCCTGTCTCAAAAAACAGCTGGGCAGTGATGGCGCGCACGCAAGCGCGCGCGCACACACACCACACACACACACACACACACACACACACGTTTTTAAAAAGTCAAGAAGCAAGTCTGACCTGGTGGAACAAGCCTTTAATCCCAGCACTTGGTGGGCAGAATCTCTGAGTCTGAGGTCAGTCAAGGCTTACATAGTGAAACTGCCATTAAAAACAAACAGAAAGAAAGGGGCTTTGGAGGGCTCAGCGAATGAGAGCTTTGGTCGATCTTCCAGAGGACCTGAGTTCTATTCCCAGCAGCCACTTGACAGCTCACAGCCACCTGTAACTCTAGTTCCAGGGGATCTGATGTCTCTCTGGCCTCCAATGGCAACCATATGTGTGGTGCATAAACATGCATTCAGAGAAGACACTCATGCCCGCGGTCTGAAGAGCTGGTGCTGTGGATGTGGCCTGGAGCCTTGCAGCCAATGCTCTAAACACGTCCATCTGAAACACTGTTGAGATTTATGCGTCTCAGTGTTTTGCCTCCTCCTTCCTCCTCCTTCCACGTGTACCGCATATCTGTCTGGTGCCCTCTAAATACCAGGTAGGATTTCAGATCCCCTGAAACTGGAGTAGCGGATGGTTGTGAGCCACCGTGTGGTGCTGGGACCAGAACCTGGGTCCTCTGGAAGAGCAGCAAGTGCCTTTTTTGTTTTGTTTTTCGAGACAGGGTTTCTCTGTAGCTTTGGAGCCTGTCCTGGAACTCATTCTGTAGACCAGGCTGGCCTCGAACTGATCCCCGAAGCCTTTGCCTCCCGAATGCTGGGATTAGAGTGCACCACCAATGCCCAGACAGCAAGTGCTCTTAACTGCTGAGCCATCTTTCCAGCCCCGATAAATCAAGACAATAAAAAAGAGAGAGAGACCGGAAACCTAGCCACTAGGGTAAAGGTTAACAACTGAACTATCACTTAAACTTGCTGGGAGAGTGAAGAATCGGTTTTCTCCAATAGAGTGACACTGTGGTATACCAACCACTCCAGGACAGGCGTCATGTTCAGGAGTAGTTGACCAATATAAGATGGACCCCATCAGGTTTTTGGGTGAGCTTTCATTTGGCTACAGTTCAGTTTTTTTTGGTGTGTGGGGGGTTGTGTTCTTGGTTTTGTATTGTATTTTTGGTTTTTGAGAAAGGACTTAAAGTTGTGTGAGTTGGAAGGAGGAGGGAAATAATATGACCAAAATATATTTAAATTTAAAAATTGCTTTAACTAGCTGGTCATGGGTGGTGCATGCCTTTTGTCCCAGCACTCGGGAGGCAGGTGGATTTCTGTGAGTTCAAGGCCAGCCTGGTCTACAGAGCTAATACCAGGACAGGCTCCCAAGCCAAAGAGAAACCCTATCTCAAAAACAAACAACTCCCCCAACATTGCTTTAACTAACAAAAAGAATAATAAAAATTCTCAAATAATTTTAAAATTAAAAAAGAAAAAGAAAAATGAAGAGATGATGATGTTCCAGGTGGAGACTTGGGTTCCACAGGTGACTTGTCTAAGTCACACAGCAAGTGAAGGACACAGCTGAGGTCTGAACTTGTACCTTACCTGCCTCTGGTGCCCATGACACTAGGACTGTTCTCTGGTGCAGCTGGCTGAGGACTTGGGACCAGTTACCAATGGAGACAGAGTGTATAGCCTGACTGGAGTGCAGGCTGACACCACTCAGAAATATAGGGACAGGGCTGGATGGGCACCTCCCCGTTCCTTGTAGTAGATGGACATCACGTTTATACAGAGGCGGCTGAGGGTCTCTGATGAGTCCTAAAGGTGTTCCAACCTCACTGTGGGAGGTAACTCAAGGCGGCATGTAACCCCGGCTGGTTCTGGTGAAGTGGATGAAATCTGAATTCAGAATGGATAAAGGATGGGGTCAGTGTAGCTTGCTGGGCTTGGTGCCAGTACCATGACAAGCAATGGAAGGCTGCTGTGAGGCGCTCTGCCAGGACAGCAATGAGGGCATCATGTATGCAGTCAGCACACACGGTAACGGCGGAGCAGGTGAGCCAAACGCAAGCACCGAATAAGGTTCAGAAGGGTTCTGTGTTCACCCATGCAGTCTCCCTGGAAGTTTAAAACTGTTGACAAAATAAATTTCCTGTGGCTAGCCATGTTGGTATGCCCAGCAGATATGCCCAGCAGAGGCACTCAAGATGGCTGTGTGTTTGAAGCTAGATTGATCCACACAGCAAGTTCCAGGCTAGCCAGGGCAACACAGTAAGAACCTATGTCAAGCTAGGTGGTGGTGCACTCCTTTAATTCCAACACTCACAAAGTAGAGGCAGGCAGATCTCTGAGTTTGAGGCCAGCCTGGGAAGTTCCAGGACAGCCAGGGCTGTATGGAGAAACCCTATCTCAACCTCCCCCCCAAATGTCAAAAACAAACAAAAATGTAAAAATTGAGTTACCTTCAAATTTTACAAAAGCAGGATGAGCCACACCGAGGCCCAGCTTCTAGGTTCTGACTGGCCTGGGCTATGGAGGGCTGTGTCTGGGACTGTCACATGTCCCCAGGTGGGTGCCAGGTACAATGGGAGACGAGTGCCCCGTGAGATATAGTGATAAATGTGCCCATTCCTAACTCATTTGCATGTGCAAGAATGGGCAGGAGGGATCTAGGCAGATGCCTCAAAACCAAGGAGGCTGGAACACAGGCTTCTGGACCTTGGACATATCTGAATGGCAAAGACCCCAGATCTGAGTCTTGGGCTTGAAGGCAGGGGAGCTCACCCATCCTTGGCAGAATAGCTACAGCTCACGGTCCTCTATGAACAGTCCAGCTGGGCACTGCATGGGTCTGATGACATTTAACCCATTCCCTCTTTCCCTGTCCTATCCACTTTACAAATGAGAAAATCAGGCCCTGAGGTCATCCCCCCCCCAAAGCCCAGACAGGAACCCCGGTAGACAGGGATTCATGCCTTTGATCTCCCTCTGGTTTCAGGGCAGGAAGACTATGATCGGCTGCGGCCTCTGTCTTACCAGAACACACACCTCGTTCTCATCTGCTACGATGTCATGAACCCCACCAGCTATGATAATGTCCTCATCAAGGTAGAGTCCTGCCTGCCTCCGAGAGTAGGGGTCAGCTCCAGGATGGCCTCTGACACCCTGCTTTCTCCCCCCCCCCCCAGTGGTTCCCTGAAGTCACTCATTTCTGCCGAGGGACTCCCATGGTTCTCATTGGCTGCAAGACAGACCTGAGGAAGGACAAGGAGCAGCTGCGGAAGCTCCGGGCAGCCCAGCTGGAGCCCATCACCTACACACAGGTGGGCCACGGCCCTAGCTACCACGCAGGCCCACCACCCCTGAACAGCCACAGCCAGAAACTACCTAGACCTTGGTCTTCTCAACTGGAGTGCCTTAGCAGGCACATAAGACTCATCAAACAACAACAACAATAATAATAGTAGTAGTAGTAAGGCACACCTTTAATCCCAGCACTAGGGAGGCAGGTGAATCTGAGTTTGAAGCCAGCCCAAGGTTGGCCAAGGCTACACAAAGAAACCCTGTCTTGAAAAACTGAAACAAAAACTAATAGGCTGGGCACTATGACATATGTTTGATCCCAGCACTGGGGAGGCAGAGGCAGGTGAATCTCTGTGAGTTCAAGGCCAGACAGAGCTACATAGTGAGGTCTTGTCTCAAATAGAAAGGAATAGTCACTAACAATGTAAAGGCAAGGTTTTTATTATTTCACTTCACCAGAAAATTCAGTCGCTGAGTTTGGAACTGACAAGGAACAGGTCTGAGATGTAGCTAGCCCCAGTTCTCAGAATCAACTCCCCTCAGCTGAAAGCCAGGGAGAGGACAGGTGGGGGCCAGCAACGGGTTTCTCCCATCCAGCCATGCAAACAACAAAATGGCAAAGTTAGTTTTCTAGCTCTGGAGAGCCTCCAAAGCTAGCCCAAACTCCTAAGGCTCTGAGGGGGTGTCAGGAGGAGGTACCAGGTCTTCGTCTAATTAATACTGCCTCCCCCTCCCCTCTCCCAGGGCATGAGTGCCTGTGAACAGATTCGAGCTGCACTCTATCTGGAATGTTCCGCCAAATTTCGGGAGAATGTAGAAGACGTCTTCAGGGAAGCTGCCAAGGTGGCCCTCAGTGCCCTGAAGAAAGCACAGAGGCAGAAAAAACACAGAATCTGCCTGCTGCTGTGACCCTGGGGCAGACAGCCCTGAGTAGAACTGTCATGGCCAGGGACCCAGGCCTAGGCTACTCCTGGGATGCTGCTCCATCAGAGCCCTCCAATGCCTGGCATCTTGGAGCATTCTCGTCCTGTCCTTGGGTTCACGCTGTAGTTCAACGGTGAATGATGGTGTCAGACCCAGCAATGTCCCTCGCTCCTAGGACTGGCACAGGTTCCCAGGCCGTAGGAGGGCCCTTGTCACAGCTCCTTCTTGCCCCAGTCATGCGTGTTTCCCTTTCCAAACCCAATTCATGCATTGAGAATGTGGGCAAAAGTGGATATGCAATGCCATTCACAAGAGTCCTGTCACTGCCTCCCTGAGCTCCTGAGATAGGCTTGGCTACATCCTCCAGCCTCTTCCTCCTTCCCCTCAGGAACCTGGGGCCACGGCCTATCAGGAGAGTCCAGGCATCAAGCCGGACATGGGGCCAGACAGCTGCTCCCTCTGTACCACACTGAAGACCTTTGTCTTAGCCCTAGACAGATGCTCAGGGGCAGAAGAAACGATCTCTCAAAAGATCAAAATAAGCTCAGGCCAGCCAGGCCTCCCATCGGATCCCTGATGGCGGTCCCACTTCAGCCGACTTCCACTGGGGACTCCTGATGGGCAGTCCTGAACCCGTCAGGGGCCTCAGGCAAATGGCTCTCTCCCTAAACCATTCCCATCTGTAAATGGCCAGGACTGTCACTTGAGTTGTCAAGCTCTCCATCTTCCACTCCATCCACTCTCTGCTCTTACCAGGATGTTGGGCTTGGGAATGGCCTATCCCTGCTGACAATCAGTGTCTACTACAGCAAGATTCTCGAGTTCTGACATTTCCTTTGGGAAGGTCTAGCGCCTACATTTCAGAACTTTTCAAGCCAAGGGTCCCAGGTGGCTGTAGTGCCCCCAAGAGGAAGTCATCATCTCCCAAGAAGAAACCATGGCCTTGGCTGGCCCATCTGTCCCAGCCGCTCTTGACTCAGCCCCCCCAAAGTCAGGCTGCCAAGGAAAGAGACTTCTGATCCCCTTACCCCAAGGGCCCCAAGACCCTGCAGTCCCTTGCCAAGGACCTCTTGTTCTCTCAGAGTCAAAGGCCTTGTGAATAAATTATATGGTATAGGGGAGAGGTCAACAAACCCCACAGCCTGTGGGCCACATGTGGCCACTGCCTGTTTTTGTAAATAAAGTTTTATTGAACCGCCACAATTAGGAATGGCAGTTTTTGCTCCACACCTGCAGGCTGAAGTTAGCACAGGACTAGCTCACAAAGCCTAAAACAGTCATCACCTGGGCTTTAATGGGAAAGGTTTGCTGATTCCTCACCTGGGGCAATCACAGGAACCTGCAAAGGACAGGCCAGGTGATCCAAGGACAGGAGACCAAGGACAGAAGTAGGGCAGGGATGGAGGGAGGGGCCGGTTGAGGCAAACAAGAGCAGGTGCCTGATCTTGCCCTTTGGGAATGTTGCCAGGTCTTTCCATTTTTGTAAGGTAAACAGAAATCTGGATTCTTGTGGAATCTCAGGGTAGGGGAGGGGAGACCTCATTTTTATCATACGACTAAAGAATTTGAAACTCCTATGAGGACCAATGAAGCATGTCTGAGGACGCCAGCTGTGAAGCTGGGTCTGGGCGGGCAGCTGAGGCCCATGGGTGGGAAGGGACAGAACATTTAACTGAACCTCTGTACCTCCACGCTTGCTGCTGCCTGGATCTCACAGGGCCACGCAGCCCTTCCCACACATACAAGACTCTCTGAGGTGGAGACAGGGAATGAGTGACCTCCAAACAGCTTGAGTCCCAGTCACACTGGGGTCTGGGTTCTATGTCAAGAACTCAACAGCAAGTTTGTGAAGGAAGGCTGAAGGGCAGTCGTGAGAGACCCCCCCCCCAAGAGCCCACTGAACTCCAACAACCCAGAGGCTTGGCGCCCTCTGGTGGAGAGCATCCTTAAAACTCTGCCACCTCAGGGCTCTCTCAAGGTCTTGAGTAGGCTGTGCCTCTTTCCCCTTGTGGCAGGTGGTGCAGGAAACACAAAGCAAGACACGAGACAGTCAGGATCTCTGAGAACTTAAATACTCCCTCACCACAGAGGGTGGGGGCTATGGGGAGCTTACACAGAGGTGGTGGCCCAGGGAAGGGGGATCCACAGGATGCTAAAAGTTTCATTCCACCCGGTGTCTGGGACACAGTAAATAGCAGGTCAGCTAAAGCCAACCCTAGTGAGGCACATCCAAACCCCAGTGAGGGGCTCAAATGACAGAAAGAAGAGAGGGGTTCCCTGAGGCTTCTTGCCCCTCCCTGGAGGACAGACACAGATATGGCCTCTGCCATTACCCAGAGCTGCAGGGGAGGCCTCAGAGTCCGGGGAATCAGGGAAGACCGGCATTAAATACGTTATAAATAGGGAGCTGGGGCAGGCTAATACTGTGCGCACAGGCGGCCTTCACATTCCTCATGTCTGGCCAGGGACCAGGGCCTCGGCCCAGTTCCCAGTGATGCTGCTGGACCCTGAGATGCTGCTGCCCATGGCTACCAGTGACCGGCAGCCAGGGTGCTGACTGGAATCCCCAGCAGTCTTAAGTCCCAAGACCCCAGGCACAAGAGTGCGGAGGCTCATGGCTGCTTTGTCTTGTTTCTGTTCTTCTGGAGTTTGGCGTGCACGACTTTGAGCGTGGTCAGGAAATTGCCAAGGAAGAGGATGAGGAAGGTGAGGGCCAGAACAAATACCTGGTGGATCCAGACGTGCAGCACCCAGCAATGCAGGGGAGGAAGGAGACGCTTGAGTCAGTTTCCCTGCAGAAGAACTCGCCTCTAACCTCAACCCCAGACCCTTAGCAAAGCAACCGGAGTGGCCAGCAAAGCGTGCAAATGGATGAGTAAGGTTGAGTGCCCAAGGTCAGGTGGGGTAATCCTCCTTTGTTCAACAACACTGAGGGTTCCCCCCCACACACACCTCTTGAATTCCTTCCTATTTCCTCTCAGACCCCAACAGCAGAAAACTCTGGGCAGCAGGAACCCAGAACCAAGGACCAAGGGATCGAAAGAGTCCTCCCTCACGGCAGCCAGTCCAGCCCGCTTCAAGCCTCCCACTCCCTACAGACAGACAGACAGACAGACAGACAGACAGACAGACAGACAGAGGCACGGTACCTGCCATTCTTTGCATTCCTCGTGGCTGGAGAGCTCAAACAACGTGACGGCATTGTAGAGCTGCCAGAACTGGAGACAGGGAGACAGGCACCACTCACCCATCCGTTTCCCTGCAGATCCATGTGGAAAGCCAGGGAGATGGACCAGACCCCCCAGCATCCGAGACCAACTCCCCATCCCATGGAACCATGAGTGTCTCAGAGACAGCAAGTCCCAAGGGCCAGCTCTCGCTTCTGTCTTTAGTGTCCCTAGACCCTGAGGAAATGGGAATGGGGGGCACTACCTGATACCTGAGGTTCCCCACTTCTCCTTCAGAGAGACTGGCCCTCTCCTGCGCTACGGGGCGGGGAAGCCCTCAGACCCCCGGGAAGCTCTAAGGCTCAGGCATTAGGTGGGGGTGATATCTGTATGGGTGGGTATCTCAACCCAGTCACCTGGGGACAGATACCTTGTGAGGGAGGGGAGCCCCAAAGATCTTCTGTTCCCAGGGGTCATCCCTGACAGGGGTACCCACAAACAGAGGGACTCACATGGCCACAGAAAAGGAAAGGCAGGAGGAAGGTGAGGCCCCGCCACATCCAAGACTGGAACCCTTCTGTGGGAAGAGGTAAGAGGTTAAGTGTGTGTGACTACTTAAAAAAATCAACAGGGTCTCTCTGTTGCCCAGGCTGACCTCAAACTTCCAGGCTCAAGGACCCTCCCGTGTCGGCCTCCCAAGTAGCTGGGACTTCAGATATGTCCCACCACACCTGGCCAAACACTGTGTATATTATAAAGTTGAGACAAAAAATACCGGTGTTCCCAAGGGTAAGCTTGAGGCCCAGCAGTGAGTGGCGCGGCCTAGCATTCAGTTGCTGCCACACTTGGTGGCTGAAGCAGGATCCCCGATGAATTGTGGACAGCAAGTGGGGTAAAGAATAGCAGACCCAGTTTTGAGGCTTGGAAGTCTTATGGCCTTCTGATGATGAGCCTCTATCCACAGAGGTGGCCAGTCTTCCCAACTCTACCTGGTGCCCAGTTACTCACCCACAGTGAGGTCCAGGTGGTTCCTCTCCCCCAGGGCTCGCAGTCTGTAGAGACAGCCCCTCTGGTAATAGTACTGTAGGAACTGAACACAGCCTGTAGGGGGAGCACAGTGCCCATGTTCAAGGAAAATAAACCAAGGCCTCTCCCTCAAATCCAATGTCCTTATCAAGTGCAAGCCGGTGGGTGGGTGGGTGGGCTGAGCAGAAGGGCAGACAGAACACCCTGGTGACCCGCTTTTTTATTTTATTTATTTATTTATTTAGGTTTTTCGAGACAGGGTTTCTCTGGCTTTGGAACCTGTCCTGGAACTAGCTCTTGTAGGCCAGGCTGGCCTCGAACTCACAGCGATCCGCCTGCCTCTGCCACCAAGTGCTGGAATTAAAGGCGCGCACCACTACTGCCCGCCTTTCTTTTTTTTTATTATTATTATTATTATTTTAATAAGTTACCACAGCTATACTTCTGTCACTACCTCATTTTAGCAGCTGTGTGTCCCTCAGCATGGAGTCACTCCTGTGCATCTCAATGTTGCCTGTTGCTCCCAGAAAATCTCACATAGCTCACATTCCAAAGACCATTTATTGAGTGCCTACTACAAGCCTAGGAAAATTCCAGAGGCTTCTAATCTGGCTGGTGCTTTGATGGGCCATTGCATGCCTGAGCTGTCCATACTGTAAGGGATACATGTTCAGTCAAGTATGAAAGACCGTGTTGGGGACGGGAGATGGATGATCTACATATCTGGCCAGGTCCCTCCCCTCCACACAGGCCAGGATGGATATCTTCTGGGGACCTCCTCGTCAATAAAATCCCTTGGGAAACCAGGTCCCTCCCTTTAAGCTGGGCTTGAGCACTCACTCTGAAAAATGGAGAACGCTAAAAACTGATTTCGAAACTTCTGATAAATTAGTCCATTAGGCCTGGGGAAAAAAAAAAAAAAAACACAAAGGTGGAACATGCTGGAAAACCAGACATCCGTTCATACTCCTCGCTTTCACTCTAACAGAAAGGAAAGAAAACATTTCAAAGGTAAAACAAAGTCCCAGATTCCTGTCCTCTGTCCTTGAGCTGACCAGGTCACACCCATCACCCTTTCTAGAAGGAAGGGACATCATGATCACTCCGATTCCTCGTGTTGCTCCCGGTCATCTCCATTCCAGCCAACAGAAACTGTGAAATAGTCCCCAGAAAGCTCCCAGCTGTCTTGGCAGGACTTGGGCAGCTGGGCCTCTAACCCAGTTTTCAGTTCGCACTTGCTTTCCTCACGTACCAGCCCCAGCTCTGGCTCCATGGGGAGGATGGTCAAAGGGCCCAGTGAGGGATGACTCACCAAGTCAGCATCACTCCAGACAGGAACGTGGAGACGTAATGGTGAGACACCCACCAGCCTTTGATTCTTGGTAAGAACAAGAAAAAGAAAGGAGTTCAGATGGGGAGAGAAATGCAGATGTCCTTCTGCTTCCTAGCCTCGGAGCACGGGCTGTCCCGCAGCTCGAATAAGAAATGGGCTCAAACCACACTTCATCTCTTCCTGCAGAGGTATGGGCCCAAACAAACTACTTGCAGATTAGCCCAGGGACCTGTTCTGTGACCTACAGAACACATCCACACCCAGCTCTCCAGCACTGAGATACACCAAGCCTAATGTCACCTAATGTATTGTGACTGAACTATGCGTGCAGATTCCTATGCTGGAGCCTAATCCCCTTGTGCCTTCCAGCATGACTTCCAGCATCTGGAGAGGTACATGAGGCTAAGAGGACACGAGGGTGAAGCCTTCCTTCACTGACTGTCTCTGACCTAGTGTCTCTGTAAGAGAAGGACCAGGAAGACCAGAGCATAGAAGGGAGGCCATACAGAACACAGGATGGGAAGGTAGCCATCTGCAAGCCAGCACCGATGACACCTGGATCACTGACTTCTAGCCCCCAGAGCCACAGGAAAGAAATGTCCGTTGGTTAAGATGCCCAACCTGTGGTATCTCGTGACAGCTCCACAGACAGATACAGGTCCTTTGTACGTGTTGTCCTTTAGGTTCCTACTTTATTCCTTCCTATGCCCTGGGGGCCCAACTTGAGTTTCAGACCCAATATCGCTTCTACCCAAAGGTCTTTACTAACTACACTGCCTAAAACACCACAACCCCACTAGGGATAGAAGTCTGGTTTTCATTTTCTCAGGAGGCAGAGGCAGGCAGATTACTTGTGAGGATTTCAAGACCAGCCTGGTCTATATAATGAGTAGAGGGGACCATGAAGATCTGCCATCGGGGATGGGATGCTAAGGCTTCCTTTGCAATGGGAAGAAGGGTCTATTGAGTGAAGATGACATAGCTCTATGTTGTCACCTCTACAGACAGCAGGTAACAACATGAATGAAATAATGTCCAGGAGCCTGAAGCCAGGCCTGGTGACACAGACCTATAATCCCGACTCACAGAGGGTTGCTGCTACAGGAGGATCTTGAGCTCAGCCTAGACAACATATTGAGAGCCTGTCTCAAATGTAAAGAAAGAAGAGCTGGAGAGATGGCTCAGTGGTTAAGAGCACCTGCAGCTCTTTTGAAAGACTAGAGTTCAATTCCCAGTATCCACATTAGGTGTCTCACAGCCACCTGTAACTCAAGCTCTAGGGGATCCGACAGCTTTGGTCTCTGTCTTAGTTAGGGTTCCTATTGCAACAAAACATGACCATAAAGCAAGTTGGGTGGAAAAGGTTTATTTGGCTTACACTTCCACAGCATAGCTCATTACTAAAGAATGTCAGGACAGGAACTCAAACAGGGCAGGAACCTGGAGGCAGGAGCAGATGCAGAGGCCATGGAGGGTGCTCATCATGGCTTGCGCAGCCTACTTTCTTATAGAACCCAGGACCACCAGCCCAGGGATGGCTCCACACACCATGGGCTGGGCCCTCCCGCACTGATCACTAATTGAGAAAACAATCCATCCAGCTGAGGTTCCTTCCTCTCTGAAGACTCTAGCTTGTGTCAAGCTGACACAAAACCAGTCAGTACAGGCTTCATAGGCAATGCACCCATGTGCTCATATTCACATGGATACACATGTGCCCACTTGATTAAAAATTACAAAAGCCGGGCAGTGGTGGTGCACGCCTTTGATCCCAACACTCAGGAGGCAAAGGCAGGAGGATCTGTGTATGTTCGAGGCCAGTCTGATCTACAGAGTGAGTTCCAGGAAAGCCAGGACTACACAGAGAAACCCTGTCCTTAAAAACTTTTTAGCACCTAACAGACCCTGGCTTCAATTTCTTAACAGTAAAGGCAGTTAGTGCCAGGTCCTCAGACTTTCCACTTAACCAAGAGGTCTCACTGCAACCTCCCTAGAGCTTTGCAAGACCATGCCACAGCCCTCAGATCTTGGCCACCCCCAGGCTCCTTTGTCCTACTCTCTGCAAAGCTCCCCTGGTGTGGGAGCAGTTTGGGCTTGATACAGACCCTGGGCAACAAGCCTGAATGAGCAGCAGCTTTTAATTTCACAGCGCACTGTGCCCAGAGCCCAGATCTGACAGATGCCACCAATAAACACAGCTTGGCGACATCAGGTGAAACTAGAAATCTACCTTCTTCCCCAGCTTTGAGCTCATGAGCAACCATCATCATCGTCTGCATACCGGAAGGTTCTAGGCTGGCTCTGTACCTGTGTTTATGTAACAATATTCACTGTAATAGAATTCAGATACTATACAATTCAGTGGGTTTTAGTCTTTTCACGGAGCTGTGCCATCATCACTATGATCAATTTTAGACCTTGGTTTCACTTCTATTAGCCTTGGACCTGTTTGCTACAGAAATACAGTTTACAGGGAGCTTTGGGGCTCCGGGAGGAGCAGGTACACTTGTATCTAGAATGTGGGGACAGAATGTACTAGTCTCTGGGCACTGTGCGGGGGAGAGCTTACTGCTTCTCCCTGCAGGTCACATATGCAGGAGAGAGGTGCACCAGGCACTCGCTGTTCAGTACTAGGTAGCTTCTGGCTTTATGCTTTGGCTTTTCAGAATAGCCGGTGGGATGACTTCTGCATCACTGGCTCTCTCTGCCTGCTACCTTCTGGATACATCTGTTCTAAGTATAGACCCTAAAGGAGCCAGCAGAAGCTGGGAACCAGGGATGGCTCCTTGGAATAAACCAACATGACCGCTGATTCCTTGGTCATTCTGGTCCAGAAGGAAAGGCCGTTTTGCCACCTGCCAATCAAAGGCCGTTCTGGTTCCCAAACCTCTACTTCCTTATGGGGCAGTGCCTCACCTAGGCAGGGATTTGAATGGAGATAAGGAGTAAGTCTGGACACATAGCTCGGAGCCAGCCCTCCAGCCATAGTGACTGGCTCAGAAGTCAGCAAGTGACTCAAGCCCAGCCAATCAGAAGTCCATCTCAAGACTCCCACTGGCTCTGTGGGAATGACAGAAAGGCTTCCTACTCTGAGACTGTTGATGAGACAGGGAGCCAGCCTGGGCTGTGGGGAGCAGCGGAGGGAGAGGGGTAGCCAGTAGGGCTATTAGCCTTGCTGGAGCCCTTCATGCCTCCTCAAACTTCCCAGTTAAAGAACAGTAAGTGCCCTTCAGATTTGCTCCATTAGGTGGGTCTCTCATATTTGCAAATTGCAAGGGAAAGTTGACTTCTTTATTGAACTAACGAGTGATGTTGGCGGTAGGAAGCTCCAGACTTGCCCGGGGCGTCTCCATCTCAAAGCAGGACAGTCCCCAGCCCACCACCCCAGGCCTGCTCTCCCTGACCTCCTTCTGTTGTAGTTCTGCTCCCGGGTACAAAACAGCAATGGGGAGATGCACTTTATCGCGCCCATCATGGGCAGCAGATCTCCAGGAAGCCTATGTGGTTTAGGTCTGGTGTCCCAGGACACCTAGGTGTCCCCAAAAACCTGTCTCCTCACTGAAGAGCTCAGACTGCATTCATCTCAGCAAGACTTAGGGGTGTTTACTGGTTACCACCAGCCCCGTACAGGCCCTGTGATGTTTAAGGGATGAGAGAGGAACCGGCATGGGATGGCTCAGTGGGAGGCACTTGCTGCCAAGCCTGACAACCTGAATTCATTTCCCAGAACCTTCATGGCAGAGGAGATAACTGACTCCCACAGGTTGCGCTAAGCCTTCTACAGGACTGGTATCCCCACACACTCATAGACAATAAGTGTTAAAAAAAAATTAAGATGCACACGATTGCATATGCACACCCACATACATAGAGAGAATAAATAACAGCTATAAAATATTAAGACATACATAGTTGCACACGCATGCCCACATACGCACACAATAAAATAATAAATGCAAAAAAATTAAGACACAGGCTGGAGAAATGGCTCAACCATTAAAGGCTAGGCTCACAACTAAAAATATAAAAATTAAGACATATCTGACAGTAATGGAACACGCCTTTAATCCCAGCACTCAGGATGCAGAGGCAGGTGAATCCCTGTTGAGGTCAAGGCCAGCCTGGTCTACAGAGTGAGTTCTTGGAGAGCCAAGGCTACACACAGAAGCCCTGTCTCAAGAAACAAAAACCCCCAAAAACAAATGAAGATGCACATCACTGCATATGCAAACCCTATACGCATAGACAAAAAATAAATAAATGTAAAAAAAAAAAAGATAGAAAAAAAAGAAAAGAAAATGCACAGAGCTGCCCACCTACCTTGTCCTATTACCCCACAGACTGGTCACAGCCCCTGTAGTCATTCTAGAAGTGAGGGTCCTCTGGTCTTTCCAGGCTCTCCTCCCCTAGACTGAGGGGCTCTCTTTTCAAAACATTTGTGGCTGATCCCAAGAGGCAAAGTGTGAGTTATCCCAAAATCCCTCACGGCTCGGGGAACAAAATCAATGTGTGATGACTGGCACATGAGGGCGGAGACGTGGCAGACCCGCACCCCCAAAGCTTGATGTTATAAATGCAGATGAGCACCCCTGCTCCAAGGAATCCAGAAAAGCTCTTGATAAACTAAGGCAAACGAGGCATGGCTCTGGAACTCCACTCTCCTGACAGACACATTTAGTGTTCCTAAGGAGTCTTGTCCTTCAAGGGGACCCTTTCTAGTAATTCCATTCTTTTCTCTCTGGTAATGGCCCACGCACAGCTAAACATACTAAAGCAAACACAGAGGCAGAGTAATTACTCCAACGTGGAAACTGCTACCAAAGACCACCCATGCTCTCAGTAGTTCTTTACTGTGTGTCTATCCATCCATCCGTCCATCCATTTATCTATCTGTGCCTGTGTGCGACTGGTGTATGTGGATTTGCCCAAGTAGTAGACCTCCTGGAGCTAGTGTTACAGACAGTTGTGAGCTGACAGGTGTGGGTGCTGGGAATCGAACTCAGTCCTCTGTGAGAATAATACACGCTCTTAACCACTGAGCCATCTCTCTCCTGCCCCCCACCCCCAGTACTCTTTATGTGTGCAACAGAAACAACAAGCCAAACAGCAAGCTCATGGGGGACAGGAAAAGAGCAGGTAACTATAAAGTTGAAAAAAAAAGGGGGGGGGGCCTCCAAGAGTTGTGGCACATGCATTTAATCCCAGCATTTGGGAATCGCTGTGAGTTCTAGGCCAGCCTAGTCTACACAGCAAGTCCTAGGCCAGCCAGGGCAATGCCATGAGACCCTTTTTCCTGTTGCTACACATGGTGGCACACCTGTAACCCAGCAACTGGAGAGGGTAAAGGAGGAGGAGCCCAGGCTGAGCTACACTGAAGACCCTGCCGCAAACAAACAAACAAACAAACGAGGAGCGGGCTGATTCACACTGAGGAACTGAGGCCCAGATGGCGACAGTGGCATGGACAGGCCAAGGGTGAGGACACTTTGGGAAAGACTGTCCTCATGCCACAAGCTATGTCCCTGAGCATTTGCTGCCCCCTGGTTTGCTGACGGCACTGTCCTTTTCAGGGTGAGAGCACTCGGGAGAGGAACCTGCTGCAAGAGACTTCTAGGCAGCAAAGAGACCATGTCACATGACTGGGGCAGTTAACACATGAGCCATCCTTTTTGGGGGGTAAGATGGGCTGGCTCTTCGTATCGCCCTGGCTGTCCTGGCACTCGCTTATAGATCAGGCTGGACTCAAACTCACAGAGATCTACCTGCCTCTGCCTCCGAAGTGCCAGGAGTAGGGTGTGTACCACCACTCCAAGAATATTTCCCATCTTTTAAAAAAATAATTTAATTACATTTATTTGTTTCTATGGGTGGGGGTGTGTGGAGGTCAGATTTTTTTTTTTTTAATTTACATGTGAGTGCTCTATCTGCATTCATGTCTGCAGGCCAGAAGAGGGGACCAGATCCCACTATAGATGGTTGTGAGCTACCATGTGGTTGCTGGGAATTGAACTCAGAACCTCTGGAAGAGCAGCCAGTGCTCTTAACCACTGAACCATCTCTCCAGCCCCCTCTCCTTCCATTATGAAGGTCCCAGAACTGAAATCAGGTCAAGGCTTTGTGTCAAGAGCCTTTACCCATTGAGCCATCCTGCCAGCCCCAAATCAGGTGTCTTCTTAAAATACTTTCAAGTTATGGGTATGGTTGCTTTGCCTATATGTATGTATGAGTTCCACATGTGTGGCCAGTATCTTCAGAAGCTAGGAGAGGGTGTTGGATCCCCTGGGACTGGAGTTGTAGTTGGTTATGAGCAGCCATGTGGGTGCTGAGAACCAAACCTGGGCCTCTGTAGCTCTGTAGACCAGGCTGGCCTCAAACTCATAGAGATCCGCCTGCTTCTGCCTCCCAGTGTTGGGACTAAAGGCGTGCACCACCAACGCCCGGCTTTCTTCCCCAGGTATTTACTACAGAGAAGGTTGCTCCCCTGCTGAGATCAGCTAACCCTGTCTCTCTGGTCCAGCTGTATACCATAACCCTGCCTTTGTTTATCTGCATGCAGTAACTGTGACTCCTTGTTTGGCTGTATGTAATAACCACAGCTCCATTAGACTCTGTATTATAAACACATTGAGCTTCTGGAGTGCTGTCATCCACCTTAGAGTCCCTCAGAGAGCCCAGTCTACCCGAACCCAGTCATTTCTGTGTGTCCATGTATTTCTGTGTGTTTGCCTTCTCTTCACTCCCGCCATGTCCCAGTCAGGTCTGTCCCTGGAGCTATGATGGACACGCCATTCAAGCCTGGCCAATCACAACCTTTCATTCTCTGGTGACAATGACTGGTTCAGAGATAGGCATGTGGACCAGCCAGTGCCTGTACCCAGCCAGTAAGACAAGGCTGGGGAGACTCCCAGAAGAGTTTGCTAGAAGTAAGGACATAAGCCCAGGGTTGTTGTAGCACCCTATGTAGAGCCCGAAAATAGACAGTACAGAATGGGAGGGTGAGAGATAGAAACAGTATCACTTACGCTGTCTGAGACCTGAATGAAGCCTTACCTGAAGTCAATCCCAGCGAACCTACGATTTTTTATGAGACACAGATTTCTAATGACATGCAAACAGTCTGACTTAGGGTTTCTGTTACTTGTCAGCAAAACTGACCATAAAGTAGGTGACATTACACCAACAGCATCAGTCATGGACCCCCCTGGGGGAGGGCAAACACTTCTCTCTGGCTCCCTGTTCCCCCAACTGACTGTCCCCATAAGCTGACCTCTAGTTACCTGGAGCCATTGCTGATGAGAATGCTCTCCCGAATGGTCAAGGTGCAGTAATACCACACGAGCAGGAAGTTGAAGACTTCATCCGTCACCCTGGTTGGAAGAAACAGCATGAGCTCTCCCCTCTCCCTGACAAGACAGCCAGGACCAGGACTCCCAAGGTCTGCACCGTTCCTGAATGCCTCCTCTTGTCCACATCTAGACCCTGTGCCATCTTTACCTGGCCCCACCCACATCCCAAGGTCTAGCAGAGGCTCCTTCCCTAGCCACCCAGCCCACACAGCAAATGAATTCTAACATTCTGAAAAAAATGTCAGTCACTGGCAATGGCCACGTGAGAGCCATCTAGGAACTCAGAACCAGCACAGTCCTGCGACACCCTGACCTCTCACTCCAGGCCTCCAGAGTGGTGACAGAATATGCTTTTGTTGTGTTCTCCAGTTGGTGAAACTTTGTCCCAGGGATAAATCAGAGACATGTGTGTCAGAGGAGGGGAGAAATGGGGACATCTAGACTCTAGGTGAGGTTTAGACGATGACTTAGAACATGACACAGCACAGGCTGCCCAGGGAGGAACCCAGGGGCCCCAGTGTAAGGGCCTGAGCCTGCACCAAGAGCCGCTCTGTCTTTCAAAGGAGCAGGTGAGCAGGCATTACTTGTGTGTGCAGCCTTTGCCCTCAAGGGCACGAGACAGGCACTGGCAGCAGACAGGCAAGGGCTAAGGGCCTGCAAGGGCCTTTGATGAGAAATTCAAGTACCCAGGCCAGCAGCTGGACTGTCAGCAAAGTGCATGCCAGGAAGTAAACCTTCACACCTAGGCCAAATGCCTAAGCCATCCTTGGCTGCCTCCCCCAGTTAACATTTTTCCTTTTGAGATATGTAATCTGAAGACTGAGGAGCAAATGCCTTTAATTCCAGCACTCGGGAGGCAGAGGCAGGGGAATCTCTGTGAATTCTAGGCCATCCAGGGCTACAAAAAAAAAAAAAAAAAAAAAAACACAAACAAACCTATATCAGAAAAAATAAATTCAAATATGTAATTTGGTGTCTTTTGCTCATTCTCAAAAGGAAATGCACCTGCCCACGAACTGTCATCCCCCACTCCTGTTTCCCCTGGCAAGTTCTGCACCCACTACGTGTTTCTGGATTGCCTCTCTTGAACATTTCATAAAAATGTGGCCTTTGTACCTGGCATCTTCCACTTAGCATGATGCTGTCAAAGCTCATACGTGCTACAGAATGTCAGTGTCGTACTCCATGTTAAGGCTGTAACACATTCTAGCCTACACGTAAACCACACTAGACTCTGTCAATTACTACATCATGAGGTCCTGCCGACAGCTATTCCACGAAGCTTGCTAGACGGATACGGGATGGGCGGGAATGCTACCTCCTGTCAGCCAGAACTGGTCCTCCCCACCCTATACCAGCCACAGGTTGGGGAAACAAAAGACTTCCTCTTGAGGACTCCCTCCTTATACCCCCATGCCCTCCCACACACAGTCATGCCCCATTACCTGTAGTGAAGGACAAAGCGACATGCCACGGCTCCCAGAAGGAGGATTATGGTCAGGTAGAGCTTGAACTTCTCATACTCATCCTTGTATGCAAACCTGCCATGATAGACATCCCAGGAAAGGTCTCATATTGCTACCCCCCCCCCCCGCCTCACCAGTCTCTAGCCCAGCCTCCACTGCTATATCCTGCCCATCAATCTACAGCAGAGCCTCACCTTCACGATCGTCAACTAGCAATGTCCAGTGAGGGAAAGAGGGCCAACTACAAAAGGGCCCTGCCCCAGGCTCTGGAGTCAGGATGGGGACAGATGGGTCAAAGACAAGTTCTCTACCCTTGCCTAAAGACTGCAGAAACAAGGGCCAATGCCACCTGGAAATGTCACCTAGACTGGTTAGGTAGGACTCTGTTCTCCAGGACAAATGCTGTGATAAGATGTAGGAGAAAGTAGATGTCACTCTTGTGGGAAATTGGGGGGGGGGGATGTCCCTATACACCAAAACTGACTCTGGGAAAGGAAAAAAGGAGAGGTGCCCCCCCAAAGCTCCCCCACTGAGGTGGGCAGGGTCAGAAAGCCAGATAGCTAGAACCCTAGCTTCAATCCATCGTCCCCTAGAAAAGGAACAAGGGATCGGGGCATACTCACTTGGCCTGGTTGCTGAGGAGGGTCACATTCACATTGCCAAGAACCAGATTCAAGTAGAGCCTGGAAGGAAAGACCTGTGAGGGTACAACCGATACTTTCCAAGCTTAGCATGCACACTGCGTGTCTCACGTTAGAAAACAGGGTGATTAACAGTCCAAAGGCCCCACAATGGCTGGAACAACCCTGAAGGAGACAGCATGACAACTTCATACATGACAGTATGACCACCCATTTCCCCACTGAAGCTAACTTACAGGTCGTATCTCCCAACCTCCTTTGCAGCCAGATAAAAGCAGGTGACTAACTTACAGCCGAAGAGTCAAAGACATTTATCCAACATCTAGGTCAATTTTAAAGAGATTCTAGGCCAGCTGGGAGGTAGTGACACACATCTTTAATCCCAGCATTTGGGCAGCAGAGGCAGGCAGATCTCTGGGTTTGTGACCATTGAGACCAGCCTGGTCTACAGAGAGAGTTCCAGGACAGCCAGGGCTACACAGAGAAACCCTGTCTCAAAAAACCAACAAAAGGAAAAAAGAAAAGAAAAAGATTCTAGGCCAATGAGAGTTAGTAGATTAAAATACATGCTGCTAAGCCTGATGGCCTCAGTTCAATCCCTAGAACCCAGAGGATAGAAGGAGGGAACAGACTCCTACAAGGTGTCCTCTGACCTCCAAATACACACCAAGGACATGTGTGTGCCCACAAACACACACACATAAATAAATGGAGGGACATGAGCATTCATTCCACTGAGTATACATGCCACATGCCAGAAGGGTATGTTGGGGTCACAATGTATACTGTCTATTTATCTGATATTATAAGACATGGAAGCTGGTTTTTTGTAAAAAGGGACCGTTTGCTTCTTTGCTTCCTTCCCTCTCTTTCCCCTTCCTGAAACTGTGATGGTGGGAAGTGTCTATGTCCTCATGGAAGAAAACAAGTACTGAAGGATAGAGAAACAACAGCTAAAGGAACTATAGGTCCCTTGATGGTCTCATGAGCCCACGGCTCTTGGCCTCTAACCTCTGATTCTTCACAAAGAGAAGTGAGCTCTCAAAATCACTGTGCCCTCTCTCTCTCTCTCTCCCTCTCTCCCATGTGTATGAATGTTTTGCTCCTATGTACATATGTATATAATAACATGTGTATAGTGCCTTCAGAGCCCAGAGTAGGATGTCAGATCCCCTGGATTTAGTTATAGACATTTGTCAGCTACCATGTGGGTGCTGGGACTAGAACCCAGGTCCTCTGCAAGAGCAAAGATGCTATTAACTATCTGAGCCATCACTTCAGCCCCAGGAGGAGCTCTCTTATGTGAGCCATGGCATGGCTAGGCCTCTCTCTGTTCGACAGCCTGTGCTCTAACACATAACCACAGGTACAAAGGCTCCTTGAGTCCCTGAGGGAGGGAGGGTAAATTCCTATGATTGACGGGCTTTGGAAAGACTCCACTGAGGTGATGGCGTATGGACTGAGAAGCTGACGAGGAGAAATGAGAGCAGGGGCCCTTCTCTCCAGCTATGGGTGGAGCACTGCTAGTGGGCAGAAACTGTGCAGTATGAAGAGTACAACTGTATTCCTTACCTAACACCCGGTCCCTACACCCTGCAAGGGCAATGCAATCCTTTCAGAGAACAGGCCCCAAAAGGCACATGAACATAGCTTTATCAAAACAGTACATCCTCCTGATCCGGTTAAGAATGATCACATGACACCATCTAACCCAATAAAAACCCAGCAGCAGTACAGCCTCTTGATTGGGTTAAGGATGGTCACGGGACACAATCTAATCCAATGAAAACCCACCCTAGCATTTAAAATCCCCACGATTGCTGGCCAGATTTTTCCTATCAGAAAGGCTAGGCAAGCCTCGCATGGCTGGGGAGCAGTGTATAGGGAAAGACTGCCCATAAATAGGATAAAGACACATACTAGAAAGTGAAATGAGAAGCAGGTTCTAACAGCATCTAAATGGCAGGGTCCGTTCACAGCTGAGCTATGTTTGTATCACATCTGAGCTATAAACCTCTCATTTTGGCCTGGCATCAGTAGCACACGCCTTTAGTCCCAGCACTTGGGAGGCAGAGGCAGGTGGATCTCTGTGGATTTCAGGCCAGCCTGGTCTACAGAACGAGTTCCAGGACAGGCTCCAAAACAATAGAGAGAAACCCTGTCTCGAAAAACAAAACAACAAAACAAAACAAAAACAAACAAACCTCCAAAACCTCTCTTTTCTTCTCAAGCAACTTTGAGTTGTTCAGCCTGTGTGACAGAGTCTCCCAACTGATGCAAAATGCCCAAACGGCTGGGGAGCGGAGAGCTGGGGAAATGGGTCTGAGCAACACAGTACTGGAGGTCATGAAGGAGAGGTGCTGTTAATAGGACTGCCAACTAACTTGGGGAGTTTGCAATCCAAATACAGCAAAAAGAGAAAAATGAGGGCTGGGTTACAATTATCCCAGGGTCATCATATCAATACCCATCCAGCTGAGGCTTAACAGCTGGGAAGGTCTCACTCCATGCCAGGCTAACCCTGCTTCAAAAACAGAAAGTACATAAGGCAGAGTGTGGCACACACCTGTAATTATAGCACTCAGGAGATGGAGGCAAGACATTCACCCCAAGTTTGCGGGCAGCTTGGTCTATAGTTCCAGGCCAGCCCCAGCAATAGAATGAGACCCTTCCTTAAAACACTGGGGGAAAAAAAAAATGGCTGGGGATGTAGCTGAGTCTAGAGTCTACAATGCTGCCTAGCATGGTTTCAAGCCCCAAAGGAAACAAAAGAGGCAAACGCCTTAATCTAATATAGCAGGTTGAGGATAAAAATGACTGTCACCTCGGGCATGTCCAGTACAATGCTGGCCATGCAAAAATACTCTCAACACATGCTGGTTCTCTTCAGAGAGAACGCTTTCTTTCTACCCAGGTGGCACACACAGGCATCAGGCGCCAGCTCTCAAGAGTCACCCTGGGGATGTCACTCCCAGATGGGGGGGGGGGGGCGGCACATGGGGGGGGATGGGACGACACGACACTGCAGCTCCTCCTGGACTGGGAGGAGCAGCTACACAAGTGCCCCCTCCTCCTCGTCCCCATCCCCCTTTCCTTTGAATCTCACACCCCACGAGAGCGTGGGGGCACGCAACAGGAATCAGAGGGCTTCACTCCTACCCATTCTTTTTCGGTAGGTAGGCCTCCATGTCGAAGAAGGCATTCTGTCGCTCCTTAATGCTGGCACCTATCTGCTGGATGAGCTCCGCCTCCTCTTGACTGGAATGGCGTTTGTACCTGAAATGGGAGTGATGCTGAGCCCCTGTAGCCTTGAGACCTTGGCAAGGCCACCTCCCATACCTGACAAATAAGGGTGGCATTCACAAACAATAGCCATGTAAAGAAAGAGGATATGAGAGATGCAGTAAAGCATCTGGAATGATACTCAGCTTCAGCAGCTGATGCACTTGAATGGGCGGGTAAGCGCTTTTCTTCTATTGTAACAGAACTTAAAGACACCTAAGTGGATTGCCAATCAGGGTCTTGTTGCTCTTTGGAGAGATGCAATTATCAAAACTAGAAAACCAAGTTGGAGGCAGGTGTGGTTTCGAGTGCTTGTAAACTCAACCCTCAGGAGACAGGTGAGCGGGTACACCTTTAATGCTGCCGCGGTCTTCCTGCGCCAGAAGATGCAGTCCCAGCCTTTCTGATGCTCTCCCCACAACCCAACAGAGTGGGAGCCAGCGCCTCCTCTACCTTATAATGGTTCATGTCTGAACCTGAAACAACACACAAAGGGTGTGGCCACCACTACCAGTTCACTGGCAAGGCAAGATGCCACACCGACACTCAGGAGGAAGAGGTGGGTGGACCTCTGAGTTTAGGGTCAGCCTGGTCTACAAAGCAAGTTCTAAGATAGCCAGGGCTACACAAAGCAATCCTGTCTCAAAAAACCAAACCCCTGCCTCCCTCAAAAGAGGAGGAGGCAGAGGCACTTGGGGGATGAAGCAGAAGGATGAAGAGTTCAGGTTACCCTCAGACTAGCCAGTTTGAGGTCAGCTTGGGTTACATGAGACCCCAGCTTTAAAAGCAAAGAAAACTGAACCATTTTGGGAGACGCCACACCCTGGAATGGGAGGGTTCCTCAGTCCAGGACCCTAACTCATGGGTCAGCCTTCCTCAGCTGGTGTCTCCCTGTGGTGATACTGAGCAGTGTCTGTCAGAGCCTGCTGGGATGCTCCACGGTATCTACTGGGGTGATAAGCACCCAGTGTCCGAACAGTCTCATCAGCACACAATTACTAAAAAGACAGAGGCTGGAAGCTCAGCAAGCAGGTGGCCACCCTCAGTGACCAAGACAGCAAAACCAATCCAGAGAAAAGCAGAATTCAGAGGAAAAAAACAGAGTCCAAGAAACACACTCTGACCCCTTGGTCCGGTGATGCCTGAAGCTGTCCCTTGGTTTTTTTCCATTAAAATTTCCATTTTCTTCTTAAGCCAGTTTTGAGCTGGGTTTCTGTCCTTAGAACCAGGGGAGGGCTAGGGGTGCAGCTCTTTGGTGGAATGCTGACCTCTCGTGTGCAAAGCCCTGGTTCCATCCCAACGAACCCAGCACTGCGTAAACCATGTTTGGTAACCGATACCTGTAATTCCAACTCAGGAGAGGAGGAAGGAGGGCCAGAAATTCGAGGTCCTCTTCAGCCACTTCCGGAGTGAGATGAGTGGGGGCAGGGGCAGGAGTCACTGGGGGAGCTTGCAAGAATCTCCCCTCCCTCTCACCTCAGGAGTGTGTGCTTCAGGTCCCGGAGGTGCCGCTTCTGCTTGCCGATGGAAGTACTGCACTGCGTCTGAAGTGCCGTCAGCTCCTCCAGCTTCTGCTTGTAGATCCTGTGTGTCTCCTGAAGGGCAGAGCAGCGTGGTGGGTGGGTGGAGCATGCACAGGTCATTTTCACAGGTCTGGACACACGACTAGAGAGGCCTCGGGTGACAGCTACAACGGTACAACTATCAAGGATGTGGCTGTGACAATTAGGACTGCCTGAGGAAGGCGGCAGGGCAGACATCACAGCTGTGGAGTGAGCACCAGCTCTCCCTCATGTCACTCGGATTTATTTAGTTATGAGTCTCTCTATGTGGCCCTGGTGTCCTGGAAGTCACTGTGTAGGCCAGGCTGGCCCTGAACAAAGATCCCCCCCCCCTGCTAAGTGTTGGGATTAAGGCATGTGCCTATCTCATTCTTTCTGAAGTTTCCAACCAAACTTGTTGTGAAAGGGCCGCCATGCATTGTGCGTGTGTGCATTCTAGGCACATTTTCCACTACTGAAGTACATCTTCAGCCTCCTCAGCAAATGTTTCTTCTTGATTTTTTGGAACCAGATTTCACACATCCCAGCACGGTGTTGAACTCACGATGTGGCTGAGGGTGACCCTGAACTTCTGATTCTTCTGCTTCTACCTCCCGAGTGTGAGGGTTACACCCACATGCCAGCACATCCAGTCTATGTGATACTGAGACTCAAACCTAGGGCTTTATGCATATAGGCATACACACTCTACCAAGTAAACTACATCCCCAGCCTACCCCTTGTCAATTCTTCATGTACATGGTTTGGCTGAGCAGAACGTGCCCAGTCCAGCTGGTCACATGTCCAGTCCCAGCCAATCATTATCCTTTTGTTTGACTGGTTCAGTGGTGAACACATGGTTCCTACTGACCCAATGAGAGCCAGTTCTGGGACTTTAGATGAGTTCTCTTTTCATGCCTGGCTTCATTCTTCAGAAGACTTGGCCCACTCAGTCTAGAGTGGGCATGCCCAGGGGAACAAACCATCTCTCATGCAAGCCCTCCATCTAAAGTCCCAGGACTGGCTCTCATTGGGTCTGTGGGAACCATGTGTCACAGCATCTGCCGTGGCTTGGGTTCGTGGCTTGGGTACATGCGCTGGGTGCCCAATATCATAGTATCAAGGCGTGCTGGGATCTTTAAGAGCTGGGAACGAGTGAGGTAACTAGGTCAAGGCAGCACGCTGTTGAAAGGACTAAGTTGCAGAGGTCGGTTAAGTCTCATGGGACTACATCAGGACTTACAAGAGCAGACTGTGGTGCAAGTCTGGTGTTTCTCCCTCAACCTCCCAATGCATGCTCTTCCAGACGTGCGCACTCATTCACTACCGAAATCATGTTCCACAGTATTATCAATCCCGTGATGAACAGCATGGCCCTTGCTGGATATGGCCCTTGAGCTTGGATTCAGCCTCCAAAGCTATGAGCCAAAGCAGACCTCTTCCCCTTATAAAGCACCAGCCTCAGGTATTTTAAGGTAACAACACAACACAGATCTGGGCTCTTGCGTTTGTGTTGCTGGCTGTACGGACCTGAAAGCTCCTCTCTGCTTCCTGCTCACTGAGCTTCTGATCCTCGCTATGAAGAGAGCTCATGCTAAGTCAACTAAGAAAAGCTCCAATTTCTGCCCCCCCCCCACCCTCCACCCCTGCAACCAGACATCTTCCCTGCCCCGGACATCATCGCTCAATAAACCTGGTATTTCTTCACTCTTGGAAATAACCCTTCTGAGCTATATAACAAGAGACTTATCCCAATGCTGGGAGAAGACAATGCGAAAGTTCTCAGATTGCTGCCAGCCAGATTCCCAACTCCCAGTAAGTAATGTCTGTGGAGGGGATGGGGAAAGCAAGAGGGTGCAGAGCACGAAACTAAAATCAACGCACAGTAGACAAAGTCCAAAGAGCCATCTCCCTTCCTTCCTCCTTCCCTCTCTGGCTGACCTGCAACTTTATGCAGACAGGAATGCACTGAAATTCAGAGACTTGAAGTCTCTTTGTCCCAAGTGTTAAGATCAAATGCACGTGCCACCATGCCTGGCTTAAACAGATATTTCCTTAGCTGACACAGAAGCATGCTTAGCACACGGGAAAAGGAGGGGCCACCAAGTATAGAGTCTAAGCTAGTATGCCTGCCAAGCAAGGCAGGAAGTTAAAGCAGAAATTATGAAAGTAAAGGGAGAAAAATATTAAACAGACCACGAATGGTGGGGAATGATTTTAAAAACCAGTACTTGGGAGGCAAAGGCAAGAGGATCTCTGTGAGTTTGAGGTCAGCCTGGTCTATACAACAAATTCTAGGCCAGCCAGAGCTGTGTAGCGAGACCACTAAGACCATGTCTCAAAAGGTTAAAAGGTGGGGGGGGGGGGCTGGGATAATTACCAATGACATCCAAGAATGTGTGAGCCAGTCACCCTGGACCATTCATTTGTAAGAGGGGTAAAATCAGGAGCCTTCCCCTCCCCCTGGGCCTCCCAGAGAGGAAAATCATGTTTTCCTAATTTGCTTAATTTGCAGACTGCCCTCTATAAACTCTCCCCAGTCCTGGGAGCTCTCAGCACAACTTATCTCCTGAGGTGCATTTCTTTTCCGTGTCCAGGATCAGCACCCACCAGGCAAACCTGCCATCTAATTCTGTGGGGCGGTAAGCCAGAAGTGGGGTTATTTTAAAATAGCCCTCGCTCTGTCAACACTACAGGTCACTGGATTTGTGGCAGCCACACAAATAGCTTTAGCTTTTCGTCACACCCATGGCCTGTGGCTGCTTGGTACTGCAACAGCTAAGTGAGTGGCAGTGACAAAGACCATATGGCCTCCAAAGCTTAAAAAAAGAAAGAAAGAAAGAAAAAAAAAAAGGGGCCGGAGAGATGGCTCAATGATTAAGAGCACTGGCTGCTCTTCCAGAGGATCTGGGTTCAATTCCCAGCACCCACAGGGCAGCTCAAACTGTCTATAACTCCAGTTCCAGGGGATCTGACACTCTCACAGACAGACAGACATGCAGGCAAAACACCAATGCTCAAAAAATAAAAATAAAAAATAAAAACCTTCTCTATTTGTTCCTCTGCCAAAGTGGATAGCCTTCCCATCCCACCCCACCCTTGTACCAGCACATTAGGGAGTTAGCTGTCACACTTCTCAATCAAGCTTCAGTATGCATCAGTTCTGGTCAATGATATCTACTATATTCAGATGCAGTTACTAAACCTTGATATATAATATGGCTTTCATCTCAGACACCACAACTCATATTTGCCAACTATCTCTTTAAAATGTTGTAAATGACATGTATTTGTTCTGTGGGCGGGTGGTTGGTTGTTGCCTGTCACAGTGTACGTGCTGGCTGGTTTTGTGTCAACGACACAAGCCAGAGTCAACAGAGAGGAAGGAGATCCAGCTGTAGGGCCTTTCCTCAATTAGTGATCAACGCAGTGGGGGAGGCAGCCCATGGTGGGTGGGGCCGCCCCTGGGCTGCTGGTCCTGGGTTCTATAAGAAAGCAGGCTGAGCAAGCCATGAGGAGCAAGCCAGTGAGCAGCACCCTCCATGGCCTCTGCATCAGCTCCTGCCTCCAGGTTCCTGCCCTGCTTGAGTTCCTGTTCTGCCTTCCTTTAGTGATGAGCAACACTTTCCACCCAACTTGCTTCGTGGTCGTGGCATTTCACTGCAGCAACAGAAAACCTAAGACAGTGCACTCGAGGAGGTCAGAGGATTGTCTGCAGGAGTGGTTCTCTCCTTCCACCATGTGGGTCCCAGTGACAGAACGCCGCAGGTCATCAGGCTTGGTGGCAGGCCAGCACCTCTATCGGCTGCGCCATTTTGCAGCCCAAACCGTCTCTTTTATGGCATCTGTCCTTCAGATCTCAGGTCCCATTCAACGTTACACCGAGTATCCATGCATGCACTTTTGTCTCTTCATTAACCTGGAAGAGAACTTCAACTTCCATCTCCCATGAACTGACAGTGTCCAGTTTTATCATTTAGAAAAGGTCTCTCAACCTGGGTTCAACCTTATGTTTCCTTAGGATTTGATTCTGGTTTTTTTTTTTTTTTTTTTTTTTTTTAGTGCTTGGATGTGATGCTTAGGAGGAACACGGGCCGGAGACATCATCTTCGAGTGCTAAGTGACCCTCTGGGTCTCTACTGTAGCGTGATTGATGTTCGCTATCTGCAGTTAACAAGTTATCCCAGGCACGTAGCACGCACAGTTGCAGGCTTGCCTTGCACATGTGAGGCCCCAGCAACAGAAATGAATATAAATACAATGAAGACTAGAGACCATGTGTGAATGAGTTTTTGATGCTTCAGTGCAACACATATCTGTAACAAAGGAAAGCCCACACCACATCACAGGGAAGGCGGGACCCAAGATAGCAGTCTAGAAGGTGCAGCCTTTGCACAAGAGGCTCCCACATGATAAAGGGCTACACAGCCTCCTGGCACTCCTTAGTGTTAGGTTCTACCTTCAAGAGATAAGACAAAGGCTGTGGAATCAGCAGCCAGATGCTGACCAGGCCCTCTCCAGTGTGAATTAATATTTAATTTCACAAGTCAAACATGAAGACATTATCCTTGTTAAAAATTAAAACGCCAGCCACAGTTGAAGTCAGCTCTTTTTAGGCCTTTCATCCAGTGGTTCTCAACCTCTGGGTCCCAACCTTTTTGGGGGTCACATATCAATTGGCCTGTGTGTCAGATATTTACATTATGATTCATAGCAAGAGCAAAATTACAGTTATGAAGTATCAACGAAAATAACTTTATGGTTGGGGGTCACTTCAACATGAGGAACTGTATTAAAGGGCCACAGCGTTAGGAAGGTTGAGAACCACTGCAACTGCCCCTCCCCCTCCCCAGACGTCACCACCGTTGCCAATTTCTTTATTTTTTTGAGGCAGGGTCGTGTTATGTCACCCTGACTCCTTTACCTTTTCTATGTAGCCCAAGTCGGCCTTGAACTCAGGCAGGTAGCCTCCCAGGTACTGGGATTACAGGTGTGCACCACAGCGCCTAGCTACAGATTTCACCGAGACATTCTGCTCCACGTTCTCCCAGGCTGTATTCTGTGTGTCTGTCTACAATCTTCCTTTCCTTAAAAATTCATTATGTGTGATGCCTTGCATTCAACGCCCAGCGCCAAAATAAAAACTGAAACAAAGCATTTTACTGTATGATTGTATGTATGTAGGATTGACATACAAAGAGAACAGTAAGCAAATTTAATGTCCAGGAAGTGATGGAGTACAAATGAGTGGCGACCATGAGGTTGCCAGGATCGTCTACGCGGTGAACCTCCTTTCGCCTCCAAAGGTCTCCTCTCATCCTCTTACTTACTTCTGTGTAAAAGAACTTTCAAGGTGGGTGTGGGGGCACACCTTCGTGTGGGCAGGGAGGGGCAGGGGGATTACTGCAAACTTGAGCTCCCACCTGGTCTATTTAGCAAGTTCCAGGCAAGCCAGGGCTATAGGGTAAGTAGAGAAATAAAATGAATAGTTGACATAAAAGATATTCTTGGTACAGGATCTCACTGTACAGTACTAGCTGACCTGGAACTCCCTAAGGAGAACAGACTGGCTTTCAACTTGGAAAGACCCTCCTGCCTCTACCTTCTGAATGTTGGGATTACAGACATGTACCTCTGCCTGGCCCGGTACTCTGCAGCAAGCCTCTGGGGCTTACTCATCTTGGTTCTTTTTGCCCCTCCCCACTCATTCATTCATTCACTCATTCACTCACTTTTGAGTGCTAGAGAGGGAACCCAGGATACCACTTATGCTAGGTAAGCCTCTACTATTGTAGACACTCATTCTGTATAACTGAAACCTGGTCACTTTGAATAATTTCTCCCTGCTCCTCCTTCCCTTTACCTGCCTACCTGCCTCTTCTACATGCAAGATAGAGCCATTCCCAAATATACGCTGTTGCAAAAAGTAATTGTCCCTAATAGTTCTTCACAATGTCTCATTGTGAAGATCAGGCTGGCCTACCTAGAGCTCACAGACATTTGCTTGCCTCTTCCTCTCAAGTGCCAGGATTGAGGACAAGCACCACCATACTTGGCTAAATCATTTTAAAAGAAAAAAGTGAAGTAGGGACCTCCCAACCCCCTCCCACACACACCCCCTGCCCCTACCACCCCCACCCTCAACCTGAGTAGCACTGCAATGCCAGCCAGCCCAGGAGAATGTGGCACAGATGACACCATACAGTTTCTGAGAAAAGGTCACGGAGGCCCATGCAGGCTCTACTTCATTCATTGGAACATTTGCTCCTGGGACAAAGAGTCCACTACCCAATGCCCTAATTACACAGAGAATCCAAAAGTCAGAATGTACACTGACATAAAGACAAGTTACTCCGGCCAGGCACTTGCGAAAAAGAAAACTCGGTGTGGTTCCGGTCCTGGCCATGCTAGTCATTAAAGACTTTCAGCTGAGCCCTTCGGCAGAAGGCACAGCCAATCCTCCCGACCAACTCTAAATTCCTGTGTCTTGTCTAAATTCCCACTCCAACCCCAGGTCCATGCGCTTGAGGCAGTTACCGTTATTCTATTCGGTAACACACAATTAAAAGTCAAGGAATGGTAGCACACAACTCTAAACTGTTTACAAAATGGAGTCTGGAAGATCAGGGTTCAAGGACCAAGATAGGATACAAAAGACTGTGTCTTTAAAAAGAGGGAGGGGGAGCTAGAGAGATGGCTCAGCAGTTAAGAGCACTGACTGCTCTTCCAGAGGACACAGGTTTCAATTCTCAGCACCCACGAGGCAGCTCGCACCTGTCTGCAACTCCAGTTCCAGGGGATCTGATACCCTCGCACAGACACGCATACAGGCAAAACATCAAATACAATAAATAAATAAACAAACAATGAATTTATTTTTTTAAAGTAACTGGGTGGAGTGGGACACACTTTAATCCCAGCACTCAGAAGGCAAAGGCAGGTGCTCTATGAGTTTGAGGCCAGCCTGGTCTACACACAGAGTTCTGGGTTAGCTGGGGATACACAGTAAGACCCTGTCTCAAAATCCATATGAACCCTCACTCACACCCCCACCTAGAACCTACCTCAGTCACGTGGGGAACGGAGGGAGGAAGGAGCCTCCTTGAATCTTATTTCACTTGAGGAACCTTTGTTAGAACTGCGTGGCCTTCATGCACGGTACTCCCCTGACACACAATGCCTGACCTGAAGGGCTCGCTCAAACCACGCAAGGAGAGTCTATACCTCCTTCTCTACTGCATCCTTCATGCCTCTAAAGCCAACACCACATGGGTGACACTGCCATGTGCCGCCGCCAGCTTGGGATGCATCCTGCCTCCCACCCCGACCCCCGAACCACATCTGCAGCTTTGATTCGGCTGCTTTCTGGGAGCAGCACTTCCTCTGGCTCTTTTACAGGTTGGAACTTAGCTGGGCAGAGTCTCGCCCAGGGCACCCTTCCTTTGATTCCAGGGCTGAGCGAGAGGCCTTTCAGCACAAGCTTCGGCTGCAACACCGAGTTCCTAGTGCTCTTTTCCTCTGAAAATTATACATTTCACATCTCCTTCTGCCCCCAATTGCTCTTCTTCATTGTAGACCTCATATGAGTTAGTCATGAATAACAGCCACACCTCAGAGTCAATATTTATGCTGCCCTGAATCTGTCTCTGTCAAAGAAATTCCATTATTGCTTTTGGATTTAGCCTCAGGCAAGCTCTTAAAACACAGGCAGAAGATAGCCAGATTCCTCACCCAAATATCACATGAACGGCCTCTAGCCCAGCTGCTAATATTGTTCCCCTCCGAAACCTCTCGAGCTGGGTTCTCCACAGTCCCACCGCCTCAGCACGACTCTGTTCACAGGGTTCAACTGCCCGTTCCAGTCCAGTGTTGCCAAGTCCTCCACATTCACCCAAAAACCACGGTCAGGTTCTCCGCAGCAGCAGCCCACACTCCGGTACCAACACCTCTATTCGTCATCTTCCTGTTGCTGTGATAAAACACCATGACCAATGCAACTTACAGAAGTGATTGTTTGCTTATTTGTTTGTTTGGTTGGTTATTGGTTGCAGAGGGAGAAGAATCATTATGGCAGGGAAGTGTGGAGCGTGTGTGTGTGTGTGTGTGTGTGTGTGTGTGTGTGTGTGTGTGTCAGCAAGCTGAGAGAGTGATTGAACTGGAAGCAGCAAGGCTTTTAATCTCAAAGCCCGCCCCCAGTGATGCACTTTCTCCAGCAAGGCTGCACCTCCTAAACCTCCCCAAACGGCACCACCAGGTGGGGAACCAACCAGGGAACCAAGTGTTCAAATGGCCTGGACTACAGGGACATTCTCATTTGAGTCACCGCACTGAGCCAAATCCCCAGGCCCACAGCTCTCAGCTGACCCAGTCTGTGGCACTTCAGGTGGGAGGGAAGGAAGGGCACTGCTCCTGACTTCCTTGTGCTCAGGAACAGTGTTCCATCATGCTCAGTCCTACTGCGCCGTGAGCGGCTTCTCTCTGGAACAGAGACAAACCAGAGAGGCCACCTGTTCTTCTGGGTCGTCAACCAAAACACAGACGGAAACAATGTAAGGGAGGAAGCGCCCTCGGCTCACGGTTTCAGGGGATTCCACTCATCATGGCAGAGACAGCATGGTGGAGTTTGCCGGGACAGGACTGAGGTTCAGGAGGCAGAGGAAGAGAGGAAGCAGGGGTGGGTATAAACTTGAAAGGTTGTGCCTCTACTCCACCAAGCAGGTTCCAGCTCTCAACAGCTCTACCCCCTTCAAAACAGCATGACAAGCTCCAACTCAAGAGTTGGGAACATGAGCCTGTGGGGGACATTTTGCATTCAGGTGAGAACATTGTCCATGACTTCCTTTCCTCCAAGTAACCTTGGCCTCCTCCTGTGGAGCCAGCTGGCCAGAGACATCCTGTTTTTTTTTTTTTTTTTAACTAGTGAGACAGGCTTCTACTTCCGCAGATTTCTTTGGAGACTAATCTCTCCCCACGTTCATGTATGAGATCTGGCCAGGAGTGAGACTGGCCCTGCTTCAGACTCCAGGGCATAAGGCCTGAGCCTGGCCATCTGCAACCTCAGCACCCCCCACCGCCAACCCAGCTGGCTCATACAAGGATGGGCATTTAGAACTAAGGACAGTTAGTGTGGGGCCTGTAAGGGACTGTCAGAACAGTTTGGCCTTTTTCCCACTAGCTGGGAAGGTGGTAAGATGGAGGTCTAGAGCTAACATGGCTTGTCCTAGCAATGTCTGGGTACCTGGGAATGAACCCAAGCGAGGAGAGGGAAATGAAGGCTGAGCCCTCTCCTGTATCTGCTTCCCTCTGAAATCATGCCCTGGGATTCCAACTGCATATGCAGACACACTCCACCGCGCTGCCCTGGGTGGCGTTACCAGTGCTTTGACGCACAGGCAGGTGCCAGAATCCACACTAATGGGACAAGGACTGGAACTTCCCTCTGGGGCAAAGTTAACCGCATGAGGGAAGAAGAGAAACCACAAATCTTGGACTAATGACCAGTCTCTTGCCCAGAGCACCTGTCCTCTAAAAAAAAAAAAAAAAGATGCAAGTAAGGACTTTGAAAGCCAGTCAAATGGTTCCTTCATCAGGCCAGCGGCTAAGGAGACAGTCAAGAATGAAGAGCCCACGTTGGGTAGCTTCTGCACCAACCCAACCCCAGAAACCAAAGCTCTCTCTTTTTTTCTAACAATTTCATTAATGTGTAAGTTATACTGACAAACATGCATACACTATAGACCCCCGCACACATACAAGCTCACAAAAACGGGTACATGCTACATGGTCAGTTGTGACATCTACTAACTTTTATTATTAGGATTAGTATTAATATTATTAGTATTTGTGTGTGTGAGAGAGGGAGATGGTGAAGAGGGGACATGGCATGGCATGCAGAGGTCAAAGGACAACTTCCTGGGGTCAGTTCTCTCCTTCCACCTTTATGTGGATTCAAACTATCAAACTAAGGCTGTCAGGCTTGCCTGGCAAGCACGGTACCTGCCGAGACATCTCACTGGTCCAGTTCAGTGACTTGTAGGCATCTACCAAGGTGTACCATCACCACACCTAATTTCAGAGATCCCATCACCCACTGAGATTGCTATGTCCTGTTAGTAGTCACTGACCACTTCCTTTTCTCTCCAGCCCCCGGCTACCACTCGCTTTAATCTCTGTAGAATGTGTCCTTTTGAGGGGATACAGTTTAGTTGGTACAGTGCTTGCCCGGCATGTAAGAGACCCTGGGTTTCATCCTCAGAACCACTAAATAGGATGCTGCGAATGAATGAAATGAGGGCATGACTGCTCCGTGGTACAGTTCAGGTTTTATTGTAGATATGATGGAGAGCTCAGCCACAGGTATCTGGAAGAGTCCAAAACAGGGACTGAACATGGCTAGCAGACGGACCTGAGCCGTGACAGGAAAGAAAGAGGGGACAGTGAGGGAGTATGCGCAGGGCTGGGTGTATGTCTGTGTGTGCAAAGGAGGGAGAGAGCCCAGAGAGAGGGGGCTGAAGAGAACCAACAGAGAGCAGAGCACAAACGGGGGGCATGGTAGACAAGGCTCTCCAGGAACGAGAGGCTATGGGAAGGGAAGCCTGTGGGCTGAAGAAGTTTGTGCTGGGGTCATGGTAAGAATTGTTGAGAGAGCCTGGAGGCCAGCATGCCCCTTGGTATGCTAAAGGCACCACAGCTAGCCATTTGCTTCCTGTTCCCTCTGCACCTGACAGTGACGCACACCTCTAACAGCCTCAGGATTCCAGAGGTGGAGGCAAGGGGATTAGAAACTCAAAGCCATCTGGGAGTGGTGTGCTTGTGAGCAGACTCTTAGCAATGGAATTGTTGGATTGTAAAGTAAATTCCGCCCCCACCTCACAGGGTCTCAGCCTGTGACTTTGGAAACTGCTAATGTAGACCAGGCTGGCCTTAAACTCCCCTCTGTAAAGTCAAGGCCAGCCTGGTGTACAAAGTGAGTTCTAGGACAGCTAGGACTGTCACACTGAGAAACCCTGTCTGGAAAAAAACAAAACCAAAACAAAACAAAATAAACAAAACTCACAGAGATCTGCCTGTCTTTGCCTCCCAAATGCTGGGATTAAAGGCATGTACCACCATGTCCATCTTTTTCTGCCTGATGGTGGTGGCGCATACCTTTAGGGCGGGTGGATCTATGCTATGTGAGTTTGAGGCCAGCCTCTGCCTCCAGATTGCTGGAGATTAAAGGCATGTGCCATCACCACCACCAGGCCTGAAACTGGTTTCTACTTCTAACTTAATAGTGGGCTGGAACATGGGAGATAACTTACCACAAACTGGAAGCTAGCTCTCGGCAGACATAACCGTTTGCTTTTTAAACCAGCTTATTAAGCATGATTGACTCCCACATCAAGTTGCTACTTCTAAAAATAATCCAGGGTGTTGGGAGTAGCATGGCAGACAGACAGCTGTGTAGAGGACTGTTCCACAGACCAAGGCTAGCCCAGGTCCCCAACTGTCTAGTGTAAGAGCAATCCAAACCCACAAACAAAAGCACGCAATCCATCATACAATACCTAAAGGAGGAGGGGAGGGGCAGGGAGAGGCAGACGGTCATAAAGACACTACCAGGGAAGAATGGAAGGCCAAGACACTTGCCAAGAACAAAAGCTACAGGGGCTGGAGAGGTGGCTCAGTGGTTGAGAGCACTGGCTGCTCTCACAGAAGACCTGACCTAACCCCAGTACCCATACGGTGGCTCACATTTACCTGTACCTCTACTTCACGAGGGCACCTATGCCCTCTTCTGATTTTGGAGAGAACCAGGCACAATACATACACATGGGCAAAACACTCATACACATTAAATAAATACATCTAGAAATAATTGTTAAAAATACAATTACAAGTGGTAGGTAGCACACGCCTTAAATCCCAGCACTGGGGAGGCAGAGGCCAGTGGATCTCTGAGTTCAAGGCCAGCCTGGTTCTATGGAGTTCCAAGACAGCCAGGGCTATACAGAAAAAGTCTGTCTTGAAAAACAAGACAAACAAACAAAACACCAATTACAGACAATCCCACAATTAGCAACCACCTTCCACCCTCGGTGTAAAAATTATAGTGCCAGTGTTAATGCATGCCTAGAATCCCAGCACTCAGAAGGTGAAAGCTAGAGATTAGGAATTTAAGGTCATTCTCGGCTAGACAACAAGTTTAAAGATATACCTGGCTATATGAGATGCTGGCCCCAAACCAAAACCCTACAATGCACAGGGAGTTGAGAGGTCCTTTATCCTTCCTAGCTGGGATTCCCATCCTGCCCACACAAAAAGATGACTCACTTTTGCTGGTTGTCTCTGTACTTCATTCCCACCCCAGATCAGTTCTGCTTTTCTTTGACCTCCATGTGTGACCTCTGGCTCCTCTGCTGGTACCCTTGGTCTATGGGCCTGAGCAGAGGACTGGAGGCCAGAAAGAAAGAGAAGCTGTGGTATTGCTTCCTCCTGCTTCCAGCATCCGGCAGTGATGACAGCTCCCGATCACTGCTCCAGCCAAGGTCATAACAGGACCCTTCACCCTTAACAATTCAGTCTAGACCTGACCTGGAGGCTGAGGGGCGTGGGGGGCTCAGGTGAAGCTATGCACATCTGAAAACCAACTCTCCCCTCCTTATTTTTTTGATCACTAATGCTCTTGACAGATCTATTTGCTTTTTCCAAGGGCCGTCCTTCTACACTTAATTTGTGTTCCTGTTTTTGAGGCAGGGTCTCACATAGCCCAGGCTGGCTGATACAGCTGAGGATGACCTTGGACTCCTGACTTACTCCTGCTTCTTCTTCCCAAGTGCTGGGATTCCAGGTATGTACTACCATACCCGGCTGAACTTGGTCTTTACTATCTCTTGCAAGTCTTTGGAACCTGTCCTGGAACTCACTGTGTAGACCAGGCTGGCCTCGAACTCACAGAGATCTGCCTGTCTCTGCCTCCCGAGTGCTGGGACTAAAAGCAGGCACCACCACAGCCTGGCTCCTGCAAGTCTTTTACTTGAGCTACGTACACAATATCATTAAGCAATACAGTGTGTTGGTTTGAATAGTTTTGGCTCTATTATAAATGCTATTTACTGGGCTCAGGAAATAGCAATGTGATGATATGGCTCAATGGAAAAGGAGCTTGTCACTATGCCTGACAACCTAAATTCAATTCCCAGAATACACATGTAAAAGGTAGAACCTACTCCCACAGGTTGTCCTCTGACCTCCAAACAAGCACTGAAGCACTCAGACATGCCAACAAACACACATACACATAAACACACGTTGTCCTCTGACCTCCACAAGTGCATTGTAGCATATGCACCATCTATAATAAATAAATTTAACAAGACAAACAACCCACCTAATAACAAAGTGTAGAAGAGATTGCATTTGGATTAAAACCAAACAAACAAAAAGGCTAACAGCTCTGTGAGCCAGGGTGCCCCTAGCATCTTTCCTAATTGCCACCTGCCACACTTAGAAGACACAAACAAGAGAGTTTCCAACAGAGGCACAAATCCAGGCCACCTCTCTGGTCCTCTGAGGCCCCATGCTCCACCCCTGTGGGAAGTGAGATTAATGACTCCAGGTCTCAGCACGACTGTGAAACATCTGGAAACGCCTTCTTAACACAACAAGGCAATTTGAGATCCAGAAGAGGGAAGCCAGACCTCCTCACCAACATCTCTTACAGGAATCTTCAGACAGATGACTCTCATGGCACCCACAGATAAGCTCTGATCCGGAAGCACTGGAAGCTGGTGTCGATCCAGCGGATTGCAGCAGAGAGCCAGGGTCACCAGAGTGTAGAGCTATGACACTCACTGGTAGTGCACTTCTAAGAGATTGCTTTCTGATAGCTTGGTGTCCAAGAAAGCATCTTCAAGGAGACTTTCTGATGCTGGCTCTCCCTAAGGAGGACCTATCACCATGGAAACACAACCAAACATGGCAAGTTCACTCCACCTCAAGCGTGTCATTCCCATACTGGGAAATATTCTGAGTCATGCACGAGGATTGACAGATGATGTCTGCCATAGGACAGTGAGTAGGACTGTGTGCACGGGTTTTCAGCAAGGGACCGCAGGGGAAGACAATAGGTAAGTGATTACACTCTGCAATCAGACAGGCTGACGTCAGACAGACATCTGCCACTTGCTAGCTGACTTAATGTCATGGCTCTTGCCTCAGTATCCTAAGCTGGATAAAGACTAAAAATGCTGGTACATCATCAAAAGAATGGCAGGTTACCCAGGATCTGACATTTCACCACTTTCCTTGACATTTTTAATTAACCTTACCTGGGTGGAAGAGTGGATGACACATAGTTTGAAAATCACAGATAGAGACAATTTCTATCACATGGCTCTAGCCCACAGGCCCACCCCTCCCCGGCCCCCAAAAAGGTTTGTCTTGTCCATTATCCCTTTCTTTGTTCATCTTGGTTTCTCTCCATGGAATCACCCCTCCCCACCTATTCCATGGACTCCACTCCTACACTCCAGACGGACATATGACCAGTGCCTAATCAGTGCAGTGACTGACCGAATATGGAATAACACACGAACCAAGCTGGGCCATTTCTCAATCCTCTCTCTCTCAACAAGATCTCAGAAAGCTGGCCTTGAACTCACAATCCTCCTGCCTCATCTCCTGAAAGCTGAGATTATAATAAGTGTGTGCTACCATACCTGACCTTAGCTACTGCCATCAAGGGGGAAGGGTAACTGGTAATGAAGAGAAGGGACAAAGAGAGACACAGACAAACATACACTAAGATCCTGGATCCAACCTCGCTGAAAGTCATCTCAACTGGACTCCCAACCCAGGAGTCCATAAACTCCCCTTCTGGCTAAAAACCACCAGAGCTGGGCTCTGTCCCTAAGAGTTATAAGCAAGAGTCGTGCCCAGGCATAAGGAAGTTGCACACAAACTAAGAGAGACTTGGCAAGTTCAAAACTTTTCTCCTAGGAGAGTGAACCGGCTTGGAGGGTAAATGCACTTGCCACCAAGTCTGGAACCCACAAAGTGCAAAGAGAGAATGGATTCCTTCCTGCCATGACACACAAGCTCTCTCTCCCACATGTGCAAATAAATGTAAACACACACACACACACACACACACACACACACACTTTCCTTCTAGAGCTTTAAGGAATTAGGACACCCTGGTACCTGCTGTGTTAGGGGCCCAAGAGCATCTAACTCAAACACTAGACCTGTGTCCAAATTCTGATTCGAAGATTTTCCTTTCCTTTTCTTTATTTTAAGACAGGGTTTTTCTATGCATCTGTCTTGGAACTCACTACATAGACCAGTGTGGCCTCTCAAACTCACAGCAGTCCTCTGTCCCTGAGTGCTGGGATTAAAGGTGTCACCGTTCCCTGCCACCTCCATGATTTTCAAGTTCCACAGCTTTACTCTCCTTATGAATGGAACAGAGGGGCCGTTGCTTGAATTAAACAGGATACCCATGTGCCACATAGTTCACTATGGCATTGGATAACATTACTGCCAGTCTTTGTCAAGCTCAGATCTGTGGGTCAGATACTAGATGTCGACAGAGCAAGGACCTGGGTTCGGGAATCCTGACTCCCCGTCCATTGTTCCTTCTACCCAACTGCTTCTAAAGTGAGAGGTTCCCAGGGCAACCAACACAAAAGAGCAACCCAGGTCAATCAAAAGACATGAATCTGCCTTGTGCAGAAGACTTGGCTGGGTACAGTGGTGCACACTTTTAATCTCAGCACTAGGGAGGCAAAGGCAGGAGGTCTCTGTGAGTTCCAGGCCAGCCTGGTCTACAAAGCTACACAGAGAAACCCTGTCTTGAAAAATCAAAGAAAGAAAAAGAAGAAAAGACCCCATGAAATAGAGCCTAGTAAACGGTTTAAGTCATTTACCTAAGGTCATATGTCTTATGCCAGTGTCAAGATTTGAACATCACACCTGCATATTCTCCTCCCCTCAAAAGATTTATGTTTAATTATGTATGTATACATGTGTGTACACAAACACGTGTATATGTGCATATGTGAGTGCAAGAGTTCATGGAGTCCAGAATAGCGTGTCAGATCTTTTGGAGCAGGAATTGTGAACTGCCCAATGTGGACACCAGGATCTGAACTCTGGAAGAATAACAAGCTCTGTTAATGGCTAAGCATGTCTCCCTCCCCGCCCTTTAATTATAAAAATGTACATTTATAGCTGGGCAGTGATGGTGGCACACACCTTTAACCCAGCACTCAGGAGGTAGAGGTAGGTGGATCTCTGAGTTCCAGGCCAGCCTGATCTACAGAGTGAATTCTAGGACTATAAGGACTACACAGAGAAACCTTGTCTTGAAGGCTCCCTGTGTACATATATTTATATTTGTATATTTATAAATGTGCATGTGTGTGAGTACTGTAGCACATGGCCAGATGACAGCTTATGGGACATGATTCTCTCTACTTTTAAGGTCCTGGGGATCAAATTCAGGTCATCAGGTTTGGTAGGCAAGCACCTTTCCCTGCTGAGCTGGCTGGCTAGCCCTGGAGTCTATATTTCCCTCCCTCCGTCTCATCTCCCTTTCTTCAGAGGCAAGAGGCAGGATTTCTCTATGTAGCCCTGGCTGTCCTGGAACACTCTAGAGAGACCAGGCCTGCACCACCACTGCCCAGCTTCATGGGGTCTTAATGAGATAACACTGACCTTCCCCTTTCTAGGCTCACCCCTTATTTTTATTTTTTGTGGTTCTGGAGCTAGAAGCATGCCCATTTCACTGGCAGTAAAAACGCCAAATCTTTACAATGGTATACAAGGCCCCAGTGATCCCAGAAGCCAGACATTGAGAAAGGCTTCCTGTGTTGGGAAGGATGGGGTCAGGTTTCTAGTGACGTAAGGCAGGAACTGATTACATCTACAGCCCCAGTGTCTGTAAATGACCTTCTGTGATCTGATCACAGGCCAGGGGGCCAGGTACATACTGATCTCTGATTGATGAGCAATGCATGACCACCTAAACACTATGCCCTCATGAGGACTCAGCCTTCCCCAGAGTCCAGTACAGCCCCAGGAAAAGTGAAGCAAAGGCCAAAGAAAGCAGACCCTTGCCAGAGTCCCAGGCATCACCCTAGGGCTTTTTGTAGGTGAAGGGGGATTCCAAAGACCTTTTAAATGTCCCAGAGTCTGAGACAGGCTTCCTCTTTTTCCATTCCAAAAAGGGAAGGAGAGGTAAAACAGACAAAATACATCTCCCCAGAAATGAAGAGGTACAAAGCTGAAACCCAGAATCCCAGATTCTTAGGCAGATGTAGGAAAACTTTGGCTAATCAGGATTTCCTGATGACAAAAAAAAGGTCTCTTCTATTGTTAACTTTTCCAGCACAGACAGACACACACACACACACACACACACACACACACAGTGCCATATCACCTTTGTCTCCCCATAAATGTCTCTCATCAGAATCTCTGTCCTACATACACACAACAGACACCCTGGACTTAGGACACTTTCTTTACAGGAGTTCAAAATTCCCATGTGCGCAAAAAAACAAAAATAAAAACAGGCAGCCTCTATAGCTTCTAGACATTTCCAGAATAAAACCTAGCACTACCTTTCAGAGTGGAATAACTGTGTGGTCCCAGCTATCACCCAACTGGGAGATAAAGGCAGGACATCTCTGTGAATTTGAGCCCAGCCTGATTTAACAGCCAACCAGGGTTACAGTGAGACACTGTCTCAAAAACAAAAATAAAAATGTTAAGTGGTAACTCCAGTTCTAGAGGATCTAACACCTTCTTCCTCTTCTGGCCCCCATAGAAATCAACACATCTATGGCACACACACTGGACACATAAATAAAACTAATTAGTGAATAAAATAAATGAGCTGGAGAGATGGCTTAGTGGGTTAAGGGCACTGGCTACTCTTGACGAGGTCCTGGGTTTGGATCCTAGAACCCACATAGTGTCTTACAACCGTCTGCAACTCCAGTTCCAGAGGATCCAGCGACACCCTCTCCTGAATTCCTCCAGCACCAGGTACACATGTGGTGCAGAGATATAAATGCAAGCAAAATGGGCACACATATACATATACATACACATACACACACACATATACATATATTACACATACACACACATACATACACACACATATACATATACATACACATACATATACATACACTACACATACACACATAAACATACACATACACATACACTACACATACACACATAAACATACACATACACACACACATACATATACATATACATACACACGTATACATACACACATACACATGTACATACACATACACACACATATACATACAGATATACACACACTACACACACATATACACATACATAAACACACATATACATACACATACCCACACACATACACATACCCACACATATACATACACATACACAGAGAGAAAGACGGCATTTTTGTTCCAGTCTCTGACACTGAGCTCCAGAAAGCCATCCATGACCAGGCTCAGACCCAACAGCTGACCACCAAGCCTACACCAGCTGGGTGCCTCTTCCCAAAAGAAGCTCAAGCTTTTTCCAGTTCTCCTAACTCTGAGGAGCTGCGTCATTGGACACTCCACCACCTCCACTCCACAGCACGTTCTACAACCCCTGCTGCTCACCCACCTGACAATGGTGTCCAGATCAACTCACAACTCCTCTGTCCCTAACCACCCCAGCATCTGACACATCCTCCTGTCCAAGCCAGAACATAACAAATCAAAGGACTCCTTTGCAACATCTGCCTGCTAAGACTTGCTACCTAATTGCTGTTAATTGCATTAATTGCACAGTTCTGCTGTGCGCAGCTCCTCCGGCTCCTCCTCCTCGTAGTTTTAAAGGCAAGGAAGGAACTGAACTAAAGTCCCACTCGGGAAATCTCTTTTCCCACTTCCAACTCTTAACACCCACTACAGCCCAATGGGGCAAATTAAGAAGTGGCTGACTCTTCTCCCTGAGGGTGGAACCATGAGGGACCCAAGGCCTAGATTTGAAAGAGAAGGCACCAACCCACCCGTGTATGCTCGGGAGAGCACGAAGAGCTAGCAGCCCTGGGACCTTCATCCTTGCACATGCCTTCCTGTTCAGGGTCACCAGCATCTACAGCCTCACTTCAGAAAAATCCATCACAGCACCTCACAACATCCTCCTCTGCACACAGCAGGAGGGCAGCTCAACTGACAGAGCTACATGGGCAAGGGGGAGCGTGTCTATGGAGGGGAGGAGAGGATGGGGTGGGAAGTCAAGCAACCCAGTGGCTCAAGAGGGAGCCATGCGTGTTGCTCTTGGACATCCCCAAGGTGTCCCCAGAGCCACAGTTGAGACCTCTCTGGACCTCTTAGGAAGGACCCTCCTGATGGGACCTGGCCACGATACCATCCTCTCCATAGCCAGCTCTTCTGTTTACTTTCGACCTACCAGGTGGAAAGCTCTGAACCAAAGGGTGAGGGTTGGGTGCCAGTCCTCTATGCCCGGGTGAGCAGACAGCCGTCAACTGACAGACACCTGCCATTCACAATGACAAACTCAGCTTGCAGCAGCCTGCAAGCTGAACCACATCAGAACCCCCAAAGGCAGGGCAGAACTGTGGTCTCTGATACTCAAGAGCTGCCTAAGGATTCAAGGTGAAAACTATTAAGAACATCTCTCAAAGTACTGCTGCAGGGAAGGGCTGCCCCGCTGGCAGAGAGCAAACAGTTGAGCTGCCAGTGGCAGCTGGAGAATAGCAGAGTTGAGGGCGACCCCTGCGTGGGGGCTGGTCTGATGTCCTTTGAGTGTCACTATTTCCTCAAGAACACACCTGGAACTCATCCTCGGGGGCCAGAGACCAACTTTCTGCAGGGAAGGGGGAGCGTAGAGCAAAGAGATGATGAGACGGCGGGAGAATGGGGGCTTCCATCAGACGCCCCACGAGGCTGAGTGGCCAAAGCGCTGAAAGATAGGAAGGGGCTGTGCCAGGCCACCCACCCACAGCCTGGGCCATCCTCTGGGTCCTATCGCCCCACCTCAGGGGCTGGGATACTAAATGGGGAAGGCACCGCATCGCAGGTTGTAGCAGAGTTGCGGGACCAGGTGGCCCGGCCCTACCTGCAGCTCCTGAAATTCTCCTTCCAGCTCATGCCACTCGCGCTCGCAACGCTCCAGCTGCTCGGACATGGTGCAATGGTGCAAGGCGGCGGCGGCTTCCGCAGCGTGGCCCCACCGGCCACCAGCACCCCACGCCCGCCAGCTCACTCGCCGCCTCCCAAGGTACCAGCTGTTTCTGCGCAGCCGGAGCCACGCGCGCATCTGACGTCAGTGTCCCCGCCCCGGCGCCAGCCCCACCCCTCGAGGGCGGGGCCCGCGCGTGCGCACGCGCTTTCCTGGCTCCGGCCGCGTGGCCGACTTAACTTTATAGTGTGGGTTAAATCCGTTTCCTCTCTCCTCCTACTCCAGTGTAGTACGTTTCTCCTCCGAGTGGGTGGAGGGCTTATCCGTAAGCTGCATTTATGGCTTTTGTTACTTAGATTGTATTTGGGGGGAAAAGTGGGGTGGAGAAAGATTTTGGGGAGGTGAAAGAAAAGTCATGCACCCCTTAACATTACCTGACCTAGGAGGCCAAAGCCAATGCCCTGGAATGCCAGAGCTGACATGGACCGTGTAGTAAGTAAGGGCGAGGGCAAGGTGGAAAAATGCAGACTTGGCTCTGTCATCTCACGATGGCATTGGTATTCATCCCAACCAATACAGCCTAGATTCCTGTCCTCTGTCTGTGACATTAGGTGGCTCTTGACTGCTGCTGCTGCCACTTAAAAGGCACCACCACCTCCAAGTTTATTGGAAGCAGTTACCTCCCTTTCCCTGCAAAGTCCTACAAGAAAGATCTGCACCAGCCTAGCTCTCGGGTCACACCTCCCAGCTCTCCAGACATGATTTTCATCCTGACTTGGCATTCTTCCCTCTCAATCTTCATGTAGTAGCTTCTAGCCCGTTCCTGGATACTCATTCAAATGATACCTGAAGCTGGGTGTGGTATTGCCTTGACAGCATAGCAAGATTGTATCAAAAAAAGATGGCTCAGTGGTTAAGAACACTCACTGGCTGATCTTCCAGAGGACCCGGGTTCAATTCCCAGAACCCACATAGCAGCTCACAGCTGTCTGTAACTCCAGTTCCAAGAGATCTGATACCTTCACGCTAAAACCAAAGGATGCCTTTGGGGCCTCGAGAGGTGATTCAATGGTGGTGATGGTGTCAAACACACCTTTAATTCCAGCATGGGAGGTAGAGACAGGCAAATCTCTGTGAGTTCCAGGCCAGCCTGGTCTACAAATCAAGTTCCAGGACAGCCAGGGCTGTTGGTTACATGGAGAAATCCTGAGAGGAAGGAAGGAAGGAAAAGGTACATTATGCAGGTCAAGCTTGGGTGGCATACACCTTTAAAATCATATCACTCGTAAGGCAGAGGCATACAGATCTCTGTAAGTTTGAGACCAGCCTGGTCTACATAGTGAGTTCCAGGCCAGCTGGAAGACTCTGCTAAAGTGATTAATTAATTAAACATTTAAAAGACATCTATATTAGTTTCGCAGGACTGCAGTAACCACAAGTGGGTATGCATTCTATTCTAAACAACAGAATGCATTTCTCTCACACAGCTCTAGAGGCTACAAAGCTGAAATCAACGTGTCTGTAAAGCTTTGCACCTTCTGAGAGCCTGCATAGAGTCTCTCTGCCTAGCAGTTCACGGCAGCAGCCATCAATCCTAGGTGCTCGTTGTCTTTCAGCTGCCTTACTCCACTCTGACCCGTGGTCACAGGCTTCTGTCTGCACCTTCTCTTATGAATGAAAGTTCCCAGAAGGAAACTGCACCTTCTACTGAATCTTCTCCAAAGCTAGTCAACTTTGTGGAGAGGTTGGAATGTTGCAGGTCCAGAGCCTAATTACAGTTTATCACGGGCTATCATTAGCACCCTAAATAGCCAAGCCTTGCCCACCTCTTTGTCAGACCTAACATTCTGGGACTAACAAGTAAAACTTTGTGAATTAACTTAATAAAACCTTAGTTTCTGCTTCAAAGACTAAAAGTGTCACCAGGTTGTGTCTCAGGCCTAGAACTAGGATGTCTCCACTTAGCTAAAACTTAATGTATTTTGCAGTATATCTTCAAGTGTCTCGATTTAAGGCCATCTTTGTTCAGTTACTATAAAAACTTTATTAACTGCTACCACATGGACTTTGGGGTACTAAATCTGTGTTCCTTTGCCATGGATATGCATTCATATTTGGCTCCAGAATAAAATATCTCCCTTTAAAAATTTTTTTTCTTACATATATGAGTACTTTGCCTGTATGTCTATGCACCAGGTATGTGCTGGCACTCAAGGAACCCTTGGAACTAGAGCTGATTGTTGAGTGGGTGCTGAGAACCAAACTTGGGTCCTCTGCAAGAACAGCCAGTGCCCTTAACTGCTGGGCCATCTCTCAAGCTCAGGATAGACTGTCTCTTACCTTTTTTGACATATGCACTGTGTTGCTATAAGGACAATACCTTTTGCTAACGTAACCTCATTCTGACTAATAGCATCCACACACACTTCATTTCCACATAGGTCATGCTATGAGGCAGTGAGTATTAGCACATCAACACATTTCTCCCCGTGTTATAATGACTCTCCAAAAACTGCCAGGAGATGGGCAAGAGAGAAGGGCTCAACAGTGAAGAGCGCCGGCTGCTCTTCCAGAGACCCAGATTCGATTCCCAACACCCACATGGCAGTTTATAACTATCTTTAACTCCAGTTCCTGGGATAGGGTCCCCTATTGTGAATCCTCAGGCACCAGACATGCATGTGTTACACAGACATACATACAGGCAAGACATAAACATAAAATAAATTTTAAATACAGGCAGGTGGATCTCTGTGAGTTCAAGGCCAGCCTGGTGTACAAAGCAAGTTCTAGGGCAGCCAAGGCTGTTTGTTATACAGAGGAACCCTGTCTGGAAAAAAACAAACAAAAAAAATTAAATACATGAAAATAATCAGAAAGCCACACCTTGTGTCAATCACTTACCTACCATCTGCTTTGTTTTCTTTATACAAGTTGTCATTTTCTGAAGTGTTTTGTTCTGGTTGAGTGTATGTTTCTCTCCAGGGGTGAGTAATCTCTATGAGACCACAAAAAACTTGTCTTTATCTTCATTGTCATTAGATCCCAAGAGCTCAGCTCAAAGCTGACTCACAATAAATATTTGCCAAACGCCAAGAAGAAATGAATAATAGAGTCATCTACTGAGTGAGCTCACAATGTTTGGGGTTTACAGATCAATCACCCAGAGAACTCAGGGAAAATTCACATAAGTGCATAGGAACATACTTGCAGTCATTTTTAGGGAGTGAAAGGGGATTGAGATGGGTTCATGTAGCCCAGGCTGGCCCCAAACTTGTGTGACATTGAACTCATGATCCTCCTGCCTCTGCCCCCCAAACACTGTGATTACAGGTGTGTTCCAGTCTTTATGTATGAAACTTCTAATGTGTTTACAGACCTCAGAAAACTCCAGAAACTTACAAGATTCATGAGAACTGCCCCTGGCCCCGAAGTGCTCTAGAACAGCAATAACTGCTTGGGGGGAGAGGGGATTTCCTCCTCCAGAGGCCAGTCATGTAAGTGCTCCAGGTGCTCCAGGTGCTCTGGGGATGCACAAGGCTCCCTGTTCTGGGATGGAACCTTCAGGGATGCAGCTGCCTCTGAGTCACCATTGCTCTTAGGTAGCCTCTCTCCGATCCTCCTGTGAATAGCCTCAATAAATTCACCACTTCACCAAGACAGACTTAGGTGAAACACTTCTTTGGTCTCTCTGTCCTTGGTGCCCTATGTGGGTTGGGAAGGGGTTTAGTCACGTCTCCTAGGGGGAAAAAAATCACACAGCAGGATACAGCTTTCTCCTAACTTGCAACTCAGTTTTGTTGTTATTTGTTTTCTTTTTTGGCTTTTAGAGACAGAGTTTCTCTGTGTAGTACTGGTTATCCTGGAACTAGCTCTGCAGACCAGGCTGGCCTCAAACTCAGAGATCCACCTGCCTCTGCTTACACTCGGGTTTATCTTTTAGATAGGAATAGGAAATGGTTGGGAAAGGTATGGTTTAGATGGGATATAGGTAGATTAGCCTATTTTCTTGAGAATTTGAGTAAGAATGAGATAGTATTTTACAGCTTACATTGTTATGTATTCTTATGTGGTAAGCTATGTAAAATTAAGTTTATATTTTGTTATATTGTGTTAAATCTTTCCACTTACAATTAACTCTATTGTAAACTCCATTACACCCTCATCCCACTTCTGACACCAGATAACGCGGTTAAATAAGGATCAGGATAAACAAATAGGCCGAATAGATGTTTATTCAGGGAGAAATAATTTACAACCTAGACAGATGAACACCAGGAAATTCAACCCGATCCTCTCCTGTCTGAGTCATGCCAGAAAGAGAGAGCCTTTCCTGGCCCCCTCCGACCTCCTTCCACAGGTCACTCCGCCCATGGCTCCACCCCCCAATGGGCGTGGTCAGTGCCACAGAACTATCTCACTATACTCCTGAGTGCTGGGATTAAAGGTGTGTGTCACATCGTCAGGAACATTTCAATTCTTACTTGAGACCAGAAGAGGAATGTGCTCCATTCCAGACTCATGACCCACTTTGAATTTGAGTTCTGATCCCTGATTCCTAAACCAGCCCGCTATTAGTGAGAGGTACCTACAACTCAGTGATGGGCTGTGATCAAATTCATACACCATTTGTAGCATCACAAGAGAGTATTAGCCCCTTTCCCTGGGGTGGGAAAGCACTCAAGGACAAGATGATTATTGTTTTGTTTGTTTGTTTGTTTTGTTTTCTCTCCAGATAAATACTTTCCATAGTCTAATTCAGGAATTCTAATTCTTGGAAAAGGAACCAGTTATGGTGGGTCACATTTGTAATCCCAGCATTGAGGAGGTTGACACTGGGAGTGATCTCAAATTCAAGACCAACCTGGGTTCATCATGAGCCTGGCTGCAATCTGAGTTTAACCCCCCCAGAACCCACAAACTCACAGAAGAGCCTAATGAAGGATGGCGCATCCCTCTGTAATCCCAGCATTCCTGGGGTGGTGAGAGGGGAAGCAGAGAAAAGAATTGACTGGAAAGCCCGGAACACTCACAGTACAGGGACAGAATAAAGAGAGGCCCTGATTCAAAAGAAGGTGGAAGAGAACAGGCTCCTCCAAAGTCCTCTGACCTCTACATGTGTGTCACAGCACACACTTGAATGTGCACACACATTCACACACATGCACACATGCACACACACACACATTCTCTCTCAATAGATTAAAAACAAATAACTATAAAGGAATAATCCTTTATTTAATGAAAGAATAATTTGTTGAAGGGCTGGAGAAATGGCTCAGCAGTTAAGAGCACTTGCAGCTCTCAGAGTACCCACATGGGTTTAACCAACCCCAGCTCCAGTTTCAGGGGATCCTATGCCCTCTTGTGGCAATACATGGTATACATACATATAATGTAGGCAAAACACAAATAAAATGGACTCTTTCTAATAAAATAATAATAATAATAAATATAATAATAAAAATTTCTCCTGACTCTGCTTTCACTCTATAGTCCTAACTGTCCTAGTACTCCAGGCTGGCCTGGAACTCATATAGCTCTGCCTGCCTCAGTCTCCTAGTGTTGGGATTGAAGGGATGTGGCATTATACCTGGATGATTTTGATTTCAGATTTAACTGAAACAAAATCAAAGGCAAAGGGTCTTGGGGCCAGGCATGTTGGTGGAAGCCTTTAATCCCAACACTCGGGAGGCAAACCATGGAAGTAAATAGCCTTGAGGCATGACGGCGGCACCTATGGAAAGATTTGTGAAGTGACCCTCTACCCCTCCTTACAGGCCTTGGTCCTGTCCCTAAAACATCTGGGCAGATGCTACATTACAGCCAGCTGAGGGGGGCCCTGGGGCTGGGCCTAGGCCTGGCATCGCAAAGAGGGTTCCTGACCCTGGCCCTGGCACGGCTAAGGTCGGTCCAGGCCCTGGCAATGGGCCTGGCACCCCTGAGGGAGACCCTAACACTGGGTCTGGCACCCCTGGCAGAGGCTCTGGCCCTAGGACTGGCACAACTAAGGGAGGTCTGGGCCCTGGCCTTGGGTCTGTCTCCCCCTGAGACAATGTGAATAGGGCCCTGGGCCTGGGCCTGCCACCCTGAGGAGGACCCTGGCCCTGAGGCTAGCACCCCCGAGTTGTTCCCTGGCCCTGAACCTAGGCATACGCCGCTAAGGGGGGTCCTGTCCTGGGCCCTGGGACTGGTGCTTCTAAGGGGGGCCCTGGCCCTGGCTCTGGCTTTGGGGGCCCTGGCCCTGGTGAGGGTGGGCTCTGACCCTAGTCCTGGTCCTGGCCAGTGGTGGACCTGGACCTGGCGCTGGCCCTGTTCCTGGTGGGGGGGTTGGCACTGGCCAGGGGGTGCCCTGGTGTTGGCCCTGGCTCTGGCCATGGCCATGGCCCTGGGCAGGTGGGACCCTGGCCCTGGCCTTGGTTCTGGCATTGGCTCTGGCCCTGGTCCCGATCATGGGGTCCCTGACTTGGCCCTGGCCCTAGACCTTGCCCTGGCCAGGGGGGTGCCCTGGTCCTGACCCTGACCTTAGCCAGTGGCCAGGGGATGCCCCTGGCACTGGCCCTGATCCCAGCCCTGGCCCCTGCCTATGTAAAATAATAATGCCAGGTGGAGGTAGCATACCTCCTTTAATCCCAGCACTCAGGAGGCAGAGGCAGGTGGATCTCTGTGAGTTAGAGGCCAACCTGGTCTACACAGAGAGTTCCAGGACATCTAGGACTACACAAAGAAATCCTGTCTCATCATAATAAATAATGAAATAATAAAATTAATGGTAATTCAGTGATAGAAAGCGTTCCTAGTGTTTCGTGGATTCATATATATATATATGTGTATATATATATGTATGTATGTATGTATGTATGTATACATACATATGATATAAAAATAATGTTTTTAAGACAGGGTTTCTCTTTGTGTCTCTGGCTGTCCTTGAACTCACAGAGATTCACCTGCCTCTGGTTCCCTAATGCTGGGCTTAAAAGTCTGTAGCACTATGCAGCTAGTAGTTTCCTTTGTGTTATTGCAGATTCCTCTGGGGAATACAAGAGAAATGTTTTCTGAACAAGGGTGAAATAAGTATGGAGACTGTGGTCCATACCTAGAATCCCAGCACTAGGAACGTGGAGGCAGGAAGCTCAGGAGTGGCCATTGGACACCTGGGTCAGACTACATGATACTCTATATTGAAAACAAGCAGGCAAACAAAAAAGATACAATGTTGGCTGAGCGCCTTTGCTTTTTTAGCATACAAGTTTAAATCTTGGTTCATTGCTCCCTCTGCTGGCAGTTTTGTGGAATTTATTTCCTACCATTAAAAAAAAAAAAAAGCACAAGGGTTATTTAACAAAAATTTATTCATGAATAAAATGAATTCATTTATCTCAAGTAAATATCACTAACATGAAAATGAACTGCTATGTTTGGGTACTGGAAAAATTTGAAGTTCACTTATTTATTATAAGGCAAAACATTGACTTTTCCACTTTTCTTATTCATTTTTTAAGATTATATCAGTGGTGTATAACACAGTGGGTTTTATTATGACATTTTCTTACATGTACATAGCACTTCTCAAATGGAACATTTGTTTAATGATGCAAAGATGTGTTGTATTCTTTTATGTTGCCTTTGTTTAACTCTGTGAAGCTGTGTTACTTTGCCTGTCTAAAACATCTGATAAGTCTAATAGAGATGAAGAGCCAATAGCTAGGCAGGAGAGAGGAATAGGCAGGGCTGGCAGGCAGAGAGAATAAATAAGAGGAGAAATCTGGGAGTATGCCTTTTTTTAACTTCTTAATTCAGTGGCTTGCTGTGTAGCAACAGAAGGGGGAGAGAGGACATCAGGGGCCAAGCATCCAGCTTCAGAGCAAGACACAGAGCAAGAAGTAAAGAAAGACATATAGAATACAGAAAGACAGCTGGGCACGCCTTTAATCCCAGCACTTGGGAGGAAGAGTCAGGTGGGTCTCTGTGAGTTCAAGGCCAGCCTGGTCTACTGAGGGAGTTCCAGCACAGCTAGGACTGTTACACAGAGAAACCCTGTCTCAAAAAGTAAAGATAAAAATAAAATAAAGGGTAGAGAAAGATAAAAGCCAGAGGCAAAAGGTAGATGGGATAATTTAAGAAAAGCTGTTTAGAAACAAGCCAAGCTAAGGCAGGGCATTCATAAAAAAGAATAAGACCCTGTGTATTTATTTGGGAGCTGGGTGGAAGGTCCCCCAAAGAGCCAAAAGAAAACAAACAAACAACAGCATCCCCTAAATATTCTTTTCCAAAAGATTTTTAAAAATTATATATGTGTGTGGTCAGCAGTGGTGGTATATGCCTTTAGTCACAGCACTCAGGAGGTAGAGGCAGGCAAGTCTCTATGAGTTCAAAGGCAGCCTGGTCTACAGAGTGAGTTCCAGGACAGCAAATACTATGCAGAGAAACCCTGTGTGTGTGTGTGTGTGTGTGTGTGTGTGTGTGTGTGTGTGTGTGTGGTGCCCACAGAGGCCAGAAGCACCAGACTCCTCTGGAACTGGAGTGGCAGGCACTTATGAGGTAGCAAATATTGGTGCTGAGAACAGAACTTGGGTTCTGCATCTGAGCCATCTCTCCAGCCTCAATTACGGTTTACCGTATGTATGCATGTGGAGGTGCACGTGTGTGCATGGGTATGTGGAGGCAAGAGGTCAACACTGGGTGTCACTCTCAATGCCTCTCCATCTAATTTTTTGAGTCAGCGTCTCTGACTGAGCTGGAGCTTGCAGGCTCAACTAGCCTGACTGGCTAGCAAGCCCCAGGGTCCTCCTGTGTCTACCTCCCTAGCACCAACATTACATGGATGTTGGTACCCTTGGAGTCAGGCTGGAGTTATGGGCAGTTGTGAGCTGAGCTCAGGTCCTTTGGAGAGCAGTGAGAGCTCTTAACTGCAGAGCCATTTCTCCAGATTGTATACTTTAAATGGGTTCTGGAGACCCAAACTCAAACACAAGTAGAAAGCATTACCAGGTATAGTATCTCCCAAGTCCCAAAGTCCTTTTTCTTTTTTCTTTGAGACAAGGCTCCACTATGCAGTACTGGCTGACTGGCTAGCCTGGAACTTGCTGTGTAGACCAGGTTGGCCTTAAACTCACAGAAATCCACCTGCATCTGTCTCTCTAGTGCGCTGATTCAAGATGTATACCACTATGCCCAGCTCAAAGCACTAACTTTAAATGAGTACTTTAAATCAGTAATATGAAATGTTTAGGATGGCAAGATGGCTCTATGGGCACTTTCTGGCCCAACCATGCAAGCTTGATGATCTGAGTTCAATCCCCAGAACCCACATGAAGGTGGAAGAGAACTGTTTGCACAACATTGGCCCCTGTCCCCCACATGTATGTCATGGCACACGAATTCACAGGCACACAATCATGAGTAAAAACTTTTTTTTTTTCTTTTCAAGACAGTGTTTCTCTGTGTAGCTCTGGCTGTTCTGGAATTCACTCTGTAGACCAGGCCAGCTTGAGAACTCAGAGATACACCTGTGTCTGGCTCCTGAGTTCGAGGATTAAGGCAGGCACCAGCAATATATATATATATATATATATATCCAGCAATAAATACAAATTTTAAATTTTTAGTGTAGCTATTTCATTTGTAAATTCCCACCGTTATTCCTGAATTTAACAAGTACATTTTCTTTTTTTTAATATTTAGTTACTCGGGGGCTGGAGAGATGGCTCAGAGGGTAACAGCACTGGCTGCTCTTCTAGGGGATGTGGGTTCAACTCCCAGCACCCACATGGCAGCTCACAACTGTCTGTAACTCTAGTTTCAGGGGATCTGATACCTTCATTCCAATGCATATATAATAAAGTTAAATAATTAAAAAAATATTTAGTTACTCATGTGTACAGTGTGTAGGTTAACCCCTGAGACATCTCTCTAGTCTGCCTGCTTGATCCAAATGCTTGGATTACGACGGTTATGCGCCACCACACCTGGCTTCCATTTTCCTTTTGCAACCAGTATCAGGCTTGTCCACTTCTGTATATGACAGCAGCTCTCTTGCACAGCTGTGATACTCTACTGTGGCAAGTTCCCACTCACACACTGACAAGCAGTAGGTGACTTCCACTTAAGGATTTAAAGAACAGTGTTGCAGTGGACACTTTAGTCCCTTCCCCCGGTCCCTAATTGGAGATGTGCTTTTCTCCATTTCCACTGTCTTTCACTGTGATTTACACTCCCCAGAGGATCCAAGCCTTCTGCTTTCTGTAATTACCTTTCAAATGCACATTACATTTGGCTAGTGTTTTTTTTATTAAACATCCAAGTGTGTTTTCCTGAAAGCGGACAACACAGAGGGCTAATTTGCACTGAGCAGAGAAGTGTCACTTGCCAGAAGAAAGCACTTGAAAGATTTGAGTGAATTCAGGCCTCTTAGCTCCCCTCTGTTTGATGACAGGGCAAACACTGGCACTGGTACATTTTCCACACACCTTCATGTGAATAGCCGCCAGCTGTTTACAAAACTTTCACAAACACTACTTCACTTAATCCTGTGGCAGTCCCGAGAAGTCAGCGTCATCACGGAGGAGTTTCTGGATGATGAAACTGAACATCAAAGCAGTCATCCAGTGCCTGTCCACATCAGCTGTCCTGCAAGGTCCAGGTCTGTATTTTCTTTTTGTCTTTTTTCCCATCCAGGTTATAGGTTATTTCTCTTTCTCATACCGTGGCTAGGAACCTGAGATACAATCTTCTAGCACAGGAAGTTTCTTTTTTCTTTTTTGTTTAGACAGGCTCGTGAAGGTGCCTGTGGAAACCAGAAGACACTGGATCCTCTGAAACAGGAGTTACAGGCAGTTGTGGACAGCCTGATGTGGGTACTGGGAAGGAAAGCCAGGGCCTCTGCAAGAGCAGTGAGTAACAGCATCTCTGCAGCCCCGAACTTAGGGTTCTTATTAAGATCTGAACGTGTCCCTGAGCATTTGAAAACTCTAATCCCTCAGGGTGGTGGTGGTGATGTAATTTGGACAACCTTTTGGGAAGATGAGAAACAATATTCACTACTTATATTTTTTTTTTTGCTGGGTCCCAGGGCAAAATGAGTGAGCAATACACAGATAAGTCTTTGAAACCAGCCTGGCCATTGAATCCTACTAACTAGTGGAATTTTGATACTTTTTTCTTTGGTTTTTGAGACAGAGTCTCCCTGTGTAGCTTTGTAGACCAGACTGACCTCAAACTCACAGAGACCTCACTGCCTCTGCCTCCTGAGTGCTGGGATTAAAGTGTGTGTCACCAGTGCCCGGCTGGATTTTTGATTCGTTTTAAGAGTTTCTTTTAAATTATTTTTCTGTGCTTCTTTTGAAGTACTTAAAAAGTCTGTTCTCTTGGCCTGGACTCTTCTAAACCACTTTTTCTCAAGGGGTCAGTAACTTAAGGAGATGGCAGCGCTACAAAATAGAAATTCTATTCTCCCACAGACTGCTAAACTACACCCTCAAGGCACCCAGGAAACCCTAACCTCCAGGTTTCTAGAACATTGATTAGGATTCCTAAGTCTCCTTAGCCTAACGGGTTTGGGCCCAAGAATGTACCAGTTCAAGTTCAAGACTTCCTTGGGGAGGAGTGAAGAAGTGGCTCAGGGGGTAAGAGTGTTTGCCACCCCACCTGAGGCTCTGAGTTCAAATCCTGAGACTTACATGGTAGGAGGAGAGAGGTAGCTCTGGCAAGTTGTCTTTTACCTCCATGCTCACACCATGGCATGGGTGCCACATACATATGTACACATACACAGATAAATAAATGTAAAAGTACAAATGTAAACACTTTCTTAGTTTTTACCAACTTCTCCCTTTTCCAATAGGTCATTTTGGTCTAAAAGTCAACTTTCTGCTTCATTCCCATTCAAGAACACACATGGTTTCAGACTCTTCACTTTGGCCCAAATATTCTCGCCTGGCACCTAGGCCTCCTCTCCCCAACCCCAGGAACATTTATTTACCGGACACCACGCAATCTCCAATAGCTGATATTCGAAGGTGCCATTCTAGCAGATGTCAGCACAATCTCCACAGTCCTTTACACTCTCATGCCTACTACCTCCAAGACCGTGCCTACATCTGAACCACGTGACCTTCCCCAAGCACATTTTAATAACGGGCTCAATGACATAGTGTCTCCCGCCTTCAGTGCAGTATTCACACACTCCCTGCTTTCCACACTTGTTTACAGAAGCAAGCTAATGAACCGACAACCTTCAGGACACAAAGCACACATGATTCTCTGCAGGTTCCTTGATTAGCCTTTGCTCCAGGAACCTGCCTAACGGACAAGAAGCAGACCTGCACCCGTGGAGGCATCCAAAGTGAGCTTCTGCTCTGACACATGGCCTCCTGTCACAAGGGCTGGCCTCTTGGCTCCCTGTGTAGCTGAGGAGGGTTTTGAACTCATGAGCGATCCTCTTGCCTCTACCTCCCATGTGCTGCAAAAACTGGCCTGAGCGATCATAATTGGTTCCTAAAACGTTTCTTGAGGCTTCAAGCCTTCTAAAAATGTTAAGAAACCATTAGGGGTAAATATAAAACTAAAAGTTTCCGGGTATGGGGGCTGGGGAGATGACTCAGAGGTTAAGAGTACTAACTGAACTTCCAGAGGTCTTGGGTTCAATTCCCAGCACCCACATGGCAAGCTCACCATTGTCTGTAACCCCAGTTCCAGGGGACAGGACACCCATGGCAAAACACCAGTGCGCTTAAAATAAAAATAAATAAATAAGGCTTTAAAAAGTTTCCCGGGTAAAGTTGAAGCAAGATGATAGGAGTTCGAGACCTGCCTGGGCTAACTGAACTATTCCCACAAAAACAAACTGAAATACAAAAATGGAAACTTTTTAAATCGTAAAATAATTCCTGTGTCTAGAGTCCGGCAGTCACGTAACTTGGAAGGGCCCCAGACAGCATGCACCGAGCCGCGAACCGTAGCCGCGTTTTCTACTCCGCCTCCGCAGGTTCCGGGTAGAAATGCGATTCCACCCCCTCCCCTACCCACTTCCGCTAAGGGCATCCAGAGCGCAGGCGCAAGACCCGGCCGCCTTTCAGAGGCTTCCCAGGCCAGTGTGGGAGAATGCGCATGTGCAATGAGGCTAGGGCCTCGTAATTACGCGGGACCAGGTGGGTCTCGAGAACTCACGCGACTGACCCCGCCCACGTAAGTAGGCGGGGCCGAGAGCACAGCGGGTTTTCACTATGCGCACGCGCACTGAGAGCGGGAACGTGGTGCTGTTGAGGCGAGCTTTACGCATGCTCATTTAAAACGAGTAAGAAGCTGATGACGTCAGCCACACCGTCCGTCTGGTTTGCGTGTGCCGCTTTCCCCACAACCTGGCTTTTAAAGAGCCAGCATCTAGTTCCGCCTAATTGTGGTTTTGATTTATAATTCCATTTTATTGTGGTAAAAGCTAAACTCATGTATGAAAATTCTAAGTTCACATTATAGTATGGTTGACTGAGTTCAACCACGTGTTTCGTTTAATGCGTATTTTTCTTTATGTGTATGGGTGTTTTGCCTGCACATATTATGCACCACGTGTGTTCCTTATGTCAGAGGAGACCGGGAGAAGGCGTCAGATCGCCTGGAACTGTAGTAACTAGTAAGCTGCCTCGTGGATGTCAGAAACAGAACCCAGGTGCTCTCCAACAGCAGCCTTACTCTTTACCACCGAGCCATCTCAGCTTTTTGTCTTCTGAGACAGGGTCTCCTTCTTTAGGCCAGAGTGGCCTTGAATTTATGAAACTCCTCCAAGTGCTGGAATTACCACCATGCCTGGCTTCAAAAATGCTTTATAAAATTAAATTATTTTGGCCGGGCGGCAGTGGCACCCGCCTTTTAATCCCAGCGCTCAGGAGGCAAAGGCAGGTGGATCTATCGCTGAGTTCAGTCCGGCCTGTTCTAGAGAGTGAGTTCCAGGACAGCCAGGACTACATAGAGAGACCCTGTCTCAAAAAGTAAAGTAAACAAAAAGTGTAACAATTATAATTATGATGATTAAAATTTCAATTTAAAGCTGGACAGTGGTGGCGCACGCCTTTAAAGAAAGCTCTTAGGAGTTAGAGGTAGGCAGATCTCTGAGTTTAAGGCCAGACTACACAGAGTAAACTCAGTCTCAAAAAACAAAACACAAACAAAAAGACCACAATTTAAAATCCATGTCTTTAAATTTTTCTTCCCACACCCAACTATACTCTTTCCTTGAATGTAGTTCTATGAAATGCCAGTCAAGATGATAGTCTTTCCAAGGTCAAAAGGTTTGACCCTAAACCTTGGTGGCTTTACCTCCTTGCTCTTTCTTCTAGAAATGTTACTTACACCAATGAGCCTAACAGTTTGCTGAATTTTATTTGTTTGTTTGGTTGGCTTTTCCAGACAGGGTTTTTCTGTATAACAGTTCTATCTGTCCTGGAACTCACTCTGTAGACCAGGCTGGCCCGACTCTGCCTCCTGAGTGCTGGGATTAAAGGCATGTGCCACCACCACCCTGAGGTTTGCTGAATTCTAAAATGAAGACAGTACCCACCAGAATCATACAATTGTCAGAAGTAATTTTTTAAGTGTGTGTGTGTGCGCGCGCGCGAGCGCGCTCCTGAGTGTGCATATGATTACAAGTGCCCTCAGATGCCAGAGACATTGGAAACCCTAGAGCTGAAGTTACAGGCAGTTGTAAGCCACTCAGCATAGGTCCTGGGACTTGAAACTGGATTCTTTGCAAGAACAGCCAGTGCTCCTAACTACTGAGCCATCTCTCCAGCCCAAAGAAGTGAGATTTTAAAGTATGTAAGTGCAAAATATATATGTCTCATTCTAATAAGATATTAAATAGTCGATAAATGGTATTCTTCACTCATAAGCTAGCAGTGCTGTTCCAGCTGCAGTCCAGAAAGTTCCTTAGAAGGATTTACCTAATTGCAAGCATGACCAGGTATGTGTAATGGTCTCTTAAACCATAGGGCAGCCAATATCTTGGTCCATTCTTTTTACATATTTTCCCTCATGTAGACAGTATGTAATAGTATGGTAGAGTTATTTTAATTTTCATTTCTTTAATTGCTAGTGAGACCATGCATTTTCCCCAATGGGATAATTTATTAGCTTTATTGCTTTGCCTGACAACTACTTTTGAACACTGTAATTTCTACCGGCTTATCCCTGTAGACATTATGTTTGGCTTTAGACAGAATATTTTTGCTGCCTTTTATTTGAAAAAAAAAATGTTGGAGAGGCCAGGCATGGTGGTACCGGTAACTCCGGCCAGGCATGGTGGTACCGGTAACTCCAGCACTTTGGAGATAGAGTCAAGAGGAACCAGAGTTCAAGGACAGATGAGATCCCATCTGTAAAAAGAGACAGATAGGCAGACAGACAAATGGACAATGCCCATCCCTCAAAAGCAGTTTTGCTCAGTAGAACTTCCTAGGGTAAGGAAGTACTGTGAACCTGTCCTGTTCCATACAGCCAGCGCCATAAAGGAAAGAATGGGGTAGGGGAGTATCTGCAAACTAGGAGGTAGCCCACATAGATAAAAAAGGAACTTAAAAAACTGACTTCTGACATTGTTCCTTAAGGAGAAAGTCCCAGAGGGGGTTGTTTTTCACCAGAGGCAATACACTACAGGGCGTGTTGGCAGACACCTGTGATCCAAACACTTGGGAGGTGGGGACAGGAGGATCCAGAGCATAAGATCACCCTCTACTATGAAGCAAGTCTGAGGCTAGTGTGTGCTACGGGGACCTTGTCAGAAAAAAGAAAATCCATTCATATTTTTCACACTTCAGCAGAATGGTAAACAAGGGCTTGGGCTGAAATCCATTGCTAGTATATGTACTTAGCATGCCCAAGGTCCTGGATTCCATTAAAAAAAAAATTGCAGGGGTGATAGCATACACCTGTAACCTGTAACCCTAGCATTCAAGAAGCTGAGGCAGGAGGATCATAAGTCCTAGGTCAGCCTAAGCTACAAAGTGAGTGTCTCACAAACAAAACCAAGACTACATTATATTTTGTTTGGATTGGGTCCCTCACCCTCCCACCCCCACCCCACCCCAGGCACAAAGTTTCTCTTTGTAAGAGTCCTAGCTGTCCTGGCACTTGCTCTATAGTCTAGGTTGGTCTCCAACTCAGAGATCCACCTGCCACTGCCTCCTGAGTGCTGGGATTAAAAGTGTGCACCACCACTGCCCAGCTCCAAAACTGTATTGTTTTGGTTTGGTTTGGTTTTTCGAGGCAGGGTTTCTCTGTATTGCTTTGGAACCTGTCCTATAACTAGCTCTGTAGACCAGGCTGGCCTCAAACTCACAGAGAACTGCCTGCCTCTGCCTTCCGAGTGCTGGGACTAAAGGCAGGCACCACCAATGCCCGGCTTCCAAAACTGTATTGCTTTGAGCTCTTTTTCAAAGAGGATGACATGGGGAGATGAATGGATGCAGCTCAGAGTGGTGCAGGACGGTCTTAACCTGTGTAAGGCCCTAGGATCTATGCTCAGGAGGTAGAGACAGTCAAATCTATTTTAGTGTAAAACCAGCCTGGCCTACGTAGAGAGTTTCAGGCCAGCCAGGACTACATAGTGAATTTCCGTCTCAAGAGAAAAAGCAGGAGCTGGAGAGATGGCTTAGGAGTTAAGAATACTGGCTGCTCTTCCATAGGTCCTGAGTTCAATTCCCAGCAACCACATGGTGGCTCATAGCTATCTATAATGAGATCTGGTGCCTTCTTCTGGCCTGCAGGGACACATACAAGCAAAACACTGTACATAATAAATAAATCTTTAAAAGATAAATTTAAAAAAAACCAACAACAACAAAAACCAATCAACCAAACAATGGCCCGTGACTGACTTTAAACTGAGAGTATCTAGAGGTCGCTCCTTCTGCACGGAAGACTTGATAAACAGCTTTATTGAGATATCACTCATATAACTCATTCATTTAAAGTATACAGTTGTTCTTAAGTCTTCTCACAGAGTTGTGAAACCATCACCACAGTCAATTTTAGGGCAACTGTATCACCCCCAAAAGAGAAACCCCAATAAGTCTAGCCTGTGGAGCATCTGGGAGCTGGCAATAGAAGGCTCAGAAATTGAAGGTCATGCTCAGCTGCACAGAAAGCTTGAGGCCTGGTGCAGTGGTGCATACTTTTAATTCCAGCATTCAAAAGGCAGATGTAGGCTGAGCTCCTGGGACTGACGTTAGCCTGGTCTACATAGCAAGTCCCAGGCCCTCCAGGGCTGCACAGGGAAACTCTGTCTAAACAAAACAAACAACAACAACAACTTGTGTTCATTAGGCATTACTCCCTGACACCCACTAGTCTACTTTGTGTTCGGATGGACTGTCCTATGGATACTTCAAATGAATGGGATGGTATAACTAATGTCCTTTGGTGGCCTGCAGCTTTTGCTCAGCATTGTGTTTTCAAGTTTCATCCATGTTGCAGCATGTGTCACGACTCTGTTCTTTTTATAGGCAAATAATATTATATTGTATAGACAGACTGTATTTTGTTATTCATTCACCCATCGACAGATAACTTGGGCTGTTTCCACCTTCTGTCCATTGTATTCAAGGAGACTCGTTGATCCAGACAGGTCGGTCCTCCCTAGTAGTTCTGGGAAGGCTGAGACCCAGATTTTTCTGATCCAGGAAGCCCCACTCTCAATTTCACCTTAGGTTGTACTCTCAGTGTGAATGGCACCCACTGAATCTGGACAATTCTGAATGAAGCCTTGGGTTTCTTTGCTAGGATATAGCATCCAGCCTTAAGCCAAAGCTTTGCAGCAGGTTATTGTCTACAGGACCACGCCTCCCCAAAGAAGCGTTTATATGTGGTGTGTGTGGGAACGTCTCTCACTTCACATTACACAGGAACGCCCAGCTCTCAAGCTGTAAATGAAGTCCTTGAGAAGAGTCAGGCCAAATGCCAACCCTGCAGATCTGGCAAGTGATTATTATAAATGGGTTCAAGGTCTGGGAAGGTGGCTGAGAGGGAACAAGCATCTGCTCTTCTTACAGAGGACTGGGCTTTGGTTCCTAGCACCAACATGGAGATTTACAGCCAGGTATAACTGTGCCAGGGTATCTGGCTCCCTCTTCTGGTCTCTGCAGTTGGCAGGCATGAGGTGCATGCATTTTACATATACAGGCAAAACACTCAATCACATAAAATAAAAATTAAAAGCAAAACAAAACAAAAAAACTAGCAACAACAACAAAAGGTCCTTTAAGATGGACACTCCCAAAAGTGTCCTGACTGGCCAGTCCAAGGGACCTAATTATGGACTTGTGAAAAGTACTACCAGGGCTGGGGAAATGACTCACTAATTAGGAGTTCTGGATGCTCTTTCAGAGGACCAGGGTTCCATTCCCAGCACCCATATGGTGGCTCACAAGTCTTTGTAATTCCAGGTCCAGGGGATCTGGCACCCTCTTCTGGCTTCCACAGACACTACACTCAACATGGTACAAAGGGAAAACATTCATCCACCTAAAATAAAAATAAATCTTTATAAAAATGCCATCAGATTATGACCCCATAGGGAGAGCAATCTCCTGTTTGTCTGTAGACTGCCCTTTTGGCCAGATTATAATAAAGATAAACCATAGCCCAGATCTTTTTTGCAAGGCAGACCTGGCTTTCTCTGAATTTTATTTAAAACTGCAAAAAAAGCTGGGCAGTGGAGGCTCATGCCTTTAATCCCAGCACATAGGAAACAGAAACAGGTAGATCTCTGTGATTTCTAGGCCAATCTGGTCTAGGGAGTGAGTTCCGGGACAAACTCCAAAGCTACAGAGAAACCCTGTCTCAAAAGTCAAAACTAAAAGCAAAAAAAAGAAAGAAAAGGAACAAACAAAAAACTACAAATGAGCCATCCAGTCACAGTGTGGAAGAGAGATGCAGCACTTTGGGTTGCTGTCTAACCCTGAAAGGGAGAGTACCTGGCCTGAAGGTACTACTCAGCAGGTGGTAAGGAGAGTAAGGACAGGGCCAGCAGCCAAGGGACAGTTTGTACCAAGGCTAAAGACCTGCTGTGGCTGCTGGCTGGGTGCCTGAGGGAAAAGTAGAAGGTTATGAAGAGAACCAGTGTCAGCGAGGACAGATTCTAGAACCTAGCAGGGCCATCTGAGTACCCGAGATAGGAATTTGGAAACAGTTAATTCCTGTAAGGAATTAAGACCACTTTTCACCAAGATGGTATGAAGGTTGAGGGCAGAAAGAGAAAGAGGAAAGAGTCAGGCTTGGTGGCCCTCACCTTTGATCCCAGCACTTGGAGGCAGAGGCAGAAGGGTCTCTGTGAGTTCAAACAATGAAAACCTACGAAACCTTCTCTAGTTTCAGGCGTGGCAGAATGGCGGCCCGGGTTGAGTGCAGGAAGCGGAAGTGGCAATATTTGTTACAGCTGTGTTTTCCTGTGTGTTTGAATTTGTACTCTGTGTACCGGAGTGTGTGTGTGTGTGTGTGTGTGTGTGTGTGTGTGTGTGTGTCAAAGACAACCTGCAGGAGGTCAGGCTCATGTGTGTCCCTCCCGCCGTGTGTCCCAGGCTTGGTGCCTTTATCCATTAAGCCATCTCCTTTTTTTTTTTTTTTCCTTCTCCCTTTTCATGTTTGAGTGTTTTGTTGTTGCTGTTTGTTCCCATTTTTTTTTTTTTCCACAAGATAAAAGTGAGAATGAGAGCCAAGTGTAGTTGAGCACGACTTTAATACCCACACTTGGAAGGCAGAGGCAGGCGATCTCTGTGAGGTCAGCCTGGTCTACACAGTGAGTCCCAAGGCACCAGAGCTACATAGTGAGACCGGGCCTTGGAAAAACAAAAGGAAACAAAGTTGAGAATGAGAACAACTTTGCCTTTAGAGATGGACAACAACTATAGGGTTGAGGGTTGGGTGGGTGTGTTAATAGCAGTGCTAAGTGCTAAAACTGCACAAACAGGGACAATCACATGGAGATTCCCATTTTAAATAGTTCTGATGTTTGAACAAAGCTCTGAACAAAGCTCTGAAAGAAAGGCAAGATCCACGATTTAATGTGGAGGAAGAGCTGTCCTAGCAGCTCCAGAAGAGCCCAATGCCCGAGGCTGGAACATCGTGGGCTTTCCAGGAACAGCAGGAAAGCAAGTGTGTAGCTCGGCAGAGGCTGTGTGGGAGCCTTAGGGGGACTGGACAAAGAGAAGTAAGTGTAGGGGCTAGGCAAGTTTTCAAGGCTTCATTGTAAGATGAGCGTCGTGAGCAGAGCAAGAACTTGCCTCTGTAATATGCATGCCCCTTCCTGGAAGATGCTCCCCAGAGCTTCCCAAAGACATTCAAAGCAGTCTTACAATACTAGGAACAAATAGGACTTTCCTTGCCCCTAAAATTTCCTGCTATCCTGCCTCTTCAGGAAGAGGCGGACACTGCCGGCTAGCTTTGCTGTTGCCATAACAACCTCCAGGGGCCCAGACTCGCAAGCAACTCTAGCTGCCCGCTAAAGGTGAAGCCCAAGGCTGCTTTACAGGTGAGCCACAGTGGGGCTGGGGCTCAGGACCGACGCCCAGCTGTCTGTGCCCTTCAGTGTCCACACTGGTCTCTTTTTCCTTCTTTAGAAACAAAACAACCTGGGCAGTCTTGCAAGCCTTTCTTTTCCAGTCCACTTCTACTTCTCCGTGCGTGACAAGAGAGGAATCTATGGCGGCGCACGCCTTTAATCCCAACACTCGGGAGGCAGAGGCAGGCGGATCTCTGTGAGTTCGAGGCCAGCCTGGTCTACAGAGGGAGTTCCAGGACAGTCAGGGCTACATAGAAAAACCCTGTCTTGGGGGTAGGGGTGGGGGAGTAGAATCTATGATGCACAAATGTAGTTGTCACACCTATTGACACCATAGCATGGTGGGAGTCTAGTGTAAAGCCCAGTGCGCTTTGTCACTTTGGTGGAGGTCCTACTGTGTGCAGGTACCAGGTGTAGTGAGAAACAGGAAAGACATGCTGCCTGTCATCTCTACTGAGAGTGATAGAGCCTGTACGTACTGAGCATGGGAACTACTCTCTCTCTCTGTGTAGCCCTGGCTGTCCTAGAATTCGCTCTGTAGACCAGGCTGGTCTCAAATGCACAGAGATTCACCGGCTTCTGCCTCCTGAGGGCTGGAATTAAAGATATGTGTCACCACTGCCTGGCCACCACCTCTCTCAAGGCTCCCACTTCCCATCTGAGGCCCTGCCAGGAATCCAAATTTCTACACAGAGAAGCAAGTAAAGTGCCCGTGGAGAACGGACTATGTAGCTGCTCAGCAGTTAAGAACACTGACTGCTCTTGTAGAGGGCCCAGGTTTGATTCCTAAGATTCACATGGTGGTTCATAACTGTAGCTCCGGTGTAACAAGTACGGGTTTTTCTACCCGCCGCCCGGTCTGGTCTTGTCCCGCCGCCAAGCCGTCAGCCCCAAATAATACACAGAGACTCTGTATTTGGTACAATACTGTTGGCCCGGTTACTTGTTTCTTATCGGTTAGCTCTGCCTTTAATTATGGACCCATTTCTGCTGATCTATGTATTTTCACATGGCCTTCTCTTACCGGGGAGGCAGCTGGCATCCAGCTCTCTCCAGACTCTCCATCCCGACTCCTCCTTCCTACTTTCTCTTTCCTCCTTGTCTCCTAGTCCCTCCTATCTTCCTTTCCTATTGGCCAACAGTGCTTTATTTATTAACCAGTATGAGAAACATATACAGAATGACATCTCCCATCACTCCAGTCCCAGGGGATCGATGCCTCCTTCTGGTAAAGGCAGGGCCACTTGGTGGATACTTGCTTAGCATAGGTGAAGCCCTGGGTTTGATCCTTGATCTGCATAAACCAAGCATGATGACTCATGCCATTTGGGAGGTGGAGGCAGAAGGACCCACCAATTCAAGGTCATACAGTTGAGTTTGAGAAGCTTTTCTCAGCTACTTTGTGATTTCAGTCTAACCTGTGTGTGCTACAGTAACAGAGAGGCAGAGAGAATGAATGAATGAATGAATGAGTGAGTGAGTGAATGAATGAGTAAGTGAATGAACCTGAGCGTGGTGGTGCATATCTGTCATCCCAGCACCCAGGAGACATGAAAAATAATGTAGATGTGAGGCCAGCCTGGTCTACACATGGAGTCGCAGGTCAGCCAGGGCTACATTGCAAGACTCCACGAAAACAAAAATTAGCCAGGCATGGTAGCACGCACCTTTCTCTCTAGCACTAGGGAGGCAGAGGCAGAAGGATCTCTGTAAGTTTGAGGCCAGCCTGGTCTACAAAGCAAGTTCCAGGACAGCCAGGGCTGTTACACAGAGAAGCACTGTCTTGAAAAACAAAGGAGAAATTAATTAAAGATTTTAAAAGCAGTGTAACAACAAAGTGTGAGCAAGTAGTCCCTTCTGTGGGGACAGAGGGGAGGCTGTGCAACTGTGCAGGTGGCAGGCACAGGGTCCAACCTGAAGCATGTTTTTGAGGCTGGCACTGTGGATGGATGCTGATGCCATGATCTCCTGGAACCGGCTCAGACCTGAGGTTATTTTGATTGGCAGTACCAGCGCGTGCTGTTGGTGCAAGATGTAATGGGAATGGATGTGTGCAGCCTCAGAACCTATGGAGTATATAGTATTACTTGTTGAGGGGGACAGGGTTCCCCAAGATTTAGACAAGTCTTTTTTTATCACCCCTGAGCAAACTCCATGGAGACAGATGGAAAGACATGAATGTCCTCTCTGGAGATTCTGGGGATAACGAGGAACACAAATGCAGGCTCCCAGACACCTGGAGGAGGCCACTGTTTCTTTATAGGTTCTAGCAGATAGGGCCATAGAATAAGCTAGCCAGAGGGTTGAGTAGAGTGATTAAGCAGAGGTCAGGGGTCAGATGTGGAAGGAGGCTGGGGACTTTCCTACTGCGTTTATTTTGAGATAAGATCTCACTGTATAGTCAGACCTTCAGTCAGGGACAGTTGGTCACCTTGGAATCAGTCCCTTTACTTTGTAGGATTGCCCCAGCTGAAAGGCAGCCCCTGAGCTTCACGGTCTGTCCCATCTGCCAGGTATATAGGGCCAAAGGGGTAACAGCGCAGGTGCTGGACCGGGATGTTCCTACAGTTTGTGCGGAAGGTAGCTGTCTGTCTGATGCCCTCTGCCTCTCCTGGAGTTGTCCCAGCACTTGCCACGATCCCATCCTCCCTACTGGGTCCCTCTTCCATTAGAACCCATTCGGACTGGTCCTTTTAGTCACTAAGTATGTATGTGACCATCATTTTCCCAGAGGCAGCTTCTCCCTGATATCATCACAAACCCTGGGTTGCTATTGGTCTCCCTGGTTTCCAAAGGGATTGTGCCATCACATCCCCATAGACTGTCCCCAGGAGGATGCAAGAGAGGGGGCTGTCCTGGGTCAATCCAGCACAGAAGGTCCCCACTGGGGGCTGCTCACCTGCCCTGGGGACTCAGAACACACATGACCTGCCCTACTGGAACTCAGGCAGGCACCTCCCCAGGAAGCCCCAGGATCCCAGAGATAACTCGGGGATACACTGAGCCCCTGATGCTCCTACCTCTTGCCAGCACGCTCCAACACCACAGAAGCAGCCATCATGCCTGTCACCAAGTGTCCAAAGAAATCAGAGCCCCTGTGGAAGGGCTGGGACTGGAAAGCCCAGAAGAATGGGCTGAGGCACCAAGTGTTTGCAGTGAACGGCGATCACTATATGGGTGAATGGAAGGACAACCTAAAACATGGTGAGTAGGGGACCCTCAAGAGGTCAGTGGCCAGTGTGGGGTCAGAGTTCGTGGGCCATGCAAAGTAAACGAAACAAACAACCAGGCAGTGGTGGCCCACATCTTTAATTCCAGTACCCAGGAGGCAGAAGCGGGTGGATCTCTATGAGTTCAAGGTCAGTCTGGTTTACAGAGTGAGTTCCAGGACAGCCAGGGCCACACAGAGAAACCCTGTCTGAAACAAACTCACAACCACCACAACAGCAAAAAAGCAGTGTACAGAGTTCATCAGGGACATAAGTGGTGTTGTTCCCGAGCCTCCTTAGGGAGTGAATGTTTGTCAGGACCAGCAGGGGGCCTTCCCATGGTTTGCCTCTGAAGCTCATCTCATGCATGACTTTAGCTGAGCAAGAGTCTAGGGACATTGACAGGATAGGGGCTTCAGAAACCAGCCCAAAGCTGGCACTGTAGAGATTGAACTGGGTCCCTCACTGCTTTCTGAGAGGCTGGCTGAGCCTGGCACTGATTGACAGAAGAAAAGGTAAAAAAAGACAAGAAACTGGCTTGCAGTAGGGAGCCTGATGCTCTGCACATGGTGGAGTACAAGGTGTCCGTCTCAGGACACAGGAAGGACCATCCAATCCCCAGGAGTATCTGAGTTTCCATGATTACTCCTGTGTGCCTGGGCTCAGGCCCGACCAGCAGGGGGCGAAGGGGCTCTGGTAAAACTGTGCAAAATGGGGGCGGGATAGATAAGCTTATTAAAAGACTGACAGTCGCTCACTCCAGTCAATTCCAAACTTAACCTCTCCCTCTGCCTTCCTGGGTTATCTACACTAGAACCCGCAAGCCTGCACTGTTAGCCAGCCGTCTTGAGATAGTTATTACCATACTCTGAGCCTGTTTCCTCACCTATTAAGTGGGAACAATATCGTTTATGAAGAGAAGAGATGGGGGTGGCCAGCAAGATGACTCAGAGAGTAAGAGCGCTTGTAGAGAATCTGCGCAACCGATTACCATCACTTTCCCCATATGAGGCAACTGGAATCCAGAGGAGGCAGTAACTACTCCAGGATCACTGACACAGGGGTGACAGACAGCATCCACAGTGACCTGGACCTTCCCATACCAACCATCACAGGCCTGGTCTAAAGGAGACACTTCTCCCTCTTCACAAGTGACAAGCTTGTGTCAAGTAGCTAACATAAAGCTAGCTACACAGTGACACAGCTTGCCTGGATCTAGTGAAGTCCTGTATTTGATCCCATAAAAATCCAAGAAAAAAACAGCACTCAGGAGGCAGAGGCAGGAGGATCTCTGTGACTTTGAAGCCAGCCTGTTCTACAGAGTGAGTTCCACCGTGGCCAGAGCTGTTACACAGAGAAACCCTGTCTCAACCCCACACCTTCTTTTAAAAAGGAGAAAAAAAAGAAAAATCCAAGGAAAAGACTCTGATTGGCTCAGCTCGGGTCACACACTCCCTTCTTCACTCTGGAGGGTGTAGCCAGAAGACGAAGAAAATGAATGCCAGGGATGGTGGGTGATACTTGACTCCCAGTGTCACTGAACAGGACAAGGAGACATCGTCTTCCAAGCATTTTCTTTACAGTCAAGAACCATTTTCAGAGGGGTGTGAGTAAGTCAAGGACATCTTTTGTTCATGCTGACACCCCTAGTGGAAGGCACCCGGCTTTCATTGTTCCCGTGATTGATCACCATTTAGAGACCCTGACTAACTGCAAGAATGCCTTTTCCAGTTACCACTGAGCCCCTGCCACCTGCCAGCAGCTTTGGATTTAAGTTCCTTTAGAGAAGGAACAGAGAAGGGGACAGAGAATTCCGGCCTGCTAATGGGCCAGCAGGGGAGTTGAGGAATGCTGCATGCAGATTTGACATGGAAGCTTGCTTGCAATGCTCGCTTTCATGGTGACTCATGCATCTATTCCTTCATTCATTTATTCCTTAGATTCATTCATTGCAATCAGACTGGTTATGGCCAGGAATAGCAGCAATAGCTCTAATCCAAACCCCTGAGAAGCATAGGCAGGAGGATCATGAGTTCAAGGGCAGCCTGGGAAATAGGATAAAATCCTGTCTCAAAAATCCATAATATGGGGCTAGAGATGTGGCCATCAGTTGGTAAATTGCTTCCCCGACAGGCACAAGACTCTGGGTTCAGGCCCCAGCACAGCATAGATGCAGGCGTGTGTGATATGTATTAGGTGAGGACAAGCATGGCCACAGCATGTATGTAGATGGAAGTCAGTTCTTTCCTTCCACTGTGGGTTCTGGAGATCAAACAAGCCTGACTGAGCCATCCCTCTAGCCTGATTTAGTTAATAATTTATTCACAATGCGTATATTGGCCCTCCAAAACGTAGACAGACACCTTATGCTGCAAGTATATCGCCTTTGACCCTCATCTCCCATTTTTCTCCTCCCAGCTCCTGGTACCCATTATTCTATTATTTCTAGAGTTTGACTTCTTGAGATTCTACATGAAAGTGACATCCCTTGGTATTTGGGTATTTGTCTCCCGTCTTCCGGAGTCTAGTTTACTTCCCCCCCTAACCCCTACTTCCCTCACACACCCCCACCCCACACCCTGCAACTCATACTGTACACCAGGCTGGCCTCGAACTCTGAGATCCATCTGCTTCTGCCTCCAGAGCACTGGGATTAAAGGTGTGCGCCACCTCCACCCAACCTATTTCACTCATTTTAATGTCCTTCATGTACATGCATATTGTAAGCAGCAGGATTTTTTTTCTTGGTTTCTCTTACTGCTGGGAATTGAACTTGTGATCTCACACCATTTCCTGACCTGGCCTTTTTTTTCTTTTTTCTTTTTTTGAGACAGTCTCTAGAAGTTGCCCTGTCTGGCCTGGAGCTCACAATCCTCCTGCCTCAGCCTCACCTCTACTTGAGGTTTGCCATAACAGTCTGGCTGTTAGATAAGGGCAGGAGAATCACTGTTTTAGCCATGGAACTTTCTTCTTCATGCTTACAGTCTAACGATGAGGTACAGACCCTATTCCAGTTCTGAAGACATTGTTCAGGGTAGAAGTCCCTGAGATCTGTATGAGCATACGGCCTTCATCTTCGGGGTGGCAATGGTCTGCAGTGATGGTCCATCCATGTGTCACCAGGGAAAGGAACACAGGTCTGGAAGAAGACTGGTGCTATCTATGAAGGGGACTGGAAGTTTGGGAAGCGAGATGGCTATGGCACCCTCAGTCATCCTGACCCAGAGACTGGAAAGTACAGAAGGGTGTACTCAGGCTGGTGGAAAGGCGATAAGAAATCTGTGAGTAGTTCCCAGCATGCCTTGTTTGTAGGCAAGGCTGAGAGCCAAGCTCTGTGTGTGTGTGTGTGTGTGTGTGTGCGTGTGTGTGTGCGCGCGTGTGTGCGCGTGCGCGCGCGCTTGCGTGCACGCACACCCGGGCTCACGGGGGTAAGCTGGGAGGTGGACTTGGAGCCGGGAGGGCCAGTGGTTTTGTGGGTAGGAGAAGGAAGGGGTGGGGCAGTTGTAATACTTCTCAAAACAAAACCAAGAAAACAGGAAGCAAGAGAAGCGGGGGGGGGGGGGGGGGCAGGAGGTGCCCTTTAAAAACCATGGCTATTAGGGGTCAGCAGGCAAGGTCTCCTCCACCCTCTCCCCTCCCACTTCCTGGCTTTCTTCTCCCGGGTACCCCATTCTGAGACGACTCCTGCTGGCCTAAGTGATGGGAAGTGAGGAAGCGGGGTGTAATAATAGGTCAGGTGCAGGCCAGCCATCCCAGCATTCTGAAGGTGGAGGCAGGAGGATAGTGAGTTTGAGGCCAGTCTGGGCTGGAGAGCCCATACCCTTGGCCATAGGGCGAGAGAGGAAGATGGGGGTAGAGGCTAACCAGTGGGGAATCCTGCATCCACAAGAGTCCATACTACTGCAGACATATCCACTCTGGAAACTCAGATGAACCCTGCTGTGGAGTCGGATAATGGTAACAGTGCTGCTATTGGGCAGCTGTTGTCCGTGACACTTGTTTGTTGTTGTTTTTCCAAGACAGGAGTTCTCTGTATTGCTACAGAGCCTGGAACTCGCTCTGTAGGCCAGGCTGGTCTTGAACTCAAAGAGACCTGCCTGCCTCTGCCTCCCGAGTGCTGGGACTAACGGTGTGCGCCACCAATACCTGGCTCTGTTCGTGGCCCTTGTAACAGCTTATCACCATCAGTATTCCCTTTCACTAAGAGACAAGCTAACCAAGCTTCAGAGCCCAAGATTACACGTTCTTTGCTCCTAGTGGGAAGACTGAGCTGGAAGCAAACGTTTTGTATTAACTGTAGCATTAACACTGGTTTCCCTGGGCTTGGGAGATCATCTAGCCTAAAAGAAGCAGGAGGTCATACCCAAAGAAGGAAGGAACTAGCCAGGTAGACAAAAGGCAGGAAGGAAAAAAAATGAAAGAAAGAAAGAAAAAAAACAACAACCAAAAAGAACAGTAGGTCTCATCTGCCCTGAGGAGAGAATAGTGCCTTGGCATTGGGGTTTTGAGGTACACACTTAGGCTATTTAACCCAAGCACCTTGAGTGTGATCTCCAAGAGTCCCTGATTTCCTGAGGTTGGTCTCCAAATGTAACATTTATATTTCTAATTTGACAGTTGAGGTCATTGGTTGTAATCAGAGTTGGATGGGTGATTCTATGGACTATAAAATATACTTCTGGTGGCTGTATGGACAGTGTAGGGAAGAGGGGCCAGAGATAAGGGGACTACAGAAGAGAGAAAACGGATGCAGGCTGTAGGAAAGCCATGCACGGGATGAATCGGTATATGCAGCTGGAATTGTAGAATTCTTTCACTTTTGCTTGGCTGGCTGGCTACACGAGGAAGCTCAGGTGTGAGATCTGAGGAACCTGGCAAATGGTGGGACTTCTTCCTGCTTTCAGGGCTATGGGATCCAGTTCTACGGACCCAAAGACTATTACGAGGGTGAATGGTGTGGCAACCAGCGCAGCGGGTGGGGACGCATGTACTACAGCAATGGCAACGTCTTCGAGGGCCAGTGGCGAAACGACAAGCCTGAAGGGGAGGGCATGTTGCGGCTGAGTGAGTGTCCCGCCCCGTGAAACCACGCCCAAACGCCTCTTGGCCCCGCCCCATCCCGGAAAGATCTCGCTCCAGATTCACTGCCCTACCAGCCACTTCCCAATTAACCCAGCCTTGTTGGCCCTGAAAAAGTGAGATTTCAACTTCCAATGAGATCTAACGAAGCTGAATGCCTGGGTCAGCTGGGCGGGCTTTGGCGGTCAGTCTGTCCATCTTGTCGCCCCTATGCTCTTTAGCCAAGCCTGCCTTAGTGAGCCTCCACTATGCATTACTTGCATTTGGTGAGCACTTGCTGAGCAAAGCAAATGTTCTAGGCGTTTTATTTCTCAGGGCCTGGGCTCTGGGCACGCTTGCATGAATTCAGATCCTGGTGTGAACCCGTACTAGCTTTGGGACCCCAGGCAATTCGCCTGAACTGTGCTTCGGTGTCCTTGTGGTTTTTACAAATGAGAGGGCCTGTGAGGTGGCTCGGTGAGTTATGGCCATTCCACGCAGCCTGATCCTGGGTCCCACAATGTGGGAGGAGAGAACCGAGTCCCCAGAGCTGTCCTGTCACCTCTGCGTGTGTGTTACAAATGCACCTAACACAAACACACTAAAAGAAGTGGGAGATGAGCGTGATCCCAAACACCGGATCAGCAGCATTGCTTCTACTTGAAGGCCAGCCTGTGCTAGCTAGGTGGCAAAAAGCTGTTTCAAAGGTAAAACTCAGCCTGGCGGTTGTGGTGGCACACGCCTTTAATCCCAGCGCTCCGGAGGCAGAGGCAGGCGGATCCCTGTTAGTTCGAGGCCAGCCTGGTCTACAAAGCTACACAGAAACCCTGTGTGTGTGGTGGGGTGGAGGTGTGTGTTGGGGGGGTAAAACTCCTGTGCCTTTAATGGCAGGCTTGCGAGGCAGAGGCAGGCAGAACTCCCAATTCCTAGTCTACTTGGGGAGCTTCTGCCCAAGGCTTGGGGGTATAGAGCACTTGTCTAGCATGCTCGAAGCATGCAAGATAAAAACAAAAACCACAAACTGGAGATTAGAGCGGCAGCCTAGGGGCTGAGTGCAGTTCCTGTACCAGGTTCTGTCTACAACACCAAAAAAATAAACTCTTGTTAAACACCATTTATCCTGGACGTGACACCTGTCTAGTGCCTAATGACCCTCTAGCACACTCTTGTCAGCAGCCTGGGACTAGTAAGGCCCAGCCAGATAGTCCTGCCTGCTTCCCTGGCCCAGAACCCATGCTTTCCTGTCCTTTTTCTAGAGAATGGGAACCGGTATGAAGGCAGCTGGGAGAGAGGCATGAAGAACGGGAATGGGCGTTTCTTTCACCTAGACCACGGGCAGTTGTTTGAAGGCTTCTGGGTGGATGACGTGGCCAAGTGTGGCACCATGATTGACTTTGGGCGTGATGAGGCCCCAGAGCCCACCCAGTTCCCCATTCCTAAGGTGGGTGAAGCCAGAGAGACAGAAATCAGCATTCACAGCCCCAAGAGTCCAGGAGCTATAGATGCAGCTTTGTTTGCAAGCAGAGCATCTCTAGCAAGGTAGCCTGGGGCCTTCCATGTTCCTGGAAGCAACCAACCATTCCAATGCCCCTGCTTCCCTCCAGGTAGAGATTCACGACCCTGATGGTGTGCTGAAGGAAGCAATAGCTGCGCTCATGAACTCAGAGGACCAAGAGGACTGACACCGGGTGAGAAGACACATTTACCATCCAGGCAGAGGCAGCTCTGGATCCCTGAACAATGCTGATCTCTAGGTTTCACTGAGGGGCTCCGGGCAGGACCAGAGAGGGAAAGCTACTTGCCTCCCAAGTCCAGCTTTGAAACTCATTTTCTTAGAAGACCAAGTATATTCCAGGTCTGCCCAGATCTCAGCTACATCCTCAGTCTCCTGAGGTGGGCACTGAGCTGAAGTCAGGAGGCCTGTCCTGACCCTTCTGAAGACCCTTAAAAAGGCAATGGGCCCTAGGCCTGCACTGACACAGCTGTTTGTGGGGGCCCTTTCTGGTGTGGCTCTGAGGATTCAGGGAGAGGGTGTTGGTGATTGTGTTTCTAATACTAGTTCCAGCATCATCCCCACCTGGAGAGAGAGAGAGCGTGCTTGTCAAAGCTCAGGAGAAATGCCAGCCCTTGTCACGGAACTGCTCAGACCTGTGCAGCTCCTGCAGGAGCAAGCAGCCACTCTGACACGCCCTTGGCTCCTCAGAGGGCGCCCACTCCTCCAGACACTGGGTTATTCTTTGTCATTGGAAATGGGGTATTGTTTCTCCCTGGCTGGCCTTGGGGGCCCACTTGCCTTTGCCCTATGACTTTATATCAGAGTGCATAAAAAATAAAGAACCTGGTGGCCTTGCTCCAAGGACCTATGGCTTGAGCAGGGGTGGGAGGACTCTGTGTAGGCTCCCTCTTACACTGTGTGTGTGTGTGTGAGAATGTGAGTGTATGTGTGTATTTGTGTGAGTATGTATGTGTATGCGTGTGTGAATGTGTGAGTATATGTGTATGAGTGTGTGTGTGTGTGAATGTGTGAGTATATGTGTATGAGTGTGTGTGTGTGTGTGAATGTGTGAGTATATGTGTATGAGTGTGTGTGTGAATGTGAGTATATATGTGTGTATGTGTGTGAATGTGAGTATATGTATGTGTATGTGTGTATGTGTGTGTGTGTGAATGTGAGTGTATTTGTGTGAGTATGTATGTGTATGCGTGTGTAAATGTGTGAGTATATGTGTATGAGTGTGCGTGTGTGAATGTGTGAGTATATGTGTATGTGTGTGTGTGAATGTGAGTATATGTGTGTGAATGTGAGTATATGTATGTGTATGTGTGTGTGTGTGTGTATGTGTGTGTGTGTGTGTGTGTGTGTGTGTGTGTAGGGAGGTGAGGATTCCAGACAAGGGAGCAAGCAAGTGGCTTCAGCTCTAGCACCTCTGAACTGGCCCAGAAAACAGAGTGAGCCTGCCCTCTGCTACAGTGACCACCAAGATTTGAGATTAAAGCAGGTCCCCACCTCCTTAGCCTAAGGCAGGAATCTGGAGGAAGCTTTAAAAGCCATGAGTACACAGGATAGTGTTGACAGCCAGTGCCCTAAATACAGGTACCTGGAAGCAGAGGTGAATCTCTGAGTTTGAGGCCAGCCTGGCTACACACTGAGTAGGGGCAGAATTGTGAGATCTTGTGGTTAAAAAAAGTGGTTTAAAACTACCTAGGATTCTTGTTCTCCCCCAGCTTCTTGGGAACATTTGGTTGACCTGGGAGACACTCCTGGTTGTCAAGGTGGACAGACAAGAATGCTACTGGAATCTTAGAGCAGGGGTGTTGTTCAACAGGCTATGCTTTTTAATTTTTTTGTTTGGTTTTCCAGTGTAAGAGTTCTCACTGTTCTAGAATTTGCTCTGTAGATCAAACTGGCCTAGAACTCAAGAGACTCATCTGCCTCTGCCTCCATTGCCACATTGTACAGACTACAAAGGAATGATTCAGCTCTAAGTCTGCCTGTAAAGCTCTCAGCAAATGCCCCAAATTTACTGAGGCATGGTGGCTCACACCTGTAATCCCAGCACTCTGGGAATGGGGAGAAGGGAATCATTAAGGGTTTGACACCAAGGACAGCTTCAACAAAACAGAACTCATTTTGTAGACCCGCCTTCCTCTGCCTCCCAAGTGCTAGGATTAAAAGCATGTGCCACCACTGCCTGGTTTAAGAACAACTTTTTACTGTTGAATCTGGAAGCGAGTGAATAATCCACTGTACCCAAAATAAAAATAAAGCTGAAGCAGAGAGACCGTGTTTTTATTAAACCATCAACTTTGGTGCTGGGATAGAACACAAAGCCTGCTGTAAAGCTAAGCAAATGCTGTACCACTGAGCTACACCGCAGCTCTGAGCCTAGGTTCTTAAGGAGTATTTACTCAAGGTGCCTGTGTACCTGTCAGAAATAGATTCCAGAGACATACCCAGACCAACCTGCCAACCTGAATCAGCTCATATGGGATGGTGATGTTTGGGAAATCTACATTCTACAAGCCAGCCTGGGGATTCTTGATCCAGACACATTTAGGAAACAAAACATTAGACTTTAGTCATTGTCCAGGAGTAATTCCAGCAGGATCATGGGTTTCTACAGAGGCAGGAAGGTAACTTAACGTGTGAGTGATAGCCAGGCTTCTCTGGGGAGCAGAGTTATACCTAGCATCTCTTGAGGATGATCCTGGTGCATAAGATGCCAAGATGCCAGGTGGATGCAACGTGATGGGAATGGGACAAATATTAGGCCCCTAAACTGCTCTATAGGGTTTAGGAACACAGCACAGCGGTAGGATGCTTGCTTATCATGCATGATGTCCTAGGTTTGAGTCTCAGCACCGTTAGAAAGAAGACAAACAAAACCACTTTATATATTTTGCAGTTCCAGGACAGACATATCTCAAATTCAGGGCCTATGGGAGTCAGGTAAGTAATGTCTTTAAAATGGCATTTACTGTGTGTGACTGTGTGTCCAAGTTCCCATGTTGCATGTGTGGGAGGTCAGAGGACAACTAGGACTGATTCTCTCCTCCCACCATGCAGGTTCTGGGGAATGTATTTAGGTGGTCAGTCTTGGGGCAGCTCCTTTTTCTGCTGAGCCATCTGATAGCCCTCCTTTTTCTGCTGAGCCATCTGATAGCCCAAGGGAAGTAATATTAAGTGGCCTAGTGTGAGACGAACAAGAGGGAGTGGTGGGGACTGTGGCAAAGATAGATGCTGGGTAATGGTGGCTAAAACACAGTACCTGCTCGTTGTAGCTCTGCAAGGTAGGCCCAGGGCCCTGGGCCTTCCCATTCTTCAAGCAATGCCAGAACTTGCTTGGGTAAGATTCGTTCAAGGCCCTGAGCTCTGAGCCATCTTCTGGGTTTGAGCTCTGGCAGGTTACTTGTGATAGTTAATCTTCACTGTCAACTTGACTAGATTAAGAAAAGCCCAGGGGATTAGTAAAGCACCTCAGGGATTGTGTGAGCATTTCCAAAGACGATTAGCTCACAAGGCCTCTGACCTAATCAATTCCTCTATGGCTTGCAGGACAGCATTATTGGGAGGTGGTGAGACATGGAAGGGTGGCGCTTGACAGGAAGGTCACTGCATGTGTCCTCGGGGACTGTATCTCAGTGTGGTCACTTCCTAGGTCCCTTTGTTTGACTCTTGGCTGCCGTGACACAAACTGATGTCTCTGTCACACCCTCTCCATCAAGATGGACTGACGTCTCTGAGTCCACTCGCTGAGATAAATGCTCGAAGTTGCCTTTTACCCCACTACCTGGTCACGGGACACAAAGGCCTCCACATTAGCTTGTTTGAGCATCGGCCTTGTTTCCTGCACAGTGAAGACTAACATGCTGAGATTGCTGAGGTCTGAAGAGGAGTGTTTGGTACTTAGGACATTCCACACATGTAATGGCTAACTAGTCTTATCCTGTTGTTTCAAATGGAGACACAATTGCAGACTGTTCCTACCAAAATGCACAATCTGATTATAACCATGAAAAAATATCAAAAAAAAAAAAGGGCATTCTGTAAAATCACAGGTCTAGATACTTCAAAAAAAAAAAAAAAAAGTATCTGGGTTGGACAGATGGCTCAGTAATAAAAAAACCAACTGCTCTCACAGAACACCTATGTTTTGTTCTCAGCACCTTACAGCAATTGCCTGTAAGTCCAGTTCTCAGGTGATGTGACACCCTCTCCTAGCCATCAAAGGCACCAGGCATGCATGTGGTACCCATACATATATACATGTGGTAGCCGTACATACATGCAGGCACTCACATATGCACATTAAAAAATATTGGTGTAGAGATGTCACTCAGTTCCTAGAGAACCTGTTTAGCATTCAGGGGGCTCTGGATTTGTTTGTTCCCAGCTCTGCAAAACACCTGGCATGATGGTGTACCTGTCCTCCCAGAACTTGGGAGACAGGAGTCTCAGCTGTTCAAGATAACCTTCCACTACATAGCAAGTTTGTGGCTAGCCTGAGCTACACAAAACCATCTTTTTATTTGATACAGGGTTTCTTGGTGTAGCTTTGGAGCCTATCCAGGAACTCAATCTGTAGGCCAGGCTGACCTTGAACTCACACAGATCCGCATGCCTCTGACTCCAGAGCCCTGGGATTAAAGGCATGAGCCACAACCTCCCAGGTCTCTCTTAAAATGTTTTGTGTGTATGTGTGAATGTTTTGCCTTGCCTGTATATCTCTGAACCACATGTGTGACAAGTCCCCATAAAGGCCAGAAGAGGCTGCTGATCTCATAGAACTGAAGTTACAGATGGTGTAAGCAATGAGGATCCTAGGCATCACACCTGGGTCCTCTGGAAGAACAGCCAAGTGACCTTAACCACTGGGCGCTCCTACGCTCCTACCCTGCAACATATGTATTTTTTAAATTCAATTACATGTAATACAATGTAACATCTTAATCATGAAACAAAAATATTGTGATCAGTAGTTAGCAGGAGCCAAACTTTTGAGTTTTCCCTTGCACTGGTGGCTCAGTGTGTGCACAGCAGTTTCTGGTGACTATAACTACCTCCAAAAGAAACAAGTGGGTACACATTTTAACTACAGTCTCTGAAGGTTTCTTTTGAGAAGGAAATTTCCAAACATGTCTTGGAATACAGCTCAGTGGGAGAGTGCCTGGTCAAGTTCCTGGGTTCTATGCCCAGCAGCAGTTTTGGTAGAGTTGGTGGACTGAGCCCAAGGCTTTGGCTGTATCAGGCAAGTGTTCTGTCTCTGAGCCCTTTCAATTTTTAAAAAGACTGTTTTGTGGCTCACCTGACTGGGACATCCTACCAGGCAGTCCAGATCCAATAAACATAGACACGAGGAAGAGGTGTCCCTTGTGAGTATATTTTATGCATTTCACTCACACACACACACACACACACACACACACACACACACACACACAGAGGAAGCATCCGGGTGGCACTGGTGTGGGGGAGGAGAAAGGACAAAGACAGCATCTGTCCCACACACTGCTCCCCACATCCTACCAGGAGGGGGACCCAAGCTGGAAGAACAGGGAGTGCTTATCCTCACAGAAGAAAAGTCTCAAAGTGCAGTGATTTAAAAAAAAAAAAAACACCTCTTCCCGCCACACACTGCCCCGGTAAAGCCCAGTCGCCTGCACAGGCCATCCTCCAGACTGGGCCAGAACAAGGTCATGGGGAAGGGCGTAAGACGAAAGCTCCACAGGGCCAGTGGGAAGGCAACGACTCAGGCATAATGGGTGCCAGGTGTCAGGGAATGGTCCCCTCTGTGGTCCAGCTGGTCCTGCAAGCGGGCAAACTCCGCCAGCTCGTTGAGCTCCTGGAACTGCCGGTCCGTCTTATGGCTGACCAGTGAACGGTAGAAGTGAACAGCAAAGACGATAAAAACCAGGCCACAGGGGACCATGATGGCCGTGGAGGCGATGGCTGCCGCTTCACCCGGGGTGATGCCACCACTGCTACTGTTGGCGACCACAGCTGGTTCAGGAGGGCGCTTGGTGGGGCTTGGCTGGCCTGAGTGTCTCTTGAGGGGTAAGAACTTGACCCAGCAGAGCAGCACAACCTCGGCCAGGAAGAGCAACGTCCCGATGACGGTGGAGAAGGCCCAGGCCAGCTCGATGTGGCGATGCATGCGCTCGTGGGGGGACTCTTTGACCGAGTTGAGGTTGTGCACATTACTCACGGCCTCGATGTTGGGGAGGATGCAGGTGCTAATCATGAGTGCAAACAGGTGCACTGCCACCAGCACTGTGGTACAGGCACTGAACACGATGAGTAGCCCTGGCGGGTAGTCGTGGTCTGTGTCCAGCTGGACTTCTACCATCGCCACCTAGGAGAGGGGGACATGGAAGTGAGTGACGTGCCAAATCCTATTTCCCTGCCCACCAGACCTGTCACTTGGTTGCTCAGAGTCTCTGTTTCTGGGAATGAGAAGGCCTACCTACTCAACTGTGGGTAGAGACGTAGCAAAAACTACTGATGAGGACAGCAAGCATGAATCCATTAGCTCTGTGTCCATAGGAAGTCAATGTCTCCGGGCCTTACCATATACAGGAAATAGGTGTGACCTATTAATTCATAGATGTTTCACAACTGAGAGAGTTCCCAGCGAACAGTAAGCATCTTCCAAATGGGAATGCTGCCACTATCAGTGTTGATCATAAACAGTGGGAGGGGGATCTCTCTGAGTTCGAGGCCAGCCTGGTCTTCAAGTTTCAGGACAGGCTCCAAATCAATAGAGAAACCCTGCCTCGAAAAAACAAAAACAAAAACAAAACAAAAATCACTGGACAGTGGTGGCGCACACCTTTAATCCAAGCACTCAGGAGGCAGAGGCAGATGGATCTCTGTGGGTTTGAGTCCAGCCTGATCTACAGAGCAAGTTCCAGGACAGTCAAGGCTACCCTGAGAAATCTGTCTCACTGTCATATCAAAATAGGACTCTTATTTCATGTCCTGCTCTGGGGACAAGGAACAGGTTGGAAGCTGGAGACATGATGGTCTTCCCACATCCTATCTAGGCCCATTCTGAGAACAGAGTGCACGGGCCAACAAGGAACTGAGAGACTTCTCGGAACACACAGGCTCAATGCAGTGGCTCGATAGCCAGCAAGCCCCAGGGCCATCTCCAGTGCCTCCAGGGCTTACACACCAGTCACTCCCAAGTTCCTGAAGACTTGAGGGTTTGGGGTTACCAGGGGCACTCTGAGCCCTGCAAACCACCCTCATGTAAAGGAGCCAGCTCATCAGATTTGGGCCAGGAACAACAGGCAGTTAGGTACATTGCCAGGGTCTGCCCATGTGGGCTGGAGGGTCAAGGGCAACAAAGAAGCAAGAAATGACACTGTCATGAAGGGAGGCTGGGGAAAGTAACTTGGTAGAATGCTTGTTCCCCACCCACGAAGCCCTCTGTTCAGTTCCCAACACTGTTACACTATGTGTGGTGGCTCATGCCTGTAATCTCAGCACTGGGAAAGCAGAGACAAGGGGGATGAGAAGTTCAAGGTCATCCTTGGCTACACTGTGAGTTCAAGGGCAGCCTGAGCTGACCCAGTCTTTAATGAAAAAAAAAAAACAAAACCAACAACACAAAATGATGGTAAATGGGGGAGGGGGATGATGTCTGAGTCAATCCACACCAAATACTTGCTTTGTGGGGGGCATAGTGAAACCAGTAAAAGTGAGTTTTATTAGTACTTAGTTTTAAACCTTCATTCCCATACCGACCTATCTACCTGAAATCCCGTGGTTCTCTCCCTCCTGGAGGGAGAGGCAGGTCAACCTTAGACCTGGCTCTCAAGTCAAAGGCATCTCTTGAGTTTTGGTCCATACCCAACTCTCTAAGAATGGAGGGGTTAGACTAGAGTCAGAGCAGAGAGCCCAAGAATCTGAGGAAAGGAACGCTTGCCTACAGGGAAACAGCCCAGTTTATATTCCCAAGACTCTTCAGGACATTCCAACACGATTTAAAGGCTTTTGTCTAAGAATTGCCACAACTAGCCAGGGTAAGGATGCTCCTGCCTGAGAATTTATGGAGCGGTTCAAGTTCACGGAAATTTGGGGCACTGCCATGAGGATTCTGACCGTTGTTTAAGATTCCCTGGTGGCCTAATGCCAACCCTGAGAATTATTCTGAGCCCATGCGGGCAAGGGAGCCAGGCAACTCAGTCCATGCGGGCGAGGGGCTGAGAACAGCACAGCAAAGCAAGGCACATCTGGAGGCTCTGACCCAGTCTGTATCCCTACCTGGAGAAGCTGGGTACCCTCAGCAGCACCCTGCCACCTCCCCACCCCCATGCTTCCTCTTCCTGTTTTGGTGTGCTGTCCCGGAACCTGAGAAAGAACAAGCAGGAGGGGCTGGTGCAGCCCCAGGTCTGCTGGGGTGGAGGGGAATATGGACAACTGTTCTGTGGGTCCGGTGTTGGGGGTGTTATTGTCAGGTTTGTGTGCTCTCCTGCACCCCAGTAACCTCCACATGCCATACTGCAGAATGTTCAACACACAGACCCACAACACAAACTGAATGTGAAACCTGTGCTTTAGCTTACAAAGCTGGTGACCCTGGACAAGTATTTAAACTCTTCTGCAACCTAGTTTTGGCATTTGTAAAATGGAGGCCTGCTTATGATTGGTATGAAGTTCCTGTGTGAGTACAAAATGCCCTTTAAACATGACCTGACTTACGATAAAGTTTACAGAGATCAGTGATTCTTATTAGTTATCATTGTTGGGGCAGAGGCTGTGACTCAGCAGGAGCATGCTAGCCTAGTGTGGTGAGGCCCTTAATACCATGTACATACATACATACATACATACACACAGACAGACAGACACATCCATTGCTCACATTCAAATAAGGAAATTGGCTCAGAGAAATGAGAGCCATTGTAGAAAGTTAGCTATCCTGCTCTAGGGTAGGGTGGGGGAACTCACAGCCACTCTAAAGATGTGTAAGGAGGGTGCTTCCTTCACATGGTCACTGAGGTTAAATGAGGTTTTGATATGTAAATGTTTAGCATAGACTCAGCCACAGGAGAAGCTCAATAAATCCTAGTTAAAAAAACAAAAACAAAGTTAGAAGTAGAAGAAGGCCGGCACACTATTCACTACTGGAAGCCTGGTACATCCCTTTCGGAGACAGCACTAGCTGGGCCCCTGATGTGGGCATCAGGGGAAGTGTACCCCACCCAAGACCTGGCCAAGTGACCATCTCTTTGGGACAGCACCACCAGGGCCACAAAACTCAGGGAAGCACACATGGCCTAGGGTACCAAAAGCCAGTATCCTCACAGCCTTGGGCTGAGGGAAGGCTGAAGTCCCCATGAGGAAGGGCCTGCAGCCTGCTGTGCTTGAAAGAAACCGCACTACCCTCATTTACCATTCATTCCTGGAAGTCCAACACAGGCTGGCCATATGCACTATTGCCACATGTAGGACCAAGTTCAATGCCATAGGGCTACACATAAGAAATTATGCTGAATGAGGAGTAAGGGGTAGCTGGCATAAATCATGAACCCTGATGAACTGTCCACAAGCATAAGAGTCATCTTCCAGTATGATTCCCACTAGGGTTATGTCCCACAGGGTCAGGGGAGGCCTAACATAATCTGGCAGCTGACATCCCGGGGCCCCAGCAGTGTCCCAGAGATCACATCAGATCAGATTGCATGCAGCTTCACAAGGTAAATATAGCAGAGAGCAGGACTGTTAACCCAAAATAAACAGTTCCTAGCCAGCCAGCAGGCCTCTGCAAACCCAGCTGGACAGGGCCAGAGGACAGGCCTCAACTCACACCAGTCTACAGAGCCTCACAGGGGATATTGGGGATCCTAGACCTGAAGCAAAGGCTAAAGATTATTGATCCTGTGGAGGGTAAGGCCCGATGACCTGGTCAGGCATGTGTCCACCCCACTTGAATACCAACCACCTCTTACCTTCCTGCTGGGCTCCACGGAGACCCTGACCACCCGGCAATCCCGGTACTTGGTACTTTTGAGAGAGCCCCCTCCCTTGCCCAACTCCTCTACCCACAGTGGGAAACAAGGCTTTCTCCCCCCGCCCAGCTCCTCCAGTTCATCCTCCAGTTAAGTTATCCTCTGGAGAGCTGCAGCCGTGGGGAGACCCCCAAGCCTCAGTCACATGGGTTGCGATGAGTTAGCACCTGCTAACTCAATTCCAAATGATTCCGCAGACCCTCTACTGAGAGAGATCTGAATCTGGTCCTGTGGTTTACAAAATCTCTTGACCACGGCAGTCCAGTACTCCAAATGTTTCTAAAAATAGATATGCACTCTTTTTTATGAAACAGAAACAAAAGTTTCACCCAGCACCACTTACTCCTGAATCCGCCAATGTGGCCCATTCTTACAAGCTTGTGCTCACTACCTCCCCCTCCCCTGAGAATTCCTGAGATGGTAGTTATATCTCCCATTCTGAAGGAGAGACAATACTGTAGGAAATCAAAGTTGCCCCGACCCCCCAACCCCACTCCAGGGTAAGTCCTCTAAAGGGTTGGTAATCAATCTTCCTTAACCCAAGAGGGCAGGTGCAGAAAACAAGATACCTGGGTCAGGGTGGGGTATGCTGGCTCCTGAAAAAATGGATGAGAAACACATGCATTTTTCCGGGGATGGAGAACCTGGTGCCTACACTCATTTTTCTATCATACAGATCTTGATGTCCTGGAACTTGCTATGGAGGCCAGTCTGGTCTACATAGTTAGCTCCAGGCTATCCAGGGCTGCATAGTGAGATACTGTCTCAAAACTACACAAATAAAAATTAGTAAGGCTCACTAACAAGTTTTAGTGGAGTTCGGAGACCAAAGTTCAGACCAGAGGTTGATCAACTGGGGCCCTCAGACTGTGGCTTTCTGTAATGTTTTATAGGCCTACACCCCTCTATTGCTCACACCCGCTAATTTACATATCATCCGAGGCCAATGACAGAGTGCAATAGCTGCCTGGAAAACACGCTGCCCTGACAGAAAAAGGTGGCTGACCCTAGGGTTAGACTAAAATTCCCCAAAGGTGATTATCATGTAACAGTCACATATAAGAACCCTCTCTAAGGAGGAGGGAGACTGATCAGAGCCAAGTATAATGACATACGAATGAAAACGCTACAACAAAACCCATCACTTTGTATAACTTAAAATTAATTAAAAAAACAAAACTTTTCTTACTCGGTGTGGTGACATATGCCTCCAGTCCCAGGACTCAGTGCCAGAGGCAGGAGGATTCCTGAGTTTGAGTCAGCCTGGTCTACAGGGTGAGTTCCAGGACAGTTAGGGTTACACAGAGAAACCCTGTCTTCTGAATCAGGCAAGATGGGATATACCTGTCACCCCAGCACTCAGAACATTGAGGCAGGAAGATTAAGGGCTCCTTGACAGACTAGACTATATTGAGACACAATCTCAAAGGAAAAAAAAAAAAATAACAAAGACCCTCTTTAAAAAACAAAACAAAACCATCAACACTGTCTGGCTGTGGTCCCATCTGTCTAAAAGCACATTAAAAGGCCCTCAGATAGTTCATCAGAGAAATCAGCTGATTTTCATTTTAACTTCATATTCCGTTTTCTTCTGACTATCCTCTGTCTCTACCCAGTGCACATCAATAGAGTGTTACCTTGGGAAGCCTACTTCAGAAGAGTATTTTCCTCACCAGTCAGCGACCCATCAAGGGGAGGGCCCCTCACTGTTCCCAGATGAGAATTCCAGAAACATGCCGCAGGCACTCGCAAAGTTTCACAAAAGGCTTCTCTGCTGGGCAGACATCAGCCTCCTCTTGGGACATTCAGCAGAGTTCCATTTATACACAGCCCAGCATACAAATCCTGCATGCAGAATTGGGCATCTGGCAGGCTCCAAATTAGATACACCAGAACTTGGACCCTACTCGCTGGTGATCTGAGCCGCTAAGAGCCCTCGTTTCTCTGTGTGGAGCTCATGCTTTCGAGCTTCTGTGAGGTTTAAACAAGAATGAAGAAGGGAGTCCAGGCTTCTTCCAGACACAATAGGGATTGTATAATAACCACTTTTACCATCACTATCATGTTATTCATGCCACTCCTGTCTATAGCTCCCTACTTTGATAGCTCCCTACTGCCCACACAAGAGTTCAAACTCCCTAAACAACCAAATCAAGGGCCTCTACCATAGAGCTTTTGTTTAAGACAAGGTCTATAGCTGTGGCTAGCCTGGAACTTGATATGTAGACCAGGCTGGCCTCAAACTCACAGAGGTCCACCTGACTTTGCCTCCTGAGTACTTGGCTTAAAGGTGAGCACCACCGTGCCTGGCTACCATAGTGAGCTGGTGTGTGGCACAATGCCAGTCACACCAGACTCCCTATCTTTCCCTGAAGGCCCAGTGACTGATGTCTGTGACTGCTCCTGCCAGTTCCTCTGACTAGGCTCTTCTCCAAACCTCACTCCACCATTCTCAAGGCTCAGTTGGAATCACATTCTTCTAACTCAGCTAACCCTTCAAAAACAGCCCCCTACATCATGGAAACTCCAGTAAGCAAGTTTCCTAGATACCAAGGCAGGTATTACAGTCTGCAAATACCAACCCACCAAATCCTTACACCAACGAAGTTGCTGTTATCATTTCATGTTACAGGCGAGACAACGGAGATCCAAGGAGGCTAAGTGACTTCCCCCAGATTTTACAGTCGGAAGAGGCCTGGCTGAGACTGGCATCCCAGCAGGACGGATGTAGTCCCTGTTCCTACTTCTCTGCCCTAGAATCCCTGGACTCTATGTCCTTACTATTCTCTGATGCTTGTTCTTCCTGTGCCACTCAGAAAGCTTCAGCTGCTTCCCCAACCAATGGACTTCACTGAGGCAAGTCAATCATTGGGGCCAACCATGCTTGTGGAAAGAAGGCATAATGACACTTCTAGAGCATTTCTGCACAGTGGCTAGCCTAGTGCAAGGGCCTCATCAACTCCAGCATTAATGATCATTTCTGGGGATTAGTACTGAGCAGTAACAGTAGCTTCTTGCTCATCTCTAGCCTCCTGGACCTCCAAGTAAGTCTTAAACACCCAATAATGTCTTATGACTTGAGTGCCTCCTTCCAACTCATTTCCCCAGAAATCTCAGCCAACTCCTAACCTGCTCTGGAACCTGGAACAAAAGGGGGCTGGCGGGCAGAACTTGCGGAGGAAGATAATCCAAAAATAATTGATCCCAGGTCATGGAAAGCATTTTGTTTACTGCACCAGGCTGACCTTCCCAATTATCGTCTGCTTAGGCTAACGTTACAGCCTGCCCTCCTCAGTGGACTGGACTGCCATGCATCATCACCACGGTGAGTGCTTATACAGGGACAGGCCCAAAGGTCACTCTTGGCTCCAGGGACACTACAAGATGCACACATCTACCCTATGCTCAGGTTCATTCTGTATCTTGTTGAGTCTCTCCAGCAGACCATAGAAGAGCAGGCCACAGCATCAGATCCCGAAATTGCTCACCACTCTCCCAGGTGGGCCCTTGTAATGAGTCTTCATATAAGTCAAGAGACTGGAATCTGCCCACCTTTATGCATGAGAAAAGTAACCTCAAAGACACTTCCCCTCATCATGTTACAGTTACCTAGCTGCTCTTCTTTTGTGAAGTTAGGCTTTTTGGGAGACTTCCCTTACCCTCAGCTGTGGATGAGCAGGTGAATTTGGCATTCTAGGCAACCTGGCTAACCCTAGAGAGCAAGACTCATGCCAGCTCCTCCACTCTTCCAGGTTTGCAGGAAGGAAGCCCTCTGGGGGCAGGAAGTTCGTTATGCTGACTCACAAGCCAAGCGAGAGTAATCCAGGAAACTTGTCACTGTTGCCATGGCATCGGGGTGGCCAAGCACCCCTTCCTCTCTTGAGGCTCACTCAAGAGCTGGGTGTCAACAGTGAGGGCACAATCAGACCTCAGACCATGCATCCAGTGGTCTTAGGAGTCCCCACTTCACAGCAAGTACTTAGTTACCCTCTAAACTGCTGCTCAGCACAGAGGCTGTCCTGGGATTCAACCCTTCCTAGTCTATAGAGTGTAGATGCCGCGGTGGAGTTAAGGAGCCTACTCCACCCAGGCTGAGAAAACACAATTCCCAGACAGACAGTGTGGAGGTGCCCACACCCACACAAAGTTATTAGCTACCACAGCCTTCTAAAACCCTCCACTGTTTTTAGTGGAGGTCTCTCCTCTTACAGAGGAAGAGAGAGTAGGTAAGTGTCAGCTGCAGGAGAGTGTCCCCTGAAGCAGGGAGAGGGTACAATGGTGGCTCACCTCCACATTGTGTAAAACTTTCTCTTTAGCTTCCGAAGAAACGGTCTGGCTTTGTCTCATTCCCCAGATCTGGTGTTCCTTGCCTTTGGCTGGACACTTAGCACAGCACGTGGTGACAAGTAGCACAAGTACCTAAGCAAGAACTAGTTGCAGCTGGGCTTTAATCCCAGCACTGGGGAGGCACAGGCAGAGGCAGGCAGATCTCAGTGAGTTCAAGGCTAGCCTGGCCTACAGATCCATTGAGTTCCAGGACAGCCAGGGCTGTAACCCTGTCTCAAAAAACAAACTAGTTGCCAGCTGATCTTGGTTCAAGTCCTGTTTACCAAAAGAACTGTGTGGCCTAGGTAAAGCCCCTTGACAAAAAACAGAGCAGACTGTTGGGGAGTTAGCCAGCACAATGCTTGGCACAAGATCCAAGATAAAAAATGTCTAGCTCAGACCAGGCAGTGGTGGCCCATACCTTTGATCCCAGCATTCAGGAGGCAGAGGCTGAACCTGTAAACAGGACAAGTTCCAGGACAGCCAGGGCTACAAAGAGAAACTCTGTCTTGAAAAGAAAAAGAGAATTTTATCATTTTGCCTGAACTACAAAATACAGAGCTACCCTTTTATTTTCTCTAAAAAAAAAGGTCTTCATAAGTAGTTATGTATAGGCTGACCTTGAACTTGTGGGCAATCCTCCTGCCTCTGCCTCCTGAATACTATAATTATAGGCTACACCCAACTCTTCCTCTTTCTCAAATAAAGGACTCATTCAACTTCATTTTTAAAGTCAGGAGAACTCCCCCCCCCCACAAAGACAGGGTTTCTCTGTCACTTTGTTGGCCAGGTGGCTTCAAACTCAGAGATCCACCTGCCTCTGCTACCCCACCATCCAGTGGTGTCTGAGGAACTTTTAAAAGAACAGTTTTTATTTACTATTTCAGAAATCAAGGTCCAGGGAGAGAAAGAGAGAGTGATTTGCCTGAGGTCATACAAGCAGCAAGGGGCCCTAGGTGGCCCAGAGCACTGTGAGCCTCTAATGCATTCGGGCTCACTGCTGTTGCACTGACCCACTCGTTTGCAGAAGACAGGGAGAGAGACCCAGACACACTCCCTTCCCAAGAAAACACCAAGGCTGCCAGCCACTCCCTTCCTCAAGACTTAGAGAACGTATGGGGGAAGGTGCTGGGAAGCAGAGAGAGGCAGACTCCATCCATGCAGGTTGATGTCACCAAAAGATAATAAATGTAGTTGTTACATGGCGCCTTGCCCCTGGCAAACTCCGAGATGTCTTGCCTGAAGGTATTCCCAGAGGTAACTTCTGTGGCCTAACCTGCAGCCTCCAGAGTCGCCTCTTGCAGAGGCTTCTTGTACCATCTTCTTGGGACGTGAGGGGAGGAAATTATGTCTATCTCCTAATCAAGCAAGAGCCCGTTCAAGGGGAACATGTCCCACCCTCCTCCCCCACACCCAGTGACTCAGAGGCAAGTTTCTGGAGAAGAAACTGAGGATGGGGAGTGGCTGTCAACCCCTAGGCTGAGGATCTTGGAAAATGCGGAGGGTGGGGTAAGGGGGAGTGAAAATGTGTGGAGTATGAGGAGGTGGAAAGTGTTGGGAAACCCCCTCCAAATATTTGATAAAGAAGCCTTGGTAATCCCTTGTGGCCTTAGGTGTGTGGGAGGGACCAGCACAGGGTGGTTCTCATCTCCATCCCCAGACACCTGTTCTCAGTGGGCCAGACACATGCAGGGCAGACTTCTTACATGTCAACTTCAGAAAAGCAACACTTCGAGACCCTAACCTCTTGGCCGCCAGTCTGATAACACCTGTGCCTGGGCATCCCGCTCGGGTCGTCCACCTCTCTTCCTCACAGCTCAGTGCCTCTGACTCCCCTCCGGCGTTCACGACGGCTTATCCCAGCTCTTCCCACTCACCCCAGGCACGCCCAGCCCGCTCCCAACTGTGGGCCCCGTCGGGGCTGCGGGCGGGAGCGGCCGAAGCAGGAAGAGGGGAGGAGGGCAGGGCAGCCCGAGCTCACCATGGCGAAGCCGGAGAGCAGAGCCGAGGTCCGGCTGGAGGCTTTGAGCTTGGCGCGGCTTAAGTAGAGCTTGCGCCAGGACAGCGCCTGCATCGAGTGCTCGTTGAGGCTCATCACCTCGGAGTAACTCTGGCCGATCCAGTCCGGGTAGCTGACGGCGGGCGGTGGCGACAGCGGTGGGGCCCCCGAGGGCTCCCCGTCCCCGCTGCGGCGGCGGCTCCGGCGGCTGCCGCTGGTGCTGCTGCCGCCGCTCAAGGGAAGCTCGGGATTGCTGCTGCTCGGGGGCGGGGCAGGCTCCGGATGCATGGAGTTCGCTGCGAAGGCGCGGCTGGCGGCGGGCGCCTGCGAAGGCTGCGGCCCCGGGCCGCGCCGCACCTCCGCCTGCTCCCACTCGAGTTTGTCGCACGCGGCCGGACGCACCCGATCCTGAGGCCGAGGCAGGGGCGACAGAACCGCTCCGCGAGTTCCAAGCGGCAGCGACCCGAGCCTGCGCGCCGACCGGCGTCCGGTCCCAGGCCCGCACCTCGGCGCGCCCCACGATTGGCCGGCGCCCCCGCGATTATTTGCATACACCACACCCACTCATATACCCCGCCCAAAGGGAGGTGGGCGGTGTCCGTGCGAGTTACGTGCCCCGTGCCGCCTCCGACGGCCCCGCCCACAGGCGCTGGCGCGCCTTCCTGGAGGCGCCGCGCACTGACAGGCCTCTCTTCTCCCTGCAGCTGCTCGTGTGGCTTTGCTCCCGGAGCTCCTGAGTTGGGCCATCCGAGGTCACCTCTGGGTGCCTCCTGAGGCCTGTTTCCTACTTGGAACAAGCAAAAGGTCTGTTGGAAAATGACCAAGCTGAGGGCAGGCATTACTTTTGGGATCAAGAGAGACAAAGTCGATCCCAGAGTGGTCATATGTGCCTGTCACCCCAGCACAGGGGAAGCTGAGGCAGGAGAATCACAAGTTTGAGAGGACAAAATTCCCTGCTCCCTTACACCATTTTAGTAGAAGAGACGTACAAACACCAACGTGCGTGTAAATTATAGTCAGAAGGCTGCAAATGTGTAGGGAAAAATAAAAACAGCTAAAAAAAAAAAAAAAAGGATAGTAACAGGGTTGTCGTTTTTTTAGGATGCTAGTCCTCATTTGTATTTTTGAGACTACGTCCGGTCTGGGACGTGTCATATATACCAGTCTGGCTTCGAACTCACACAGATCCATCTGCCCATGCTTCCAGAGTGCTGACATTAAATTCGTGCACTATGATTCCTGGGGCCCCTTCATGGAATTTTCTATTCTGTAGGGCAGACTATAATCACGTTCACACCTTTGCGTCTCATCTGTACTGAGACTTGGACTAGCAATATAAAGAGCCTAAAGGGAAAGGAAACTACTAGTCAGGGGGTATCTGGCTTCGGAATATGGGGGTTGAGGGTGGGACTCAGGCGAGGTAATGTACCAACTAAGGAACTCTTAGGATGTTGAATCCAAAGCAGCCGCTAACAGTGGTTTCACCGCTCTAACCCCCCCCCCCCAGCGTTCAGAATGTTTCTTGGCACAGGTTCCGCATTGAAGAAATATTTGTTGACTGAACACATGTGGAATAAACAAGAACAAGTGACAAATTTAGACCCCAGTCAAATCTCAAGCAGGCAGCGCTCCAGGTCTATGGTGTGCGAGTTCACTCTTGTAAAACCACTAGAGGGCAGCGGGCCACCCAACCACATGGTACAAAGGACAAGGCTTCCTTCCAAGTTTCTGAGACTTCCCTGGAGGCCTGCTTCCCTGGTTTGTAGAGACTGAGAGTTTGGACCTGGCAGAGTGACACATGCCTTTGATCTCGTAGAGAAAACGCAAGGCAAGTGGATCTCTGTGAGTTCTAGGCCAGCCACTGCTACATTAAAAAGACCCTGTCTCCTGTCTCAAGAACAAAAGCAAAATGTGACAAAAGACTGAGGACTTGGCATTTGAAATCTCACCCCATTGAGTTTGTTTTGTAAGTAGGCTTTCTTTTTCTTTTTCTTTTTTTTTCTTTCCTTGAGACAAAGTTTCACTATGTGGCTTTGACTGTCCGGGAACTCACTGTGTGGACCAAGCTGGCCTGGACCTCACAGAGATCTGTCTACTTCTGCCTCCCAAGTGCTGGGATTAAAGGTGAGCGCCACCACACATGGCTTGTACTTATTACTCTTGATCACCATCTGCAACTGGGCTCAAATCTCACTTCCTAAAATGCATAGCCTCATGCCAGATGTGTCTCCCTGACATCTCTCCTCCCATAGCTCTGATTGTTGTTAGCCTGACACAAGCTAGAGTAGGACTCTCAGTTGAGAATATGTAACCTTTGGATTGACCCTTAGGCAAGCCTGTAGGACATTTTCTTGACTGAGTGGCCCAGCCTACTCTGAGTGGTGCTGCCCAGGCCAGGTGGGTAACCCTGGGCTCTCTGAGCACACACCAGAAAGCCGCTTTCTACGATTCCTGCTTCAGTCTTGCTCTGACATGGAGTGACCTAGGAGGTGTAAACCTTTTCTCCCCAAGTTGCTTTTGGTCTTGGCTTTTATCTCAGAGTAGCATCTGAGAGTGTCTAGCCAATTTGTGTACTGATCTGACACCAACTAAAGCATGAGCACTCTTAGAGTGTGTTTGTATAGAAACAGGTTCAATGAGTAAGGCAACAGATGCCTTCGGTTCAGAGAAACCCCTAGCTGGAGAGAGGGTCTGAGGTCTGGAGGGAAAAGTGTCTGGACACCGGAAAGAAAGACCTACTGATTTAAAGCATTGAATCTGGCAGTCTTGACTAAAGACAGGCCTTTACTCTTGACACGGTTTTCTTGACACATCATAACCCCCCTCCTCTCCTTACCATGACAATTTTGAATTTGATTACCAATCAACCCATCTGTATAGATGAGAAAAAAGCTCAGCATGTAGTTCTGGGTTTAATTCTGGCACCAAAGAGTAAAGCAGAAAAGAAAAATATCCAGACCTAGGATGGAGGGAAGGCTCCTAAACATAACTGCTGATCCCAGAGTATAGAAGGGCCCACAGTAACCTTTGTCTCCCTTCCTAGATCCAGGAGGGATCATGCAAAGCCATACACCACTTAGCTATAGAAGCCAGGCAGTGGTGGCACATACTTTAATCCCAGGACTCAGGAGACAGAGGCAGATGGCTCTCTCTGCATTAAAGGCCACCCAGGGCTACATAAGAGTGAGTCCACAGTCCACAGAGCTCAAGCCTGTGTATAAAAGACAGGAGCCCATTCATTGTCTCAGGCTGCATTCTGAGATGTAGGTTCCAGTCACAGGGAAGACAGGATTTCCTCAGCCCTTGGTAGAGGTAAGAGCTAGCTAGCTACTGGCTTGGCTGCTTTGCTTTTCTGATCGTCAGTGACTTTATTAGATCATAAACATATATCACCACAGCTCCCCTTTAATGTCAGCACTCCAAAGGCAGAGGCAGGGGGATCTCTGAGTTCTAGGCCAGCCTGGTCTACACAGCTAGTTCCAGGACAGCCAGGGCCACACAGAGAAAGCCTGAGTTGGCTCAGTGATTAAGAGCATTTGCTGCTTTAGTAGAGTATCAGGATGTGTTCTCCAGCACCCACATGGTGGCTCACAACTGGTTGTTGACTCCAGTTCCAGTGGATTCAACACCCTCTTCTGGCTTCTACAGGCATTTCGTGTGCATGGTTTATGTACGTGCAGGCAAAACACTCAATATACATAAAAATATATATAAACTTAAAAAAAAAAAGCCATTCAAGCTATTAAGATTTTAGCAAGTTCTTCAGGTAAAGTCTGGGAATCACTCAACTAAGGTCTTCTGCATCCAAGTGTCTTGAGTTTACTACATGCTTAAGATGTGTTGTGCTTTTGGCTGCTCAGGTGCATTGTGACCTTGGGCCAATTACTCCCTGAACCTTGGCTGTTTAAGCAAAACTGAGATGTTAGCCCAGCTTGGTGGCTTATGACTCTAATCCTGGCCCTTGACAGGATGGAGCAGGAATTCTGCTGAGAGTTCCAAGCTACCCTTGGCTACACAGTGAATTCTAGGCCAGCCTGGCCTACAGGGTCCTAAAAGTACACACACACAGGCTGGAGAGATGCATCGGTGGTTAAAGGTACTTGTTCTTTTTTTTCTTTTTGGTTTTTTGATACAGGGTTTCTTTGCATTGCATTGGAGGCTGTCCTAGAACTTGCTCAGTAGACCAGGCTGGCCTAGAACTCCGAGATCCACCTGCCTCTGCCTTCCAAGTGCTGGGACTAAAGGCGTGCACCACCACCACCCGGCTAAGGCCCTTGTTTTTTTAGAGGATCTGGGTTCAATTCCCAGCACCCACATGGTGGTTCACCACCATTTAATTCCAATTCCAGGGTATCAGACACCTTCTTCTGACCTCCCTGGGCACCACGCACACCCATGATACAAAATCATACACACACAAAAAAAAACCACACACAAAATTAAAACCACACACACACACACACACACACACACACACACACACACACACACACGAGATGTGAGGGTGTGAGGAAACACAAGAGAAGACAGCAGCTATCCATAAGATGAAGTACACACAAGGCACTGGAGGCAGAGGCTGGGATAAAAAGCCGAAACAGATCATCCTCGTCCCCTAAAACCTTCAGAGAAGAGTGCCCCACTTGGCAGGAGTGAGGAGGCTGTAGTTGCTAGCTGCCTTCTGACCTCCAGATCTGAGACAATAAATCCGTTAACTGGGTGTGGTCGTGCGCCCCTGTAATCCCAGCATTTATGAGGCTGTGGTAGGAGATAAGAGTTTGAGACCAGCCTGGACTATATAATTAGACCTTGTCTCAAGGAAAAAAAAAAAAAAAAAAAAGATAAACAAATGGATCTCTGAACTCTGTAGATCACAGTGCTTTCTTAATGGCAGCTTGAGAGATTACTCTCAGGACCCTGGAGTGTCCTAAAGAGGAGGCTTCCAGAGAGGTTGAATCCTTATTTCTCAGGGGACTGAAAGTACACTCAGAAATAAGGAAAATCATAGATCACTGTGTGAGGTAGGTACACCTGGATTTGGACTCCGGGTTTGACAGTGTATATAACTCAGCTACTTTGGGCAAACATCCCAACCTGTCTAGGCTCCATCTGTCAAGTGGGAGTCACAATGGCACCAGGCAGCCAGGGTTGTTACGAGTGTTTTGTGACAGAACATTTGTCTGGCAGTCGGCACAGTGCTCAATAAACGGTGGCTATTTTCCCTCTCGAGGGCTGGGCTGTGCCGGGATCAAAGAATGAAGGCAGCCCCACAGCACATCTAATGAATCAACTAATCTGTTATTTACCAAGAGTCATCTCTGAGGATGCAAACAGGAAAAACAGGTACCGGGGTAAAGGAACAGATATGGAACTGCCTTAGGAAGTGGAGAAAGGAAAACTAGAGCGGCCGAAGCCCCTGCAGGTTAAAAGCAACTGCCACCCTCCCTTCCAGGAGGTCCCACTGTCCGCTCTTGCCCCTGCCTCCCATTGCTCTGGTCTGTGCAGAAAGCCTGTTGATGGAACCAGCCATGAGGATGAATCCCAGAGATGCAGACCAGAGCAGGTTAAGAGGATAGGATGGACTCGAGGGCTTCAAATACCATATGCAGAAATCAGGTATGAAGATAATGTCTACTCAGGTGGTTGGGTGCACAAACAGAATCCACACACGGTTTGACCCAGTGCCTGGCATACAGCCGGCAGTACCAACAAAAGGTCTGCTGCCCGTAGAATGAAAAGGGGAAGACAGCCGGAGCCCGAAGGAAACTCAAAGCACAAGTCCAGCATTAGTGTGAGATATTTTTATCCAGACACTCGTCCATCTGTCTGGTGTCCATTCTGAGCTGGTGAGTCTATCGAACTCCTTTTAGAAGTCCTGAGTCAGGCCTGACCACATCAAGTTCAAGGTAGTAGGGAGCCTGGTCTCGCAGCTCCTTCAAAAAGATTTGAAATCTTTTTTTTTTTTTTTTTAAGTTGGTGTCTCTGCCTTCAGCTGCTGTTGCCAAATTTCCCTTGCCTCCTCCAGTCTGGAGCTGGGCCATTTCCAGAATCTTTCTTTGTATAATTAAAAAGAAAAATAGAACAGTTGATGTTGCCAAACACGTATTTAAAGTGACACTCTGAGCTCAGGGAGTGAAGAATCAAAACGTTTTAAGGTTTGGATTAAAAGTCTCCGTACTCCGAAGTCTTCTGACCCTGATATTTCTCTGGAGCCTGGCTGCCTTTAATCCTCTGCCCTAGCTCATAAAAACCTTTTAGACTAAGGGAATTTATTTCTCAGAGAACTATTCCAGGCTAATCACATAAAAACACCCCGCTTCCCAGGAAAACTCTGTCACCTGAGGAGACACTCCAGTCCCCTTCCTTCTCAGTGTCCTCCCTCACCATCCAGTCCATCAGAAAACCTGGCCAACTCTGGTCTTTAATATTTCCTTAAGATCAGAGCCTTTTCCTCCGGCTTCCTCTTGCCTATTGTGTCCAGGGTGCCTCACCATTCACCCTGGCCCAATTCTTCTATGGCTATTTTTAATTCTTCTAGAGCCCATTCAGTAAGAGCAACCAGAAGAGACTTTCTAAAAGGTACAGTTTGCCAGGCACAGCAGCACACCCCTTTAATCTTAGGACTTAGGAGGCAGGCAGATCTCTGAACTTGAAGCTAGCCTGCTCTAGAAAGGAGTTCCAGAGCAGCCAGGGCTACCCAGAGAAACCATGCCAAAAAAAAAAAAAAATCGCCTTTCTAAAGCCTTTCTCATCTAAGATGTTATGATCACAGGTCCCAAGAGATGTGGCCATTATTTAGCTTACTACACTGTGGAAAATCACCTCAGGGGTTTCTCACCTTCTCACCTGGAAAGCGTTATCTGATGAAGTCCTGTCCTCTCCCTTATGATTGGGATCCACATCCTCATAAAAGAAGCCCCAAAGGACACTTGTCTCTTCTACCACAACTCATACTCCATCAATGAGCCTGGAAGCAGGCTATCATCAGATACTGAATCTGATGGCTTTGTTTTGAGATGGAGGAATACCTCAGGAAGCCCAGGCTGGCTTTAAACTTGTGTGTAGCTAAGGATAATCTTCAATTTCTGATCTTGTCTCCACTTGTGGTGCCTGGAACAGGCAGGTGGATCTCTAAGCTCGAGACCAGTCTGGTCTACAGAAAGAGTTCCAGGACATCCTGGGCAACAGAGAGAAACCCAGTCTTGAAAAACCAAATAAGCCAGGTATTGGTGGTGCATACCTTTGATCCCAGCACTTAGGAGGCAGAGGCAGGTGGATCTCTGTGAGTTTGAGACAAGCCTGGTCTACTGAGTGAGTTCCAGGACAGGCTCCAAAACAATGCAGGTTCCAATATTTCAGAATTTCTTCAGTCCTTCATGCCGTTGCATATTTAACAATGCTAAGCTTGGTGCAAGTGATTTGTTTACTATTCAGTTGAACGAGCACTTATTGAGCACCTATTAGATGCTAGGTCTGAGCTCATCATCGAATCCAAACATCTACTGGATACCATTGATCCTGGTCAGGATCTGGGTATACAGTAGTTCCATAAACGTCTGAAGGAAGGATCCCTGGTCTCCCTGCTGAAATGCTCTGTAAATAAATAACTCCAGCATACAAAGAGAAGGCTGTAATGAGGGTGTGTTCACAGTGCAGGAGACCTTTATCTCCTTGTACTGCCAGGTACCTTTCTTGGGAGACTTATCTTCTCACCTGGGAAACAGCTCTTTGAAGGCAAGGTCAGGCAGGTTCTGCTCACCTGTCTAGTAGTCTTTTGTGTCCCAGAAGGACTCTGTCTGTGGCCTGGGGTCTGATGACTGCCACCTTCTCCCACAGGCTGTCACTGTTTCATTCATCAGACAAGAGGGCAGCAGCTGGCCTCCAAACCTGGTGCTGCTGGCAGGGAGCCAAAAGCTGTCTGCCCTGTATTTGGCCTGACTTCCCTGCTCAGAAGGATTTAACTCTTCCTCTTCATAACCCTACCCCTTGACTTTTATAATGGCAAACTAAAAAGGTGTGTGTGTGTGTGTGTGTGTGTGTGTGTGTGTGTGTGTGTGTGGGCACTTCCAAGTGGAAGCTAGAAGTTGATGTCATTTGTCTGGACGGACAGCTCTCCTCTTCATTTACTAAGGCAGGATCTCTTCCTGTACCCAGAGCTTGTGATTGGCTAGGCTAGCTAGCTCGCTTGCCCAGGGATCTATCTCTGCCTCACAAACAGTCTGCAGGTAGTCCACTAGCGCAGCAAGGCTTCTATGTGGGCTCTGGGAATCCAAACCCCAGTCCTTGCACTTGAAAAGCAAGCACCTTATCAGCCATACCATCTGCCCAGCCTGGGAAATTACAAATTTTAATTAGGGCTAATACATTAGGTGTACGTAGAAATGGCTTCGAATCAAATCCTCACTACAGTCACAAAGCTTTAGCACCATATGAACATCTACCTCACCCCTCCCCCCTCCCCCATCACCCCCCAGTGGTACTAGGCATAGATGTGTGCTTTACCACTGAGTTATGTCCTTCTCTGCCTTGACACAAGGTCTCTCAGGCTGACATGGATTCTTACCCCACTTCCTCTCTCCATCTCTGCTGTTTCTAAACCCGTGGTGTGTCAGCCTTTAATCCTAGCACTCAGGAGGCAGAGGTTAGAGCAGGTATCTGAGGTATCTGTGAGCTTCAGGCCAGCTTGGTCTACTAGTAAGTTCTAGGCCAGCTAGGGCTCCAGGATGAGGCCCTATCTTTATTTTGTTTTGTTTTAATTTCATAGTCTTGGCTGTCTTAGAACTAGCTCTGTAGACTAGGCTGGAGAGATACTCCTGCATCTGCCTCCCAAGTGCTGGGATTAAAGGCATGGGCCATTACTGTCCAGCTAGACCCTGTCTTTAATTTTTTTTTTCCAGGCAGTGGTGGCACATGCCCTTAGTCCTAGCACTCAGGAGGCAGATACAGGTGGATCTCTGTGAGTTGGAGGCTAGCCTGGTCTATAGAGCTAGTTCCAGGACAGCCAAAGCTACACAAAGAAACACTGTCTTAAAAAACCAAAATAAAAAATAAAATCTGTGGGTGTGAATGTGGGTGCATACTTGCCAAAATTCCTTGTATGGAGGTCAGAGGACAACTTGTAGGAGTGGGTTCCCTCCTTCCACCGTTTGGGTAAAAGGGATAGAGCTCAGGTTCATCAAGCTGAGCCAGCTCTCACCTGCTGAGCCAGCTTGCTGGCCCTAGCCAGAAACTGTCTGCATTATCTCCCTGAGTGTTTATGCTAATTTAAAGTAAGATGTACATCATGGGGGCTGGAGAGATGGCTCAGCAGTTAAGAGAACTGGCTGTTCTTCCAGAGGTCCTGAGTTCAATTCCCAGCAACCACATGGTGGTTCACAACCATCTATAATGAGATCTGATGCTTTCTTCCGGCATAATGTTGTACATGCAAACAGAGCACTCATATACATAAAATTTAAGAAATATACATCACAACATAAAAGGTAGTTTTAGTCATTATGGACATGCACCACCACACTTTGTTTCCTCTTTATTTTTATTTATTGAGACAAAGTCTCATTCTGTAGCCTAGACTGGCTTCAAATTCATGCTGATTGCCCTGCCTGATATTAGGGGTAAGAGCGCCTCACATGGCTAAACTTTTCTATTTATTATTAGAGACTTTTTATGTATGTGGGTGGGTGTTTGCCTGTATGTATGTATGTGTAACACGTGTGCAGGGTGCTCTTGGAAAGAGAAGAGAAGACATTGGATCCACTGAAACAGTGAGTTGCTATGTAGGACCAGAGAAATCCATCCTCCATCAGTATAGCAAGAGCTTTCAACTGTTGAGCTATCTCTCCAGCCTTCATTTATTATTTATAAAATTAAGTGTGTGCGCACGTGCTTGCGTGCGTGCGTGCATGTGTGTTTGGACATGAGTATAGTTGCCTGTGGAGGCCAGAAGAGGGCGGTGGAACCTTGGAGCTGGAGTTTCACCCTGATGTGGATGCTGGGAACTGAATTCAGGTCATCTGCTAGAACAGTAAGTGCTCTTAACTGGCAAGCCACATCTCCATCTTTTTAAGTGAAAACAAAACAAACCCCACTCATTTATGCATTGCCACTTACTGTGGTCTTATCTGATAGCAAAATGTCAGTTTAGAGCATGATTTATAAAGATAACCTAACAGTATATCAATTGGTAAAAAGCTGCTAGTCAGGATTTCATCATGGGCAAACTGGGTCAGAGCATCAGTGGGCTACGTTTGAAGCCAGACATTGTGGTGTGTGCAGGTAATCCCAGCATGTGGGAGGTGGAGGGGAAGAAAATTCAGGGTCATTCTTAGCTACACAGAGAGTTCAAGACCAGTTTCAATTACCTAGGACCTAATCTTAAATAACAGAAAGTATAGCTAAACTGGTAGTGCTCGCTAGTCATGCATGGAGGCCAGTACTGGGGAAAAAAGATTAGCAAAAGGTAAACAAAAAACCCTACTTTGGGGGATTATTGTCAAGCAAAGTAAAAAAATTGTACAATTGTGGGCATGTGTGGGGATGAACATGGTGGAGTTCTGAGATTATAGGAAGAAACACTCAGCATATTCCCCTAGATTCTCCCAAATATAAAACTCTTGTGACCTTTAGTCATCAAAGTATGGGAATTTCTCCAAAGTACCAATCAACTACTCGATTCTCCAGTATCTACAGGGCACACTGGCTAGGTGTTCTCTAGTGTAACTCAGGTCTGACAGTCTACGGACTGGGGTATTACTGAGGGGTAGAGGATGTGCTTAAGTGCACCTTTTGGTTATCAAGGGCATTACCAAGAACACAGATGTTGATCATTTCAAAGAAGGCTCTGAGTCCAAGAGAGCAAGAGCTTGCTGCTGTGACCAAAGGTTAAAGGGTGACATTCACTCCACAGTCCTCTATTTTCCTGAGGATAATGGATGAGGTGGGCAAGCAGATAAATGTTTCAAAGTTAAAACAACAAAACAGCACAAACAATATAGATGAAGAGATGGACATCTTTTGTTTTTCAAGAGGATTTCTCTGTGTAAGAGCCCTGAATGTCCCGAAACTCACCCTGTAGACCAGGCTGGCCACAGACTCAGAGATCTGCCTCCCAAGTGAGTGCCGGGATTAAAGGTGTGGGCCACCACTACCCAGCCTAGGTACTACTTTGTACCTTCATTTATTTTCGGCTTTGTTTTGCGATGTGGGGGATGGATCCTAGGTCCTTGAACATGCCACGCAAGCAGCTGTACCCCCTCCTAAGGCCCCTCCTGGATTTTTATGGTGATTTTATTGCATACCCATGATTGATTAATCACTGGGCATTGGCGATCAACTTTACCTTCAGCACAACCTGCATCCTAGGTAGCAAGTGGAGCTGAAGGTTCCCACCCTTTAAGGTTCTTAGACATTCTGGTCACCCAGCACTCATTCTGAAGCGGCCAGGAGCCTGCCAGGCAGCACTCAACTCATTACCATATAAAAAGACAAATCACTTTGGAGATTCAAAAGCTTTTTGAAGTTGTAAGCCAGGAAACTGGGATGAAGATCACACATATTTCAAAATATCACAAGTGCTAAGCTTAAAAAATTAGAATATAAACATATGTGTATGGTCTAAAAATAATTTATCTTCGTCAATCTAAGAAAGAGAATACTAATGGTTTGCAATAGCCCCAAGGGTGGAAACACAGAAGATGTCTATCAGTGGATGAATATGGAAATAAAACGGGTGTATTCCTGACAGTGAATAAGTGGCATGGCTCAAAGGGCCATGCCTGTAACCTCAGCACTTGAGAAGCCAATGTAGTAGGATAACTACGAGGTTTTTTTTTATTTTGCTTTTGATTTTTTTGAGAAAGGGTTTCTCTGTGTAGTTTTGTAGACCAGGCTAGCCTCCAACTCACAGAGATCCGCCTGCCTTTGCTTCCTGAGTGCTGGGGTTAAAGATGTGTGCCACCACTGCCAGGCAAGGATAGCAAGTTTAAAGCTACTGTGAACTGCAGATTAAGTTCAAGGCTAGCCTGGGCTAAGTAGTAAAGAGAGAGAGAGAGATTGTCTCAAAAACAGAAATAAAAACAAAACCCAACCAATAAAAAAAAAACACCAAACCAACAGACAATGGAATCCACCAAACCAACAAGACAATGTAGTAATCAGCCCCAAATGGACTGCCAGCACCTGGGAACAAGCAGGAGGATCAGGAGTCTCAGCAATCCATTAAGACTATATTGGAGCTGGAGAGATGGTTCAGCAGTTAAGAGCACTGGCTGCTCTTCCACAGGTCCTGACTTTGATTCCCAGCACACATATGGCGGTTCACAACCTCTGTAACTCCAGTTCTAGGGGCCTGACACCCTTATATAGACAAATATGCAGCAAAACACCAATGCACATAAAAAAAATAAAAAACAAAAAACTTGAGGCTATAAATAGTCCTCAAAAAGAGGCAAATTTGAGGTGGGCGTTGGTGGTGCATGCCTTTAGTCCCAGCACTCAGGAGGCAGAGGCAGGCTGATCTCTGTGAGTTCTAGGCCAGACTGGTCTACAGAGTGAGTGCCAGGACAGGCTCCAAAGCAATAGAGAAACCCATTCTGGAAAAAAACAAACAAACAAAAAAGAGGCACATGTGACAGGCATTACTATTAGATGAATCTTAAATATATAAGTAAAATAAGCCAGACACATAAATATACAGTATGGTTTGTGTTTTTTTTTTTTTTTTTTTTTTTTGGATCAGGATTTCTCTGTGTTTAATAGCCGTGGCTGTCTTGAAACTCACTCTGTAGACCAAGCTGGCCTCAAACTCACAGAGATCCACCTGCCTCTGTCTGCCCACCCCACCCCGCTAGGATTAAAGGCCTGCACCACCACCCGCCACAGTGTTGTTCTTATAGTCTCCAAAGGAGTCAATTTTTGAGACAGAATGATGGGTACCACTAGAGATAAAATAGTTTTTGATGAATATAGAGGTGGGTCAGTGGGGCAAGCCTTTGACCAGGAGCCAGGAGGTGAATTCTGCCTTAAAATTCCTCTGTAAAAAGGGGCTTTCTTCAGTACCCTTCCCATTGAATTATTCTTCCAGGCCCCTCCTCCTTTCACTCACTCGAAACTCCAAAAGCCAATGTACTGCAAGCTTAACAGCTTCTCTTCTCCCTGCTTTTTCTTGGAGATAATTTCACATAGCCTGAACACCTGATCTTCCTACCACCACACCTAGCATTCAGTCTGTTTCCTGAGGAACGCAAACTAAGACATGCTGGGCAGTTCACACTCTCTCCCACTGATGAGTGTTTGAACTGTTCACACTTGCTTGGGATTGCATGTGCATCCCTGTTTCCCAGGGTTTCTCCAGAATATGCCCGGCAGTAAGCCTGCTAGATGCTAGGCTTCCACCTTCCAGCTTCACTGGCTCTCACTCAGTTCCTATAGTGCCTACTTGTATTTCACAGCCGACCCTATCCTCAGTTCCCTACAGCTAGGGCTGATGGGTGCCCTTTCTGTTCTCACAGCACAAATGTGACTGCTGCTTCAGCATCTGCCCAGGGTGCTTCCCCAACAGACAGCTTAGCTAAGGCTTCTCTCTCCCTTAGAGTCCAGCTCTTCACATCAGTTCCTCGGAAGTTTTTTCCTGACTTTGATCCAACCACAGACTGGACCAGTCTCTTCTGCACTGTGTACCTGTAAGCGTCCTATAGCAGTCAGGCAGTAGTGGTGCACCCCCTTTAATACCAGCACTTGAGAGGCAGAGGCAGGCGGATCTCTGTGAGTTCGAGGCCAGCCTGGTCTACAAAGCAAGTTCCAGACAGGCTCCAAAGCTACACAGAGAAACCCTGTCTTGAAAATCCAAACCAAACCAAATCAATCAATCAATCAATCAATCAATCAATCAATCTTACAGCAGCACACTGATAGAGTAATTGCCAAACATTTGAGAGGAGCTGGACTCAATCCTCAGGGCCTGTGTGTACATACACAAATGCACCCTTTTCAATATTGACAGTTTGCAATGTCCCATTGATCTGTGTACACTACCCTGTGGTAGTGGTGGTATATGCTAGGAAATTTACAATGCAAATGAGTTAAAATAATGACTTAGAGTTATCAATCACCTACTTTGTGGCCACTGCTTTCAGGAACTTACAGTGTAGTCAGGGAAACAGTGTAAGACCCATGTTGGCCTGAAACTTGCCACAGGCCTCCAAGTCACAGATCTGCCAGCCTCTGCCTCCAAAGTGCTGGATTAAAGGTGTGAGCCACCATGCCTGGCATTAGAATGTTTTTTTAATTTCTTTTTAAAGATTTTATTTTACATGCATAAACATTTAGTCTGCATTTATGCACATGAACCATGTGTGTGCCTGGTGCCCTGTGCATACTACAAGAGAGTGTTAGATTCCATGGAACTGAAAAAATGACCCCGAGCTGCTTCATGGGTGCTGGGAACCAAACCTCAGTCCTGTATAAGAGTGACAAGTGCTCTTAACCGATAAGACATCTCTCTAGCCACTCACTTGTTATAATCAGCACATGTAGTAAGGTCAGTGGTAGAGCCTGCCTTGGGTTTAACATTGAAGGGGGAAAAAAACCCCAAAGCATCAAGATAACATTATAGACAGGATCTCTCTCCTCAAGTACACAGATTCAGGTAGATAAGCATTAAGGGAGTGTGCTGGACTGCGATGCTTTATTTAGGTGCTTAGCAACTCTGTATTGGACTCCCAGGCCCCTTCTAGTTGGAGTTTTACTAAAATGAATACTGAGGACCAGTGTTTGTTGAGTGCTTAATGCTGATGAACACTCTGCAGAGTACTTTACATTTAGCATCTAATCCATGGTTGTGGTCTATCTGAGTTTCTGAGATGACCTCCCGTGTCCTAGGAAGGTGAGACAGTTGTTCTGGGTGGAAACTGACTTACCAGCCAGTTTCCAGCTTGTATTTCTGACTCAATTACAGTTTTCAGTTAGATTCTGGAGATTGATTTTTTTTTTTAAGTTATTTTGACACAAGGTTTTGCTATGAAGCTCAAGCTAGTCACAAACTATTTCTTGAAAAATAAAAATTTCATTGTCTGTATGTGGATTCTAGGAATGGAACTCAGATTGCCAGTTTTAAGCGAGTACCTTTGCCTTCGAAATCACCTTGCTTGCTCTTAAATCTGCCTCAGCCTTTCTAAAAATTTACCCACTTATTTTTATGTTTTCCAGGGTCTCACTCTGTAGACCAGACTGACCTGTAACTCAGAGGACCCATCTGCCTCTGCCTCAGGAGTGCTGGGATTAAAGACACCGCAGTGCGGGGATTGTAGGCATTTGCCACTACACCTAGCTCAGAGACTGAATTTTCTTATATTTTAATTTTTTATGAACAGGGTGTGTGTGTGTGTGTGCTTGCACGCACGCATGCAGGCATGTGAGTGCATGTGTGCACTCTGGAAGATCAGGACAACTTTAAGGAATAGGACCTAGATCAAACCCAGGTTCTCAGGCTTAACAGTCTGTATCTTCACCTGCTGAACCATCCCTCTGGCCCCATTTTAAAATGCCGTCTTAATCACAATGGAAACCATTTACTTTTTATTTTATTGGTGTTTCAAGACAGGGTTTCACTGTGTAGTCCTTGGCTGTCCCAGAATTCACGCTGTAGACCATGCTGACCTCAAACTCAGAAATCCACCTGCCTCTGCCTCCTGAGCACCACCGCCTGCTTTTTAAAAATTTTCATGTATATCTGTTTAGCCTACATAAATGTCTGAACCCCAGTGTGTGCCTGGTGCCTGCAGATGAGAAGAGACATCAGTTCCCTGGAGTATAGCTGTTAGCTGTGCCTCATGGGTGTTGGGAACTGAACTCTGCTCCTCTGAAAAGGTGGCGATGCTCTTTACACTGAGCCATCCCTCCAGCATGCAACTTAATGCTGTGTAGGCAGGGCCATAACTTACGGCAGACTACCAGCCTCAGTCAGAGCTGGGATTACACAGGTGCACCATCTCATCTGCCTAACCTCTACGTATTGGGCGTTTATCACTTTTATTTTTTCTGTTTCCTTTTTCCAAGACAGGGTTTCTCTGTGTCAGCTCTAGCTGTCCTGGAACTCACAGAGACCATCCTGCATCTGTTTTCTGAGTGCTGGACTTAAAGACCACTACTAACTGGCTATTTTTCTCTTTTTAAGTTTCATTTTTTTCTTCTTTTTAAAGACAGGCTGGCTGGCCAAGAACTCACTTTGCAGGCCAGGTTAACCTTGTATTTAAAGGGATCCACCTGCTTCTGCCTCCTGAGTGCTGGGATTAGAGGTGTGCTTCACCAAGTCCTGCTAACTTCATTTTTTTCAGCAAATATTTACCAAGAACCTACACAGTGCCAGCTTCTGTTTTAGGGGAGAATAATTTTTTGTCACATTGGAATCCTAGTGGGAAATTAAAAAAAAAAAAAAAAAAAAAAAAAAAAGACATGATAAATGGTGATTACTGCTTCAGAGAGAAAGCCACCAGGGAACATGACTATGATTCCTATGGTCTGACTTCACACCCCCAACAGTGTCTGTTTCCCACTGTGTAAGAGGTGATGTCACTTCCTCAGGGACACCACAGTTCATACACTGAGAAGTGAGGACCTTAGAGGTTTGAGAACCCATCTTCATTATTTTTCCCTGGGCTTCTGCCAAGTACCTGGGACTCTGATGTAGGCAAAGCCAAGTGTCACACTTTCTTCCAAAAGCTTAAGACCTGGCAGGCAGGTAAGCTTGCCTCATGGAACCTTGTAGTCAAGAGTTTCACAGTGTGTAGACATGAAGCATGATCATGGACAACTTACAGGTGGGTAGGCTGGCCTACAGACCCACACTGATGATTCAGTTCCAGAGACCAGAACCAGAAGATAAAGTTCCCTAGAATGTTCTGCCACTGTTGGCTAATTGAAAGGGAACTGCTGGCTCTGGGCCCTCACCCTCCAGTCCTGCCATGAGCTGGCAGGCCAGCAGGGAGGGGCCACTCACCCAGTGACTAGCTCGGGCCTGACAAATAGCACCCTCCCTTCTCTTAACCACCACCTTAGACTGGACTGGGGTCTGGAGGAGGATGCAGGGTGCATGTTTGAAGGCTTCAGATGTGCACAGAGAAGCGAAGCTGGTGCTCTGTTCTCAGTGGCCTGTGACTCAGCTTCTGCCTAGTGGATCTCATGAACTATGGTGGTAGTCTGGAATAATTAAGAAGCAGATGGAGAGACATTTTTATTTCTTTATGTCAGGAAGGCACTGAAGAATTTACATAATTCCCACGCCACCAAAAGGTAACCCTCAAAGTTTAGCTGATTGAGCTGAAAATAGGCATGATTTCAGGGTCTGAGAAGTTTACTTCTCCATGTAACTTATTTAAATATTTTGGGATTTTTGAGACAAGGTTTTTGTGCTGTCCCGGCTGTCTGAAACTTGCTCTATAGAACACACTGGCCCCAGACTCAAGGATTCACTCCCTGACACCCCAGTGCTGGGATTAAGAGCATATACCTTTTATCCTAATACTTAGGAAGGATCAGAGATGGGAGGATCTCTGAGTTTCTGAGGCCAGCTTGGTCTACATAGTAAGTTCCAGGACAGCCAGGGCTACAGAGATCGATCCTATCTCAAAAAAATAGTTATGTGTATGTACTTAAGCTTTTTCCTTTTTACTCTTATTTAATGTGTACTTGAGTGTTTTCTTGCATGTATGTGTACTTCATATGTGCCTACAGGCCTGTGAGCCACCATGCCGGTGTTGGGAACTGAACCTTGTAGTGAGCCATTCACTTTGTTTCTCTTGATCCTTATTAAACATCAATAGAACCCAGGTCCTTTGACAAGAACAGTGAGTGCTTTTTTTTTTTTTTTTTTTTGGTTGAGATAGGGTTTCTCTGTATAACAGCTCTGGCTGCCCTGGAACTCCCATTTTAGACCAGGCTGGCCTCCAACTCACAGAGATCTGCCTGCCTCTGCCTCCTGAGTGCTGGGGCTAATGGAGGGTACCACCCCCACCTGGCTCAGGTGCTATATTAGCCATTGAGCCATTTCTCCAGCCTGTACGTTTGAATGTGTACTTTGTGATCCAGATTCAAGAGGCTGAAATCAAGGCCTCTCTTTGCAAGCAAGTTTTACTTATGACCAGTGAGGCAGATGCTAGTTAGATGGCGGAGTTTCCCTTGGAGGTAAGAAGAGCCACCTGTCCTTTTCCAGAGCATTCCACCCTCTCCAGAGGGAAAGCCTGCTCTGCCAGGAAAAGGAGGCATGGGAAGGAGAGGGGGGAACAGGAGGGTTTCCTGTGAAGGCTGTGCGTGCGTATCAAGGTTATGTTTCGTGAATGATGTCACTTTGAAAAGGGTTAAAGCTGCTGATACCGCCTGCAAAAGCTATTACAGTTATTTATCCAGGGGAGGGAAATAGTGTGGGCATCTGGGGAGGAATGGTAGGGTTGTAGTTTTAGCGTAAACAGACTGAGCTATGAAGTGTATTAAAGCGACAGAAAGGGGTATGGGGATGTATCTAAGGGCTTATCACATACAAAGCCATGTTCAACCTAAAACACGAAGCCCCAGCAACAGAGCGCGAGGCACCTGGGGAAGGGTCTCTCTGGTTTAAGGGCAGTCTGGTGACAGCAGAGGCAGGAAGATGCACCCAGCTCTTTCCATTGCTCCAGGCTCAGCATTTGTGGATTGGATGATTATTACCTGCGTGTTATGTGCAGATGCTTGGAAAACGCTCATGCTCAGAGACCAAAAGAGGGCAGAAGGTGTTCCTCAAGCTTCATCTCATTCCTTTGAGGCTGGGTCTGTGTGAACTTCAAGCTCAGGTTTTTTCTAGTAGGCTTGCAGCCAGTGACCTGCAACAATCCTGTCTCTACCCCTACACAGCATAAGATCAGGCTAAGCTCATGTAGGCATTAGGAGCCAAATTCAGGAATCTGTGGTTGCTCAGCAAGCACTCAACCTCTGAGCCTCCTTTCCTGCCCCTATTTTTACTGTTAGTTTTTTGTCCTAGGGGTTTAATGTAGGACTCCGTACATGCTAGGCACTTTATCTCCAACCTTGCAAAGTATAAAGATATATAAAGATGAGGTAGTTTATGCCTGTAATCCTGTCATTTCAGAGGCTGAAGGCAAGTAGATCTTTCTTAGTTTGAGGCCAGCTTGGTCAGTACAGTGAACTCCAGGCCAGCCAAGACTATAAGGAAGGCTATGTCTGAAAACAACAGCAATAATAAGGAATACTGTTGGAGTCCTGGGTCTGATTCCCTGAGGAAACCTCAGGCCAACATAATGTGCTGAGCATTAGGGTAGCAGGAAATAAGATACCCAAGCAGATTCTAAGAGAAGGATGTTGTAGTAGAGGTGGCAGCTGGCAGGATAAAATGCAGAGGGGAGGGACCAGCAAGTGGAAAGGCCTAGAGGAGACAAGAATGATTAGTCAAAGGACTCAAAATACATAGAGCAACGAGGTCAAGCTAAGAGGGAATATGGCTGGAGAAAACAGCTACTCCATCTTCCACAGGTGAATCTCCTCCTGAACCTTAAACTTGGAAGAAAGCAAACTGTTAATGTTATGACACCCAGAATGTCAGCTTCATTTGAAAAGCATCACTGGATGAGTCCCTTTCTGATGATAGCTCATACAGTGCTCTGACATTAGCTCATGGGACTACAGCCTGTTTCTTGTTACACCCTCCATTTTACAGGTGAGAAAACAGACTGTCCTTTGGTGTCTTGTATCTGGATGTACTGCCTAGAGGTTTACAATGTTCCTTTATATAAATGCCTTCGTTCCAGCAGGGCCTCTGACATGGGATGACACACAGAAAAAGCTTTGCTTCCTTCTTTTTTTTTTTTTTTAATTGAGCCACCTAAACATCAGGCGTTATGAATCTGCTGGACTTCTGGTTCCTTCCAGTTCAGCCTGTAGTGTTCAGGAAACCTATGAAGGGGCAATGGTTATAGCCAAAAGGCCAAGTGGCCTCTCAGAATTCCCCACATCTATTCTGGTTCTCTCTTTGGGGCAGCTCTTAGATATCATCTTCTGCCAAATAGAGTTTGTTTCTCAGAATCTGTAAGAAGTGGGAGGTTAGGGAAAAAACAAAACAAAACAAAAAACACGAAAACCCCCCAGCATCTGCATCAACTACTGCAAAATCCCCTGCAGCAGCCTGAGCACAAAGGGCTGGAGCTGCAAACAAAGGGCTGGGTGAGACTGGAAAGTAAATGCTGACACATCCTCTCTCCAGCTGTGAACTGGGGGTCTGAGGGCTGCTGCAAAGGTCATCTGTCTCCACATCTTTGGGCAGGAAATGCAATTCAATCCTTCCAGTGACTGATCACTTTACAAGATTAATGGAAATGTCTCCAACACGGGTCTGTGTTCTGACAGCACAAAAAGTGCATCAAACTTCTCCCCTGGCCTCCTACTCAGCAAGGTCAGCTGATTGCTTGTCTTTCGAAACTCTCCTCCAGGACCTCTGGCATTCCTTTGATAGGAGACCCTGTCTCCAGGGGTTGGACCCAATGATAGCACCTGAGGGTGGGAGGGACTTTTGGAGGCTCTTCTGTTTGTACTTCATCTTTCAAAATAAAGGAAATGTAAAGGGCATGGTAGGCCCTGAAGGGTTAACTGCCAGCCTTCTTGTCCAGCCCTCAGGGAATGTCAGCCAGTGACAACTGAGCATGATGAAGTAATGCCTGCCCTTCTAATTCCATTGGCTACCAGACATGTCCATCAATCCCAAGATGCAAGTTTTGAAAGAATCTTTGAACTTTTATGACTCTCTTCACAGCATTAACCCTTTAACTCACCTGTGGCTTCTTCCCGTCCTTCCACAGGAAGAGGCATGATGAGAGGCAGGGTTCTAGGAGGAACGTTAAACTTTCCCCCATGGGTCAGAGCTTTGCACAGCTTTGTCTTTCCTTTTTGGCTTCAGTCCACAAGGGACTGAGGACTAAATGAAACACAAAATAAGCAAAAATTACTTTAACAGAAACAGCTTGGTCTCCTGATATGTTAAATAAAGTACATTTTAAATTACAAAAGTAATACACAATACAAAATATAACAAAACTTGTCTAAGAGTTGTCAGTGCTGGATCTTGAACACACAAGGTTATATTGTATTTAATTTCTCTCATGTGCCCCCTGCCTACCCCCCATCTGCCAGCATCCAAGAGCATCTACAGGCTGGCAAGCACTCTATTCCTGAGCTGGAATAAATTCCACCAGCCTGGAATTTATTTCTGACCCAGGTAACATATCTCCATGGTAGAATTTTAAAGGTACTACACGGCATGTGGAAAGAAATTAGACCCCTCAGGTCTGATTCAGGCACTATTCATAAGCACACGTGGTTAAGGTTTCAGGGTGCGTGTACCAACGGATAACTTCCTTCTCTTGTCATGTCTCTTTTCCCCATTGTGTCTTTCCAAAGCAAATTCAATGCATGTAAATGGTTAAGTGGTGGCACAGGCCTTTAATCCAAGCTCTTGGGAGACAGGGCCAGGTCGATCAGCTGGAGGTCAGCCTGGTCTACAAAGTGAGTTCCTGGACATCTAGGGCTACACAGTGAAACCCTGCATAGATCTGTAGATATATCTTCTTTGGTTTACCCAAGTAGTGATCAAAACTTAATTTTTATTTAAGGATATCATCAAGTCATTCCATGTGTGCCTATATTCTCTTTTTTTTAATGCTGAAAATCAGATCAAGAGCCTTGGTTTAATTTTTTAATCACTATGATTGGCCTGAAATTCCTGATCTACCTGCCCGAGCCTCCCCAATGTTGATATTAAAAGGAATATGCTACCATGCCTGGCTCAAGCTCTGAGTCATATCAGATGATCCTTGAGTCTATCCATAGGATGTATATCATCCTTTAGAAGTTTATTTTTAAGATGTGGGCAGGTGGGCCAATCCCATCCAACTGGTACCAGGCCAGGCTCGCAGAGCAAGTGCTCTGAAGTCTAAGGCTGCAGAATTCACATTATACCATATGTGCTCTTCCATACAGCCTTTGCTGATATATTTGCCTCCATAGGCTATTCACTCATTCAGTTAATGTTTTGGGTAGTTGATTACAGAAATGCTAAGCCAAACTGGGTCTTGACTCATGCATAAAAAAGCCTGGTAGGTACTTTAAGAGCAATAGTGGCAAATACCCAAAGGCTTCATTGTTTTAAGTTTCTGTTTGCTTGTTTGCTTGCAGCTCTGGGATTGGATCCAGGGCCTTGCATATGATGCTAGGTAAGTGTTGTATCACTGAGCTATAACCCTAACCCATTAATTTTTTATTTTTGAGACAGGTTTTCATTATATTACCCAGGCATTCACTACCATGCCCAGCTTAAGTCTGAATATTTTTGCTACAAGTGTATTTTACTAGTAGAGAGAGTTCTTGGTTATCATTCACAAGTACCTGGGTTCCATCCCATGAGCCCATGCACTCCTGCACACACATTAGGGGCAACTGTAATTGACTAAGGTATATAATACTCCTGTCTGTTCTATGTCATAGTCCCATGGGCAGGTTTACATAGTGGCCAGTCTTGTGGGCTCTGGATCCCTTTAAGCTCTTGGTTCAAATTCTATAGCCATAGTATCATTGTGGTCAAATAACTTAGCATTTCTTTGAGCCTTAGCTATAAATGGGTAGAAATTGGCAATGATTTAAAGAGATGGCAGCTATGAAGCTCACAGGCCCTGTAAGTTCTTAAAAGCCTGGAGCACTGGGGTAGTCCCAAGACTTAGGAGACAGAGGCAGGAAGCTCAGGCAAAGTTTGAGACCTGCCTGGTTTACATAGCAAGTTCCAGGCAATCTAGGGCTAGGTAAAGACCCTGTCTTACAGAAAGGAAACCAAGAGCCGGAATAATGGTATGAGAACAGTTTGTTTCTTCTCAGTCCATCCAGAGGGCTCTCCATCCAGAATCAGTCATCATTTTGTTAAGCCATTTTGGTGTACCTCCTGGCCACCTCACAGTGTGTGTGTGTGTGTGTGCGTGTGTGTGTAAGTGAAGCTGTTACTTCTATGTTTTCTGTCTTTGGACACAGAGCTGCTTAATTAGCTTGTGAGGAGGGATGAAACAAAGCATTAGTATAACACAGGTAGGATCTGACTGGGCCTTTTACAAGACCACGCACAAAGTACAGGAAGTCATTGCCACTTTGTTTCCAGTGGGGCTGGCTTGGTGTTTTTCTCCATTAAAATTACATGTTTTGAATAACCCCCTTCATCTTTTCTCTTCCTCTCACCTAGTCTAAGCTTCTAGGGGGCAATCAGCCAAAGTTACAGCTCCAGGGTCTGGCCCTCCCCCTTTGGTCCGAAATAACCTCCTCCCCCACTTAAGAGCGAATGCTTGGAATTCTTTCAACTGAGGACAGAGCCTTTCATCTGCCAATTACTGATAAAGAGAAAATGCAAATATGCTGGAGAAGGTGATCCATCAAGGATCCAACGTTTATTGAGTGACCACTTAGAGCCAGCAGAGGGGTCGGCATTCTGGGGGAGTCAAAGCGGAACAAACTGCCGGCTGGCCCATTCTTTTCTTAGGGCTGTGGTTTCCTGGAGGTTTGTAAAGCGAGGGGATTAAGTCAGGTGACTAGCCAACAACCCCTTCCCACCCTTGACAAGCCAGGAACTCCCCAATGATGTGATATATGGACTTAACTGCTTCTCTATGAACGTGGCTAACATTAGACTTCTTCCTAATGCCAGCTTTAGGGAATTCCAGGAAGCCAAAGAGGAAGAGAGGAGAACCTCAGGGAGGGGGATGAAGAAGGAAGAACTCAAGCCATTTGACAGTTTGGCTTTATGCCTGCACTGATTCTCAACCCAAGCTCCTCCTTTAAGCAGGATAATTTCATTTTGAAGCATAAATGAACTTGGTGAACATTTGAAAAGGCAAACTGTGATTGTGGGTGCACGGTTTTGCCGTTTTGAATTCCAGCTTCCTCGCTTACAAAACAGAGGCACAAAACATTTCCTTGAAAAGATTCTTTCTCACAAATAAAATGATCCGTGTTTTCTCTCTCTCTCTCTTCCTTTTCTTTTTTGGTGTTGAGTATGGAACCCAGGACCTTATGGTTGCTAGGCCAAATGTTCCACCACTAAAACCACACCCCAGCTGGCCACTGGTTTTCAACAGAGGGGTGGTTAGAAAGGCTGCCCATTGGATGCAGCTGAACCAATGTAGATGTGATTTCGATTTGGTGACAAAGTTTGATGTTTGTTGCCTTATCCCAGTATAAAAGATTTCTACCGCTAACTTGTATGGATGGAATTAAAACAAACTTCAAATAGTAGCTCTGGAGACAGGCAGAAAAAAAGTACAGCATAATATGGTAGGAAATTCTAAAGTGAGTGAGGGAGAAGCATATTATCTCTAAGAGTGACCAATTCTGAGTCGTGACTCACAGCTGATCTCAGGTGGCAAGGCCACTTCCTCCCCACACCCGCCTAAGCCCAGCTTGTTGACAATGGCACAAGATAAAAAGATTCAAAATTTCTTGAATCTGGGTTTTGAAATGTGCAGACTGACCTGCTTTAACTTGTATATTGGATAAGAAGTTGCATTTGGTAGAGGCCTCTCAGCCATGTCATTAGGCCTTGCAGGGCTTAAAGAGTCTGGATGGGAACTAAACTTAGCACCAGCTCGTCTCATAATTAAAACGGACCTGCCCTGCCCATTTTTGGTATTTACAGGATCACCCAGGGCCAGTTCTGGGAGCACTACTCAAGGGGACACTGAGGATCTGATATTCTGTGCATATTCAAAGGGTGCCCTTACCTCCGCTAAGAAACAACATGAATTAATCAAGGTGTGCTATCTCGGAGAGCCATGAACATCCCCATCGCTTTCTTAAGTTGCCACACAAGGAGCTTACCTTTTGCCTGGTTCTGAGTTGCATTAGAGACGCTGACTCCGATTCTCTATTTCCCTCCTGTATATCGATTTATCTCTTCTCAGCGAGTGTTGAGACTTTTCTCGCCCAACTTCTGATTTCAGAGCTCTTCAACCAAGGCTGTCCGAATGAATGAATGAATGAAAGGCTGTCTTCCGGTCAGCTGCAGTCTGAAAAGGCCGTGGACTGGCTGTATTTCCTGTACCTGTGCGTGTGTGCCTATGTTATCATTTCAGTCCCGAGAGCTTAAAAGTTATGCAGTCTACAGATACAGAGCTGCGCTAATTTCTTTCTGAGCCCCTCTGATGCCTCCTCCATATGGCAGGTTCGAAAAGGGATAGGGGTCTGGACAGGCTGGCCCCTCCCCCCCTAGACATGCAGTAGGAAAGCAAAACCAGAAAAAGAAATTATACATACAAAATACTTTGAATTTTGGTTGCCAGCACTGGTAACTAGGAGAGGTAGACGCAGGAAGAGAGGAGCAGCCGTGGGTAATCCGAATAAGGGGGCAGGGGCAGAGGTGGGGGGTCGTTTTGGGGGGTGCCAGGCCCCGGGGGCTTTCACGCCAGCAGGCTCGGCTAGCATTTCCGTGCCTCCCGCTGAGGCCATCCGTGCAAATCTGCACCTCCCTCCCCACCCCCTCCTCTCTTTCCCTCCCTCCCTGCCCCGCCATCTCTGGGATGCGCCCGCCGCCTGCAACTCAACCCTCCAAAAGTCAGCTCCCGGGCGGCGGCGGCGCCTGCGTGCAGAGGCGCACTCGTGACCCAACAACAAAACAGCGATGCCAAGGCGCTAACGGCGCCGGGTGCATCCCAGGCTCCCTTCTGGCCCCACACCTCCTACGGCTGTGGTCCCCGACACCCCCAACCCGAGCTCCCCTTCTCCCCAACTAGCCGGGCCGCAAGCTCCGAGCGCGATCTGCAACAATGTTTACGTTCCGGGGATTATGACGTCGACGCCTCCCCCCCCACAACTGCTGAAAATGGTTTCCTAGGACTTTGCAAACGGATCTGCTTAAGTGTTGGTGCAAAACTTTGTAGATATCGGCTCTGGCTTGCTCTATTTATTTATTTTTTGGTTTCTTTTCTTTAGTCTTCCCTCCTTCCCCCCTCCGCCAAAATGCAGGGGGCAGGAGTGTTGACAATTAATTGGTGAACTCTCCTAAAAAAATGGAGGCAGAGAAAGACTCTGGAAGAAGATTGGTGTGTAGCTTTTTTTTTTTTTTTCCCAAATCTGTATTTGGTATATGATCGATTTATTTATTTATTTTTGGTTGTTTCTTGCTGCCTTTTCTTTCCTTTTCTGTATTTTGCAAGAGGACCGGAAAAATAATAAATTGCATGCAAAAGGAAGCAAGCAGCTTACTCCTCCAGTCTCTTGTGAGGCTCAGGGTCTCAGACACTTAAGTGGGGAGGAGGTAGCGCCGAAAGGCGTGGAGGGGGCTGAGCGGGCTCGGGGTTCGCCTGGGATCTGGGGGGCTGCGGGGCTCGTTGCTGGGCGGCGGAGGGAGGAGGAAGAGGGATGCGGGGAGTGGCGGGGGAGACTCCTTAGGAAGTGAGTGTGCGCGCGCGCTTGTGAGGAGATGAGGCAGCTGCTGGTGCGTTTTGGGGTCTCTGACGGAAGCTTTGTGGTGGGCCAGCTGCCTCTGTGTCCCCAAGCCCTTAACCTTCTCCCCTCTCCTCCTCCTCTTGCACTAGCGGTCGGTCGGCGGGGGCGGCTAGGGTCTCAACCCTTCCGTTTCAGCTTCCCAGCTTTTCTGTAGCTCCGGAGCGGCTCCAGCCTTAGAAATGCCGCCGGCCCCGGGTTCCGGCTTCCCGGGTTGGCCGCTGTGGCCGCCGGGGCTGCTGTTACCGCTGAGCCGGGCGCTGCAGCGGCTTCTCTCGGGGCCTACATCTGCCCCGTCAGCTCCTGCCCCAAGCCCCCTTCAGGGGTTACATAACCGGGCTCCCTGTGGAGCGGGCAAAGCTCAGCACATCACTGGGGTGGGAGCAAAGGAAGGCCCCCAAATAGTATTTCCACGGCTTCAAAGGATGCAGGGAGTGCTTCGTGTACAGACAGTTGGGCCTTGGGGGTGTGAGCCCCTTTTTTTTTTTATTTTCAGCATCTTTGGCATTTGCGCAAAGTTTCTCAGATTGCAATGCTGGGGTGCAGTGGGTGCGCGGCTCTTGCACCTGTTGTGGGCCCAGGGTGAGAGGAGACCCCCAGATCCTCTCAGTAATGTCCCGGGTTCTCTGGTTGGGTCCCTGCAGCGTGCGATTGACCGCCAGAGATACGACGAAAACGAGGACTTGTCGGACGTGGAAGAAATCGTCAGCGTCCGTGGTTTCAGCCTGGAGGAGAAGCTACGTAGCCAGCTGTACCAGGGGGACTTCGTGCATGCCATGGAGGGCAAAGGTGAGGCGCCCCCTCTCCTGGCTGCACTCTGTGCAGAGGGCCAGCGCGCACGTGGGGAGGGAGCTGCTTGTGGCTGGGTTCGTATTTCGCGCCCGCGTCCCCCATTCCAGGGGATCCGGTGACGAAACAAGACCGAGCACTGGGGGTGGGGGGGTGGTAAGGGAGGAGGGCAGGCAGGAAGAGGGCTGGGCCTGGCGTGGGCCTAGGCCCTGATTGTACCCATCACCAACACCAGGGTGGTCATTGCCAAGGGGTTAGCCCACTGAGAGGGACCCGGGAACAGACTCTGGGACTGAGAGAGGACGTGAGCGCAGCATCTTTCCTCTCCCAATCCGGCTGCGCTCTCTGCGCTGCAAGAGGTGCAGTGCCTGTCAGGATCCTTCTCAACTTCCTTGGGATATCGGGGTGAGGGCTGTATGTATCTTGAAGTCTCCCATACAAACCCCCTGTCATCCTGGACTCTGAAGGTTATGAACCGGAATGGGCTTAGGGACTGAAAGTGGCTGCACCTTCAGTTAGGGTTACGCCCCTTAGGGGCTTGGGTATGAGCCGTGGGTCCGGTAGCGCCTTTCCCCCTTCATGGACCCTGCTCTGCGGGATTGGGGAAGGAACTAAGTGGGCTGTTGGGAGTTGTTGGCACTACACCCTCCTCCCCAAGATTGAGGCTTCCAGCGCTACAACCGTGACATCTTAATAGTGGGGTCTAAGTTATATATGTGTTGAATTGCCTGATCAGGCCTAAAAGTAAAATCCCTGTCCCTGGGCAGTTTGAATGGAAGACTTAGGTACCTCTCCGGAAACAAGGTCTTTTTCCATGCCTGAAATGAGAGCCCTTCCCAGTGTAGAGCAGAAGTTGGGCAAGCTCCCGTTTAGGAGGGACCTCTTGGCCTTGGGTTTCTCCCTTGCTCTCTTACTGACAGTGTGGCTGGGGGTGTTTTTTTTTTTAAGATGTGTTCGGTGATGCCCCTGTTTGAGGTGAGGCTTTAGGAGCCCGGAACCACCCCAGCCAGCATCCTGGGGGTCCTTTGTGGACCCTGGTCCCAGAACTATCTTGGCTTTGGGAGCAGCCCTTGCTTACTCAAGCCTTCCTCGGGTGTATGGATTCTTCTTTCTTCCCTCCCTCCCTCCCTTCCTTCCTTCCTTTCTAAGTTTCCTTTCAATTACTCATTTTCCATTTTGTGTTTCCCCACCCCCCTTGGAAACCCCTGTCCTCTCTGAGCGGACAGCAGGGGAAATGCCTCCCTCCTCCAGGTTCTGGTTGAGTGACTGAGGCCTAGAGTTAGCCCTAGAGGAGACTGTCCGGGCTTTGCATTTTTGAAGTTTCTCTTTTGTGCTCATCGCCTCCTGGGGTTCTGGTGGAGTTAGGAGAAGTGGGGGTGGGGGGTGGGTGGGGGAGAAGAATTTTCTTCCCAAGAAATTTCACTCAAAAGCAGGGTGCCCAGCCCCAACTGCATTTATATTTTCTGTGTAAATGGGATTTTAATTCTTCTCCTTTTCCGCCACTTTCCCAGCTTTGGCAGAGCCTATGAGAAAACAGTATGCAAACTTCCCAGTCATTTGTCAGGAATCCTCAGGCCAGGATTTGGGAGCTTTTTCTCAGGCCCATTTGTGGAAGCTGAAGCTGTGGGGGTGGGTGGGGAGTTAGGGGTGTGTGGGCTGGGAAGGTTACCATCTAGGGAGCTCTTTAGGGTGTCCTTCTAGCTGCTGCCCTGGCTCCTTTCAGAGGAGGGGGTCTTAGGCTTTTGCTTGTTAATGCCAATCTAGCCCCAAAATTGGAGGGAGGAGCTGAAATGCAGAAGGAACCCTAAGCATGGATTCAAAATAGAAGAAGCTTCTCAAACGTCTGTCCTTTAAATCCTGAGGAATCCCCATTCACTGGGAGCCCCTGGGGATCTGAGCCTCTGGGGTCAGGGCTTTCCCTGCTCTGGGTTTTGTTCTTTCTCTGCGGAGCCTGTGGCTCTGGCCTCCTCCTCCCCCAAGGCTGCCCTGGTGAACTATTTCCCTGGGCCTGAGACTTCAGTCACTCCAGGGCTCTTGTCTTTCTCCTTTCTGGCCAGATGGGAGAGGACCTTCGTTAGTCAGCTGATTTGGGAGAAAAGGGATCGTGTCTCAGCACCCCTCACCTCCATTGTCAGAGATGTGGTTGGGTCAGAGCCACTGGCTTGGGAATTGAGGAAGGAAAGAGATGAGGCAAAGGCTGAGGTGCTTTGGATAGGATATTGTGGGTGGAGGGAGTCTGTACCATGCAAACTACAAATAGAAAACTGCCTGGTGAAAAAAAATTGGGGGCTGGGGTCCTCTGTGCTCTGTTTTCACAGTTCACCAGCCTGTCCCTTCTGGTTGTCCAGTGGAAGCAAGCATTATGATGGGCTCCAGCAAAATTTCACTAGAGGAAGAAAACAAAGCTGTGCCCAGTTCCCTAGTTATTTTGGCACCAAACACATAGTTTCCAGGGAAACTGGCTTCCCCCCTCCCCTTCACTATGTAGGATATTACAATGAGATTTTCACTGATGCTCAGCTACAATGGGAGCCCTCCTCCCTGGTCTCTATGGGGCTTCAGGTCCCCCCAGGTAGCATACTTCAGTGTTGCTGTTCCTTTTCATTCTCAACTCAACCTGGGATGTGTTTGCCTGTCCCTATTTCTCAACAGTAGCTGGTGAGTTTTCAGTATAGACTTCTTGATAAGTCTCCTCCCCAGCCCTGGCTGGCCTTGGGCTGTTCATTGACAAGTTGGGACCCGTGGGGCATGTAGAGAATGAGTAGGCAGAGGAGCTGATGGAGGGATATTGCTTGACTTTGCCTTATCTATGTCCTTATTTTTCCAAAGGGTGTTCCCCCCACAATCTAGCTGGTACCTATATCTAGTGTATATGTCTTTTTTTTTTTTTCTCACCTCACCAATGGGTTGTGGTTCAATTGCTCCTCAACAACTTAACTGAATAATTGTTTTTAATTTAAATATCCAAACAGATTTTAACTACGAGTATGTACAGAGAGAAGCTCTCAGGGTTCCCCTGGTTTTTCGAGACAAGGATGGACTAGGAATCAAGTAAGTTGCTAATTTAACCCCTCCTCCCTGACCTTCCTCCTCTCTGTCACAATTTCTCCTTGGGATGGGTTCTCTTGCCTTCTTCAGAAGGACCTTTTCCTAAAGTCTGAGAATAGCTTCTCCTTGTTCAAGACCTGCCCAAGGTCTTGTTCAAAAATGATCTTTTTCAGGAATTGGGAAGAGAAGTCTTAGGACATGAAACAGTGATGGATTTTTCCCCCATCCCTGTCTAGTCTGTCCTGTGATGGATATCCCACTGCCTTCTGGTCTATCCTGGTTCCACCGAGCAACCTCCTACTGAGCATTGTTCCTCTCCCCTTTGAATCAGAGCATGGGTAGTGAAGGGACTGCCATCCTCTGAGCATAGACTGGGTCACCAGGATGCTTGTTTTCTCAGCTTAATCCCCATATGTATACAATGGGTCTCCTGTGAAGGGCGTATGTGTTCCCTCCTTTCCCTGCCTGCCTACCTATCTTATATTCTGGTGGAGAACTGCCCATGTCCTGGGTTGGGGAGAGAGAGAGGCAGGCTGGAAGAACAGGTTCCACTCCTTGGGCAGGGATAGAAAAGAATAGGCCACCTCCCTCTCTCTCCCATGTATTGCCATGCTTGTTCATGTATGTTCCTACAAGAGACATGAGACTTTGAGCATTCTCTTCACTGTGCAGTCATGGCTGGCTTGGAGCTTGCTGTGTAGACCAGGCTGCTTCAGACTCAGAGATCTTCCTGCCACTTTTTGAGTTGTGGGATTAAAGGTGTGTGACACCATGTCTGCCTTTCAATAGCTCTTTTTTTGTTGTTTTTTTTTTTTTTTTGTATTTTGAGAGTGCAGGCTGGCCTCACATTTAACTACTTGGTAAAGGATGACCTTGAGGTCCTATGCCTCCTGCTTCCACTTCCCAAGTGCTGGGATTGTAGGCATATGCCACAGTCCATAAACGCACGATCTACCCTTTTCTGACTCTGACTTTATTTATTATTTTAGATACTTTCTTGCAGTGTAGCCAAGGTCGGCCTAAAACTCACAGTCTTGCTGTTTCAGTCCTCTGAGTGTGTTCCCTCTGAATCTAAACTGTCTCTCCTGTTTTCCACACAACCCTGTATGGACGTTTTTTTCCCTCCCTCTGTGTAGCCCTGGCTGCCCTGGAACTCCCTTCTGTAGAGCAGGCTGGTCTCAAACTCATAGAGATTCGCCTGCCTTTGCCTCCCGAGTGCTGGGGTTAAAGGTGTTCACCACCACCACAGTTGTTAAGTATTTTATAATGAGAGAGACACTCTAAATTAAAGCCGGTATTTGGTCCTTGACACCATGCTTCAGTTTTCCCTACTGTAGAGTTGGTCAGTGATGTCTCATACTTCCCTGAGGCTCAGCTTTGGTCTTTCTCTTATAGTAGAGCGCATACTCTGATTCTGGGTGACCTCCATCCAGGTCCTTACCTGCATTACCAGGTTTGTCCTCTGGGTCATCTCATTACTCAGCATAGAACAAGGAACCCCTTTTGGAAAAATAGCTTCTCTGTGGACTCCATGGATTATTTTGTCTATTTTATTTTCACTTTGTGTTCATTGGCATTTTGCCTACATGTATGTCCACGTGAGGGTGTCAGAAACCCTGGAACTGGAGTTGTGAGCTGTGATGTGGGTGCTGGGACTTGAACCCTGGTCCTCCGGAAGAGCAGCCACTATTCTTAACTGCTGAGCCATCTCTCCAGCCCCTGTTTATTTCTTTTGTAACCCATCATTCTTGCTTGTCTTTCTCCAGGATGCCAGACCCTGATTTCACAGTCAGAGATGTCAAACTCCTCGTGGGTAAGTGGGACAGGAGAAGCCAAGGGGCGGTCTTTACTACCTGCTCACGTAGACTTACAGCTGCTTCAGGAGAGAAAGTCGTCCCTGGAGGAGGTTAGAGCAGGTGTAAGCTGTGACTGTTTGATTCTGGAGAACAGGTCTGATTGCAAAACCCCGAGATGCTGTATCAGAGCTGTTTGCCAGCACAGTTTTTATAAGGCGATTTGGATCCAGTCTCTATCGCGGGCGTCAGCAATGCAATTTCAGATCTCTCCTTTGTGTTTGTTTGTAGGTTGCTGGGTAAACACTGGGCGCTTCATGACCCCTAAAAGACTTTCATGTGTTCAAGGGGGAGGGGCTGTGCCTTCTGCTTCCTCAGGGTTCTAGACAGGCCTCGGGTGGGGCTTGCCACTCTGTGTTCAGCAAATGCCTGTTAACTCTCTGAGACCCTGTGGAGGACAGCTGTAGCTTACATCTTTCAACCTTCCACCAGGTGGTATTTCAGATGGCGTAGGACATCCTTCAATATGCCATTCTTTCTAGAAAACCATGTCTTGCCTACAAGGTAGGCTGAGAATATAAGTGGCAAGGCCCCTGCCCTCTTTACTAGGACAACAGGCTGTAAAGAAGTTGATCGCATATCTTTCCAGTATTTGAAAGGACTTTGAAGAAGTGAAGCAGGGTGGTGGTTAGAGAGCATGGTAGGGCTGTGGTCAGGGTTGTCAGGGTAGGCCTCTCGGGCTAAGAGCAGGCATTTGAACAAGATACCTGAGTGGTGACAGTTGGCTCTGGGGGCCTGGAGAGATGATGGCTCAGTAGTAAAGAGTAGCTGTTGCTCTTTCAGAAGGCCTGAACTTGTTTCTCAGCAAGCATCAGGTTGCTTACAACCCCCTGTAACTCCAGCTCCAGTGGATTTGATACCCTCTTCTTTCTGGCCTCTGTGGGCACCAGCGTACATACACAAAGACACATAAATGAAAAAAACAATGCCAACCGTGGAAAAGAATAGTCTAAGCTGTGAGATGAGCAAGGGAAAAGGCCAGAGGAACAAACTTGATATTTCAACTTAAACGATGAAGTAGAAAGTGTTTGAGCTGCCAGAGGCCTCAGGATCAGGTCAGCAGGGCCTTGGTGCCCCTGGACAAAGTTGGATTTGGCTATTTAGTATGAGAAGCCTGGGGGGGGGCTGCAAAGTAGGGTGAGGGTGAACCTATGTGATTTATTTTCTTAGGGGGGTATTGGTACTTTTAAATCAATCAATTAATTAAATTACTAATTAGCTAGTTAACTAATGAATTTGTGGCACTGGAGATTAAACCAAGGCCCTCACACAATGCCAACCAAGTTTTCTACTAACTGGGCTATATTCCTTTTTTGTTGTTAGTTAAAATTCATGTAACAAAATGCCCTATTTAAAGTATACAGTTTAGTGGGGTTTTTAAAACTATTTTAATATTCGTGACAGTTGTGAAACATCTAATTCCAGACTACTATCCCCCACAAACCCTGTAGCTCCTAATTGTATTTTCCCTTCGTTTCCTTTGTATTGAGTGGCCATATTTTGTTTATCCATTTATCCACTGATGGACATTTTGGTTGTTTCCACCTTTTAGCTGCTATGAATAATGAAATGAATATTTATGTACAAGTTTTTATGAGTATCCATTTCTCGAGTCTTAGGAGTGAAAGTGCTGGGTCTTAGGGCATCTTCTTGTCTTTTCTATTGCTGTGACAGACTACCTGACACTGAGTAATTTACAGAGATGTGGTTTATTTTGGTTCATGGTTTTTGTTTGTTTCTTCGAGGCAGGGTTTCTCTGTAGCTTTGGAGCTTGTCCTGGAACTCTCTCTGTAGATCTGCCTGGCCTCAGACGCATAGAGATCCACCTGCCTCTGCCTCTGGAGTGCTGGGATTAAAGGTGTAAGCCACCACCACCGCCCACTGGTTCACAGTTTTGATACTGTCAAGTCCAACAGCATTAGTGTAGGCTTCTGTTTAATACATGCTGCTTCAACTCATGGCAGAAAGAGAAGGACCAAGCTGGGATGTGCAAAATACAAGGAAAATCTTGCCTTGTAGCATCTTGCTATCATGGTAACTAATCCAGTCCCTGGAGACATTTATTCATTCCTACCTCCCAGTAGGCCCCATTTCTCACCTAAGATACCGAGGTACTGAGTTTCCAACATGTGAACTCACACAAAGTATAAGGTAACTAACTAGCCGTTAACTGCCAGCCTGTTCCTCCATCAAGTATATCTTGTATTGGTCAGCTCTATAAGGACGTCCAGATTGCTGCTCCTCTATACCTGTGCTTACTATGGGCTGTTTTGTTTATTGCTTTTGGCTCTAAGTATTTTCTTGTTTATTTAGTTTTGTCTTGGGATTTTGTGTTTATTTTTGTTCAAAGCAGGGTCTCATTCTAAAGTCCAGGCTGGTCTAGAACTTGGTATTCTTCTGCCTCAACCTTATTACAGATGTATGCTGCCACAAGCCATCTGTGTTTTGTTTTTGTTGTTTTAAAATTTATTTTATGTGCATTGGTGTGAAGGTGTCAGATCCCCTGGAACTAGAGTTACAGACAATTGTGAGCTGCCATGTGGGTGCTGAGACTTGAACCCTTGTCCTCTGGAAGAGCAGCCAGTGCTCTTAACCGCTGAGTCATTTCTTCAGCTCCCGCATCTGTGTTTTTGATGGTGGCCATGCCAGTGGGTATGGATTAGAGTGACTGAATTGAAATTTATGAAAACCACACATGTGGAAGATGAACGCAGCTGGCTAATGGCATGTCAGACAATTTTAATTTTAATTTTTTTTTAGGTTTTCAAGACAAGATTTTTGACTGGGTAACCAAGGCTGGTCTTGAATTCATCTGCTTCAGTCTTCCAAGTGTTGAGATTATAGTCATGTACTATTATGTCTGGCTTCAGCTCTCTTAAAAAATGTTGGCCGCCTGGACTTTGCGAGCCTTTTGTAGATATATTATGCTCTGACTACACGCAGGCTGCCTCTTCTTTCACTAGGGCTTGTGAGTCTCCAGGTCGAAGCAGGAAGACCCAATTAGATGATTCCAAGGTCCTTGCCAGACTGGAGTTGTGTGTTGACCAGGAAAGCAGGTCTAGCTAACCTGCTTCTATTTCTGTCAATTACCACCCCACCCCCCATTTTGAGACAAGGTCTTAGACTGTAGCCTGGCCTTCGGCTCACCTTAACCCTTCTGCCTCAGCCTCCTAGATGTTGGGATGATGGCTATGAGCAGTCATGCCTAGCTCTTTTAGTGTGTCTGGGGCTGTCCTGTGTGTGTATGTAAATGCTTCAGGAACTGTGAGGAGCCTGGACACCGAGTGATGTTTGGCCGCAACTCTCCTGGGCTATGACAGTTGTCCTTTGTGGTCTCTGTGTGCACAGGCTCTGGAGGGTGGTGATTGGCTGTCCTAAAGGACATAAATGACAGAGGTGACAAATGTGACTCAGGCTGGCTTAAGCAGGCAGAATAACTGGCTTATGTAATATATCCAGGCTGTAACCTTTGGACACATAGAGACCGACGTGCTCTAAAACTGCTCCGAGAGGAAGTCACCTCACGAGGTTACCTCTTGCCTCAGGTTGTGGCAAGGAGAGCCGTCTCTCTTGCCCTTGCCTTTCTTTTCTCCTTCGTTTCTTTGCTCCCTTTTCCTGACTTATTTTGGCCACTGCCTGCCCTTGTAAAGGTAAAAACTGAACCAGCAGCCCCAGACAGACCCCTGACCACCACAGGGTCTTCCTTCTTGACTGCCCTCAGCCATGCAACGTCTCTGTGACGGCAGATAGTGTGTAGCACCTTGCCAAACCTGAAGCCAGTAGCTCAGGACAGGAAACCCCAGGGCCTGCCGGTCCTGGTGGACTAAGTGTGAGGGAACGGCAGTTCTCCAGGGTTTCTCAGAGACAGAGCCATGTTCCTAATGTTAACTCAGGCCTTCTGCTAGGAGGGCAGTGCTGGGGTGGCTGACCAGCCAAATGCGGGGAGGGGAGGGAGGGGTGAGGTCGGGGACATGGCTCAGTGAGTAAAGCACTTGCCGTGGAAACATGAGGATCCCAGGCTGGATCCCAGAACCCATGTCAGTGCTGACCAGGTGTGGAACCTATCTGTAATTTCAGTGTTCGGGACTGGCGAGGGTTATTGAGGTAAGCTGGGTAGCTAAACTAAACAAATGGGTGAACTCTGGGTTCAAGGGAGAGACCACATCTCTCTATGTATATGGTATGGAGTAACTGAGGCAGATACGTGATGTCAGCCTGTGATGACACACACATACTCATAACAACACACACACACACACACACACAAAGGGGGGTGGGGGGAGGCATGACCAGCTGTTCAGGCTACAACTCTGGCTGTAGACTCCTCTACTGTTTTAAAATCAAGCTTTTGTCTACTGGCCATCTGTTCCTCACTTGAACCCTGTCTTTTGTTTATAGAAATGGATCTCAGCATATTTTCCAGGCTGGTCTTGAACTCTTGGGCTCAAGCATTTCTCCTACTTTAGCTTTCCAAGTGTTTGTGACTATAAGCCTGTGTCACTGTCTGCAGTGACCTGCCTTTAAAAATAAAATAAAAAATAGAAAGTTTCCAGTTTCTATATTATACTTAAAACTTTTTTTTTTTTTTTTTTTTTTTTGGTTTTTTGAGACAGGGTTTCTCTGTGTAGTTCAAGCTGTTCTGGAACTCGCTCTGTAGACCAAGCTGGCCTCAACTCACAGGGATCCCCCTGCCTCTGCCTTCCCAGTGCTGGGATCAAAGGCATGCATCACCACTGCCCAGATGAATTTTTTTTTAATTGAATTACACATATTAAGGAAGTGCACATATGTTAATAGTGTTGACCAATTTTAAACAACCAAATGCACCATGGAGACCAACACCCCAAATTCTCTCTTACGTTACTATCTATACCCTTCTGCTACTGTTATTTTTTACATCACAAATGTGTCTTGCCTGTTTTCTTCCTTTATGTCCATACTGGACATATCATACTGGATATCATTGCGTTTGACTTTTTCCCCGTGACAGGGTTTCTCTGTATAACAGCCTTGGCTGTCCTGGAACTCATTCTGTGTACCAGGCTGGCCTTGAACTCACAGAGATCTGTCTGCCTCTGTTTCTGGAGTGCTGCGATTAGAGAAGGGTGTCACCACCACCTGGCGCTTTTGACTTCTTTACTCAGCTTAAACAGTTCATAATATTCATTGTGTGTGATCGTAGATTTATTTCACTACTGTATAGTTTTCCACTAAGTGAAAACTTCACAGTTGATTTATTTATAATATCGATTGATGGGCAGTCTGGTAGCTGCTAGGCTAAAGGCTACATGGAAGCCATGTGTAATGACTCATGCCTACAGTCCTAGCATTTGCAGACAGTTGGGCCTGCAGCTGTGTGCTGGTTTAGTTTTGCTCAGTGCTATTGTTCTGGTTTTAGTTCTTCCCTCTTCCATAGCCAGCCTTCTCATTCTCATTGCGTCCATGCTAGCACAGGTGTGCACGGCCTTGAACTTGCAATTCCACTGTCGTAGTCTCCTGATTACAGACATGTGCTTCTTTTTCTTTCTTTCTTCCTGCTTTTCTTTCTTTATTTTTGGTTTTTTTGAGACAGGGTTTCTCTGTATTGTTTTGGAGCCTGTCCTGGAACTAGCTCTGTAGACAGGCTGGTCTCCAACTCACAGATACTCACCTGCCTCTGCCTCCCGAGTACTGGGACTAAAGGCGTGAGCCACCAACGCCTGGCTTGAAACACTATTTTTGTAAAGAAAAGTTGGGGGCTGGAGAAATGGCTCAGTGGTTAAAACCTCAGTTCTTGCAGAGGACCTGGGTTTGGTTCCCAGCACCCACTTGGTAGCTCACAACCATTTAGAACTCTGGTTCACAAGTCTGATGTCTGCTTTTTTATATCTCAGGGCCCTGGGCACACATGTGGTGTACATACATACATGCAGGCATGATACAATTAAATAAATACATCTAAAAGTTTTTTATTTATTTATTTTTTTTCTAAAAGTTTTTTTAAACAAAAAAAAAATGGGAAAAGGGCTTTTTCTAACATTGAGTTTTCTAATGGGTGTGCATTGACATATTTTAGTAATGTACAGCATTTGTTGTTACTTTTCTGTAGCTGTGACCAAAATATCTGAGGGTATAACTAACTTCAGGAGGAAAGACTTAGTTTGGTTCATAGATTCAGAGGGTTCAGTCCATGGTGGAATAGACTGGCGTGTTAGGTAGAAAGTGGGTGGGAGTGAGGTCTGTGTGGTGGAGGCTTCTTTGCCTCATGGTGGATCGGAAGCAGGGTATCACTGTTAACGGGAACATCCAGTTCCCAAGAACGGGCTCTAGTTACCCCGTCTTCTAGTCAGCCCCCTCCTTCCTCTGGTCTTTCACCTCCCAATAGTCCATTCAGATTTTCAGTGGATTAAATCATTCAGTCCCTAGAGCCCTCAGGATGCAGGGAGTCAGGCAGTGTTCTTGCAGACATACCCAGAGGAACACTTCATTCACCTCCTAAATGTTTCTCAGTCCAATCAAATTGACAGTGAGATTAATCATCACAATAAAAAGAGAAGAGGTTAATCACCACAGCCTCTGCTTCTTACTGGACTTATCCTAGGTAATTGGCTTTTTTTTCCTTTTAATTCTGTATGTGTACATATGTGGATAGGAGTATCCATGACTGAGCATTTGTTGGCCATAGCAGTACAGCTGGTGTTCTGTTGGTCTCTCCTGAACTAGCTGCTCTCCCTTTCGTCCTGTCTGGTTCAGTAGCTAGCTTTCAGGATCTGCCCATCGTGATGAGGTTACATGTCTATGCCGACATAACTGGCTTTTTACAAGTGTACTGGGGTTTTGAACTAGGGTTATTGCATTCACAGAGCAAGTATTTTTACCTGTTGAGCCACCTCCTTGGTCTGTGATATATATATGAAATCTGTAATAATAAATATGTATAATATATAATTATATATATATATATAATTAGGTTGTATAATTATATTAGGTTGGTATTTTAAATTAGCCAGTCATATTATCTGCTATTGATAATAATTTCATTATTGTTGTTTCTTTTTGAGACAGGCTTTCACACTGTAGCCCGGACTGGCCTTTAACTTACAGCAGCCTCCTGCCTCAGCTTCCTAAGTGCTAGAATTGTGGGCGTGAATCTCCATGCACATCTCAGAATATCTACAGTATTTCTTCCATTCTTGATGCCTTGAAGTTTATTTTCTTTGTCTTGTTGAATTGACTGGAATCTGCATTAACTTTTTACTGTTGAAAGTACGTAAGAGAACCGGGCTCTCTTTGGAAGAAAAAGATTTAATGCTCTCTCAAACATTTGGCTCCACTCCAGTGACAGTTCTCGGCAGGGTCACCTCATGGCATATCACAGTAGCTTGAGAACTTACAGGTGCAAATAATTGCCATACAGGTGCCATACAAGGAGGTGTCGCGCTGGGCGGTGCCAGGCCAAGGCTTTGGGAAATGTCCTATCCCAGGAGAGATCCCAGGAGAATTAAGTAGGCCCTCCCACTGAGCTAGCTTCCACCTCCCTTTGTAGTCAGAGCTGGCTTCGAACTCTTGATGCTCCTGCCACTGCTTCTGGGTGCTGGGATTGCAAGCGTGCTCCTTTACCTGACCAGCCATGTCACTAACCATCCTTTTTCTTTCTGGTCCTTGTTCTCTCACTGACTAGACTGGCTCCTATCAAGCCCTTAGGACCCCCTTCCCCCTTCAAGCAGGGTTTACAGTCCCTCAACCCTGCCCTAGCTTTTCCATGGGTAGAGTTGGAACTCTGGTCTTTACTCTTGTGCAACTAGCATTTTACCCACTAACCCATCTCTTCAGCCCCGTTTTTTACTTGTTTTTAAAGTAAATAAAATTTATTTGGGATCGAGTCTCATGTATCCCAGCATAGCCTTGAACTCTCTGTGTAGCAGGTGGTTATGTTGAATTGCAGATCCTCCTGCCTCCTTTTCTCTCTCTCTCTCTCTCTCTCTCTCTCTCTCTCTCTCTCTCTCTCTCTCTCTCTTTTTTAAACTAAGTGTTTTTGGGACAGGGATTTCTCTGTGTAGCTTTGGAGCCTGTCCTGGAACAGAGATTCACCTGCCTCTTGCCTCCTGAGTGCTGGGACTAAAGGCAGGTGCCATCACTGCCTGGCTTTTTAAAAGATGATCTTACTATGTAGGCTGACCTGGAACTCACTCTGTAGACCAGGCTGGATAGAACCCCCAGAATCTGCCTGCCTCTGTTCCCTGAGGACTGGGATCAAAGATATATTATCTCTAGCCTCTTTTACTTTTTCCTTCCTTCCTTCCCCCTCCCTCTCTCTTTTTTAATTAGGGTGTGTATTTTGCTTGTGTGTATATTTGTCTGCCACATATTTGCAGTGCCCAAGGAGGTCAGTAGAGGGCATCAGCTCTCTGGAACTGGAGATGTAGAGGGTTGTGGCCTGGCCTCCATGTAGTTCTGTGTAGTTCTGGGAATTGAACCTGTATCCTCTTAACCAATGAGCCATTTATCCAACCTGCCTCCCCCTCAGATTTATTTATTTATTTATTAAGTATACAGTGTTCTGCCTGAATGTATGCCTGTTTGCCAGAAGAGGGCACTAGAGCGCATTGTAGATGGTTTAGTGAGCCACCATGACGTTGCTGGGAATTGAACTTAGGACCCCTTTTCAGTTTTTTTTTTTTTTTTTTTTTTTTTTTTAAATAGGCTCCCTTCATGGGTCTGACTGTTTATTGGATCTCACTCTGTAGACCAGGCTGGCCTCAAACTCACAGAGACCTGCCTGCCTCTGCTTTAGTGCTGGGATTAAAGATGGGCGCCACTGCACCAGCTTCTATAATGGCTGAGACATCTCTCCGGCCTCATATACATCCCAGGCTGGTGTCAAACTCTCAATCCTCTTGCCCTTTAGTCTCTTGATGGCTTGTTTCTGTCCTTTCAAAGCTTTGTTTAAAAATGTACTTTGGTAAGATAGGTAAAAAGCACTTACTGTCAAAGTTCAATCAATCCCCAAGACCCATTAATAAATGTATTAATATTTTTTTGATGTATACCTTTTTTAATTATTTTATTACCTGATATTCTGGGGATAAAACCTAAGATCGTTTAGACTACCAGGCAAATGCTTTACCACTGCCAGCACCATCGTTTTCCAGTTTTAATCTGGGAAAAGGTTCTGAGCCTTTCTGTAGTCCTGCTTTCACAGTTCACGAACGAGAACCGAGAACTGGCTCTCTGCCCATTGAGTTGCTCAGATGGTCTGTGGCCATCTGCTTCAGATGTGGGCTTGAATTTCAGCGCGTGGAAGGCAAGGCTTTTGTTTGAGCTCAGAGGACAAGTGACTGGAGTATGGCTATAGGTTTTGTTTGATTCTAGCTCCATTAAATTTGAGTTCAATACAGAAGTCAACATAGGACAAGCAGTTGTGGAGGGTCCCTGCCATCCAGAAGGATAGAAATGCAGGGCTAGGACGGCCTGAAGGCAGGAACACTCAGACTTTTAACCTCCAAGGAAAATTGGGGTTTCAGATTCCATCCCTGGTATCTTTACTCATCTCACAGATTTGCTATGAAGTTAAATCCCTAATCATAGTCAGATTCCAGGGAAACTACACGTAGCCTCCTGCTGTTTCTTTCCAGCCCAAATCGCTGTCCTTTAGGGGTAGTTCCTCAGATAATAAAGACAAGTGCTTCTTGATGTGTGATGGGGTCATGTACTGATAAAAGCATGGTAACAGGGAAACGAGTCTACAGTGCATTTACTGTGTCTGTGCTCCTGAACATCACTGCCTAGCAACAGCATGCTATAGGGTGGGTACCAGCCCTTCAGCATCGTGATCACAGGGCTGAGTGGGAGCCTTGGTTGGCTGTTGTTGCCTTCCAAAAGTATTGGATTGCCTGGGAACAGATCAAAACTCAGAATTCAAAGTCATTTTTTTTTTCCCTAAATGTGTTTTTCTTTTACACTGTCATAAAGTTAAAAAAAAAAAGTCATGTCCAGTCACCATAATTCATAATTTGCGCACTGTCATTAATAGCCTTATCTATTACTGACCGAGAGATAGTATGATCTGGGGGTCTCTCCTATCTTTTCTTTTCCCTGGTTTTGGAAATTGATCCCAGTGCCTTAAACTTTCTGGGCAAGCATTTTATCACTGAGCTATACCTCTTGTATACATTTTATAACAGTCGAAACGGGTTATACCTCAGAGGTAATAGTTCTTGCCCACTGTATGTAAACCCTAGCATAACAAAACCAAAGAAAAATAAAACCTAAGGGTCCAGAGTTGTTTCTCCCGATCAAATAACCAATGAGTGGAAGAGACAAGATTGTGTGCATATTTGTGTGAATACAGAAGGGTTTTTTTTTTTTTGTTTTTTTTTTTTGTTTTTGTTTTTGTTTTGTTTTTACCTTTTAAGACAGGATAGCCTTGAAGTTGTGAAGCTCCTCCTGCCCCAAGGTCTGAAGTGCTGAGATTGCTGTTGTAAGGTGTTTTTAAAACCTCTGCACAAGTGTTGTGGATGTCTCTCATCCCCCGTCAATCAGAAGGCTTCCTTGTCACTTACTGGCTTGAGTAACTTCTCTGATTTCCTTGCCTGGTTACACTTAGATCAGGGTTGTTTGTTAGTCTGTGTCGGTTTTTTGTTTGTTTGTTTGGTTTTGTTTTTCGTGTTTTTTTTTTTTTTTTTTTCATTTTTTCCACTTTAAAATTTATTTTGTATGTTTATGGGTGTATGGAGGTCAGAGGCCAATTTTCTCCAGTCAGTTCTTCCTCTCATTCACGGGGGTTCCAAGGATCAAACGCAGATTGTATGGTTTGGCAACAAGCGCCTTTACCCATCGAACCATCTGGCCTGCTGTCCATGAAAGTCAGAGTCTTGGAGGCGGGCGGGGGTGGGGAGGCAGTACTGGAGATCATTTACAGGTGTCAAGATGAGCACCCAGAGGGTATTTCAGCCTTTACATCCATCTTACTTCCACGCATCTCGATCTGGGGAGGCTTGTCTCCAGCCGCACAGCGCCTCCCTGGCCCCTTTCCTTCAGCTAGAGAGTCTACATGGCCCCCGCTATTGGGCTTACCCTGTGGCGTTGATAATTCTGTCAGGGCAGAAGGGGTGCTCCTAGTGTTTCCCTTTTGCAGGTAAGGAACCTGAGGCCTCACTGTTGGAAACTGTGAAGCAGAGGAGGGTACGAACCCGCGCTTAGATCCCATCTAATAAACGTTACCCATGTGAGATGGATGGGTAGGACTTTTAGGGGCAGCGTGAAATCCAGCTCTGAAGCTTCCTGGTGATTAGTGGAGTTTCGGGGCTGTGATGTGGAACATATCTGCATCCCTTCTAAAGACTGGGGCTCACAGGGAATTTGGGGTCATTGCTTGTGTGTGCTTCCTGTTAGCTTCAAGGTGACTTTGAGCAGCCTCATCCTGGCTGTGAGCCCATGACTTTCGGAGCTGACTGATGGAGCCTTCAGCTCAGGGGCCACGGGGCTTCGGATTTATTTCTGCCGCTGCAGTCTGTTGGGTTTGTGTGCAGTCTGTGAGCCCAGAGAGCCAATGAGATCCAGAGGAGGGGAGAGAGGGCAAAGGAAGGAGAGAGTGGTATTGCTGGACCACTTAGGAACCCTGGGTGGGTAAATTCCCCTGTGATCCATTAACTTGGGAGCCTGAGGTCAGTTCTGTAAAGTGGACCTATCTTCCTTGGTTTCCAGTAGAAGCCTGCCCTTGTCACCTGGTACTAAGTCGTGACTGAGTTGGCCTTTCTGTCACTTTGGGGTGCTGTGTCCTTTCTAGTGCCGAGGCTCTTTCTCTGAGTCCCAGTTCTTTAACTATTGAGGCTGATCTGAGTGTGAACCTGGGAAAATAGATCGTTGCTGTCCTGTCCCCAGTGGCCCCTCAAGCCTCTTCACACTTAGTGTACTCCAACTTCCCTTAGTCACAGTGATGGGAAATGAGCTGAGTAATGCAGACTGAATGTAGCATGTGGGCCCTGAGAGAGTCCTACCAAACGACTTAGTGGTTTTCAAAGGGAAATCCCAGGAATTTGGTTTGAGTTCTGACTCTGTCTTCCTTGTCCCACACACACTGGAGTGTTTGTTTTTAACTTATGGATCTGACTCATGTACTTCTTGAAGAACGAATCATTTAGTAAAGGAACAAAGTTAAAGTTGACTTCTTACTGTCCTTCCCTGGCAGGTGCTGGGCCCTGGAGTAGGGTTTGTTGGTTTGATGTGACCAGAACCTTATCCAAGGTTCTTGGCACATTCCCAGATGCCCAGAGGTGTCCTGGGTGTATTCCAAGGTGTCTCATGACACCCAGGATGGAAAGAGGTTAGGAACTCAATCTCCTGTTCTCCTTCACAGAATTAAAGAGCCCAGGTTGGGCTTTGTGTCTCATGGTAAGAAACACGTGGCTAGAGGGGCGTTGGTTGCACACACCTTTGATCCCAGCACTTGGGAGGCAGAGGCAGGTGGATCTCTGCGAGTTACAAGACAGGTTTCAAAGCAATACAGAGAAACACTGTCAAAGAAAGAAAAAAAGACTTGGCTAAGGAGATAAAGGGACCTGCTGCCAAGCCAACATTGTGAGTTCCATTCCTGGGACCCAGAAGGTGGGAGTCAAGAACTACAACTGTCCTCTGATTTCCACAGGAGTGTTATCGTGTGTGCCCCAATAAATAAAAAGCACACACACGACGACAACAACAACACATGATTGCCTGTGAAACCAGTGGTTCAGAAGGAGAACTTTTTTCTTTGAGTGGACTTGGATGCTGGTCTGGGGAGGTTAGAGAGAACCATGATGGCTGATGCATCCAAGTCCATGTGGCCAGTCATGGACAGGAGTATTATGCTGTTAATGTCAGGGCCTTCATTTTTACCACCAAGTACTCTGCAAGTTCTGAGTTTGGTGAATCCTAGAAGCCCCAGAACTAGTAAGTACAGCTGGAACTTTTGTTTTGTTTTGTTTTCTGAGATAGGGTCTCTCTTTGTAGCTCTGGCTACTTTTATTATTGTTGTTGTTGATACATGGTCTTGCTTTATAGCCTGGGCTGGCGTGCACTTGTGCCGATCTTCCTACCTCAATCTCCTGAGTGTAGAGATTACATAAGTGAGCCCTGCAGATCAGATTGTGTGCGTAAGTGCCTTGTGTTGAAGTGTGTGGAGGCCAGAGGATAACCCTGGCTTTTGTTCTTTTTTTTTTCTTTTTTTTTAAGATTTATTTATTATATATAGTTACACAGTGTTCTGTCTGCAATGTGTCCCTGTAGGCCAGAAGAGGGCACCAGATCTCATTATAGATGGTTATGAGTCACCATGTGGTTGCTGGGAATTGAACTCAGGACCTCTGGAAGAGCAGTCAGTGCTTTTAACCTCTGAGCCACCTCACCAGCCCTGTTCTTTTTCTTTTCTTTTCTTTCTTTCTTTCTTTCTTTCTTTCTTTCTTTCTTTTTTTTTTTTTTGAGATGGGCTTTCTCATTTGCTGGGAATTTGTCAAGCAGACTAGGTTGGCCAGTCATTGAGTCCTAGTAATTTGCCTGTCTCTACCCTCAGAGTACTAGGATCTAAAATTACAAGCAGGAACCACTATACTTATTTATCTGTTGTTTTTTTCAGCTGGGTGAGTTTTTTCTGCATGTCTGTATGTGTACCTTGTATATTTCTGAAGAGGACTGTCAGATCTGCTGGAACTGGAGTGTCAGAGGGTTATTAGCCACTGTGCGACTGTCACACCTGGCTTTTTGATGTTGTTGTTGTTTTGTTTTCTTCCCTATGTGGCTTCTAGCTCTGAATTCAGGCTCTCATGCTTGCAAGTATTTTACCAACCAAGCCATCTTCCAGCACAGGGGGGATAGTTGTTTACCGTGTGGCTGAATCCTGGCTTATACATGTGCAGAGAGGATTTCTGTATGTAGCTTTGGCTGTCCTGAAACTAAGAGTTCTGCCTGCCTCTGCCACCCATATACTTGAATTAAAGGCATACACCACCACATCCAACTTGAATCCGGCTTGAATTGTTTGTATTCGAGGCAGGGTCTCTCGACGTTGCTCTGTATTTTATTTGTTCGTTTATTTATTTATTTTCTGGGTGTGAATGTCTTGCCTCCGTGTGTATCTGTGTAACTTTCACATTCAGTGTCTCAGCTTGGCAGGGTCTCTGGGGTTGCAAAACTAATACTTTGTATCCCTTCTCCTGCTGCCCAGCAAACCCCCCCCCCCAACTGGATCCCGAGCAAAGTTAGGGTAGATAGTTGCACAGAATGGGAGACTGCCCCAGGGGAATAGGATTTACAGTTCTGAGTGGAACACTCAGAAAACTTGAAGGGAGCACCCTAGTTCTAGGCCTGTTGGCTGTTAAAGAACAGTCTAGCCTGTATCAAGTGTGGCCTGAATCTTCGGCAAAGACCAGGGATGCCCCCTGGTGGATATGCACCTTCCCAGTGTAAACGCAAAGCCGCTTTAGCTTGGGTCTGCAACTAGCCACTGAAAACTGGAATTGTTGAAAGCAAGGGTAACCCTTTCAACCTTGGCATGTGATGGAAATACACAGCATTGCAGAGGCAGCATTAGAGCCTGAGTCCTGATGTGGCCTTCAATTAGCTTCAAATCCCAGGTCTGTGTACCGACTGGGCATGCTTGGGCAAGTTAGCTGACCAAGCGTCCAGTCTCTCGTGCGTCCAGTAAGGATAATTGGAGTTCTGCCTCACAGAGCAGTGGCCACGAAAATATCTGTGGAGGGGGTGTGTCTGTGCTGACGGGCTCAGCACACGGCTACAGCGATAATTGGTAGAAAGTGCAAGCTCCAGGGGACAGGAGTCATCACTCCATGTATGGCCATGCTTTCCTCATCTGCAAAGCAGTTGGTCAGTCGGCTGGTCCTGTGAAAACCAGACCTTGAATCCAACAGATAAGAACACCTGAGTTCTTCCATGTGTTTAGAAGTTACTTTTATAACTCCGCTTCTGCTTCACGAGAGGTGCTCTGTTTCATCAGTATTGGCGTTGGCCTGTCACGGGGCAGCTCTCTACCCAGAGCTGGGAATGAAGTGTTCAAAGTGATGAGCTGTTAATTTGACTCAGTGTTCAGGTTCATCGAGAGCCGTTTGGTGCAAGGGTCAGCAGACTTCTTGGAAAGGACCAGAGAGTAAACATTCAAGGCTTAGCGAGCGATGCACTTTCTGTCACAGGCGCTTGCTCTCTAGGCTCTGTTACTGCAGCGAGTGGGTGATACAGAACCAGTGCCTGCTGGTCGGTGCCAGACAAACTTGTGTGTGGACTTGGGAATTCAGATGTTGATCTTTTTCGAGATTGTGAAATACTCTTCCTACCACTGCATTTAGGAATGTGAAAAATGCTCTTCTGGGGATGGCGCTTAGAGGCCTTTGACATACAATCATTGTAGAGTTTCCTGCAATACAAGCCTCAAGCAAAACTAGGTTGTCCCAAACCCCGGTCAGTCATAGGATTGTTTACTTTTATACCAAGAAGGTCAGGAAAACACTGAAGTCCGCCATGTCTGTGGGAAGGCGGAGTTTGAGCAGTTCGTGCTGAGACCTGAAGTTCTTAGGAAGTTGTCCAAGCCACAAAACATGTACTAGCTGTGTCTGTGACAGGATCAAGTGTGTTTTCGTCAGCAAGGGGCAGAAAATCGGTGTTGAAGGTACATGCAGAGTCAGAAGGTGAGATAAACGGGAAGCTTTTTTCTTTAATTATTTTTAATTTTATGAGCGTTGGTGTTTTGCCGTGGGTGTCAGATCCCCTGGAACTGGAGTTACAGACAGCTGTGAGCTGCCTTGTGGGTGCTGGGAATTGAACCCAGGTCCTCTGGAAGAGCAGTCAATGTTCTTAACCACTGAGCCATCATCTCTCCAGCCCCAAACGGGAAGCTTTTTAATTAGAGGAATAAAAATCATGACTTAGCCGGAAGGCAGAGGCAGGAGCACCTCTGTGAGTTCAAGACCGGTCATAGTCACATGATGAGACCGTCTCAAAAAGTAAAAGAAAATAAACCACGGATTAAGAAAAAATCAAAGGAGCTGAATGCCACTCTGCACTTCTTTGGTTGCAGCATTTGATTTTGTTTGTGTTTTGGTTTTTTGAGACAGGGTTTTGAGACAGGTTTGAGACAGGTGTGTAGCTTTCTACCCTGTCTTGGAACTCTGCTCTGTAGACCAGCCTGGCCTTGAACTCAGAGATCCGCCTGCCTCTGCCTCCCGAGTCCTGGGATTAAAGACGTGTGCCACCACACCCTGCCTCTTCATGAGTTTCCAGGCCAACCTTGTCTACACAGTGAGCTCCAAGGCCAGACAGGCAAGATCCTGTTTTTAAAAGGGAACAAACAAAGGACAAAAAAGCACAGAGCCAAGCGCGGTGCTGTGACTGTGTGGTCCCATGAATCAGGAGAGAATGGCAGGAAGGTCCTGAGTTTAAGATCCTTCTGGGCGATGTACGGAGGAGATCTGTCTTTTAAAAAACAAAAAACTTGCTGTGTCCCCGTTGTGCTTGTGACTGATATCAGCGTTTGGGAAGTGGAGGCAGGAAGGTCAAGAGTTCAAGTCCCTTTGGGCTGCATTGTTGAGGCCAGCCTGAACTACTAGAGACACTGGCTCAAAACCAAAACCAAAGAAACAGAAAAGCAGGCAGTGGACTGGATCAGCTGCTGGTCTCTAGGCGAATGTGGCTCTGACCTTGGGGGGGGGTTGTGGTGAGTAAAGGGGGTCGACTTTGGTTGTTGTTGTTGGGTGTTTCTAAGTCTCCAGTGATCATGTATTTGTCACTGGGATAGTGAGGAATCGGGGCCCTTTCAGGCCAGATGGTGGGTTTTCCATGGCAGTTGTGTTGTCTTGAGTGTAACACACTGGAGGTGCTAACTTCCTTAATAAATCACCAGGAACTTGGCAGCCTGCATTGTGTCTGCTTTCTCCCCGCTTCAAGGTTCAGTCATGTCCTCCTCCATGGCTGAAGTTCCAGAGATACTTGTTTTCCCTTTTCACAGATGAGAAAAAAAAGGCCAAAGGTTTGCTTGTTGGTAGGATGTAGGCCTAACCTAGAGGATCCGTCTCTGTCTAGCGCAGGTCCTCTCTTCTCTGGGATGCTGTGAGAGGTGAGAAGGAGGGCTGCAGTGTCCTCTTCAGGAGCACTTACTCTTTTCCATTGTGCCACCATTTATAGGTGACATGGCGTCCCACCCTGTATATGATAATCCCCAGCTCATGCATGTGCCAGGCCCCTTTCTCCAGGTTTGTGTTACAGAAGAGTGGTTAAAGGAACGTCAGGGAAGAAAGACAAGAAAACGGTACAGTCTCCAGCGGTCGTGATTGGTGCTGTGGGTGATGAAGCACCAGTACATTCTGAAGACTGTGCCAGTTATTTGAGGAATCAAGTGTTTTCTTTTTCATGGTCACTCTAGCAGAAGGGCTGACAAGATGAAGACCGAGGTTTAAAGGTTTAAAGAAACCAAGTTATCTGCTGCCTTCACAGACTAGGGAGTCCCATATTAGGGTCTAGACTTGCCTAGAACTCACTGTGTAAGTCATGCTGGCCTTGAATTTATGGTGATCCTCCTGCCTCACCCAGTCTCCTGAGTGCTGGAATTACAGGTGTGTGTCAGCTCCCTGGTTTAAGCAGTGCTTGAGGCCGAAATTGGCACTGTGTGTGTATTAGGAAGCATGCTAGCAATTGAGCCAAATTTTTAGTTCAGCTATGAGACCTTGTGTGAATGTGTGTGCCTGTGAGTGTGCGTGCGTGCATGAGTGCCTGTGGGCCTGTTTTTCTAGGCCAGCAGAGATCCTAGGATATCTTTCTAAGGAGTCATCCTCCTTGGTTGTGTAAGGCAGGGTTTCTCACTGACGTGTAGTTCAGTGAGTGTAGGCTAAGCCTGCTGGTCAGGGAACACCAGAGATCCATTGTCTCCGCCTCCCCTGCAGTGAGATTACAAATGCACACCATCACAAATGGCTTTTTAAAGTATATTCTGGGGATTGAGTTTATAATTTCCTGCTTGCAAAGCTTGCAAACTGAGTCAACTCCTTAGCCCCAGTAGGACTTACTTGTTTATTTATTTTAGAAACCAGTTTTATTTTAAAAAATACTTTTATGGTTTTTTGTGTACGAGTAACATGTATGTATATGTACCATGTGCCTGTGGAGGCAAGAAGTGGGCATCAGATCCTGTGGAACTGGAGTTAAAGGTGGTCGTGAACCACCGTGTGGGTGCTGGGAATCGAACCCAGGTCCTCTGCAAGATCAAGTATTCTTTACCATCCTAAGCAAGAGCTTTATTTACTTTTTTGAGACAGGACTGGGGTTACAGGTGTGTGACACTACATCCAACTACAAGTAAGACTTTTTTTTTTTGTTGTTTGTTTTGTTTTGATTTTCAAGACAAGGTCTCTCTGTATAGCTTTCCTAGACTTTTCTGCAGACCAGGCTGGTCTGCAGCCTGAGATTCACCTGCTTCTATCTCCCAAGGGCTTGGATTAAAAGTGTATGGCACCACTGCCCCGCACAAGTGAGGTTTTTAAGCTGTTAATTTTCTGGAAAGCTAAACGCTGTCTTAGTGCCATGAACAGAAAGGACTTGTTGGCTGTACTCAGGGTTTTGTTGGTAGGAAGTGGGGGCTGCTGGAGGTTTTAAGTGGAAGAATATCTGTAGCTGGATCCCTGCTTTAGAAAGTTCATCCTGGCTGCAGTGTTATGTGAGTGAAAGTGGTAGCGTGGAGATCCTGGGAAGTCGCTGAAGTCACCTTGGAGACTGCAGTGGACTGAGTAATGGAGGAAGGAGGCAGATGGCCAAGGTCAGGAATACTGACATGGTACAGCGTCTTAGGGTTTCAATGAAAAACCTTACCCAAAGCAACTTGGGGAAGAAAGGATTTATTTCGCTCACAGTTCCATATAACAGATTATCATCAAAAGCAGTGGGGACAGGAACTCACGCAGTACAGGAACCTGGAGGCAGGAGCTGATTCAGAGACCATGAGGAGTGCTGCTTACTGCTGTGTCCCCTGTGTCTCTGTGGCTTGCTCAGTTTGCTTTCTTACAGAACCCAGGACCACCAGCCCAGGGGTGGCCTCGCCCATAATGGGCATGGCCCTCCTACAGCGATCACTGATTAGGAAATCTCAACCTGTGTGGTCATGACCTCTTTGGGGTTGAATGACCCTTTCACAGGGGTCACTTAAGGCCATCGGAAAACACAGCTATTTACATTACAACTCATAACAGTAGAGAAATTACAGAGACAACATAGCAATGAAAGTAATTTTGTGGTGGGGGGGGGTCACCACAACATGATGTTGAAGCATCAGGGAGGTTGAGAACTGCTGCTCTATAGGCTTGCCTGCACTCCGATCTCATGGAAGGGAGCATTTTCTCAGTTGAGGCTCTCTCTGATGACTGTACCTTGTGTCAGGTTGACATAAAACAAGCCAGCATATACAGTTGTTGGCAGACTTAGAGTAGAGGCGAGCAAAGTGTGAAGCTCTGTAAGAGAAACATATTGGGGGTGCTTCTTCATGGGACCTGGAGTCCTCAGCTGGTGACGGTGAACCGTGCACACTTTCTATCCCCAGGGAGTCGCCGGTTGGTGGATGTCATGGACGTGAACACCCAGAAAGGCACGGAGATGAGCATGTCCCAGTTCGTGCGTTACTACGAGACACCAGAGGCACAGCGGGACAAACTGTACAATGTCATCAGCCTCGAGTTCAGCCATACGAAGCTGGAACACTTGGTCAAGCGCCCCACCGTGGTACGCCAAGGCTGCCATGGCCCCTCCCATTGTCTGTCACCCATCTGCTTCCCATGACGCCTGGGTCTCAGTTGCTTGCTTTTTGGAGATGGAGTGGCTGGGTGGGCATGGCTGAGGCTTGACCCTTAGGCTATGGTGGGGAAATGTAAGAGGCAGAGTTGCATCCGGTGCCTAGAAGGGTGTCATGGCTGAGGCCGCCTACTGAAGGCGCCGAGCAGGGTCTCCTCAGGCAGAGGGGTTCTTTCTGGACTGTCTGAAGATGCTGGGGTGCTTACAGTGTACTGGCTTTCAGGTGGACCTGGTGGACTGGGTGGACAACATGTGGCCCCAGCACCTAAAGGAAAAGCAGACGGAAGCCACAAACGCCCTTGCAGAGATGAAGTACCCCAAAGTGAAGAAGTAAGATTGCTTGGCTGGCGGTGGGACTGGGCAGGGGGTTGGACCCTCAGTCTCGTGGGTATTGGCAAGGGACTTCGTGGTCCTCGATGTGGGTCTCAGCGTTGCTTTAGAGGTGAGGGACTGACCCCCACGTGCCTATGGTGATGACATGAGAGATGAATCCCTGGCGGTGAACAAACTGGCATCTCCTCTCCCTGGAGTGGAGGCCTCTGGGCCCTGGGACGGGTCACACCTTCCTTCCTGTTGGCCTCTACACAGCTACTCCGCAGGTCTGAGAGGAGCGATGGCAGCTCTCTCTGTGGCATCCATGCTGTCTGTGAGACATGCATGACAGTGTCCTGGGAGTGGCCTTTTCAGAGGGAAAGGAGCAATGCGGGACTTGGGCTAATCTAGCATTGCCCCCTCTTTAAAGATTTCTTTATTTAATATGTGTGTGTGTGAGTGCCTGTGTGTGTATATGTGCATGTGTGTGCCCGGTATATCAGATCCCTGGAAAGACAAGGAGTTATGAACCTTTCATGTGGGTGCTGAGAACCAAACCTGGTCCCTCTGTGAGAGTGCTTTTAGCCACAGAGCCGTCTGAGCATCCCCTTTCTCTTCTCTTCGGTTTGAGACCTAGAACCTCTGAGCCGGAAGCACCTCCCCCAAGCAAAGTTCAGTGTCAGCTTAGTCACCTGACCAATGGTGCCCCTCTGGATTGGGGTGGGGAAGGTAACCATAGTTGAGAGCAGAGAGAGAGAGACCTCATGCAGATCACACGACCAGCATGTTCTGAGCCTGCTGTTCAGTATGGACAGGGGTGCTTGGGGGTCCTTTCATGGGAAGGGATTTGAATAATGGACCATCTGGAGGAGGAAGTCACCTTGGATACTCCTGCCACTTCAGACCCTCTGTTTCTCTCTCTGAAATGGGAAGGAGAAAGACCGGTGCTGGCAGCCTGGGGCCATTAGCATCTGTGCTTAGTTAGCCCTGCTGCCAGCAATGCCCCCAGGAAATCTCAGCTGTGAGCTCCGCGTCCCTCAGCCCCTCCATTCAGCCTGTATCGAAAGCAGACCGCACGCCAGGCTTTGTAAGGCCGGCTAGCACTCTTGGCCCTGGATTTCTCAACGCTCCTCTCTGTCTCTGTCTCTGTGTCTCTGACACACGCTCATTAATTCATGGATGTTTTTCTTCCCCTCTAAGCTGAAGTTCAATGTATTCCTTGGATCTGGGCTTTATCAAAGGCAGAGAATATGGTCCAGGTGCAGAGAGACGGGAGCAGGGCTCGTTTCCAATTCTGTGCTGTTCTGATTGACTCACAGCATAATGTTCTGAGATGGGCAGATAAAGAGATGAACGGGACTAAGGTCCTCCATCCCCCTCATCCTGTGTAGAGCATGTCCTGTGGCACAAGCTGCCATGTTTCTAGGTAAACGGAAACAAATCCAGGCAAGTGTATCAACTTTGAGTTCTCAAGGGGTCTTCTTGGAGAGCAGGGGGCATTTAACTTGGGGTTTATTTTATTCTTTGTTTTGTTCGAGACAGTCTCTTTACATTGCTCTGGCTGCCCTGGAAGTCACTGTGTAGACCAGGATGGTCTTGAACTCACAGAGATCCACCTGCCTCTGCCTTCAGTGTGCTGGGATTGAAGGCATGCAGTACCACACCTAACTACTCTTCTTTTAAAAATTGTTTATTATTACTGTATATGATGCATGTGTGTGGGCAATGTACCAGAATGCCCATGTGCATATCAAAGTAAGAGGTCAGGTTTTGTTTTGTTTTTTATGGGAATTGATCACACTCAGATGGTAAGGCATGCACAGCAACTACTTTACCTATTGGGCTGCCTCTGGTTCCTAACTGGGCTTTGGAGGGCAGAGGAAATGTGATGATTGCGGAGAGATTGAGAAAGGGAGATGGTGAAGACAGTTGGAAGAAAGAAGCAGATTATGACTGGTCCAGTGACTATTTTCTTGCATTCGTTGAGCAACAGTGAATTGAGCATCTCCGTGGTGCTGAGGACACAGGGTGGGGGAGTCCTGATGAGGTCTCTGTCTTAATGGGATGTTCTGTTTATGGAGAGGCAGATGTTAATCCAGCAGTGACAGAATTACATGGGAACTGACCTGCAGATGAGGCCACCTGCTGAAGCGTGCCATGAGTCATCTGGCAAGGGTCTCTCAGTTGATCTCAGAGCTCCCAAATACAGCTTAGTCTGCCTGGCCAGGTCACCTCAGGGATCCCCTGTCTCCGCCTCCTGAGGTACTAGAATTACAGTCAGGCTGCCACACCCTGGAATTTATGTGAGTTCTGGCAATCTGAACTTCAGTCTTCATGCATGCATGGCAGGTGAAAACAAGCGCTGAGCAATTTCCCTAGTTCTGCAGAGTGTGGTTTGAGAGGGTCTCAACAGATAACCTGGGCTAGGCTCAAAGCTCATGATCTTTGTACCCACACTAGCTCAGTGCTGGGAGTACTGGCGGTCTTCACCACCGCCAGTCTCTCTATTCCCCTGAGATACTCTATAAGCAGAGAGGGATGCATGCAATCATGGGGGTTTGTGGTCTACAAATGCCCCTGCTGTGTGGACTGGAGGTGTGAGGATGCTGCTGCCTCGCCTACAGCTCAGCAGACAACAAAAGAGGCAACCACACCTGGGCATGTACTTAGGAAGGACAGACTGTGCTGGGGGCCAGGAATGCCTACTAAGGGCTGCCTTGCCCTTCCGAGTGCTTCAGTGTAGTCTGTACTTTATGCAGAGATTTCTTTAAATACTAAGCCCTACGCACATTTAGGGACTCCCTAGTTACCAAAACAGTGGGGCATAAATGTGTCTCAGATATATTAGTGAAACTGTATTTCAAATAGAGTCCCAAACTCCATCAGTGGCCATGGGAACTTACTATAGGATTTGAACCTTGCTAGAAATGATGTTGTCACCTTGGAGATAGTTCATTTGTTTGACTGAAAAGAAAGCTGTTTTCAAATGTTCATAAGCATGGTGAAGAAAAAAAAAAAATCCCACCATGATGGAGTCCTCTGGGACTGTGGAATGGTTCTGTGGAATTTAATTAAAATGACATTGTTTCTGGAAATCACAGTGCTTCCTTGCTGGAGGCCGCCTACAGAACAGACAGCCCTCCTGAATGGAAGGAAGGTTTGCCACATGGAGGGGGACTGGTGACGGACACTAGGCTTTCTTCCTGCCTCTGGGATTTATACTGCTTCATTGTGGTCAGAGGTTTAGGAATTTTAATAGCTTTCAGTTGAGATTCTTAAGGAAGGGGAAGGTGAATAGAATCTGGGTCCACCAGACGGAGGGAGATGAAGGATTTCTAGGGGTGTTAATGTATTAGTTATGGTGCAAGAGGCTACTTTAAGTTAGCCATGTCCCCATCCTCATGGAGCATTTATTGTGGTGGGGACAATACCAACAAGCCAACGAGAAAATTATGTAATTGAATGTATCTACACAGAACACAGAACAGTAGGCTATAAAGGAGAAGGAGAATGAAGGATGGACAGATGAACTCCTAGCCCAGCATTTCTGCTTTTGCCTCCTTCCCCTCGTCTCTGCCCTGCGGAGATGCTTTGATTGTGTAGAATTAGTCACCTTGGAAAAGTCCTACAAAGTCCTATCTGGACAGTGATGGTACTGGAGAGGATCCCTGGTTTGGTTGCTTATCTTTGCTTAGTTATTATCCTTAACTTTAACATTAAAAAAAAAAAAAAAAAATGAGCAGGGTCAGGTGTGGTATAGCTCCTGCCCGCAATCCTCTCAGCTCTTGAAGGGCTACAGCAAGAGGATCATTGTGAATTCAAGTCTAAAACAGCCACCTGATTTACCCTCCACCGCCCAAAGCTTAAGACATCAAAGGTGCTGTCAGCCTCGCCAGGGCAGGGATCTAAAAGCAGCGGGGTGCTTCTTGCTCAAGGGTTTCTCGGAGCTTATGTGCTGGCTTAGGTCTGGGTTGCGTTCATTTTAAGATTAGAGGCAGGCTTCTGAAATGGAGTACTCACAGGGCTGTTGGCAGGAAGCCAGTGGAGGGTTAGTTCCTCACCATGTGGACCACTCCGCAGGGCTGCTTGAATGTCTACATGGCCTGGCAGCTGGTTCCCCAGAGTGACTGCTGGCAGGAAGACTGGAGAGGCCATAGTGCTCCTATGACCTAATTTTGAAAGTCTTACCCTGTCTCCTTCTATTGTATTCATTAATTAATCGAGCTCATACTCTAAGGGATAGAGATGGAGCTCTACCTTTTGTGTTTTTTGTTTGTTTGTTTTGTTTTGTTTTAAGACTTTTTGGAAGGGTGGTGGTTTCTTTGAGACGAGATCTCCCGTAGCCCAGGCTGGCCTCGAATTTGCTGTGTAGCCAAAGATGACTTGAGCTTCTGATTCTCCTGTTTCAGCCTCAGGACTGCTGGGGCTCCATGCATGTGATCCCATGTCTTGTTCTTCCATTTTTTAAGATTTATTTTGATTTTATGTGAGTGGATGCTTTACCTGTGTGTGTATGCATGTACTATGTGTCCCCACAGAGGCCAAAAGAAGGTTATCTGGTTTCCTGGAACTGGAGTAACAAACAGTTGTCAGACACCATGTGTGTGCAGGGAACCAAGCCTGGATCTTCTGTAAGAGCAGTGCTCTTAACCACTGAGCCATCTCTCCGTCTTGTTTTTTATGTGTTGCTGGGGATTGAACCAAGGGCTTTGTACTTGCTAGACAAACACTGCCGACTGAGCTACATCTCCAGCTCCTCTCCCCTTTGTTTCTTTGGTGCTGAGATGAAACCCCAGAGCATTCACATGCCATGCAAGTGCTCTCCCATCAGAACGCAGCCCCATCTTGAAGGGAGGAGCTTGAAAGAATTCCTGGGCATGTTTCGAAGCCTCTATCATTGGCCAGGTCTGGGCATGTGTGCTCCCTTTCCACTAAGGACTGGGCATGGCAATGCATTGCAGAACATGGTAATGCAGTGCAGAAGGGGATTAGTGGGTCTCCTCACTCCCCTAGCTGCTGTAGCACAGTTTTTAGACATGAGTGTTGCCAGCGTAATGAATGATATAGGCTGTGGGCCCACAGACAGTCAAAGAGCTCAGAATCCCATCAAAAAGGGGGCTTCAAATAAAGCATATGTTTGCAGCCCAGATGACTGTGGAGGGACTTGCTCCCCCCCCCCCCAACACACACACAATTTTACTGTATGCTTTTGCTCTGCTGACAAGAAAAGGTGGGGGAAATATTAGGGAAGAAGCTGAAGCATAGAGTGATAGTTTCACTGAGCACCCAGGCATCAGGCCAGCATGCACCTCTCCTCTTGGTTGGGAGATCCAGCTTGTCCTTCTGTATGGAGACTTTGTTTGCCCTGGCTTGCCTCTCTCCCCGTGCTGTGGGAAGACAGGAGTATGCAGCAGATGTGAAATGTGCAGTGTCGCCCTTAGATGGAGGAGAAGTCTGCACATGTGGCCCTTTGGGAATCTGAAGCTCCCTGCTTTTCAGCCAGGTCTCCTTCACGTTTGTTACAGTCAGTTCAGACGTTTGCTGGTATCGTAAATGACCACCTTACCAGGTAGGGAAACTGACAGTCACGGACAGATGTTGGACTCCATTCCTCGAGATTCTTGATACCTAAAACAAAAGCAAAAACAGTCCTCAGTCTAGATACTAGAGTGGTCTCCTTTGCCAGCTTTCTTTAACTCTTAAATCCAAAGACAAAACTTTTTGCTCAAGGGCACCTTCCCAATGAAGGGTGCTCACACCCAAGAGCAAGAACATTCTTCAGGGCTGTTATTTTTACCTTTCAACAGGAAAAACATATACCTGCCCCCTTAAAAACAAACAAACAAAAAACATTCCAGCTACTTAGAGTCTAAGTTTATAGACAACAGATACAGAGAGGAGCGTCCTGGGTCACTAAGTACCGGGACATGGGTTCAGTATTTGCATAAAGTGGGGCTGATGGGGTTAAAGGGTCACATAGAGGCTATACTGTCTTTATAGGATCACAAATATAACCTATGGTTACCGTCAACACTTTAATTTAGTTAGAACATACTAACATTGCTGGCTTTCCACAGTATACAGTGACCAAAGGGTGGAATTTGGTTTCTGTCTCTTAGGATATCTCCTACTTCCTTGTGGCTTTGGGAGAAGGGTATAGGTTTGAAGATTCTCTTCCCCTTGGTGACCCCGAGGTGACTTTTGAGTTAACACTTCTTTTTTGGCCTAAAGTTAGTGAATGATTGAAGTTCGGCTGTGACTTCAAATTTGTTTGTTAGTGTTGGGATTCGCCAGGTAGATAGATCTGTGTGGAACTGGGAGATTCGCTACCGCTAAGCTAGTGTCCAGGATGAGGGGCTGTGCTTGTGAACTGAACCTTGGCTTTCTCCTCTGAAATGGTAGGAATGAGCTTTCATTGTGTGAAGTTTGGGCCGACAATGTAGTTTCTAATTAATGGATATTTATCTCCGACAGTTCATAGGGTTCCAGGGCTACTGAGGTAGGGAAAGACTCTTCCAGAATGCCTAGCTAAATAAACTTAAGCTTTCCTCCTTCTAGGAAATTACCCTGAGGGAGGAAACAAGTTGCCCAAGGTCACACAGCTAGTCTCTTAGGGCCAGAACCTTACCCCTCCTCATCGTAGACTCCCCAGAAATCTTAGTTCTGGTCCTCCCTCCAGCTGTGCTGGAGGGTGAATATTTAAGGGAGGTGGCTTTATTAGGTCGCCACCTGGGGCAGCAAGGTGTTTGTTCACACTCCGGAAAACCTGCACCCAATAGTCTCCAAGCTACTGCCAGAAAGCGCCGCGGTGGGCGAGGGTGCCGCCGTGTGCTGGCGCGTGCCCTGGTGTGTCCCGGTGCTCTTCTCTGTCGCCGCGGCCTTTCCACCTCCCTGGCGGCCTCCGCGCCGCGCGGGTGTTCAGTTTCAGCGCGGGGATGAGCGCAGGCTGCGCCTGTCTCCCCGAGGAAGGAAGGCGGCGCGAGAGGGCCCCGGCGTCCAGCTCTGGGGCCTGGCAGCGCGGTGGAGGGGACTGGGCTGGCTGCCGTCGCCTCACGGGTCTGGCGCGCGTCGAGCCTCTGCGGAAGGGGACGCCCGGGAGCCGCTCCACGGCCGCCGAGGGTAACCTCCTTTGTGGCGCGTGGGGCGGGTGTGGGTGGCCTCCTGGCCGCGGGATGCACGGCCAGCGTCGCTGAGCTGTTCTTTGTGTCTCCCGGGGCGGGTTGGAAGTGTGGGGCGTGGACGTTCGCGCCCGCGCGGCGCCTCCAGCCCGCCACCCGTCGCCAGCTTTCCTGGGTCTCTCCATCAGACCTTGGCCCGAGGGGACCACAGCTGGGCTACCTCGGGGAGAGTTTCTGCAAGTTGGAGAGAGAAGGGCGAGGTGGGGCCGCCCGGCCTCTGCAGACCCGAGGCCGCGCCCCAAAGTTGGTGAGGCAGGTGCAGCGCCCCCTCATTCCGCGTGCCTTCCTCTACCCGGACCTCCAGCCCCTCAGGGACTGAGCTCCCGGGCTCAGATTTTGAGCAATTTCCAGCTGCTAACTTGCAGGGTGCATAGAAGCCACCCGATGAGGTGGTGGTGGGGGTTGGGGGTGTCGCGTGCGTGGCTGTCCAGCCTTGCCGTTGCGGAAGCCTGCCTAGCTGGCGGGCTGGCGGAGGGGAAAGCTTTAGCGGCTGTGGCACCAAGCCGAGCCCGGGTGCCCATGTGACTGCGGTGTGCTTGAGAGGAGGAAGCTGTAGAGGTCAGTGCAAAGGCGTCATGCCAGAGCGAGCAGGAGCGAGGAGGGAGCCCCCGGTCAGAGCGGGTGCGAGCCTTGGGGTGACAAGCCTGGGGTGCCTTGGACTGCAGGGAAAGCCACTCTGTCACAGCCACTTCGGCTTAATGAGGGGGTTAGGGGATGGGAGGGGTGGAGTGGACGCTGAGAGGAGGTGCCCACATTAGAAGAGGCTGGTCTGGAAGTGGGTTCTAGCACATAGTGGGTCCCCAAGGGCAGATCAGACACAGGCTGCACTTGGAGAACTTTCGTTGCGCACACAACCAGAGAACCCTAGTTTTCTGTGTGAGGGGTTGGGCGGGGGAGGGGGCGCTGGAAGATGGGCTAAGTGGGAGTTACCCGTTTGGTCAATCAGTCCCAAGGGTCCTAGAGCTGGACAACCCAACCTGGTCCTTTCTAAACCCTGTTGTAGGTGCCCACTGGGCGTCTAGCTATAGGCTGAAGGAAGCCTGTTGTCTTGGCTCCACCCCTTAACTTAAATTGTCTTCTCTAGTCTGTGTTCAGCTGAGGCCTGGAGGGGGCGGAAACCAAGGTTAGATTAAAAAAGAAGAGTAAAAAACAAACCGAGAGGAAGAGCTAGTTTTAGGGAAATGAGGACTAATATTTTGAAGTGGAGCTTAGAGGAAAGAGGCCAGAATGGTCCATGAGGGTGGGGTAGGGTAGGGCCTTAGGAGCCCCCCCCCCCCATTCTGTGGAGGAAAGATCTCTCTGGTCTTAAGTCAGGGGACCTGTTTGCATCACCTTGGGTGGGCGGGCCGGCAGGGTGTGGAGCCCCAGTCAGGACTTCAGCAGCCCTGGTGCCAGCTTCGTGACAGTCCTGGGCTGTCAACTACACCCCTCCGATGGGGTTGCTAGGCAGCGGGGCTGTGATGTACGGGGAGGCCTTCTGATTTGTCAGGCTCCTGCAGACACATGGTTAAAGCTCCTTCCAGCCTATCCGGAGGAGGGACGCGGGGCACGCTGCCTGCATATTGCTGAGCCCCGGGTCCACCTGAACGAGAGGCGCAAAAGGCAATGAGGAGGAGGGGCCCCTGGAGCCCTCCAACCTTCAAGCTAGCCCAGCCCCACACCCCACACCCCATTCTCTCCACTGGCTGCTGGCTTCTCACTGCAGGTCCCGCCCCATTCCATCCCTCTTCCCCAAACCACGGAAGAGCAAAGTACAGCAGGGGAAAGAGGTCAGTGGGGTAAGCGTGTGCACGGGCCTCTGTAGGTGGCAAGATGGGCATGAGGGAGGGCGGTTGCCCTTTTGTGCCCGTAGGGTTCTTGTGTGTAGGGGGACTAACACTGTTGTTGGCCAGGCCTGGACTTGGAAGCCAGGGGGGTATCCCCCTCACTCAGGCTCTGTATATCCCTAGGGCCAGTAGCATGTAGGGGGAGAAGTAGGAGATGACTGTGTACCTGTAAGAAAGGCTGGGCTGTCTACCTCTTCTAGTACTGGTAAGGGAGGACACTGCTGTGGGCTGCTTCCCTCCTGGAATGCACACACAACCTGTGATCCAGCTTTTGTTGCTGGAGTTCTTCACCCCTTTCTGGTTCCAAGACCTTCTCGCAATCCCTCCACTTAAAAAGAAAGAAAGGGGGGAAAAAAAAAGAAGATAAAACAGCTTTGTTGAGATAAAATTCACATATCGTTCACACAGAAAAAAATGTGTGCAACCCTGTGTTTTCTAGTGTGTTCACAGAAAGGTGCAACCACACAGTCAATTTTAGGATATTTTCACCGCGGTGGAATGAAAAACCCAGTACTCATTACTGACATTCCCGCCCCAGCCCCCAGCCACCACTAATCTATCTGTGTGCTTACTCTTTGGATTTCCTTAACTTGGGACGTTTCATGTAGCAGAATCACACTGGGTGGGATTTCTAGCTTCATTGCTTACTTGGCAAGCCATTGCATCATTTCACTTTATTTGTAACCCTCAGCTGCACGGGGCTCATCTGCAAGGGCAGGGATCGTCTGCATTCTTACCCTTTTCTCTCGGTGCTGTGCTGGTTGAATGAATGAGATGAATGGGAACTGGTAATTGGCAAACTACGCAGGTGGTTTACTACTGAATTCCAGGGGGCCCAGCTGCTAGCAAGGGTGGCCTGCAGCTAGGGAGAGCTGCAGCTATCAGGGCTGTGACACGAAGCCTCTAGTTGGGCGGGGATGGCGGGTAGGGGTCGAAACTGATAGTGGCCTATGGGTTGCCAGTTCTCTTGGGAACTTGAAAACCAAGACTCTGTCTTTGAGATGGTAGGGTGGATGTGACCCATGCTTGAGATTTGTCACCTGATCCCAGGGGCATCCCCCAGGAGGGAAACTCCACTTAGACTTCAGTTTTCCCCATCTGCAACCTTTATAAAAGGGCATCGGGTCAGGTGGCTCTGAGGGGTTTGCTCGCCTCCTGTGATTTGGGGTTGACTTGTGTTCTCTGCCCCCAATCCTGCTTCTGTACTGCAGGTACTGTCTGATGAGCGTGAAGGGTTGTTTCACCGACTTCCACATCGACTTTGGAGGCACCTCTGTGTGGTACCATGTTTTCCGTGGTGGGAAGGTGAGTATCAGCTTTTGTACATCTCTGTGCATGGAGAAGCTTGCTCTTCCCCCTTACCTAGTGAGTACCTTAGGGCCACTCTGTCCCCCTGGGGCCTCCTGGTTTTCTGTTTCCTTCTTAAGGGGAGGATCATCTGTTCATACCTACTTGCCCTGTCTGGTATTCTAAGTACTTTAGGCCAGTTAATAACTCCCAAGAACCTCCAGCACAAAGTCCCTCAGCTTTGCCTCTGGGTCTTTTAGCTTGGAGTAGAGGAGGCAGTCACTGCCTGCCTCCAAGCCAGAACATTTGATGACAGGGATAGACACTCTGGAAAGGAAGTAGTAGGGTTTACATCCAGGGCGCTATGCTATGTCGGCTTTTGTGGATGCTGTCCCTGCATGGATGAAAGTGATTCTAGAGAGTGCCCATGTGTGGCTGTCTCATCTGGGTCTTCACAGACACCCATTTTAAATGACATTGTTGGAAAAGACTCTGGGAGGAAGTCGGCCCACTTGATTCCAGATGTTTCTCCTCCTCCAAAGTGAGCACAGGCTGAGTTTATTTATTGGGGCCATTTTATCATACATCTTAGGAAATTCCCTTCCACCCCTTTCCCCACCTCCCAGACAAGCCTGTGGCTCAGAAGAAAAAATGTTTCACCCTGCACAGGAAGCATTCCTGCCTTGGTATTCCAGCTGGAATGGGGATACCCCAAAATCAGCCAGATCCCTGCTCAAGAAACCCTTAGAACCCTGTTTGGGGAACCCGGACAGATGGATTTGCCACTCCCTTGTCCCTCCCCAAGTAGGTGGGTTCTTTGTTCAGAGCCTGGAAGAAGTCAGAGACTTTGGCCTTACTGCCTCTTTTCCCTCCCAAGATCTTTTGGCTGATCCCTCCAACCCTGCACAACTTGGCATTATATGAGGAGTGGGTGCTGTCAGGCAAACAAAGTGACATCTTTCTGGGAGACCGAGTGGAGCGATGCCAAAGAATTGAGCTGAAACAAGGCTACACCTTTTTCATCCCTTCTGGTAGGTTCCTGCATGGTTGGTTTGGGGTCAGTCAACCACTGCCTCCCCCCAATATTTGGAGCAGCCTCCTGCCTCCCTGTGGTCTCAGCCGGGGTCAGAGGCGCAGTGAGGGCTTCTATGGGCCTTGGGATTAGATGAGCTGTTGGTGTATCCTGAGGAGGAACAGGTATAACTGAGTTAGCACACCTGTGGGTTAGCCTTCTGTGTGTGTCCCTCAGAGAAGCCACAGGTCCTGCTGGGGACATTGAATGTATATCTTGGGCCTTTCTCTAGTATAGTGGTTCTTATACTGTGGGTTACAACCACTTTGGGGATCAAACAACCCTATCAGAGGGGTCGCATATCAGACGTCCTCCATATCAGATACTTACATTATGGTTCATAACAGTAGCAAAATTACAGTTATGAAGTAGCAATGAAAATAACTTTTTTTTTCTTTATTTGTTCGAGGCGTGGTTTCTTTTTGTAGCTTTGGAGGCTATCCTGCATCTCGCTCTGTAGACTAGGTTGGCCTCCAACTCACAGAGCTCAGCCTGCCTCTGCCTCCCGAGAGCTGGACATTACAGGCGTGCGCCACCAACACCCCACAATGAAAATAATTTTATGGCCGTGGTCACCACAACAAGAGGGACTTATTAAGGGGTCTCAGCTTTAGGAAGGTTGGGAAGCACTGGTCTCAAGATTTCTGTGTGAAGATGACAGGGCCCTTAGGTACTGAAGATGAGTGTGCCCCATGGACTTGGATGCAAGCTCTAGGGAAGGGTGATGAGCTCTTAGCTATAGACTGAGTTAACTAATAGAGGTGGCTGGTGACCTGGGGATCAGGAGAGTGTATGTGTGTGTTGGGGGGAGAGGGATGTCAAGTCCACATGTGGGAGCTTGTATATCTCTTGGACTTTGGAAGATACACCAACCAGAAGGAAGAATAGCAGGAAACTGTTGAGTGATAAAAGTTTAAAGGAGAATTGTGTACCTGAGAAAGATATGTAGGAGTTGAAAGTACCCAGGTCAAGGAGGCTGGTTCTAATATGCCGTGTGGGTACCAAAACCCATCTTTAATCAGGAATGAGATCTCCTCCAATGTAACAATATGTAGAGTTGCCATATTGTATTGATTAAGAAATGACAAGTAGTCATTTCAGAAACATGCCTTACAGGTTGAATGCTCAGGAGCAGTCTCGAGTGTGAGTGAGCAGGGCCAATAGGGATGCATTTCAAAGAGTGGTTGGTGCTTTAAGCTTGATAATTCTGAGTCTGAAAATCTACCTCCAGCTTTATTTTTTTTTACTTTGTTACTACCAGGCAACATTAAAAGGAAAGAATTTTGTTTTATTTCTATATTTGGGGTGTGTGTGTAGTGTTTGTGTGTGTGGTGTGTGTTTGTGTGTGTGTGTGTGGTGTGTGTTGGGGTGGGGGTGAAGTAAAGTTTGAAGGCCCTATGATGGCTTGAGGGCATTGCTTCTCTCCACCATGTGGGTCCTAGTGATCAAACTCAGGTCATCAGGCTTGGTGACAAGTACCCTTGCCTGCTGGGCCATCTTGTTGGCTCCAGGACTTGAATTTTCAATTTCAAAGACCTAGGTGAATTCTTTAGGTTCTCTTGGGACCTGGAAACTCTCCAGCATCTAAACCCTTTGATCCTCGAATACACACATTTGAAATGTATGGTAGTCTGCTTGTGTTTTTGCATGGTGAGAGACTTGGGGAATCCAGGAGGCCTTACAGCTTTCTCATAGGAGTATTTCTGTGTTGGGAGTCTAATTCTTGTCTCTTTTACCTCTGACCTAGGTTTTCATTTCCATGGTGATGACCAGAAATTTTCATTCTTCTCTTTTTTCTTTTTTATTCAGCCTTTTTTTGTTTGGGGGTGGGGAGTTTTGAGGCAGGGTCCCACATATCCTGGGTTGGCTTTGACTTCACTATATAGTTGAGAACGATCTTCAACTCCTGATCCCCCTCCTCTACTTCTGAAGTGCTGGGGTTATAGGCAGTTGGCACCATATCAAGCTTGAGACAGATTTGATATGTAAGTAACCCAGGGTGAGCTAGATGTCATGATCCTCTTGACTCTGCCTTTCAGATGTTAGGACCACAGGCATATACCACAATGACCAACCTCCACAGTGAATTTGACTGTCTGTCTGTCTGTCTGTGTCGAGGAATGAACCCAGGGCCTCACAAATGAACTATAACACTTTAACCCGCCATCCCCACCCCCCAGAGCCTGTAGAAATGTTTCTGCCTTAAGCTGGAAGTGTCCTGCCTCTGTCTCTTAGTAGGTCTCCAGTTTTTTGAAAGCTCCTAGGAGGCTAATGGATTAGAGGGTTCAGGGTATATCATATCATCTTTTCTTCCTGTGTCTGAGGGCAAAGCTATGTAGGGCTCAAGGCCAGTGCTCTCGAGTCTCCATTCCTGGACAGGCCAGGAAAGCTCCATGGAAGAGGAAGTGTGTTGAAGATGGCTGAGAAGTGGGAAGATCCAGAATAGGGGGCTTGCTGGGTTCATCCTCTGGATCTGCTGGCCATCACGGAGGCAGAGGAAATGGTAACAGGTGTCAGGGTGCCAGGAGTACCCAGTTAGGAGGAGACTACTGGGCTCAGCCTGGCCATTAGAAACAAGCATGAATGTTAAGCAATAAGAAGGCAGGGAAACATCAGGACTTGCCGAAGGGCATCTCTTTTTCCAGTGTCCTGACCATATTTGTGGCCTTGGACTCCCCCTATGGCTGCACTAGTCCAGATGTGTTCTGGGTAATAATTCTGAACAGGAAACATTGTATATCCACTATTTCCTTTTATTGTCAGTATAAAGGGAAAACTCAAGCTGCTCTTTTCCCTATGCCCCTTTTTCCAAAAGATAAAGATGCCTGACCAAAGGTCTGTTTGTTCCTCAATTCATACGTTTTTGGGTCAGGTTTAGGTAGCCAGATTTTTTAGGTACCAAATTTTTAAACCTACTCACCTGATCCCCTGATAGCCTTTATTCTGTTTGCCCTTCCTGGCCATGTAACTTTGGTAAACTTTCTTTCTTAATTAACCAAACCAAACAAAAACACAACCAACCAGCCCGGCGATGGTGGCTCACTCCTTTAATCTCAGTACTCGGGAGGCAGAGGCAGGCGGATCTCTGTGAGTTCTAGGCCAGTCTGATCTACCCAGCGAGTTCCAGGACAACCTCCAAAGCCTCAGAGAAATCCTGTCTCGAAAAACAACAAAACAAAACAAAAACCCAACCAACCAATAAATATCTCACTAAACAAACAAACATAAATATCTTTATATGGCTGTTTGGTTTGTGTGAGAGCATCTAATAAAGTCCAGGCTGGCTTCAAACTTGTTACAAGTGGAGGATGACTTTGAACTCATGATCCTCTTACCCAAATAAAACACTAACATAGCAAATGTTCTTAGAGCAGGCTGGTTTCAAGCAATGAGGGAGGGGCTGAGGGGACATGGGATACAGTCCACCCCTGCCCTTGGGTGCATGTCCAGCCAGGTGGCAGTCATGTTGGTGGCCCGCTATGGTGGCCCGTTAGGAATACCTGAAGGCTGGAAATGTTTGAGAAGTATTCTGTGTTCCAGAGACTTAGGCTGATCTTTAAGTATTTCCTGTCCTTGCTTTGGAGTAAGAACCATCCCTTGGGAACCTGATGCAGTAGGAGGCTGGTATGGGTGGCCAATGTTACTCGTCTCAAAAAAGTTTTGCTGGTTGTGGTGGTGCACATCTTTAATCCCAACACTTGGAAACAGAGGCCAATGGATCTCTGTGAGTTTGAAGACAGCCTGATCTACAGAGCAAGTTCCAGGACAGGATCCAAAACAATGCAGAGACACACTGTCTCGAAAAACCACAAATAAACAAACAAATAAATAAACAAATAAATAAATAAAAATCAGAGAAATAATGAACCACCTGGTGATGCCAGTAAGTCAGTATTGATGAATCTCCTTGACAGGGTAACATGATAGGCCTTTGGTCGTCCACCTGTAAAATGGGTACAGAACAGAGAAGAAGCAGAATAAAGTGGGTGAACAGTAGAGGGAGCCAGAGGCATGGGAAATAGGGCAATTGATGGTTGGCTCTGGTGCTTCAGGAGCAGGTAGGACTGAGGCCAGCCTTGGGTATGTTCCCATGCTGAGAGGAGGGAGCAGTTCTTGGGTGAAACCTCTCCACTTAGAAACATGAGGTATCCCAAACTTAACATACCCCTGGATCAGATTCAGCCTGTAGTTTGTTAGTTGGCCGCCACAGTACCCAGGGTGTGGGGGTGGGGTGGTCATGCAGTCTGTGAGGTCATCTCTACAGCAGTTGCAGAAATGGGGGCCAATGTATCAAGGGGCTTGTAGACTGCATCCTGAGCACTGGGGTTGTGGGTGAGACTCCTCGTGCCTCTGTTGTTCTTGGCCCTCTCGGGTTCCAGAAATCACCCCTGCAGTGGGTTTTGTGGGTCACTGTGTTCCTTCCATGGCTTCGTCCGTCCCTGGTTGCTTGGCCTGAATATAAGCCGTTTATTGTCTTCATATTGCTGATGGCAGATGCTAGCCTCTCCTGCCCAGTTATAGCCCAGGTCACCAGCTTCCCAGAGTATTGCCATGAATGAGCTGCCCTGGGGAGAATGGGGATGGGTGGGGTTTTGAATGCCACAACTGCCTTCCCTGTTTCTCCCTAAGGGCATCTCTGAGACAGTGAAAGCAAACATAAGCAGGGCTGGAAAGGAATTCAGCAGCCACTTTAACCCAAGTGAGTCTGCCTGAGCCATCTGTGATGCCCTAGGGTGAGAAGTATAGAACCCTTGGCATACACATTCTGTTTCCCTCTGTTCACACGGTAGGGTCGTAAGTCTGCTGGGCCCCCATTTCTGCCTGCAGGGAGAGTCTAGGTTAATCAATACACACTAATGTAGGCACTGTCCTTTTCCAAGCTGACATCAATGGCAGTTGCTTGTAGCAACTGAGTTCCCAGTGAGGAAGGCAGTAGTCTTCAGGTGGGCACACACCGCCAAATGAGGGAGTGTCGAGCCAAGGCCCCTAAGCTTAGGCTTGGGTAGAGAGAAAGGTGGGCGCGTGGAGCATAGGAACAGGACCTGGCGGCTCTAGACATCCTCAGTCCAGTCTTAGGAGTGTTTAAATAGCACTGACGGTGGTAACGACAGCAGTCACAGACAGCATAGCTCTGCTTGGTGAAAGCATGGAAATGTGTTTCTGCAAGGGTCAGCTGACAGGTAGCAGAGGCACGAGACGGCGTTTGTTTGTTGTTTCGTTTTGCTTTGTTGTTGTTTTTGCAGTGTATAGATTCTCAGTTTCTGTGTGTTTGTAATCTTATCACTGGGGGTTGAGGTTTGGGGTCGAGACAGGAGATCTTTGGCACTTGCTGGTCAGGAAGGTCCAGCTTCAGTGAGAGACCCTGTTGCAAAAAGTAAAGTGATGAGTGATGGAGGAGTACACCTGATGTTGACATCTGGCCTCTCCGCACAAGTGCACACAGGTGCACATGTACATATGTAAACATGTATATACACCCCCCACACACACACACATACAAATAGGATTTCATACTGATACAGAATTACACAAAGCAAATGCCGATACCAGCCATTGTCTTTCCCAGAAGGCACAAAGGTCCAGGTTGCTGATGGTTTCCTTCAGTGGCATACCAGTCACTGAGCAGCCGGTGGCTTGAGCCAGAGACCTGAAAGCAAAAGCAGAGCCTCCATTCCTGTAGCCCGTGGTGTCCAGCCATCGCTGACAGCGTTTTTCTTGCTTTTCTCTGACAACAGTTAGCTCTGCCCACACTGGCAAGGAGGGCTGGAAGCATGACTCTAATTAGTCTTAATCAATAAAATATCAGGAGTCAAATATTGGGGGAAACACAGAGGATTAGAGAACCAGGAACAGCTGCCAGTTGCCTCCTACCTGTCTCTGTTCCTCCATCCAAAAGGGCCCTCCCAGATCCTGTCTCTCCCCTGCCTTATTACTTCCTCTCTCTGCCTCTTGAGTGCCGGGGGTAAAGGTTGAGCCACCACCACCTGGCCTCTATGGTTAATTAGTGGCTAGCTCCACCCTCTGATCTCCAGGCAAGCTTTATTTGTCAGAACACAAACAAAATATCACACAACAAGGGCCTGTGGCTGTGTCCAGCAGGGGCCCTGGACCCTCCAAGTGTTCTCCCTTCTTAGGTGGTGGTTCTGTTTCCTGCAGCAGGTGCAGCCTGTGAGCCTGAGAGCTGATGTCTCAGCTCACCAAGAATGACACTGGAACTGTGTGGGCCCTGGACAGAGTTAGGGTGGGTCTCCAGAGCTTTCCCTTGAGTGAAATAGTCAGGCACATGTTTGGGAAGAGAGGCTCTGGGGTCGCCGTGTGCTCCTGTGGCTTGCCCCTCCGCTGGCCCTCTTCTGTCTGTCCCTCCGCTGGCCCTCTTCGGTCTTCCACCCTCTGGCTGTCCTTACTTCTCGCTGTATTTCTGCTTTGCTTCCTGGTGTATCCATTCACATGCCTGTTCCCCTGGGGCAATGCAGAGTTGTTGGAAACAGCCATTCTCCCTTGCCAGCTGCAGCTTCATTCAGCAAGCTCTTTGGGTGTTTTTTTTGTTTTGGTTTGTGTTTTTGTTTTTTGTTTTCAAGGCAGGGTTTCTCTGTAGTTCTGACTGTCCTGGGATTTGCTCTTGTAGGCCAGGCTTGCCTTGAACTCAGATATCCATCTGCTTCTGCCTGCATTTACCAACACCGAACAGCAGCAAGGGACTCTTTTCTGAGCCCATTTGAGCATCTGCAAATTAGAGTTACTATAAAGCTGCATTCCCCCTAGCTCCATATCTGGGGGGCCACAGGGATATTTTCTGTGCTGGCAGTATGACCAATTTCAATGGAGATATAATAGTAGGTAGAGGCTAACTTTGGGGGTTCAAATACTTAGAGATGACTTCACCTTAACACACCTTGGTTTAGTTTCTTCAGCTGTCAGTTGTAGTTGAGAAGTGATTGCTTCTGTAAGAATTAATAAGTCGGGCAGTGGTGGCTCACCCCTTGAATCCCAGCACCTGGGAGGCGGAGGCAGAGGCAGGCAGAGCTTAGTGAATTCCAGGATAGCCAAGGCTACACAGAGAAACCCTGTGTCAAAAAACCAACTCCCATCCCCCCCCCATACACACACACAAAAGTTGCAGTGTGTAGAAGGGACATCTGCCACACCCTCAGCACCTGAGGAAGAACGGAGGGGGGAAGCTGAGATGGGATACAAGCATTCTGTGATTACGGAGATAACTTAGACATGGGCCTTGGAGAATCCCATGCCAACAGGATGTGCTTTCCAGAAAAAGGTTTCTGAGTTCCTCTCAGCCCCTCTGGGGACCGGTGTTCAAAGGAATGACTAAGAAATGGCTGAGGGGAGCCTCCAGCTCCCTGGCTCAGCATGGATGCAGGGTTCAGGGCATTCTGTTCCTGCCATGTCCTGGGAGGAAGAAGTTTGGCCATCAGCATCTTCAAGACAGGTACTTACTGCAGCATCCCAGCATCTGTCTTGAGTTAACTGGGATCTGTAGGGGCTGCAGGAGGAGCCCCTCAGGCTGCCTAGGAGCCTTGGCGTCTGCATCACATGTCCTTGTACGTCAGTGCCCCCTGTGCCCTCCTGTGTGCAGTCTTTCCCTCCTTCCAGTCTTGTAAGAGGAACCAGGGCTCATTCTTCTGCCTTCCCTGCTCAGGTTGGATCCATGCAGTGTATACCCCTGTGGACTCTCTGGTGTTCGGCGGGAACATCCTGCACAGCTTCAACGTGCCCATGCAGCTTCGGATCTACGAGATTGAGGACAGAACCCGGGTAAGAAGGCACCTTCTCTCCCCAGGGGTGTGCTGACCTGTCGAAATTCGACTTTAGTTCCTTCCCACTTGTCTCCATCTCAAGTTGGGGCCTTGCTTCTGGCTTTGGAGGAAGCTAGGAATCCTGCACAAGAGCCCATCCCCAAATCCCTGGAGTTTCTCTTCACCACCAGGCCGTAGGAAGACAGAATCCTTTGTGGGAAAGTTGGGCATGATTGTACATAGCTAAAATCTCAACACTTGGAAAGCGGAAGAGAATCAGAAGTTCAAGGCCAGCCAGGGCTACATGGAGTAGGACCAGGCTGAGCTACATTTTCCCATTTAAGAACACAACAAAACAAAACTTGGTGGAACCATTGTCTATATATCTATACCTGAGCAAGTGTCTGTGTGTTTGTACCTCAGGAGAGCGGCGGGAGGTGGGAGGCACTCAGCCTCTCTCTTCATTGCATATATAGAAGGAAGTTGTGTTGTTGTTGTTGCTGAAGTTTGCAGGGGCTGGGGAGGTTTGAAAAGGGGCCAGCCTGGTCCAAGGTCAGGTCGTTCCTATGTGTTCGCCTGGGCAGTTGAAGTCTGATGGAATGGAAGCCTGTGTTGGAGTCTCAAGTCCCCTTGCTGAGCTTGTGTCCCCTGGGTCCCCTCGAAAGCTCTCTGCAAAGGAACTGAGGCTTTCCTGTGACCACTCGGGTGATGCTTTCCCAAGATAAGGGCCATGTGTGCCTTTTGTTCTTGGAGTTTTCCTTGAATATCCTCGATGGTTGGGACTTGGCCACCTCTTTCTAATGCTGTGGCTTGACCACAGGTACCCAGGCATTTGAGACGGGTCAGGGATGAGAGGCTGAAGTCCTGGATGAAAGGGGCCTGTTTCATACCCTTCCTTCTCTTTTCTTCTGGTGGTTTTTGTTTTTTGTTTTGTTTGGTTTGGTTGGTTGGTTGGTTTTTTTTTTTTTTTTCCAAGGCAGGGTTTCTCTGTAGCGCTTTCGAACCTGTCTTGGAACTTGCTTTGTAGACCAGGTTCGTCCGTAACTCACAGAGATCTGCCTGCCTCTGCCTCCCGAGTGCTGGGATTAAAGGTGTGCGGCCCGGCCCATCTTCTGTTTTTAATGTGTCTATTTAAATATTTCTTTGAATTGAGGTATATAACTTACACACCATGAAATTCACCGTTTGAAGTGTACAGTTCTGTACTGTTAGTATGTAGCCATCACCATTAATTCTAGCATATTTCCACCCCTCCTCCCAGGTAACGCTGCACCCATTAGCAGTCATTGCTTATTCCCTCTTCCTCCAACCCTAGTGGCCCCTAATCTTCCTGCCTCTATGGATCTGCCCATTTTGGACATTTGCTATAACGGAATCATGTAATGTGTGGCCTTTTATATCTGGGCTTTCGGCACTCCGCATGACGTGCCTTTTCTTGGTGCAACCCTGTTGTAGCACAAGGCAGCGCATCTCGTGACTGAGTAGAGCTCCCCTGTGTGAACAGACTACATGACGTTTCTACTTGGGATTTGCCTCAGAAGTGGCTTTTTGGCCCCAAAGAAGTATTGGTGTGCTTGGACTGTGCTCTGATCAGAATGGATCTTTCCAGTCTTGTTTCTAGGTTTCCTTTTTCATGGCATGATACATTAGAGTCAAAACGAGGGGGGAGTTGAGGGTGCTCAGGGCATGCTTGCATTTGCAGTTTTGGATTTCCTGTCTTGTGAGAGGCCCACGCCTACCTTGTCCTGGGCCAAGATCCCACGCAGACCCCTTGTTTCTTAGTCTTCTTCCATCTTTCTAGAAAGGTGCACTTAGCCCAGGTCTGGAGCATGTGTCCTGTGTGTGCTCTTTGGGAGGAAGTTACTATTTGGGCACAAATGGTCACTTTTCAGTCCCAGTCAAATGATGTCTGGACTCCAGCCAACTGTTCTTTGGCCAGCCCTGAAAAACAGGCCATTTGTTGTGAATGGCCACCAGCAGGTGTGGATGGGAAGCAGAGAGGTCTGGTCCAGACTTTCCAGGCAGTTCCTGAAAGCCACAATCAGACTGGGATTTCTCAATTTCCCTGGCAACTTGCTGGGTAGCTGTCCCCTCCCATGGAATCTGATTGAGCATCTCAGAGCACCTGCCCCCCCCCCATAACCCCTAGGAGCTTAGTTCCTCTCCCCAACTGGTGTCACTCAAGGCAGGAGTCAGGGTAATGGAATCCCCCCAGTCTCCCTACCCCTTATCCCCCCCCCCACCCTGCAGCCTCATTCTGCTTGCCCTGGTGTAGTGTCTCACTCACCACAGCAAGGTGCACATCATGCTCCCTCCCCAGAGGCCCATTGTCCCTAGTCTCTAAGGGGGTACCCATCTGACTTCTTAAAGCAGATTGTTGGGGCTAGGGCTGGAGGAAGGAAGGGAGACTAGGGCTGGGAGGTAGGGACAGGCTGAGCTGCAAGCAATAGCAGGCATTTTAATCTGCTTTAATTTCTGGTCTTTGGAGAGGAGCTGGGCTACAGGGCCCAGTTGTTTCTGTCTTAGGAGCCAAAGCAGACAAAAGGCCCTAGCGTGAGTCCTGGAAGCCAGATAAAAGGTCAGGACTACTTGTCAGCCTGATACAGCTCAATTCTGTCCATCCATCCCTGTCAGATCTTTTAGGAAGGTTGGACAGAGGAAGCCCAGGGCGGGAGTCCCTCGCCCATCGGTGTGGGGGTGACTTTAGAAAAGGAGTTTGCCTTTGTAACGCCAGGTGGGGATAGGGTTGGGTATCTAGCCCCGAAACCCTAAGCAGCTCCCACATTCAGAAAACATTTTCATTTTCCTGTGCTAGATGCTAGGTGACCATTACTCTGCTGTGTCATGGGCCCCTGTAAGGCAGCAAGTGCAGACAGGTCTTGGCCGCTGAGGACTGATAGAGGACCTGTTTCCCTCTGGGGACCTCCTCCTCTGAGGGTCACAGTACTGGGAAAGCTAGACCAGAACGGACTGCTGCGTGCTTCCTATAATTATGTCACAGCCACCATGACATACTTTTAATTGCAGTTAGCTACTGAAGGTAGGAAGGATGGTCCAGAGATCACTCATCAATCTGCTGTTTTTCTTTTGCTTATCTTCCTTTTTCCCTTAATGGCTCTAGAGAAAACAGCTTTCCCAGAAAAGGTAATACCAGCACCCTTCATGTTCCCTCCCTTTGTAGCCAGTGATTCTGTTTGGAAACCGCAAATTATTTATCTTTCCTCTCCCCTCCCTCCTACCACTGGATTTTTATTTTTTTCCCCCCATTGATTTTTTTTTTTTTTTCCAGGAGAAAAACAAAATTTAAGATCACTTCCACCCACCTTTGTATTTAATTTCTCAAGACCTGGGCATCTTAGATGCACACAGACCTCCTCAACTCCCCTCCAACATCCAGTCGATTCTAGAATGACTCAGGCATCTGAGGAAGGGCATGAGCCAGGCAGGTGCCACTTAACTGGGCCTTTAGAACCCTTTAGGCCCCCTGAGATCCACTGTTGGTGAACTGTCCTCTAGGCTGGGCACAGGGCCTACTTTGTGACTGTTCTGCCCTTTGTTTTCAACGGAGGTTGGTTAACAACTCAGTTTGGTGAGGCTCCAAGTTTGTCACCAAATAATATTACGCAATCATGTGTTTAATGTTCCCAAGCGTGTGGCGGAAACCTTTTGAAGGCAACAACCTGTTTGTAAGTAACTCAACTTTTACAAAACTTTTTTTTCTTGCAGTTCTCTCTTGGAAAAAAAAAAAATTAAATTACCCACCCCCCCAACAAAGAAAACCCCTAAAACCAAGCAAACAAAAAAAAAAAAAAGACCAAACCAAGTTGAATTCCTTTATCCGTATTTGTTTTCACCCAACTAGTTTCCCTTGGGTTCAGCAACAAAGAGGGGAGACTTGCCATCCTCTCTTGAAATACAGCTCCCTCCCCTAATTTTTTCCTCCAATTCTAGAAGGATTTTCTGGTGTCACAGTGCCCATTGAGGGCATAGTGGCGTGGCTAGTGTCTAAATGTTTGAGTCTAAAGTTCCAAGTGTTTGATCTATTAAGTCCACTTTTGGGAGTTATGAACGGGGTCTGTTTCCTCAGCTTCAATTTAGGGGTTGACAACTTGTTTCAAAATACTTTGGCCCACTCTCTGTGATCGGGATGGGGCTGAGTCCTGCCCCTCAAACCTTCCATCATAGGAGGTCAAGATCTGCCTCCAGCTCTAGAGCCCCCCCCTTCTAGGCCAGGGGCCACTGGTCAGAAAGTGTGGAAAAAAGGAGTCCCGTCATCGCAACAGTGAAATCAGACTTCTCAGAAAGTAGCTGGAGCCAAGGAAAACACTAGACGATGCTCCCAACCAACTCCATGCATCTCCCAGAGGAGCTGAAACGCATGCAGTGAATCACGACCTCACCCCTAAGCACGTCATCCGCCAGAGGCAGGGAGATGAAATGCACCCAGGTCACAGGTGGAAGCGCGGGACCCCAGAAGTAGGCAAAGGGCTTGGAGGCTGAGAAGTTAGCTGAAGTGGACGAGAACAGAGGACAGGAGTGGGGAGGTCTTGTCAGGTGTGGCACTTAGAATATACAAGGTAAATATATTTTAGGTAGTGGAGGACTTGAGTCTGCTCGTGCTTGGTTTTGTGGAGAAGGTACCAGGGCGTTGTATGTGGTCAGCACAGAAAGGGCACCTGGGGTGGGGGATGCTTGCTGAAGGGTGAGAAGGGACCCTCTTACCCTCATGCACACACACCCTTGGGAAAAGGGAAAGAAGGATGAGTAGCTTTGTGGGGATGCGGAAGGCCCACTGTGCAGCGGTGGGAGTGAGGAGGGGGTGGAGTGCCCCACAGTGGGAGATGAAGTCACCTCACTGCTTCCATGCCCATTCAGGATGCGGCTTCCGGAAGGTTCCTCCATGCTGAGGCCATCGATACTGGTGTTATTCCTTCCTTTCTTTCATTGCCAGGTCCCCTATAGAGGCCCCACACTGCCACCCATCAGAATTCCCCTGCAGTCCACACATTTTATAGTTCTTCTGTGTACTGTTTCGTCACTTGTAAGAAACAGCCAAAGGGCTCTCCGCTGTTACCCTGCCACCAGACCCCAGTGTATCCCCTGGTGACAAGATGGCTCACCGTGGTCACATTGGGGAGTTGTGTCCCTTAGAGTCCTTATTGGAGACACAGGCAGGTAGAGAAGGTGGATGTGGGGAACAGGACACTGTGGATGCTCCTAAGGGCCCTACCCTTGGAAGGTAGGTAAGACCACACCCCCACTCACAGTGGCCCTCCCCTCCTGGCCTTCCTCCCAGGATTCAGAAGGATGTATAATAGTTTCTCTGCTGAAGGATAAGGATTGGGAGTGGGCTTCTGTTTTTCAAGGGAGGGGAGAGACAGCAGAGTCCGTGCAAGACTATTCTAGACTTGAGGAGCCATGTCTATTGCAGAAGGATCGGGCAGGGCTTCCTTTTGCAGGTGTCCATAGTGCTGGCAGCAGGTCAGGGAGAGACTTTTTCTACACACAGTGCGCCCTGTTCACCTTCCAGGATGGGTAGCTCAGGAGCCATAGGCACCTCTCCGCCTCATCCATGCATGCTGCTGGCACCTTCCCCTTCCAGGCCTCCCTCGCGCCTCCCCGCCAGTTACATACGCCTCCCATTTCCCTTTTTTGCCATTTATGCTGTTGCCAAGGTGAGGTCTACTTCAGGGGGCCAACGCCTGCCATGTGCCTCCCCTGTTATTCTCGGAAACTGACCTCTTGCCTGCCTGCTCTTTGCTTCCAGGTTCAGCCCAAGTTCCGTTACCCCTTCTACTATGAGATGTGCTGGTATGTCTTGGAGAGATACGTGTACTGTGTGACCCAGCGCTCCTACCTCACTCAGGAATACCAGAGAGAATTAATGCTTATTGGTGAGTTACCTGCATGTCCCTCAGAGCCGGCTGCTTGGCCAGTGCAGAATCCCTTCCAATCATGGAGCCTGCAGATAGTCCTGGGTCCCCTGGGATTCCCGGAAGCCAGAATGCTGCTTGGGAAATAGCCCAGCTTCCGAGCAAGAAAGGACCTAGCGTGTGACCCTCTGAAGAAACACAGTTGTCACCCCCTCCCATGACTGTGCAGAGGCACGGAGGAGCCTGTCAACAGCATAGCTGTTGAAACAGGACCACCCAAGAGAACAAAGAAGCCAGGCTCTTTTTGTTCCTCTGCAGTTACCTGATATTTCTTACAACACGCTGAGGTTTGGTTTTTGTCCCCATAGGAGCAGGCCCGTTTTATACAGCTGGTGCCCACAGTCCAGGCCAAGTTTACTCAGAAGGGAGCTGGGTGGTGAGGGCTGGCAACACATGCTTGCAGAAGAGGATCGGTGATGGAGGCAGGGAACTTGCTTAGGCTCTCAGCTGCTGTCTCGTGACCCACTGTTGGTATTTAAATGGACAACACTGTCACCCATCCCTTGATTCATAGATGCCTACTCCGAAGTTGCATCTGGCAGTGACAGGGAACCCTGGTCAACATGTAAGGACCAGATATTCTTCCCTCTTTGTGGGGCAGCTGTTAGTTTGGGGAGCTTAACCCATGTCATATGTTACCACCCCAAGACACACATGAGATGGGTCTATCTCTCGTTCAGTGTGTGTAATTTCTTTTGCAGCCTCTAATTCTTAGGTCTCTTTCCCTGTTCCTAGAGATTCTTGCCCCTTCTTTCCCTTGGTCTTGTCTCTTGTGGTATTTAGGGGTTTTGGCCTGGCCAATGGGTTTGGTTTTCATTTGGTTTTGGTTTTTTTGGGAGAGTTTTTGGTTTTGTTTGGTTTGGTGGTTGTTTTGAGGTAGTTCAGGCTGGCCAAGAATTAACTCTCCATGTAGCTAGCCTAACATCAAGCTTTGTATCTTCCTGCTCCCATTTTTCCAGTGAAGAAATTTCAGGGTTGTTGCTGGTGGATGATGAGCTGGGACTTGACCCCAGGGCCTTGGTACTTTTTAGTCTGTTCACAGGTGTGTGTAACCATCATCACAGGACATTTTCATCATTTCCAGAAGGAGTGTATCCCTAAGCTCTCACCTTTTTTTTTTTTTTTTTTTTTTTTGGGGGGTGGTTTTTGAGACAGAGTCTTATGTAGAACAGGATGAGTTTGAACTTGTAGAGGCCTGCTCAGTTAATATGAATAGAATCCTACACTATGTAGTGTTTTGGACTGATTTTTTTTTTTTTTTTTTTTGGCTAATTTGTTTTCAAAGTTTTAGAAATGACATGTATTGCAGCTGGAGAAATGGCTGGACAGTTAAGAGCATTGGCTACTCATCCAAAGGACACCAGTTCAATTCCTAGTACCCATATGGCTTATAACTCAAGTTCCAAGGCATACAATACCTTCACACAAACAAGTGTGCAGGCAAAACACCAATGCAAATAAAATAAAAATGAACATTGGCCAGGCTTTGGTGGCGCAGGCCTTTGATCCCAGCTCTCAGGAGGCAGAGTCTGTCAGTTCGAGTCCAACCTGGTCTACAGAGCTAGTCTCAGGGCAGGTTCCAAAGTAATACAGAGAAACCCTGTCTCAAAACACGAATAAGTAAATAAATAAACATTGAAAAAAATTTTAATTATATTTATTTAGTCTATCTGTCTTTCTACTCCCCCTCCCGTGTGTGTGTGTGTGTGTGTGTGTGTGTGTGTGTGTGTGTGTGAGAGAGAGAGAGAGAGAGAGAGAGAGAGAGAGAGAGAGAGAGAAGGGAGGGATCTACTTTTAGGCATCTATTTTCTCCTCCTACCACTTTGGTACCAGGGATTGAGCTTAGGTTGTCAGACTTAGCAGCAAGTGCCTTACCCACTAAACCATCTTGCCAGCCTTTGACTAATTTTTTTTTAAACATTTATTTATTTTAAAAGAGTATGTGAGCAGGGCGTTGGTGGCGTACGCCTTTAGTCCCAGCATTCTGAGAGGCAAAGGCAGGCAGATCTCTGTGTGTTCAAGGCCAGTCTGGTCTACAGAGTGAGTTCCAGGACAGCCCTCCAAAGCCACAGAGAAACCCTGTCTCCAAAAAACAAAACAAAACAAAAAAAAAAAAAAAAAGAGTGTATGTATGTGCCTGAGTATATGTATGAACACCACTGTGAAGTCCAGCAGAGGGCATCAGATCCCTTAGAACTGTAGTTACAGGTGGTTGTGAGCTGCCTTGTGGGTACTGGGAACCGAACCCAGGTCCCCTGCAAGAGCAGTGATTATACTTAACCACAAACTGTCTCTTTATCCCTGCCATTGATTGACCTGTATACAATGATAAAGTGCCAGGCATATTATCAGTGATAAAGCAACCCGTGTGGGTGCAGAGAGCTGGGAAATGCAGAGCTGGGATTTGAGCCTGTGTTTGGCCGTCTACTGCCCATCTACAGGCCAGGAGACCTAAACCACACTCTTGTGCTCCAAAGTAAGGGTGAGTGGAATCCACAGAGCCTCCAGCAGGGGTTAAGTGATCATCTTCTTCCCACAGATGCCCCAAGGAAAGCCAGTGTAGACGGCTTCTCATCTGATTCCTGGCTGGAGATGGAAGAGGAGTCCTGTGAGCAGCAGCCCCAGGAGGAGGAGGAGAAGGAGGAGGAGGGGGATGGTGCAGACAAAACCCCCCAGCCGCCCACTGATGGCCCCACCTCACCCACCTGCACCCCCTCAGAGGAGCAGGAGAACACAGGGAAGAAGCCTAAAGCCCCTGCCATGCGCTTCCTCAAGAGGACTTTGTCCAACGAATCGGAGGAGAGTGTCAAGTCCACAACGATGCCCATAGACTACCCCAAGACTCCTACAGGCTCGCCTTCCACTGAGGTCTCTACCAAGTGGACCCACCTTACCGAATTTGAACTGAAGGGCCTGAAAGCCTTGGTTGAAAAACTAGAGTCTCTACCGGAGAATAAGAAGTGTGTCCCCGAGGGCATCGAGGACCCCCAGGCCCTCCTGGAAGGTGTAAAGGTGGGCACGGGCCAAGGCTGGGTTGGGCATAGAGGTATCTAGCTGTTCTGGGGTTGGTCCGGTCTCTGGCATGGTACTCTGTCTAGGCCAGCCTGTCTGGATTATGGAATCTGGGACCACTGTTAGCTCCTGGGTGGAGGATTGCTCTGTGGGTGCCAGCAGCATCTTGGATATTTTGTGGAATCTCAAGGTTCCCCCACGGAAGGTTTAGTATGTGTTGCAACAGTGTTCTGTTGGTTTTGGGAGACAGACTTCTGTCTCTTGGTGAGCCAGCTTGCCATTCTGGGTGGATTCCCTAGAGCATGAATCTGTGTGTGTGAGCCTGTGACCTTCCTCATAACCATTGACTGTGGGCTCGGTGCAGCAGCCTAAGCTTGAGAGCGTGCCATGATCTCAACTGTATCTGCACAGGATATAGCCCCCTGAGGGCCAGGCAGAGCTGGGATGTGAGGGTCCAGGAGAGATGCCAGAGTGCCTGCTGGGTATCCCACTGCACAGGCGTTTCTGGTAGTGCAGATGTGTTAGCTCGGAGCTGCTTCTCGTAGCATCACTGGGAGTGCCTTTATGAAGTTATGAGACTTGCTGCTCCAGTGTCTGGTGGGGGCAGTGGAGAGACTCAAGTTTATCTAAGCAACACTGTGTGGCCTTGCAGGGGCTCGGGGACTCAGGGGTAAAGTTGGGGGTTGTGGGGTGGTGGGGTTTGGGAGTGTGTGAAACATTGGGGCTCGGGTCAGGCAGCCAAACAATCGCCACCAGTCTGGAACCGTTGTAGGGAAATCGTTAAGCCGGGTGTACCTCACTTACTAATTAGACTTTGTCGTCTATGGTACCAGGTGGGATGCAGAGCATCACGCATCCTGGGCAGGTTCTTTTCTACCTGGTATTTTTGTAGGTTGAAGTCCTCACAGCATCCTTAGGATTCTGCCATATGTCTACTTTTTTTATTTCCTTGTGAGAGCCTGTAGAATGAAAACAATTTTAATCAATTGATTTTTAATTGTTTTTTTCTTTCATTTTTCAAGACAAGGTTTCTCTGTTTAACAGCTCTGTCTGTCCTGGGACTTGCTTTGTAGATCAGGCTGACCTCAAACTCACTGAGATGCCTGCCTCTGTCTCCCTAGTGCTGGGATTAAAGGTGTGCACCACCATTCCCTGGCCGATTTCTTAATTTTTATCAATGACAAAATAGTAGTACCGAGTTCCCAGAATATTGTATAGAGGTTAAACATGTGACATGATCCCCACTTTCTGTGACAGAAGCCCCGAGTGGTGTGTGTGTGTGTGTGTGTGTGTGTGTGTGTGTAGGAAGCACCCCTGGTTCCTGGCCTGACTTCGTTCTTCGCACTGCCTTCTGAGGCTGCATTCGATTGCTGGTGAGAAGGCCTGTCAAGGGGACACCTGGAGAGTTCAGAGTCCAGTACCTTGCTGTGAGGCAGGCGGCTTGCCCTGAGAACAGTACTGCTGTGGCTTGCCTAGCTAGGTTTTTATTTAGCTTTCTAGCTGAATTATAGTCTTATTTGTTAGGTCTGTGGAATAAGAGGAGGGTGCAGAGTTCTGTAAAAGTCTAAGAAAGTCTGTGAAGATCTCCAGAGAGCTGATGCTGGTGTCTTCAGACATGCCTCTCCTTCTACTTTTATTTTTGAGACAGCCCCTTCTGGTGTGGGCAGGGCTAGAGCAATGACTCAGTAGTTAGGAGCACTTCCTCCTCTCACAAAGGACCACAGTTGAGTTCCAGGGACCAATTACCTGCAAGCAGCACAGCTCCAGGGGAATCCAGCGCCCTCTTGTGGCCTCATCTGCACACACCACACACAGACACAAATGCACATGTAATTAATTAATCGATAAAACCTTGGCCAGGTAGAGTGCTCAGTAAATAGCTGCACTGTCTAAGTCTGATGACCTGAATTTGATCCCTGGACCATACATGGTGGAGGAGGAGCCTTGACTTGACTGATTGTCCCATCTTCTGGCCTCTGACCTCTGCAGGTATACCATGGGATGCTCCCCACCACCAATAAATATAATAAAAAATAATTTTAAAACTTTTTAAAAAACTAAAATGGGGTATGAGTTATGAGTATTTCTCTTGCTCTTGGTTCCCAGCACACATGGTGGCTCACAGTCTCCTGTAACTCCAGTCCCTGGGCAATGAAACTCTTCTTTCTCTTTTGGGCCCCTGCATGCACATGGTACATATAAGCTTACACACACACACACAAATACATACAATAAATAAAAAGGTAAATGTAAAATTACAAGATGGCTCATGGGCAAAGGTACCTGCTGCCAAGCCTCACAATGTGAGTTCAATCCCTGGAACCTGCGTGGTGGAGGGAGAGAACTGATTCCTGTAAGGTATTCTCTGACCTGCACCCTTGAGCCATGACCATGCATGCCCCCCACCCCCACAGGTAAATAAATGTAATAAAAACTGAAATTTTTGCAAAAGCTAAAATAGCGCAGTGGTGGGAACTGTGGCACGGACTTACTCTGAGGAGAGATTGACTCTGGCCAGCTCCTCTGTCCCAGGAGCTGTCTCTTTCTCCCGCCTCTCATCCGTTCTTCAGGGATCAGTTAGCTTCTTGCATCCTAGGACCGATGTCACAGAGCACGATGGGTTCAGTTGCTTAGACATCAGCAAACCCTCTTTCTGGGCCTAGAGACTGCAAGTCTGAAAGCCACATTTGCAGAGCCCTACCCACCCCTAAGGCTCTGGGAAGGCGTCTGTCCTTGACTCCTCCCCCTCCTCAGGCTTTGGCATTGCTTGGCTTGTAGTTCTGTCACTCCCGTCTCAGTCCGTGGCTAAGACTGATTGTGAATGGCTTTCTTTCTGTGTGTGTCGCCAGTGAGTGATACCAGCCATTGGATTCAGGCCCAGATGAACCCAGTAGAACCTCACACCAACTTGATTAAATGTATAGCAACCATTCCCAGAGTCACATTCTGGAGCTCTTAGGCGCACATGAATGTTGGGGACACACTGATTAGTAACAATTGTGGGATGAATTTATTCACCATAAGATGGGATTACCTCGAAAGCTGTCTCTCCCAGAAGCATCTCCGCTTTCAGCTAGAACTTAGGGACAGAGCTGTGGCTCCAGCGGGGAGGGAGAGATGGATGTGTAGCATATCATCCTCAGTTCGGTCCTAAGGGACTGGGCTATCACCTGGTATGTGGCAGGGTTTCGAAGGGCTTTGACCTACGTTGGCAGAGAGCATCAAGGGTGTAAGTGGAACGACTTTGTCAGATGACCCTCTGCAAGCTGCTCCCGAAGGTGTGCAAAGGGCAGCGTAACCATCATCAACTACACGCTGCCATGCCATGCAGCCTTGCCATGATCCAAGTGCTTCTGGCTATCACCATGGTATAGAAAATCACCTGTCAGGCTCAAAAGATGGCTCAGCCATTAAAGGCTAGGTTCACAACCAAAAAATATAAGAAAACCATCTGTCCAATTGTATGGAATTATGGAACTGCAATAGAATTTCAGAAATTATGGGACTACTCAGGGCTGTGGAGCTGAAGACAGGTTTTCTTGTTTTAAGTCTCTTTTTTCCCCTCTCTCTTCCTTCCCTCTCCTCTTTCCTTCTTCCTTTCCTATCTTTTTTTGGGGGGTGGAGGAGGGGCATAGTCTTACCCTACAGCCCAGGCTTGTTCTAATCTTATGGCAGTATTGCCTCAGCCTCTCAGGTATCAGGATTCTAGGCATGAAGAGTGCATTATTCAGGGCTGGAGAGATGACTCAGAGGCTAAGGGCACTGGCTGCTCTTCCAGAGGTCCAGAGTTTGATTCCCAGCAGCCCGTGGTGGCTCACAGACATCTATCATGAGATCTGGTGCCCTCTTCTGGTGGGCAGGCATACATGCAGGCAGAACACTTTCTAGATAATAAAAACAAAACCAAAAAACCTTAAAAACTAAGTGTATTGTCCAGACGGGTATTGCTGTCTTTGAGGACAGTTGTGGAGTCAGGTCACAGTTCCTGCACAGCCCATCATGCTGCTGGTGTTCTTGGGCACAAAACAGGAGGAGGTATGAGGTGTCATGGCTGACGCAAGTAAAGCCCTAGCAAGGCCTTGAAGTGCTTCGTAAACTAGAGTTGGCATTGTTATTATTTCAGACACCTTGGAATGGAAACAGTATTGGTTCCTGTCAGGTCTGAGCTCATGAACCCATGATGTGGGTAGCAAAGCCTTTTTCTCTGTTGGGGTCTTCCAGTTTTCCACTCTGGAACCTACCTGCTTTCAAAGCTGTCCCTTTCTGACCTTACCAGCTTGCCATCCATCTCTCGTGTGTGTGTGTGTGTGTGTGTGTGTGTGTATGTGTGTGTGTGTTGCATGAAACCGGGCCCAGGACCTTCTGCATCTAAAGTTAGTGTTCTGTCACTGAGTCCCCACCCCTAGGCCCTGATGACTTTGTAAAATCATCTTGCCTACTTCAAAGGAGCCTTTTCAGAGAAACCAAAAGGCAGGAAGTGAGCAGCCAGGGGCTGACTTCCAGCACGACCACAGAACGAACCATGTGTCCTGTGTCCCCTCGCCTGTACAACCTCAGGAGAATGAAGGAAGAGCAAGGGTGCAGGGAAAGAACTCGGTCTCAGATACCCAGGCACAGCCATACCTGGTGTGTAGCGGTAGCCACAGGATTCAGGGCTTTGCCGAGACTTCCTATCCCCAGGAGACTGGAAATTCCCATTTGCATGTGTCGGAGTTTAGGTCCAGTTAAGCCTTGAACACTGTGTTCTGGGGGGGGGGGGTTCACGATGAAACACAGTACAGATGAGCTTTTTTTCAGGTGCAGATGGAATGGAGGGAGGGGTTCGGAGATGACCTGGTGTTTCCCAGAGCAAGTAGCAAGTAGCTCTAGCCTTGTCATACTCTCTCTTCTCTTCGGTGTTGCTTTCCTGACATCAGCCACTGCTTCTCACTGACGTTAGTTACTGCATAGATGGGCTTCCACTGATTAGCATCTACCCTGGGGAGCAGCTGTACCCAAGTCTCTTGTTAACAGATTCAGTTCTTTGAGAGAAGTAGGCATGAGTGGGTGCCAAGGCCTACCCAGCCTGAGGTTCCTTTGGAAGGTCACACGTGGGGAAATGTTCGGTAACACGAGTCTGATGGTAGCTCTGTCCTTATACAAGAAGCCTTGCCCTGGGTTTGCCAGAGCCACAGGTTTATAAGGTTTATCCCCTAGGGGCTGGGGCAGTGTGGATACACAGCCTTCATTCTGTCTGTGCGCTCAACAGTCCCTGGGAATGTGTAAATTCAAGCCGAGATTAAGGAATCCTGTGACATCATTCCCTCCAGAACACAATTTGTTTTTTCTGAGGCAAAAATCTCCTCAGGCTCTGCCTCCCCTAACTTTCCTTTACAAGAGAAAATATTTCTCAGCAAGATGAGATCCATTGTGCCCTCTGGTGGCCATCAAATGTCAAACACAGATGGGAACTTGGTATGTGAGGTCTAGGCAAGGGACACCTTGGGAAAACTTTAGAAGTATGTTGTTTAATTGAAAAATAAAAAGGATCCAGGTGTTGGTTGCACACACCTTTAATCCCAGCACTCGGGAGGCAGAGGCAGGCAGATCTCTGTGAATTCAAGACCAGCCTGGTCTACAGAGTAAGTTCCAGGACAGGCTCCAAAGCAATACAGAGAAACCCTGTCTTGAAACCCCCCCCCCAAAAAAAAAAAAAAAAAAAAGAGAAAGAAAGAAAAGAAAAGAAGTGGACAGTAACAGGAATACTCACACTTGCTGATGGCCTGCCTAGCTGGTAGCCTGCAACTGTGTGTTTTTCAACCAGAGGTTCTGGTCTCAAAGGACTGAGGTGGGAAGTGACCCAGGGCCCTTCTCTGGCTTCTGAGTTCTCTGAGGATAACACATACATGTGAGCATACTTTACAGAAACAAAGTAAACTGTGCGTGTGGTGCTCTGGGCAAGAGTGTGATGTCATGCTTGGCATCAGAAGCTGGTAAATGTGGGACAGTGTGCTACACTCTTGTAATCCCAGCACTCTGGAGGCAAAGGCAGGAGGATCTCTGTAGGTTCCAGGCCAGCAGGAGCTACAAAATGAAATCAATCGTGTCTCAGACATTTGGTTTCTGTAGAGTGGAAGATGGTGGGAGGAAGTGTTTTTTTTTGGGGGGGGGTAGGGAAGCTTGCAAACCTTCGAGGGGTTAGTTTTGCCTCTTTTAGAGACTCTTCCCTTCACCTCCCAGTTAATATGGATCCTTTGTTTGGCCACAGAATGTACTAAAGGAACATGTGGATGACGACCCCAGCCTGGCCATCACTGGAGTCCCCGTGGTCAGTTGGCCAAAGAAGACTCCAAAGGTAAGAGAGATTAGCCACAGGTGGGAGAGCACTTCTCCCACCCATCCTTACTGATGGGAGCACCGAGCTGTTCTGCAATGGCTCCTGAGAGAGGGTACCGCATAGCACAAGTGGTGTAAATGAAATAGTTCCCTTTTCATTTTATGGTTTTTCGAGACAGGGTTTCTCTGTATTGCTTTGGGACTAGCTCTTGTAGACCAGGCTGTTCTGGAACTCACAGAGATCCGCCTGCCTCTGGGATTAAAGGCATGCACCACCAAGGCCCAGCTTGCAGATGCTTTCCTTTTTAAAGGGTTCCCTGTACTAGCTATGGAAACTGCAAGCAGTGGCCTCTGCTGGCCACCTGTAAACTGCGGAAGTGAGGCTTGCTTGCTGTGTCATTAGGCGATTTGTCTCAAATTTCCCTTCTCTTTCACTTTGTTCCCTCCCTGTCCCTGTACGGACTGTTGCCCTCCCTTTTAGAGTAACTTCTCTTTCCGTAAAACAAATCGCATTTAACATTTAACATAAAAATGTCATGGGGCTCTGGAGATGAGTTGGGAGATAAAGAGCTTGGCATCTTTCAGCCTTCTGCAGTCTGCTTCACCGTTTAGATGCACACATTGCTTACATTTCCTCATTTGTTTAGACCAGCACCTGGAGTGGGTCTGAGGACTCGGTGCGATTAGGCCCATAAAGCTTTCAGAGCAAGGGCTGGCTCACAATGAGCAACTTCTAAATCAGTGTTCGCAACCTTACTAATGCATCTACCCCTTATGTTGTGGTCACTCACCCCCCCATCCATAAAATTATTTTCCTTGCTACTTCACACCTGTAAGTTTGCTACTGTATGAATCGTAATGTAAATATTTGATAGGCAGGATGGTCTTAGGCGACCCACATAAAAAGGTCATTCAGCCACTGCTCTAAATGATAGCCACTGTTGCTCCTGGTGGCACACACTCCCAACACTCAAGGAGTTGAGAGGAAGCAGAGTTTGAACCCAGCCTGAGCTACATGGCTAGTTCAGAGCCAGCTAGAGCAGCACACTCACCCTATTTCAGTAAACTAAGCTCAGTGGCAGAACATTGGGTGTTGCAAGAAAGGCTCTGTTAGGGTTGGATCCCCAACTACAAGACAGAAGCTAAGGATGTCTGTGATCTGGGGGCCGGCTGCTCAGTGGCAGAGCATGCCTGAAGCTCTGGCTCTCTCATCGCCAACAAAAGCTGTTATCAATAACCCCAATGGGCGCTTTGCTAATTTCTGACTTCTTTGTTCCTTTTATAAATGACACTGAGAAGAAGTTTCTAGACCTATAGATACTTTCAAAAACCCTGACTCTCAGAAAAATCAGCTGAGAATACGGCCTAGTGGACATGAGTTCAAGGTTCCGACTCCAGTAGGGAGGGAAACTCTGAGCAGTGCATCTGGCTGGTTTCTTATTTCTGCCGAAGGGTGTGGTGTTATTACTGATGGTGTTATTGTTGATAATCGCCCGAGAATCAATTCCCAAATGTGGGATTGTGTGAGGTAAGGGTGTCTGTTAATTGGGATTTTTGAGTGTCCTAAAACTCAGTGAAGCTTAAGAGATCAGAAACTGGATCCCGCTAAGATCCACCTCACTGGTAGGAATGTGTAGGGTTACAGGACAGGCTCTGCGTATCAGTCTACGAGCTCCTGTAGACAGTGGCCTGAAGCTACGCTGGGCCTGGGATTGTGTGGTTCTGATGTAGCCCTCATGCTGTCTCGCTGAGCTGTTGCTCTAGTGGAAGAACTGGAGTCTACAGAAAAAGGGTTTTTGAAAAGACAAACTTGACACTGCCCGCTGTAATCTCGGAATTAGTGGCAGGGGACCTCTGAGAGGCTGCTGTGAACAGTGAGTGGAGCTCAGGGCAGGGGCTGTGCCAGCCAAGCTCCAACCAGTTGTTAGAAGTGTTTTTATCCTTATATTTATTTTGAGAGACCTTCTCACTCTGTAGCCCAGGCTGTCTTCCCACCTCACCCCTCCAAAGGCCGGGATTACAGCACAAGTGAGCCAAGACAATGAGGCCGATGATTTTTTTAAATTTAAAAAATTTTTTTTTGGTCTTCTAGCTTTGTCTCTGCACATTGTCTTATCCCTGTCCACCTCAGTAGAGTTTTTAGATTTTTTTTTTTGTTGCTCCTCCAACAAAGCCAGGTGGCGGATGGTATCTCTGTGGCGGTGAACTCAGTCCACACAGCTTTCGAGCCTGCTTCTGTCATGCGGCTATGAGAAGTCAGTGAGATGTGGCAGAGGGAGGGGCGGGGGGTGGGAAGGGAGGAGGACAGCGCCACACTTAAGCATTTCCTGGCGGGTAGGGTTCAAAAGTTAACAGGAAGGACTGACTGAACGACTGGCTGCCTGGGCCACTCCAGGTCCCTGGGTTCTCAGGTTTGCAGTCAGCTTCCTTCCAATTTGGTGCCCGCGGGGTTGAAAGATCAAGGGCGTGCTCACGGAGGCCACCAGGATGCAAGGCACGGAGCAGGGTCTGCCCTGGGTCCGGTTACCCTACAAGTAATTAATGTTCAGGGGTAATTAGCAAGAAGTGCTTTGATCCCCACCTCCCTTGAGGAGAACAAAGCCCCTTTCTGGAACTGATTAGGTCCTTCCAGGTCCTTTCTGGCGGGATGTCCTTTAACTCCAGGATACCACTGATCGCCATCCATCACTGTTCCCCCAATTGGCTGTTTCCATGAGTGACATTTGACTGGTTTTGACCTGTCTACACCCTGGCCGCTTCCTTTTATAGCCAGATGGTGGGATTTGGGGGTCCTATCTGTGACCCTGGAGGCAAGGCACAGACAGGGGCAGCTATGCATGTTTGAAGTCCAGTCTCTGACTTTGGCCTTATTATGGATGTACTTCTGCTTACCAGCCAGACACTTCAAGCCACTGGCTTGCCTGGGACATTCTGGAAGGAAATAACCCAAAGAGGAGAGTGAGGCACAGCCTGCCCTACAAGATAATTGTTGAAGCCTCCAGCTTCTTAATCCCACCTCTTTTTTTTGGGGGGGGGGGGTCGGGTTTCTCTGTGTAGCCCTGGCTGTCCTGAAACTTGCTCCATAGGCCAGGCTGGCCTCGAACTCAGAGATCTCACCTGCTTTTGCCTCCCAAGTGCTGGGATTAAAGTCACAAGCCACTGTGTTCTTCAAGGACTTTACAGGATGGTTGCAGGATGTGAGAGGAAGTGACAAAGGTCCCATGTCACCTGTGGTTTTTGTTTCTCTTCCCCTTCCTCTGAGAAGATAGGTTAGATACCAGAGGCCTGATCAGTCTGGGTCCTTCGGGTGTGACGCTGTGCTGTCAGTCCCGGAAAAGGCCAGATCATTCCGTCAAAGGGCCAAGAACTTCCTGTGTTGTGCTTGAGTTACAGAGTGATTAAATGAATGAAATATGACTGATGGGGGCGGGGGAGAAGCCGCTGGTATCAGTGGTTCTTCATTGTCAGCCTCTGGTCAGGGCTGTCACATCGGGCAGTGAGGTCTAATGAGGGCCAGTCCTTGGGCTGGGGGCATCAGCTTCATCTGGAAGACTTGTCGAAAGCTAGCAAGACCAGCCTGGGCTCCACAGCAAGCTCAAAGTGACGCACCCTGAATACAAAGCCAAACCGGGTCTCAAAAGAAGAGAGGGCTCAGAGGAACCGAGCTTGATGCTCAGAACCCACGTGGTGGAGGAGAGAATTAACTCCTGCAAGGTGTCCCCTCTCTCTCTCTCTCTCTCTCTCTCTCTCTCTCTCTCTCTCTCTCTCACACACACACACACACACACACACACACACACACACTTTTAGGGCTATCTCAGGTCCTGCCCTTGACTCTGAAAGTTCAGCAGGTTCCCAGTGAGCCCCAGGAATCCCTGCTTCTGAACACTTCCAGATTATTCCAAGCACATGACCAGACATGGTCACTGGCACCACCTGGCTCTGCCACTGATAAGCTGTGCTCTCCTGGTGTAAGTCTAAGCCTCAGTTTATCCATCTGTAAAAGGGGCTAACAGTGTGAGTCTGGCAAGGCTTCTAAGAGTTGTCTGTAAAATATCTTTATTTTAAAAACCACGTGTGGCAATACACACCTTTGGTAGCTTCTGTCCTTAGGAGGTAGAGCAGGGGGACAGTCAGGTGTCTAAAATCATATACATCTAGATTGCAAGTTTAAGGCCAGCCACAAACAAACAGATGAATCAAGGACATAAAACCCTCTTATTAGGCCACTGGTCAAGGGTAGCCGTTCTAGTTCTATGGAGTCTTGTCCTGTAACTACTTGACAACCCTGAACCAGCCTACCCCCAGATTAGTCTCTCATAGAGGACAGCTGTGCACGCCTGTCTGCCCGGCCACCTGCTAGCACTCCTGGGCTCATTCAGAAGGATGAGTTTGAAGCCAGTGTAGGCTACAGAGTAAGATCCCCATCTCCCAAGAATCAAGGAAAGAAAAATAAGAGGGCCCAGGGGAGGCGAGAACTGTCCATCCTTGAATTATCCATGCTTGTTTAAACAGCGCTTATTAATGCTGAGCAGCGTTTTTTTTTTTTTTTTTTTCCCCTTTTGCTGTTGGTCTTCTTCTGGGTTTGGTTTTTTGAGATAGGATCTCACTTAGCCCAGGCTGCCTTCAGATTTCATTTGTAGCCAACTGGCCTTGCACCCATCCCCCCCCCCCCAGCCTCCACCTCCCAAGTGCTGGAATTGTAAGCACATCTCACCACAACCTACCAGTGCAACTTAATTACGGCTTCGCTGGAGGGGGGTGTTGCAGCTGGTCTGGTTTAAGCTGCCTCCTTTTATCCCTTCCTACTCTAGTAGAAACAGCCCCAGGCTCTTTAGCAGGGAGTGTAGCTATTTCTTCAGAATGTGCCCCTGGCAGGCAGCTGAGACCACAAGCTGCTTTGCCACTAGGTCAAGGTCTGAGGAGAAGGTGTCAGAGTCAAGAGTGCCAGCTGTCTAACCCCTTGCCTTTCCCTAGCAGCAAGACAGACCTTGTGAAAGCCCCCTGAGGCAGCGACCCCCTGGCAGGCACTGGGGGCTCCCACTGCAGCACTGGAGCCACTGGCCTGCACGGGGAGCCCAGGTGGGCAGAGAAGGCAGGCGAAGAATCTGGGAGATGCTTATTTGGTAGAGTGCTTGCTGTGCAAGCGTGAGAGCCTGAGTTTGTACTCTAGAAGCCATGCAGAAAGCTGTACACAGCAGTGGATGCCTTTGACTCCAGCGCTGGCCTGCTCCCGGAGGCTAAGACACACGAAAGCCTGGGGCTCACCCCTTTAATGGAATCTGTGAGCTCGAGGCTGTAAAATGAAGCTGAGAGCAATTGATAGAGGCTCTTCAATCAGTTGTTCCCACACTGTGACAAAAGTTTACCTGGGGAGATGTGTACTCATCTCAGATAGGGAACCCATGGCAGACCAAAGTTTGTCCTTTCCAGGTGTCTCAGTTGATCTCCCAGGCAGTGTGGCTGGTTTCCTTGCAGCTTGGCTTGTCTGGGAGTCTTTCTTCTGAGGGACACTCTGCTTTTATTGTGGACTCTGGTTAGTTTCAGGGACTTCCTGAAGCTTTTGTTTTGTTTTCTTTTGTTTTGAGTCATTTACCTTCCTTGCTTAGGGAGTTTCCTGCGGGATGGAGTGGAATTTTTTTATTTGTTTTTAATTTTTCATTTTATGTGTTTGGGTGTTCCCTGCATGTCTGTAGTCACACTGTGTGCATGCAGTGCCCTTGGCGGCCAGAAGAGGGCAAAGCATCCCTAGGATTGAAGTTACTGATGGTCATGAGCCTCCCTGTGGGTGCTGGCCCTCTGGAAGATCAACCAGTCCTAACCACTGAGCCATCTCTCCAGTCCCTAGGATGAGTTCTTTTAATCTCTGCTTAGGAAACAAACCTCTGTTCGTAAAACTGTTAAGCAATACTCAATCCCTTCTTCTAGCCCCTACTTTTTTTTGGGGGGGGGGGCGGGCTGACGGGGTCTCTTCCACAATGATCCTTGAGCCTTGCAGGGGTGACTGTAGACCTATGGCAAAGAAATAGGCCACCATGTCACAGTAGCAGTCACTTGTTCTCAGGATCTTCACCAGTGCCTGCGTTGAGACTGATACGAGTGAATGCGTGTAAACACACATTCAGAAGGCAGTTTGACAGGCACATCACACCCATCTGGAAAAACCGCAGGAGTTGCTTACCCATTGGGACCTCTGACCTCCCAAACCACAGGTTCTGGCTTACAGTACCAGGCTTACCCTCCCTCTCGGGGAACAGGTCTTAAATCCAATGGGAAGGCTGTCGATCACCCATGGTAGCTGAGCCTCTACTGTACAAGCAGGTGCATCCTGCCTTGTATGTTGGTGTTTTAACACACAGGATCCATAGCCAAGCAGAAATGGTGGCAGTTTTCCCATCAGCCACCAGCATTATGGTGGCACTATGAAAGCCACGCAACAGAGTGGGAGTTTCAAGTTCAGTCCTAGCTTAAAGTCTTCATGTCGTAGAGTCAAAGCGTGCCCACGTGGTGTCTTTAGCAATAATGCCTTACCGGCTAGTTTTGGCTTACGACCAACTACAGTAGCAATACCCTTTATGGTTTGTGGGGCCTCAGGGGTTTCTCCGGCTGATGACACAATGGGAGGTAGCCTGCCACTGGCACTGGTGGCTTTCTCTTTCTTTCTTTCTTTCATTCATTCATTCATTCATTCATTGGCACTGGTGTTTTCATCCAATAACCTTATATCCTCTGGGAGTGTCTTTTCCCACCACTGTAGAGTACTGTTTAGATTTATTAAACTCTTTAGCTGTTGTTTAATAACCCATTATTTTTTCTTTCAATTAACCCATCCCCAGTTAGCTTGTAATATTGTAAACTGAAAGTACCTGGCTGTTTTCAGCCCTGTTCTGTTTGTGATATGGCTACCTTTGCTGCCCATAACTAACACTGAGTTGGGTGATGCCCTTAGTCATGGCTTCCCCTATTGCTCGCTTGCATGGAAATACTTCTAAGAGGCCTGAGGCCAAATTTGCACCCCTCATTTATTTATTGGTATAGGCCTACCTACCTTCCAATCTCTCATGGGACAGGTTGTTATGTGCGTGTCTCTTCAGATCATCCATTTGTTGAGCCATAACCATAGACAGGCCTCAGATTTGTGTGTGTGTGTGTGTGTGTGTGTGTGTGTGTGTGTGTGTGTGTGTGGCGGGGTGGGGGGGGTTTCAAGACAGGGTTTTTCTGTGTAGCTTTGAAACCTGTCCTGGAACTTACTCTGTATACCAGGCTGGCCTCAAACTCACAGAGACATGCCTGCTTCTGCCTCCTGCGTGTGGGGATTAAAGGCGTGCACCACCACCACCACCAGCCCCTCCTCCCCACCCAGCATATAAACTGTCAGAATGTGTCACAGGGGTGACAGCAGCCTCAGCTACTTTCCAACCTGTGTTGGATCCCTTTTGACCAGACTTTATGTGGGCCCGGTGGGCAATTTCCAATGGTACTGAGGGGAAATGACCCGTACCCTGGTAAGGGCATCGGCTTCCTAATTTCCTGGGGGACTTAATGGGCTGTGGGCTGCCACGTGGAAAACTACCACAGCTTCCTATTGAACTCCGTGGAATATATTTCTGTCCACATTTGTTGCCCCTATAGAGTCCCACCTGCCAGTCCTCTTCCTAGGGGCCCTCCGTAAAGAGAGGCCTCTATGTAAAACCCGACTGTCAATACAGACTGTTACAGGCCAAGTCTCATGGATGATTGCTATCCATACTGCTCTTAACTCAGCTCCTTGGCTAGTTCTGCCTTCTCCTCTTTCCAGCCGCATGGTTTCTGGGTTGATGTGTATTGGTATAGCTACCTAGTCTTGTTTGGTGTGTCTCCGAATGCCATCTGTGTTGAAGGCACCTACATGGGTGGCTGGTATCCCTTCCAGTACTTTGACTGGTTTAGCTGCTGGTTCCCTTACTGGGGGTGGGCTTCTAGGTGGCTTTAAAGGACACTGGCCCTGGGAGAGGCCACGTGGCATTGGGGATGGGGCTGGTAGACACCACGCCTCTTTATTGTGAGTGTGTGTGTTTCCTTTGTAGACTTTGATTCTGTGCTACACCTGAAAGGGGATTGGCGGGGAGGCTTTCAGTACAGCCTTTATTGTGAGGCTGTTTCACTCTCTCTGGGGTGGGCCTGGTAATAGATCCCATCATTGTAATGCTTCATATACTGTTCACAGTTGCTGTCCTGTGCTGTGCACCCAGCTCCTGCTCCTCTCCATGACTGAGACCAGACCCTTCCTGGAACCATTCGCTCAGCCCCCCTTTGCTGTAGCCTCCAGCCTTCTGATCTTCTGGTGACTTCTAATAGGAAGGGGCACTGGGGTAGTGGGGCACACAGCTGTTTAGCCTCTTGAGCCTTTCTGTCCAATCCTCACAGTATCTTTCTCCCCACCCCACCCCTTCTTTTGAGACAGGGTTTCTCTGTGTAGCTTTTGAAGAACTTGCTCTGTAGACCAGGCTGGCCTCAAACTCACAGAGATCTGCCTGCCTCTGCCTCCTGAGTGCTGGATTAAAGGCCTGCACCACCACCACCCAGCTAGCTCAAGCTATTCTTGAACTCTTATTTGTTTCTTGTTTGCCCCTTTATTTTTATCGGATGGATATGAGTGTTTTGCCTGCATGTGTGTCCATATGGGCACCATATGTGTGCAGTGTACCCATCTGTAACTGAAGTTATAGATGATTGTGAGCCGTGGTGTGGGTGCTTGACTTTGAACCTGGGCCCCCAGAAGAACAAGTGCTCTTAATTGCTAAGCTGTCCCCAGAAGCACCGCTCCCCCTCCTTTTGAGAAGTTTTTCCTGTGCAGCCCTGGCTAGTCTGACATATAGCCCAGGCTCACCTTGAACTCACATAATTCTTCTGCATCTGCCTACTATATGCTTTGACGTCACCATGCCTGGCTTAGTGCACCTCCTCTTCCTATTGCCAAACTGGGAATGGGTTTTTGGAGGCATTCAAGTTCCAAGAGTTAGGATGAGAGCCCAGGTCTTTAACCAGATAGGCAGGCCCTGGCACCACATGCCCTTGCATTAATTAGCTTGTATCTCCTGGTGAATCTTGGTAGCTAGAACTCCATCACTGCTGCTGTGAACCTTGCTAGTGGGGTAGACGCAGGCAGTAGTGTGTGTGTGTGTGTGTGTGTGTGTGTGTGTGTGTCTGAAGTTTCAACTGCTGGCTTGTGTAGGTTAAATGTTCAATGTATGAATGTCCATCCCATTGCGGCAAACATTGGGGCTTATTTTGGAATATAATCGGGTCTTATTTATGGGCTTTTGTATTTGTGGAAATCGTTTGTTATCAACTTGTCTGTAGTAGCCTCTTTACAATACTCACAGTGCTCATCCGGTCCTTTGCTGGTATACACATGAAGAGCATGGAGGAAATAAATGTCAAGTCACCTGACTGTGCTCGTTCCCAGCTGAGGTCTTGCAGGGTTTTCTCTCTCAAACTGGAAGACTGTGTCCTTTTATTGTTTAAGTTGCCCCCAAGTGCAGTGCTGCAAAGCTGTCGTCGTTCTGGGGCACAGGTTGTGACATGCAGAGAAAGTACGAGTCAGATGAGTTTCCTTCAGGCCTTGGAGTCAATGGTAATGAGTCAGCCATATCTTTAAACAGAAATACATTTTAACAAGCTTTAACTATATTGATTGATTGAATGATGGGGGAAGGTGTGACCAGAGACTGGAAGGCACATAGCCCCATGTCTCCCATGGGAGCATTAGGGTTCCCAGTCACTTTCCAGTTTGTTGGACAGTGAACAGGTGTCTTACACTGTAAAGGCTCCTGGGTGAAGAAAGTCCGCTTTATTCTTTGTCTTCTTGAAGCCTATAGGTTGCCGCAGACACAGATGAGCGTATGCTTAGCCAGTTGGGTTAGGGCCATGTGGGAGCAACATGTACTTCTGGTAATGGTGGTGTGAGGGACTGGTTGTGACTGTGTGTGTGTGTGTGTGTGTGTGTGTGTGTGTGTGTGTGTGTGTGTGTGTGTGTGAAGGACCTGGAAATGAAGGCTTAGAGGGTTGGGCTTTGGGCTGACACTGACGTAGGTGAGTCTGGCAGGGTCTGTGAATATTGGAAGTCATGGAAAAGAATTACATGTGGTGCTGAGCATCTGAGGGATTCATTGAAAGATTTCTTTTCGGAGGGATGGGTTTTCTTAATTGTGATTGCACAAATGTTAACACCCTGTGCATGGGTAGATGGCTCAGTCGGTGAAGTGCTTGTGTTTCGATTCATTCTAACTTATTTTCAAATTTGCACTTGGAGGTGCTTACACACAGTGTTGTGCCACCATCCATCCCTGTGACATTTTCTTCCACACAGATAGAAACACTGCACTGTGACAACTTCTCTCTCCGTTTTTCCTGCAACTCCTCCTCAGTTAAACTTCTTGACGACTGAGGTCGATTTAAAAGTGGGGGCACCAGGAAGCAAGCTGGAAGTTTAGGAGGGTGTGGCTAAAGGGGTAGCTTGGCTGAGAGTAGTAGCCATGCCAATAGAAACCAATAAAAACACTATAGAATGAAAATATATACATGCATGCATACATACATAAGACAGGCTTTTTCTGTGTAGCCTTGATTGTCCTGGCTGGTTTTCTGGAACTGGCTCTGTAGACCAGACTGGCCTCTAACTCACAGAGATCCACCTGCCTCTGCTTCCCAAGTGCTGGGATTAAAGGTGTGCACCACTACACCTGGCCATGGGTGTATTTTCAGGGGAGAAAGCAGCATGGATGATTCAGCAGTTGGGCAAAGAGAAATGTCAGAGATGTCTCCCAGGTGTCCCATTTATCATGGCAGGGGGACTTGGGGTCCATGCCCGGTCTTCGCCCTGGAAACTGGGCCATAATGATTTCCGGCATCCTGATCTTGGTTTACCCCGTTTGCTTCCGGTCTCAGTCCCCCTAGGTCTCATCTGTCTTACTCGAGTTTCTCCCTCCCACCCCCGTGTTAGTTCATCGGGGCCACAAGAAGCAGAGCACCTTGGACTCTGGCTTAAAAAACAGCCCCTTGTTATTCTTCCTGGAGGCCCGAGGCCCCACTTGTAGCTCACTAGTCTTAGAAGCTCCCAGAGGTCCCTTGCTTTCCGTTTCCTTACCTGCCTCCATCTTTGCATCTTTCCCAGATACAAATCTCTGCAGTCCACCCAGCCTGACTCCCCCCACCTCCCAAGCTGCACTTCACCTAGCCTTACTTGGATCCCTACTACAACCTTTCCAGCATCACCAGAGGGCTCCCCTGTCCTTGGGTTTATTGTTAGGCTCAGTGAGTTGGAAGCACCCATAGGAAATGGGAAGGTGGTAGAAGACCAAGCTAGGGAGATTTGTTCCCTCAGCTTCCTCCTTGTGGGATCACTGTTGCTGACTGACTGTAGTCAGTGAAGGCCACTGTCTACTGTAGCCTTTCCAACTCATATCTGATAACAGCTCCATTCATGTTCACCTCCTACCAAGGTCATGATGGACACACTGATCCGATTTCTTTTCTACGTAGTCTTTGGTGTTATAATCTACACTTTTATCGACCGTGATGATGCCTGCCCTAGGGCTAGCTGGTTCTGTGTTGAGACAATGTCTCACTCAGTAGTATAGGCTGAGATGTCAGTGTAGCCAGGCAGGCCTCAGACTTACAGCAGTCCTCTGGCCTTTGCCTCTACTAGCCTTTTGACACTAGAGATTGTCTTATTAACTCCCCTGTTGCGGTTTAATAAAGATCAGGATAAACAAATAGGCCGAATAGATGTTTATTCAGGGAGAAATAACTTACAACCTAGACAGATGAACACTACACCAGCAAGTTCCACCATTGCTCTCCTCTCCTCGTCCGGCCAGCAAGAGAGCATTCCCGGCTCCTCCTCAGACCTCCTTCCACAGGTCACTTCTGTCCCTGGCTCCACCCCCAATGGGCATGCTCAGTGCCACAGAAGGAGACAAAGTGAATATCCCACTACACCCCCCCCCCTCATCAATTATTTGATTTTTGGTTTTTTGAAGTGGGGTCTGGCTAAAAAGCCCCAGCTGCCCTAAAACTCAATATGTAGACCTGGCTGACCTCAAACTCACAGGAATCTGGCTGCCTCTATAGACAGAAGTTTCTGTCCTGCTCTGCCCCATAGCCCTTTAGTCCCAAATAAACACACAGAGGCTTATATTAATTATAAATACCTTGACCTATTGCTCAGGCTTCTTATCGGCTAGTCCTATCTTATTAACTCATTTCTATTAATTTGTGTATCACCATATGGTCTTACCTCACCAGAGAATGCCTGAACACTCCACCTCCCTGGCAGCTACATGGAATCTTCTCAACCTTTCTATTACCTTTCTCTATCCCTGTTTGGATTTTTGAGCCTGGTTAAATCTTGCCTCTCTATTGGCCAAAACAGCTTTATTCATCAACCAATAAGAGAAACATATTCACAGCACACAGAAGGACATCCCCCAGCATGCCTCTGCCTTCCAAGTGCTAGGATTAAAGCCCACTACTCCTGAGTATTTTATTTTAGTTGGAGGCAGGATCTCACTCTGTAACCCTGGCTGGTCTTGAACACACAGAAACCTGCTTGCTGACATTAAAGGAATTCATCACTGTGCTTGATTCATCATCCATTTTGTATCTGGTGAATCCAGATCCGTCCGTCTCCCCCCCCCCCCCCAGATACCAAGAGCCTGGGAAATAATTGTTGAATGAATGAATTCAATAGCAAAATTTCCAGAAGTTTCTAAAGACAAAGTTTTAGCCACTTAGTTTCATCTCTTTGTCCTCTTTCACTTGCTCATCAAATGCTTGAGTCTTACTGTGACCTTACAGACTTCTGTCTTGCACTTTTGTGTCTCAGTCCTAGTGAGCTGAAAAAAAAAAAAAAAAACTAACTGAACGAGAATGAGAATGGGTGGGGTGGGGGAACTGGAGAGATGGCTCAGCTGTTAAGAACACGAGCTGATCTTCCAGAGGTCCTGAGTTCAAGTCCCAGGAACCACACGACAGCTCACGACCATCTGTAATGAGATCTGGTGCCCTCTTCTGGCCTGCAAGGATACATGCAGACACTATACTGTATACATAATAAATAAATGAATCTTTCAAAAAGAAAAAAGAACGAAGAGTGTTAGTATTCAAGTGTCTGTACAGGCCTGCCCTTGGGGTTCTGACGGGATACAGTCTCAGCTGCAGCCACTAAGAGCACCACCTGTGCACATTCACTATGTTCCCTTTAAAAGGGCCCTGCCCACCTCCCTTCTCTCTCCCCCTCTTTCCTTTCTTTGCTCTCCCCTCAGCTCCTATCTCCAGAGGCTAGCCTACCCCCTTTTTATGATCCCTTTCCCTAATTTAAAAAAAAAAAAAAAAAAAAAAACCTCTGCTGGGACCCTGTCCCGTGGTGTCGTTCTCTCCAGCGCCACTTTTCTTAAATTACAATAAAGAAGACCCCAACACTCTCTTGGCCCCTTTGTTCCTCAGATTGAGGCAGCCCCCTCCATCTTCCTCAACCTGGGAAGACCTTGCCATGCTGGCATTTATCAGCGTTTATTTGTGTCCTTTAGAAACACGTCATTGGAACCTTAAGACAGCCCTTAGCTGCGATACCCTGCAATTAAAGTCTGTAGCCAAGGATGTCACTCTGAGCCTGATAACCTGCTCAGCTCTGTTAATAACGCCTCAGACATGTTCTTGGAAAGCAGTCGAGATATTAGGGGCCGGTGCCTTTGGTGAAGCCATTAGAAAGTCTGGCAGGCACTAAGCGATCTTTTGTCTGTTGCTGCTGTTCTATTTCCAGAACAATGACCAGTCCCGAACACTTCTGTCATCAGATGCCATCATATATTGCCAGTGAGCTTTCCTCCCTCCCTCCCCTCCCTCCCTCTCTGTCCTCCTTTCTCCTCCTCCTTTCTAATTTGTCATTGTTACGAATGTTTGGATACATAATGCCTTTAGGTAACTCATCCTTCCAATTTAGGAAATACGGAAAATAAAAAGGGCAAGGCTTGGTGACAACAGGTGAAATGTTTTTAATTTCTGGTGCTGAGGTAGAATGCTGAGTGTTCCTGACTGGGGTGAGGGAACCTTTACTTGCATGCAAAGAAAGTAGGTGAGGTTTGGAAGCAAAGAAGTCAGGAAATCCAGGTCATATGTGGGAAGCCTGGGGAGGTTCAGAGCTGTAACATGAGCCCCTGTTTCAAAGGAAAAAAAAAAAAAATACAAAAGGAACGGTTGGTTGTTGGTTCAGGCTAGCCTTAAAACTTACTGTGTGTCGTAAACTGGCCCCTCCCAAATGCAGGGATCACAGCCCTGTGCCACCACTAACTTAACTGACTAGCTTTCATTTAACCTAATGAATCCAAATTTCTTTTTTAGGCCGAATTCCTTTACCTGGTTGTTAAAAGACACTTGGCTTTCTTACCACAGTAGTTTTTAAATGATATTTTTTTTTAATTTTTATTTTATGTGTGAGTGTTTTGTCTCTGTATGCTTAGTGTTGATGTCTGGTTGGGTGCCCCAGGAGGTCAGAAGAGGGCCTCAGATCCCCTAGGACTGGGGTTAAAGACAGTTGTGAGCGACATGTGGTGCTGTGAACCGAACCCAGGTCTAAATGTCCTTCGAAGACCGGCCGATAAGACTGTTCAGTGGGTAAAGGCACCGGGGGTTTCCTCTGAGACCTGTGTGGCGGGAGAGGACTGACTCCCCCAAGTTGTCCTCTAATTTCCACACCATGGCATGCTTGTACCTACAAGCAAAGTAAGTAAATAATAAAATTTGATGCCATTTCTGTTCTTTTTCTTTTTCTTTTTTTTTCCTTTCTCCCCCCCCCCCCCTTTTTTTCATTTCCAAGACAGTGTTTCTCTGTATTGCTTTGGAGCCTGTTCTACAACTTGCTCTGTGGACCAGGCTAGTCTGGAGCTCACAGAGATCTGGTGCCTCTGCCTCCCTCGTACTGGGATTAAAGGTGTGCAGCCCTCAGCACCGGCTCTTTTTTCATAATCAACTCTTTATTATTAGGACAAGCCTGCTATCATCACTGTCATCACTTTGAATTATCTTGAATATAATATTCTGGCTTATATTGATCAAAACTCTACTGAGAAAAATTCATGCTAAACAGCAGTTCTGGTTTGCAAAAGAGGCTTTGTCTCTGCACCTGTTTTTACATCTTTTGTCTGCCAGTTCAGCCACCTTTTAAAGTACTTTGGTGGCTCACATACCTGTACTCTACTGTTGGGAGGTTGAGGCAGGAGGATTTCTATGAGTCCCAGGCCAGCCTGGACTAAAGTGTGAAACCTGTCTCATAAGCTTAAAATAAAGAAAAAAATTAAAATCTCAGTGTAGTGGTACACAGCATGACAACTTTAATCTCAATGGGCAAATAGAGGTGGATTTCTAAGTACCAAGTCAGCCAGGCCTACATAGTGAGAACTCTTAAAAAAGAAAATGAAGGAAAGATTATGAATTTGGCTTAATGACCTCGATGCCTGAATTTGGTCAAATGTTTTCTGTACTTTTGCTTGTTTGTTTCCGGTTTGGGATTTTCATGTTTGGGAGATGCAAATTGGCTCCGTGGAGCCATTTTTTAAACATGTAGAACAAGGATGGTAAACTAGAGAAAGGAAAAAGAATGGTGAATTAAGGGGCTCATGGTTAGAACTGTATATACTCTTCCACCCCTTCAAGCACCCCCTTCTGAACCCTGGCTGCCCTGGAACTCGCTCTGTAGACCAGGCTGGCCTCAAACTCAGAGAGCCACCTGCCTCTGCCTTGGGAGTGCCAGGACTAAAGGTGTGCACAGCCACCGCCCCCACCCACTTTCTGATGGAGAGTATTCCAGATAGTTAGCCTCCTGCCGTGATGACTTGTGGAGCTCTTTGGGAAGAGGTTGGTTTCAAATGGCCGCCTGCAGTCCCAGTGAGATTACTTTTCAGGGCAGGGCCTAGATCACATGGGGGAGTTGACAGATCCATGGGGAAATGGCCACACCCTAGGAGAGCAAAGAAGGTCTATTCAGAGCCTGGCTAGGTTTATCTTCATCTCTGTTTACTTTTTTTTTTTCCTTTTCATTTTGGCCAGTTTAGCTTACCAAGGAAAACATGGCTAATGAAAAAGATAGGCAAGATAGGCATATACATATGCTTAAGCGGTTTCTTTTCTTTCTTTTTGTTTTCTTTTTTTTTTTTTCTTTTTTTTTTTTTTTTTTTTTTTTTTTTTTTTTTTTTTGAGACAAGGTTTCTTTGTGTAGATCTAGCTGTCCTGGAACTCACTCTGTAGACCAGACTGGCCTTGAACCCACAGAGATCTACCTGCCTCTGCCTCCAGAGTGCTGGGATAAAAGGCATGGGCCACCAATGCCCAGCCAGCAGATTCTTTTCTTGAGGCAGCACCTCTGACTGAACCCGGTGCTTGCAGATCCAGTCAGCTAACTCAGATGGCCAGCAACTCCGGGTTCCTATCTCTTTCTCCTCCTGCATGCCAACACACTCTGATTTTTACTTAGTGAATGATCAAAATATATAAGTTAAAGAGGAGAGAACATGACTGGTCCCAGATTTCAGAACCAAATGAATGTGAGACAAAACAAAAGAAATAGGAAAGGACACGACTGTTCCTAGGTGTGGCAGGGGAGAAAAAGCAGAGCATAGCCAGACGCAAGGGACATCTGGGAGAGTCCAGGGTAGACACGACCTGGAGCTCAAGGAGGAGAGCTAAACCAGGGTGACCAAGTACTTGGATTATGTAGGGAAGGGTAGCTGGGGGAAGTACAGCCCAGCCCCTGGTTAGAGAAACTTTAAGAGGGTGAAGTGTGCCAGCCAGAAATGCCCTGTTATGCGGGCAGACTGAGGGGTGCTGGGAGAACCTGGCTGCCGGTGTCCTCCGTGATTTGTCGGAAGTTTGAGACCTAACACTTAGGTTCTGGGAATCAAACTCAGGTCTTCATGGCTACACAGCGGGCACTTGGCTAATTCATCTCCTCAGCCCATATTTCTTTGAGGCAGGGTCACGTGTAACTAGGTAGACCTGAACTCAGTGTGCAACCTAAGTTGACGTTAATTCTCCTGCCTCCACATCCCAAGTGCTAGTTTGACAGGTGCAAGCCGTGACTGGCACAGAGATATTTATTTAGGTTTTGTTTCTCTGTTTTTTTTAGAGGATAGTTTCATCCTGTAGCTTAGGCTGGCCTAAAACTCACTCTGTATAGCATAGGCAAGCTCCAAATTCCTGTGATCCTATTCCTTGAGCCTCTTGAGTAGTGGGATTACAGACAGGAGCTGTCGAACCAACAGAAAAGAACTTTAAAATCAAAAACACTTGCTGGCTGATGGTGGGCATGCCTTTAATCCTATCACTTGGGAGGCAGAGACAGGCTGATCTACAGAACAAGTTCCAGAACAGCCAGGGTTACATAGAGAAATCCCAACCGGGGCTCGGGTTGGGGGTGGGGTGGGGAGTTAGGAGGGTCACAAACGTTTTGACTAATATAGGCCAGTCAGTGCTGGGGCTCAATGCATGTAGAACCCCTCAGTTTCCACTGGGGGTGGATTAAGCTGCGTGTGTGCACATACTCACTGTATTAGGGATCAAATCATGGTAGATAGAGTACTCACTCCTTCCCTAACTTCGACCTCCAGCTTCTAGGAGAACCTACTTCTCTGATCCAAATTGCATGAACATTTATACTTAATGTGGGGCTTGGTGGGGAGATAAATAACCCATGCACTCAAGAATGTGAAGCAGGAGAGTTTAGAGCACAAGCTCAGAAAAAGCCAGACCCAAAAAGTAACCAGAGCAAAGTAACCCAGACCCAAAAAGATGAATATAATATGAACTTACTCATGAGTGGCTATTAGACATAAAGCAAAAGACAACCAGCCTACAGATCATAACCCCAGAGAACCTAGGTAACAAAGAGGACCCTAAGGAAGACATACATGGATCCACCTAGGAAGGGGGAAAAGGATAGAATCTACTGAGTAAATTGGGAGCATGGGGGTAGGGAGGAGGGTAGAAGGGGAGTTCGAATGGGGGGAAACATAGAGCTCAACTTTAAAAAAAAAAAAAAGAGCACATGCTCAGGAGTAGTAAGATGGCTCAGTAGGTAAGGGTGACTGCCTTCAAACTGGACCTTTAATCAGAACACTGGGGAGGCAGAGGCAGGAGGATCTCTGAGTTCAAGGCTAGCTAGCCATGCTACACAGAGAAACCCTGTCTCCAAATAAGATAAAGAAGTAAAACAAAGTGGGAGGTGCCTGCCGTCAAGCCTACAGGCTGAATTTGATCCCTGTGCTCCAGCTTCACAGGTGGAAGAACCAACCCATCCCCACAGTCTGTCTCTTACCTCCTCCAGGTGTGCAATACTGAAGGTTCATGACCCGATACCACACATTAGTAAAATGCAACAAAAACTTAAAAAAGAACAAATCTAAATTCAGCCTGAACTAAGTAGCAACTTCCAGGGCAATAGGAGCTACTCAGTGAAACCCTGTTTCAAAAAGGAAGAAAAGTAACTTTCAAAAAAGATTTCTTTTATTTCATGTGTGTGTGTTGCCTGCCTGTATGTTGGTGTACAGTGTGCATGCCCCATGCCTGTGGAAACATTGGATCTGACCCCCCTGGAGTAAAGCACCCCATTGCATACACTTTTGAAAGATGCCATGTGGGTGCTGGGAACTGAGCCCATGTCTTCTGCAAGAGCAGCCAGTGCTCTCGATTATTGAGCCATCTCTCCAGCCCCTAAAAGTGACTTTGAAAGTCAGGACTGGTTTTTGTGTTGTGATAGAGGATGGGAAACCATCTCTTAAGTCAGTGCCAGTCATCTGCTAAATTAGTTAATTTTTTTTTTTTCTGGAGACAGCCCTGGCTGTCCTGGAACTCACTCTGTAGACCAGGCTGACCTTGAATTCATGGAGATCAGCCTGCCTCTGCCTCCCTAGTGCTAGGACTAAAGGCCTGTGCCAGCACAGCCCAGCTATAAATTGTTTAAACATCTTGTTACATAGTCTCAAGTCTTTCACTACATGTAAATATAAGTTGATTTTGTTAAAGTGAAGAGGCACAATTAGGAAGGGAGCCTCAATTTAAAAGAAAGCTCAGACCCGGCAGCGGTGGCGCACACCTTTAATCCCAGCACTTGGGAGGCAGAGGCAGGCGGATCTCTGTGAGTTCAAGCCCAGCCTGGTCTACAGAGCAAATTCCAAAACAGGTTCCAAAGTACACCGAGAAACCCTGTCTCAAAAAAACCAAGAAAACTGGGGGGGGGGGGGGGGGGGAGGGGAAAGAAAGCTCAGACAATCGAGAATACCCACATGATAAATATATGTGGTTTTTAAATGCTGTGAAATGTGTCTTGAGGGGGTAAATAAAAAGCAATTAAGTAACATTAGTAATTTAACTGAAGTTTCTGAAGCATTGGTTTGTCAAAATGAGGATCTTCTAACCAGTTTTACCAGGTAGTCATCCTAGACTCCTAAGTTGGTGTGGGACAAGATTCACAAATGCCTTTCATTTCCCTTATATATTAAGAATCACTTTCCAAAATACCTTTTGCTAGGCAGGCATGGTGGTACAGGCCTGTAATCCTGGTACTGGGATATTTGAGGCAAGAGGATTATTAGTTTGAGGTTAGCCCAGACAACATAGCAAAACAGTTTCCTGTTACAATTCATTGAGCAAAGATTATTGAAGAGAGGCAAATAGTAAAATAACAGTAAAACAACTAAAGCATGCATTCTTTATTGCCGCTGAGCGTAGCTGACACCTTGCATCAGGGAGTAGTCCTCTGTGAACAAGCTCTGTCCTTTCTGTTTGTTTTAACAGATAATGTTCACAGATGGTGTTCACTGGCTCAGGAGGGTACCAGCAACTCATTGCAATTGGCCCCCAAACTCTATTCTTTTCCTGTAACCTTTGGGATATGGACACAAAGGAAGGGCCCTTACCCTGGGGAGGGCCTCTCCTCCATTAGCTGTCAGCAGAGTCCTGGTGAAAGGTGGATACATCCCCAGTCTGACTTCCCTCTGCCCATTTCCAGAAGCGGGCGAGTTGATTGGGAATGGACATTAGGGCTTAGAGTATGGTGAGTGGTAGAATACTTGGTTACCAGGAGTGAGACTCTGGGTTCTATTTTGGAGAATAATAACAACCACATAACAAAAGAAGGGTCACTCCACATTTTTTATTATTATTATTATTGTTATTATTGTTATTATGCTCTCCACACCTTTAATTCATTATTAAACAAACCCAATGCCTTGGGCCTTAAGACTGCATAAAAGGAGATGAAACTTTGGTTTATAGCTCTGGAAGTAGATGGAAAGGCATAAGACTGGAGGGGCCAGGGTACGTCTACTTCACTGAGTGTGTGCATAGCTATCATGCATGAACCAATTTAAATACATATAGTAAAATGAAAGAGTGGGCCCATAAGAGCACAGTGTTCTAAAAGCTGTGAGATCTCAGAAACGTCTACCTGTAGGATGGCTGGCAGAGCCTTGTGAGAATGGCGAAGGTGACCTTACCATTGCCATCCCGTTTGGTTACTGTTGTTTCTTGGGACAGGATCTCATGTAACCCAGGCTAACATGGAACTTACCAGATAGCTTCTACTGGCCTCCAGTGTTTTCAATTCTCCCTCCTCGGCCTCAAAGGTTATGGGGTTTTGTTTTTTAATAATTATTTATTTGAGACAAGGTCTCATTATGTAGTTCTAGATTGGCCTGGAATGATGGGTAGACTAGGCTGTCTTAAAACTCACAGAAATCCACCTGCCTCTGCGTTCAGGGCTAAGATTAAAGGCATGATCTAACATGCCCAGTTGATATATACTATTAATTTTGATGCAAGCTATTGCTCATGTGTTCAGGTTTTCCTTGAATTGTAGCCAAATCTGACCTTGAATTTGTCATCCTCCTGCCTCAGCCTCCCAAATAATTAGGATTCAAGCTCAACTTATTTATTTATTTATTTATTTATTTATTTATTTATTTATTTATTTTTGAGGCGGGGTTTCTCTGTGTAGCTTTGGAGGCTGTCCTAGAACTTGCTCTGTAGACCAGGCTGGCTTTGAACTCAGAGATCCGCCTGCCTCGCCTCCCAAGTGCTGGGATTTTTAGGCGTGTGCCACAGACGCCCAGCTCAAGCTCAATTTAAATGATATATTTTGCCCACACCTTTCTGTAGCTTGTTTTATAAAGAACCGTCACAAATCTCAGACGTGCAGGTCCCGCCTCTGCATTGTATTCTAGGTTGTGAGTATATTGCCATTCATATAGGGCTACCTCCCCTTTTGATGTGTTTCTTCTTATCTTTTCACTTGCCTTTTCCCAACCCGAGGAGGAGACTAAATCTGGGTAGAACTAGGGAACATTCCTGAGGTCTCAAGGTCTGATAGATACCAATAGAATATTTAGTGACGCCCAAAGAGAAAGAGAGAAAGTGGGTGGTTCCTGTGACCGGGCAAGACTTGGCATCCAGGTGGGGGTTTTTGTTTTTGTTTATGTTTTAATTACGAGTTGAAAGCTCTGCCTGGGTGCCGTCAACCTTGAGGACTTTGTAAGAACAGAAGGAAGTTCTGGCTTTGTGGAGCAGGGTGAGTGCTCAGTTCTTCAGGGTCAAGAACAACCAAAGCTCAGAGGAAGCGATACAATTTAAGGTGGCATTCTGCTGGGTAAGGGTTGTCATGATGTCTACAGTATACAGTCTGGAACTCTATCAACAGAAAACAGATGTTGGATAATTGCACCAGTTAGCAAAAGGAAACTGGGTTGAGAGAGATAGAGAAGATGTGCCTGAAAGTACGAGGAGAGGATCCCCAAGAAGCTTGTGGACTGTGGCTGGCAGGTACTTTCTTATGTTTAGATGACCCAGCGCAGGAATTACTTGGTTTTTGTCTCCCCTGGAAAGAGCAGACATCAGGCCAGCTTCCTCACTGCACCTGTCCCCCTTGGCATTGCATTTAAACTGAGAATTCATAATTTATAAAAATCTAAGTGGGATTGGGTTGTTTTAACAGACACCTGGAATTCTCAACTTGAGAGGTTGAGGCAGTAGGAATCGTGAGTTTGAAACCAACGTAGGTTACATCGAAAGAGCTTATGCCAGCCAAGGTCACATTAAAAAAAAAAAAAAAAAAAAGACTCCATTTTAAAATGAAACAAATCTGGTAAAAGGGTTTTCTTCTTTCTTTGCTTCAGTCAGCATGTCAGTTGGATTGTGACAAACCAGTCTTTTTGCTTGTGTTTGAGACAGGCTCTCACTCTGTAGTATTGGCCAGCCTGGAACTTGCTATGTAAGACTAGGCTGGCCTCGAACTCACAGAGGTTCTCCTGCCTCTGCCTCCTGAGTGCTAAACTGAAAGACATGCACCACCAAAACCTAACAGGTGACAACCAGTGTGTTTGCATTGTCTTCCTTGGGCCAGGATCGGTTGCAATGGAATCCTTTGGCTTTCTAGCAGGATCTCACCTCGACTTCTCCACCTATGCAGTGGGGCTCATCTCGTGGGAGAGTAAACCATGCCTGTCCTCTGACCTCAAGTGAGGTCTTGATGTTAGCACGCTCAGCCCAGTGCTTTCGTGGGGACTTTGTCTGGGTGACGTTAGATAAGGCTTGGCTTCCATGTCCTGCCAAGGCCCCTGCCCTCTCTGAACTGAAGGGATGGTTTTGGTGTTCCCTGCAGCTTGTTTGCCAGCACTTTCCCATCCCCGTTGTTGGTGATAAGAGAACTCTGCCGTTTCACTTATTTAAGTAAAAAAGTGATCTTTTTGGGAGTCCTCAGAGTAAATCAGCCCAAAGACAGGTATACTAAATAGACTTGTGCTGCTGATTCTTTTATTTATTTTACTTTATCTGTGTTGGTGTGAAGGTTTCAGGTCCCCTGGAACTGTGGTTATAGACAGTTGTGAGCTGCCATGTGGGTGCTGGGAATTGAACCCAGATCCTCTGGAAGAACAGTCAGTGCTCTTAACTGCTGAGCCATTGCTCCAGCCCCATGCTTCTGACCCCTGACAAAGATGTGACAAGGAGCGGGTGGGGAAACCTCACTTCCAGAGTACTAGTGATGTATTATGGAGCTTGGATGTCTGTGCCCTAGCAGGTGTGACCAGTGACATAAAAAGAAAAACATTTTCTTCTTCTTCTTTTGGGCCCGTGCATCCCGGACAAGCACTCTCTACCACTAAGTGCACCCCAGTGCCATCGTTAGCTTTGTTCCCCAAACACCTGCTCTTTCCAATTTATGTTGCTTCTTCCTGGGTGGAACGTTTCCTAACAGCTAATAACGGGCAGCTTTGTGGGTGGAAGGCAGTGTGTATGTGGAAGGGTCATCCCCCCCCCTTTCTCTGTAACCTTGAATGGACTGAAAAATACAAAATGGAAGAAGAAACTCAGCGAAGATGTGTTCAGTAAAGAGAGTCAGCTGGGAGATTTTCCATGGTGTATATATTTCAGAGACTCTTAAAATCCACTTAATAAAACTGACATCCACACTTATTTGCTCCTTCTGGAAGCCTCCTGAGTTTTAATTTATAAGGTCCCTACCAAGCATCCTGCCTTCGTGGAGAGCCTAGGCCATAACAAACTTGCCAGTCCCTCCTGTACCCACTGTGGATTGGATATCCTGGCCAGTGGCCTAGATGAGAGTTAACTGTTGAATGCTCACGACAAGCTAGTCATTTGACTTTGCTGCTATTGGAGCTTATTCTTGAGAAAGCCTTGCAGTAAACCCTCCCCGTTTTATAGACGAGCAACAGCGGGTGCGGGTGTCTGTAGTACCATCTTGGGTAGACGTGTGGTATGTGTGCCAGCAGCTAAGTTATCCTCCGTGGTGGTTCGTGTTGCAGTAATTTTGGTGTCTGTAATAGCATTGGTGATCTGGGCTAAAAGTCACTAACTGATCTTTCAGGGGAAGGGTTGTTGACATAAATGTCGGTAGACTTTCTGTTGGAATGAAGGTCAGTCCGGATTTCTAGCAACGACTTTTCTGCCGTGTTGGACTGTTTCTGGAGTTAAATGGTAAGAATTCTTCACTGTTGAAGAATCTTCCTGGCCAGTCTCCTAGGACTACTGAGCTCTGGACTACAACAGCACCTGTAACCTCTCTGAGGTCAACCCCTGGGCACCAGAGAGTGGTGGTTCCCTCCGAGAGGGTGGGGCGCCCACCTCGGGGCTGAATCTGGGGCATTCTCTCTGACAGCTCTTAGTCAAGCGTCTGGAGCCCGCACCACCTCAGATTTGACGCTGAATTTCAACCTGGAAAGGCAAACGCAAGAGCGGAGAGGACAGCGTCCAGGGGACTGGCCCCAGCTCTCGCGGAGGCCGGCAGGCCTGCAGGCTTTGGGTAGGGGGCCTCTGGGGCGCGCGGGCATCAGATCGCGATCTCCGAGCCAGCGAGCGAGCGAGCGCAAGCAGATCCTGCGGCAGGAGACCGGAGAGCCCGTGCCTGGCGCGGCACGTAGACGGTCCGCCGCTGGCCGGTGCACCCGGGACTCGGGAGACAACCCTCTGGACCACACAAAAGACCCCACCCCAGGCCGCTGGTGCATTTCCTGTGGCAGCTGCGGTGGCGGCGCCGCGCGAGCCACCTATGTGCTTCCCGCAGCGCACGGACCCGGCCGGGCGGGGCGCTGGGCACGCCCCCACGCAGCCCCAGTCCCCGCGCTACGCGCCCCGCGGCGGCCGTCCACGGGCCCGCCCCCGTGTCACCACAGGCCCGGCTCCCTTTGTGTGCGGGCCGAACACCGCGGCCGCGCCATTGGCCCGCCCGCCCGGGGGGCCAGCCCCTTCCTGGCTCGCCTCATGCATATGCATGAGCGCCGGCCCCGCCCCGCCCCCTCCCGCGCGGGCGTGCGAGGCGCGCGGCGGCGGCTCCGGCTCCCTCCTCGCCGCGCGGGAGCCCGAGCGCCAGCCAGGGTGAGCCGAGCCTGCTCCCTGCGGGCGGCGGCGGCGCTCCAGCCATGTCAGCGCGCGCGAGTCTGGGCCCACCATGAGCCATGGCCATGTCCGTGAGCGCCGAGGACGACGACTATGAATCGGAGCCCGACCAGGTCGGCGGCCCGGGGTGGGGCTGAGGGAGGGACCCGCGGCACGACCCGGCGAGCTCCTGCCTGACGCGCTGAGGCGGCTGTGGCGGCCGCGACGCCGCGCGGAGGAGAAAGTTTGGCGGCCGCCGCGGCCGGCGGGCCCGGGCCGGGCGCGGGCAGGGGGCGTGTGCGGCGGGACGCGGCGCCGCGGACAATGTGGGCCTGCGGGCCTGGCCGTCGGGTGGCGCGGGCCCGGGCCCCGCGGGTGAGTTGCGGAGCGCACCGCGCCCTCCTCAGCTCGGCAGCCCGCGGCCCACGCGTTGTGCGGGGCTCAGCGGGCCCCGCGGCGCCGGCGCCTCAACGCCCCCCGCGGGCGAAGTTGCACCGGGACCGTGGTCCCCGGGGCTGGAGGACGCCCGCGGCCCGTGGGCCGTCGGCCCGAGCTTTTGTCTGGGCGCCGCGCGCTCGCCCGCCGTGGGCAGCCGAGACAGGAAGGGGCGCGAGCCGCGGCAGGCGCGGGCCATCCGGAACCCGGCTGGAGCTCTCGGCCTCGGCGGCCAGGGGAGCCAGCAGCACCTCTCTGCGAGCGAGCGGAACAAAGCTCTGGGTGTGTTTACCGCGAAGGTTTGCCCCGAGGTTCGAGTTTTGCACACCAGGGGAGAAAGTTGAGGTGCAGCTGCGTTCGAGGCGAGCACAACGTGTGAAATAGCGTTCGCAGTAAGCCGGGCCGGCCAGGTAGACAGGTCCACGGCATTAGGACTGCGATGGGGCACCTTGTCGTGTGGGCTTTGGACGGCCTGTGTCAACTGTGTCAACGAGATGCTTGTTTATCGTGCTGCTTGCGTTTCCTTTAGTGGAGCGAAGATGTTCAAGCGAAAATATCGGACCCCCGCCCCCACACACACACCCTTAGGCGCCACTGAGGAAGTAGATGGGCTCACTTGAGTCGTATTGTGCCGGTTGTTCCGCAGCTGTATGGATCGCAGGCAGGGTTCGGAGTTTTGGTTTCTTGCTTCTGCTGCACGGTGTTTAGGCATGCCCACCAGGAGTGTTAATGCGTCTCACAAGTTTTTTTTTTTTTTTTGGTTGGATGAGCACAGGGACATTTCGAGAGGTTTTGGTTTGGAATGCCTGTGCCTCAGGTAGCTCTCCGCTCTCCCTGTGTGTGAACGGCTCTCAGATTCTTGTTACATAGTTCATGCCTCGACTCATGGTTCAGTTTAGGTCTGCCTAAGTAGCCCTGCCGACAGTGTACCGTTACCATGGCATCGGAACATCTTAGTATTCGCTGGTGTCCTATAGGCTTTGGTCCATCTGGGCTGGGGCTCCTCTTACCTCTTTTTCCAGTTTGTTTATAGCCTGTGCTCCAATGCCTTTGACAGGATAAGACTATCTCGGAGCTATTTTTGTTTGTTTTGGTTCCCGAGACAGCGTCGAGCTGTTTGTTGTTGTAGTAGTAGTACTCTTGCCTTAGTGCGCCCATTTTGAGGTCCTGCTCTTTCTGAGGGAGACTGCTATTAGGAAGGGGCCTAGTCTTGTAGTTGTAGTCAGGTGGTTTTTCCTCTTTGCATGGTCAAGCTGGGAATAGCACTTGTAGAGCAGTTAGCAAGAGACATTTTCTCCAGGTTTTCATTTACACTTTATAAAGATTTCCCCTGTTCACGTTTACTAGGCAGACAGCATTCTGTCTGTCAAGGCCTTGAGCAGCTGTTTTTTTCTGAGTCCCTACAGAGTTGATGTCAGCTCAGGTACTTTGCATTTTGGGGAGTATTTTAGGCTGTGGCTCATCGAACTTTGACTCCCCTACCTCTCCCACCACAGTTTTCATTAGTTCTGTCGCCCTGGGAATCTTTGTAGCCCAGAAGAGTAGATTGTCCTAAGGACCCTGAACCCATGTATGACTTGGGTAAGCTTGCCAGCACCAAGGCCCCAGCTCTTCCCTGGGAGCTCCCTCCCTGTACCTTATTCTTCTAGCTAATGTCTTTGGTCCCTCCTAAGGGGGGTGCTGGAGTCCTGACATGTAGATACCAAGTACACTTGGCCACCTGCAGAATGGAAAACCTCCCTGGATGGATGACTTGTTGGGGAGCCAGTGGTTCAGCTGATCAAATTGGAGCCCTTGTCAAGAGTTCTGGTTATCCCATGAAAGTCCTTGCTTAGCCAGGGACTGTCATTCAGGCCTGGGCAGTATCAAGCTCCTCCCCTCCCCCTTTTCTTTTGGTTTTGTGAGACAGGGCTTCTGTGTGTAGCCCTGGCTGTCCTGAAATTTACTGTGCAAGGCTGACCTCCAACTCATTGAGATCTCCCTGCCTCTGCTTCCTGAGTACCGGGATTAAAGGTGATCACCGCCTTGTGAGGTTTATTTAGGCCTGTCTACTCAGCTAACCCACCCAGCTGTGGGATACTTGGTTAATCTATGTAAACACACACACACACACACACACCCATCTTTCACCAGCCATCCAGGGTTCCACAAATGTCACAGCCTATGGACTAGCCGGGAAGTGTTGGCCAGACAGAGAGCAACACTATCAGGAAACCCTTTGCTTGATCTTTGCTGTTATGCACCATGTTGTGTGCAGTTTCCCATCAGAGTGCATCAGAAATATCCTCAGATCTGCTTTTCACTTTGAGGAAGTGTCAGTAAGAGTTTATTCTGTCTTGGACGATTTATTTTAGTCCTGGGAAATAGTAATAGCTTTTATTTTCTTTCCAATGAAAGTGACTACTGCTGGGTGAAAATAATACCTAGAAAATTATAGAGCAAAACTCTCAGAAATTTTGTAGAGATAGTCACTGCGTCACCTATTTACTGTGTAGGTTGTTTTGTTTTATTTTGTGGTGGTCTGCCTGCTTTGGTTATATGTTTTCATTTTTTCAAGACAGACTGACCATTCTGTCTTGAACTCAAGGCTGGCCTTGAACTCACACACAGAGATCTGCCTACCTATGCCTCCCAAGTGCTGGGATTGCAGCCATGTACCACCACTGCCTGGCTTCAAAGGGGTATATTTTTGGCATCGGGGTCTTTCTTAATATCCCAGGAAGTCCTTGAACTTTATATTCTCCTGCTTCAACCTCCTGAGTACTGGAAGTATGCCAATAAACCTGTCATTATAGTTTTTTAAACTGTGTGTGCAGGCGTGCACACACACCCAAGCACACATGTATGTTCATATGCCGTGGCATTATTGGGGCATATGGTTCAGAGTAAAGCCTGTGGGAATTGGTTTTTTTCTTCCACTATGTGGGCCCTAGCGATCAATCCCAAGTGGCTGAGCACTGGGCTACCTTGCTAGCACTTTCTGTTTCTCCTGTGGTCTTTCTGACCCTCCCCTTTAGTATTGGCCTTTAGCTTCATGGGTAGCCAGGATTGACCCCTCTGTTCACCTCCCAAATGTTTAAATTATAGGGGTGGGCTACTATATCCATACCCAGCTCAATAGTGAACATCTGAAGATATATGGGAAAATTTAGAAATTTTGTGGTTGTGTGTTTTTCTAGGTGAAAAGTCCCAACAGGGTTTCTCTGTGTATCTTTGTAGACCAAGCTGCCCTTGAACTCAAAGAGATCCGCCTGCCTCTGCTTCCCCACTGCTGGGGTTAAAGGTGTGTGCCACCACCACCCAGCCCGTTATTGTCTTCTTTCTTACCTCCAGTACATAAACCTAGAACCTTCCCTGTCACCTGCAGGTATGATATATCCCAGGCCTCAGAACACTGGTCATATCTAACTTTTTTTGTGTTTGTGGCATATCTATCATGCTTGAGGAATTTGAGGCTAGGCTTGACTCTTGATGTCAGCAGGATACAGTATTAGTATGTTTAAAAGACACAGGGGCCAGGCGTTGGTGTCTCATGCCTTTAATCCCAGCCAGAGGCGGGTGGATCTCTTGAGTTCAAGGCCAGCCTGGTCTACAGAGCTAGTTCCAGGACAGGCTCCAAAGCAATACAGAGAAGCCCTGTCTTGGAAAAACAAAAACAAACAAAAAACCCACAGGAATAAATGGCAGTGAGTGGTTGTTTTTGTTTTGTTTTTGGATTGGGGGGGGTGGGTTCAAGACAGTGTTTCTCTGTGTAACAGCCCTGGCTGTCTGAAACTCCATCACTCTGTAGACCAGGCTGGTCTCCACCTACCACCCAGCTGGCAGTGGTATTCTTTATTGTAGGTTGGTGGGAAATTTAGACCTGCCCCCCTTCCCAGTTTTGGGAATTGAACTCAGGTCCCTTTTATTTTGTGTATTGTTTGTTTGTTTTTAGAGGGTTTCTCTGGTTTTGGAGGCTGTCCTGGAACTAGCTCTTGTAGATCAGGCTGGTCTCTGAACTCAGAGATCCGCCTGCCTCTGCCTCCTGAGTGCTGGGATTAAAGGCGTGTGCCACCACCACCCAGCCCCATTCTTCCCTTTAAAAATTACATTTGTCCTATTTGTTCACACTCGGGTATACTTACTATGTGCAAGGAGATCAGAAGACAACATGTGAGTGGGTTCTTTTGGGATCAAACTTAGGGTATCAGGCACAGTGGCAGGCCTCTTCAGCCACTAAGCTATCTTGTCTACTTCCTTTACTTTTTTTGTTTGTTTGTTTTTTGAGACAGGGTTTTTTTCTGTGGTTTTGGGCGATGTCCTGGAACTACCTCTTGCAAACCAGGCTGGTCTTGAACTCACAGAGTTCTGCCTGCCTCTGCCTCCCAAGTGCTGGGACTAAAGGCATGCACCACCACCGCTTGGCTCGACTTCCTTTACTTTTCATTTTATTTTTCTTTATTACTGTTTTCTTCTTACTTTTTATTTTGAGATAGAGGCTCACTCTAGCCCAGACAGGCCTTGAATTTTTGATCTTCCTACTCCCAAGCAGTTCATTCCCAATGTGCTTCTTTCCTTTGGCTTGCTCCCTAATTCCTGCAAATTGTTTCCTGAAACTCATTGTTGCTCCAGATAGAGAGAAATTCATCCTGCCTGTACCCCTATATTCTACCCTTAACCAGGGTCCTGAATTGTCCCCTGCTGTCATCACGTTTTGCCTCTGTTCATACCCTCAATTTTTAGCTGATCTCTGTATTTTGTCTTGCTCACTGCCCACAAAATCTCCATTTCCCCATACTATTGCCAGAACATAGTAGTCCTACTACCCCCGTGTGTGAAGCCTTGTACACACTTGGTGTTTTTCCTTGACATGGCCTAAGAGGTCCTGCAGATTAGGTTCCTTCTACCTCAGAGCTCTTTTCCAGAAGTTTTGCTGAGCTGTTTGTAGTTCTTGGCTGTGTCATGTACTTTCACATCTCTATTTTATTCTTCTTTCTGCCTAGATTGTCCACTCCCTAACCCCACCCTTTCCACTGTCCTTGTAGTCCCCTTCTCCCTCTGTTTCCCATCTGCTGTGATCTGGGTCTGCCTTTCCCAGAAGATGAGGCATCTCTGCTGGGTTTGCATACCAGAGTCTAGGCTTTAGAGCTGTTACCTAGGCTCATAGCTTAGTTTTCTTTTATCAGCAATGTGACATTGGGCAGTTTGCTTATTTGTAAGTGGACATAATAATTCCTACCTTATAAGCTATTGATACATACAAATATATTATTAAAAAGTGACTAGCACTTCAGAGTTAGCTTATGCTAAGTGTTACATTTACGTGGTTTCTATATTTCTCCTTTCAGACTGTAATGTCTTTACAAGTAGGCTACATAGCTTACTCATCTCAGTAGTCTGAGGATTTAGCACTGAATGTGGTTCATAATTTACAGCCAGAAAACACTTGGGTGGGTGGGTGAGTGGGTGAATATGTGAATGAGGGGGTTAATGAATGAATCCCAGTGCACATGGCAGAGTCTTGCTGCTAGTGATGCTGAGCATCTTGTCCTTGTTTGTTGGCCATTTGTGTGTTTTATATTTTGTAAGAGCTAGCTATTAAAATCCTTTGTCCATTAAAAACAGGTTTATGTATGTTTTGCCTGCACGTGTGCCTATTCACTTTGTGCATGCAATGCCCACAGAGGCCAGGAGAGGGCATCAGATCCCCTGGAACTAGAGTTACAGGTGGTAGGTTACTTTTGGGTACAGGAATTGAACCCAAGTCCTGAAAGGGCAGCCAATGCTTTTCATCATGGAGCCATCTTTCCAGCTCTCCTTTTGCCCAATTTTAAGTTGACATGTTTGTCTTCTTATTTAGTTTTTATTCTAGCTCTAACTGCTTAGATGATAAACAAATATTTTCTAGTAGATTTTTTTTTTTTAGTTTTTCTTTGGAAAAACATGGAAACTTTTCATTTTTGAGGAAGTCTAATTTTATATTTTTCCTTCGATATTTTTCCTTTGGTTGTCATATCCAAGGAAGCTTTATGCTTAGGACTCTGATCTGTTTTGGGGTTGTCTTTTGTATGTAGCGTGAGGTGGGATCTTGTCTTCATTCTTTTTTTGGTTTTGGTTTTTCAAGACAGGGTTTCTCTGTGTAGACCAGGCTGACCTCACTCATTGAGACCTGGCTGCTTCTGCCTCCCAAGTGCTAGGACTAAAGGCATGTGCTACCACCACCCGGTTCCTGTCTTCATTCTTTTTGCATGTGGATTTCCACATTTCTCATCACCTTTTATTGATTAAAAAAATTCTTTCCCTGACTTACTTTTTATTTTATTTTTTGGTACCCTTGTTGAAACAATTTGGTAAAAGGTAAATTTGTTTTTAGACCCTCAGTTTTTCCCCATAATCTTTGTGTTCCTGTGCCAGCACCACAGCTTATTATTGACTGTCTTTTGTAATAAATTTTGAAACCACAAAGTTCAAAATCTTCCACTTTATTATTTTTTTCCTACTTCTCCTTTTCATTGTTTTCGGTTCTGAGGATCGAATTCACAGTCTCCTGCGTGGTAGCATACAACTGAACTCTCCTTAGCTCTGACTTTATCATTTTAAAGAAAACATTTGTGTGCATGTATGTCACATAGATATGGGACTAGAAAGAGTCTACCCATGACTTCCTGGAAGTTAGAACCTGGTAGATAGGAGATACTCATTAGATATTGAGAGAATGAATGAACCTTCTTAATAACATTTCCTTTATGGGTTGGTGTACACCTTCAATCCCAACACTCCACGAGGATCTCTACTACAATTGAGGCCTGCCAGGGCTGTATAGTATAGTAAGGCATTTCCTTACATCCTTTTAAGGGAGATGCTTTTGAATTGGTCCTGGGGAGAGAACCCTTTAAAAGTATGCGTGTTCCAGGTTTATTTTTGTTTCAATTTGTTTTGTGTGTATTTGTTTGTTTGCTTATGTTTTATTGTTTGTTTTTTGTTTTTTTCAACACAGGGTTTCTCTGTATTGCTTTGGAGCCTGCCCTGGAACTGTGTCTATAGACCAGGCTGGCCTTGAACTCACAGAGATCCGCCTGTCTCTGCCATGGGCCACAAGGCCTGGCTATGTATTCCAGTTTTTTATAATCTTTTTGTTTGTTTGTTTGTTTGTTTGCATAGGTTTTCTCTGTGTACCCTTGGCTGTCCTGGAACTAGCTCTGTAGACCAGGCTAGCCTTAAACCCATGGGGATCCACTTGCCTCTTCCTCCACCTCCCAAGTACTAGGACTAAAGGTGTATACCATAATTGTCCAGCTATAATCCTTTTTAATGAACTAAAAATGTGGATCACTTGGGCTGAGTGGATCACTTGGGCTGATTAGATCAACAAGTGGGGGCTGGGTACATACTTAAGTTTGGAGAGTGCACTGATCCCTGGGCTCCATTCCAGCACCACATAAGCTAGGGGTGGTATATATACCTGTATTCTCGGCACCTAGGAGGTGGACAAGAGAATCAGGAGTTTAAAGTCACCCTTGGCTACCTGGTAAATCCAGGGCCAGCCTGGAACCCTAATAAATAAATAAACTCAATAGATGATCTTGAAGCTGGCATGATGGCTGTTGTTATTTCATAGTGGAATAAAGGGTAGAGTGGAGTTCAGCCTTGTTTGAAGGTTTAGGGGGTACACAAAGGATAGTTAAGGTTTATGTCAAAATGAGGTGGCTTTGACTAATTCATATTCCTTTTGTCTTCACACTGTCTAGAGTCTGCTGCCATGGGGTTTTCTGCTTGGTTATTCAGAGTCCTAGTTGGATGCTTTGTTGATTTTTGTTTGTTTTGTTTTGGGTGGTTTTTTGTTTGTTTGTTTGTTTGTTTTTGTTTGTTTTGTGATTTGTTTTTTGGAGACACTGTCTATGTGGCCCTGGCTATCTTGGGGCTCCCTTTGGAGACCAGGCTGGGCTTGAATTTACCAGCGATCTGCCAGTGTCTGACCAAATGCTGAGGTTAAAGGTGTTCACCAATACCCCAGCTCTAGTTGGAGGTTTTGGGTTTTTTGTTTTGTTGGGGTCTTTTTGTTTGTTTGTTTGTTTTTGGTTTCTTGAGTCAGGGATTCTCTGTGTAATAGTCCTGGCTATCCTGTAACTCTAGACAAGGCTGGCCTCCCTCGAACTCACAACAGAGATCCACCTGCCTCTGCCTCCTGAGTGCTGAGATTAAAGGTGTGTGCCACCACACCTGGCCTAGTTTTAACATGCCAGCTGGTTAACATAGCCAAGACGTCTCTCTAGCTAGATTTACAGAGAAGGCTCAGGAATCAAGTTCCAGGAAACAACTTCTTTGAAGGTGTTCTCTGTCATTTTCCAGGATGTCTCTGCTAGTTAGGTCTAGGCAGATTCACGTTATAGAGATAGGAAGTTTGATTTCCGATGCATGTTTGCTTTGGAAAGTAAGGGACAGTAAACCATCATCTGGCCTTGACAGCCTTTGGCATGCAACAGAATAACATAACTTTGGACTGGATTTCTTTAGTTTCTCATGCAAGAGACCAGTCAATGGAATTCCCTGTACCAAGGGCCCAAGATACGCTCTCCTTGGTTCTTCCCTTGGAGGTGGATGGTGTGCTTGCGTTCTCTCTCTCTCTCTCTCTCTCTGCCTGCCTGCCTGCCTAACCTGAGGCTCCCAAAAAAGGACTCATGTCATTGCCACATTTCTAAGTTTGAAGAGTGAGTTGTGAAGACACTGACCCCTAACAGAAGGAACAAAAGGCACAGTGTGCTGTAAGGAGAAGACACCCTCTGGGTTCTCCTTTTGACAGACAACACTGCTGCTTTTCAGGCATTTCTGTTGTTGCTGTTGGGCAGTTGCTGAGCAGGCCCATAGTCTATGTGTGCCGTTCTCAATTTTCACAAAGCTCTAGGCACTGGTTGTACTATACTTACTTGATACAGCAGACCTGACTTGGCTTGATATATACAGTGTAAAGGCTGTTGTTGTGTCTCACTAAAGCTATAAGCATGGTAGAACTGGAGATACGTGTGTTTGGGGGAAGCCCAGACCCATTTTAAGGACAAAGAGTGTCTATGGGACCCTCTGCTACTTGAAGGAAGAGTGACTAGTGGATAGGGCCCCAGTCCTGCTCATCTTTGTTTCTGGTCCATGGGCCAGAAACCCTGCAATAGCAAATTGAGATTCAGAGCAGATAGAGTGGGGCTATCAAAGGCTTTCTTTCTGTCTTAGGACTTGGGCCTGTAGAGGCCTGGCAACTTCCTTGAATGTTACAGACTGCTAGGAAAAGTTTTGTTTGAGAGACGATAGTGATTGATAATGTGGCTATTCACAGAGAAAGGTTGAATCCTTTTCTTTCTAATGTGGACAGGTGTCCTAGAAAGCCCCTGAGGTCAGGGGAGCTGTGTATTATGGGAAAGGGTCCCTGGAAGTTTGCAAAACTGCACAGTAATAGCTCTTCAGGCCTGCAGGATAGGATTCTCTGCAAAGTCAAGGATGACAAAGCCTGAAAAGTGACTTTAAATATTAGGTGGCAGTTAGGCTAGTAGGCTTCAACATGAGCAGTGCCCTCCCTAGCAGAGGGACTAACCTTGTCCCAGTAAACTTGTGTTACAAAAGGGTGCTTTAGACCAGTCATTTTCAACCTTTCTAATGCTATGACCTTTTAGTATAGTTCTTCATGTTGTGCTGACCCCCACAAGATATTTTTGCTGCTACTTCATAACTGTTACTTTGCTACTGTTATGAATTGTAATGTAAAGATCTGTGTTTTCTGGTGATCTTAGGCGACCCCTGTGATAGGGTTGTTTGGCTTCCAGGACTCCGGTTCTACTTTAGACAGTACTATCTTCTGTGCTGTCCTTCCTGTCTCAGAGCCTTGGTGGACTGTAGTTACCTTGGCAGGTCCACCACGCATCTTGGATTTGTAGGAGGCTCTGGGGCTGGGGACTAGAGGCAAGAACTACAGCTGTTTGAGCATTGCTCTTTTTGTTATTGTTTGTGTTTCAAGACAGGTCTTCTCTGTGTAGCCTGTGTGTCCTGGAACTCACTCTGTAGACCAGGCTGTCCTCAAACTCAAAGAGCTCCCCCTGCCTCTGCCTCCCTAGTGCTGGGATTAAAGATGTGCACCACCACTGACTGGCTGAACACTGTTTTACTTTTATTTGGTCTGTAGTCCTTGGTGTTTCTTGGCTTACAGAAGGATGCCAGGCAGATGGCACTTTTCCCTGTCTTCATTTGTGTTCCCACTATATATGTCTGCCTGTATCCAAGTTTACTCCTTTCAAAAGGTTATCTGTCATACAATTTGAACTTACCTGACTTGCCCTCCTTTTTAACCCAGTTGTGCCAAGTAATATCTTAATAGGGTTACTTTCTGCGGTATCAAGGTTGCCAACTTAAGCATCTCTTGCTTGGTACAGTTCAACCTGAAACCCACTCCTAGGTGCTTGACTGCCCCTGGAGCCTCCCTCCCCTCTCATTTATTTGTTCCATCTTCTCCACCAGAACCGGGTGGTGGGTCGGCCTAAGGGCAAGTTGGGCCCTGCCTCAGCGGTGAAGTTGGCTGCCAACCGAACAACGGCAGGAGCTCGCCGGCGCCGGACGCGATGCCGCAAGTGCGAGGCCTGCCTACGGACGGAGTGCGGAGAGTGCCACTTTTGCAAGGACATGAAGAAGTTTGGAGGCCCCGGGCGCATGAAGCAGAGCTGCATCATGCGCCAGTGCATCGCGGTGAGTTCACAGGGGGCCTGGGCAGGGCGCTGGGCCTCTGCTTCCAGATTGCTGGGCTGTCCCACGCCTTTCTTGCCCTAGAGGAGCTCCTTATGGAGTGAAGGGGTTCTGGTGACATTCTTTTCAACTATACTTGGTTGTGCTGAGTAGCCTTGCCATGTGTCAGGCTCCTGTTTGTTACCTGGTGGTCTGTAACTATTCCCTTCCTGAAATGACTTGAGTACTTTGAAGTCCCTCTTATTAAAGAGGTCATGGCAGCCTGTCTTTTGATTGTGACCCTGTTGCCAACATTTATGGTCCAGTTCATAAGATTCTGAGCCCTTCCTTCCTTCCTGTCCTTTGTTCATAATTAGAAGTTTGGGTGGAAGGACCATTTTGTTCTAGACAAGGAGTGATATGTGGTATGGGGAAGCTGTGTCCATGGAGAATATGGCCAGCCCCTGGAGACACTTCACACTTCTTTGTGACAACCTGACCAGTTCTGGAGTTCAATTTTAGTTCCCTCTTCCACATACTCTCAGACTTTGCCTTCCCTGAGGCACTGCTCTCTGGAGGCCCAGTGGTCTTCCTCCTGCCCCATTGAAAAGCTGGCTTAGCTGGAGTAACCAGATTCCTCCACCCTGGTGAACTGGTCCATAAGTTCAGCATGGTATGGGGTGAGTGAGCCTTTTCTCCCTGAATTGAATGCTCCTGACCCCCAAACCCCAAGCCGTAGCACCTTCCCCTTCTTCCTGTGTACATAACTGATTTGTTGTCTATTACTTGTGGTAAAGGAAAAACAAAACAAATCAAAAAAAAAAAAAAAACAAAAACAAAAACAAAAAAACACACACACCATAAAATTTGCCAACTTCTCTTTTTTAAGCATATGGCACATGAGTGTTAATTTTGTGTATGTCTGTGCTGCTGATCTAGAAGGCATTTTCATCTTCCTAGAAACCACATAGCATTTTCAGTTTCTGAGAGTTTAACCACTGTAGATACTATGTATATGTGAAATGGACGGTCATTTTAAGAGTGCTTTATTTTACTTAGCATACTATACTTAAAGATACAGTTGTCCACATGACAGAATTGTTTTAATTTAAAATTTTTGTATGTTTGTTTATTGTGCCATGGTCTTGCCTTGTAGTCCTGCTGCCATCAGCTTCCCACATGCTGGAATGATAGATGTGTGCCACCCCACCAACCTGGCCCAGAAAAAATGTATTAATGTTGATATATATATTTGTTTTTGTACTCTGAGTGTGGGTATTTGAGTTGTTTCTATGTCTTGCCTCTTGTGAATAATGCTGAAATGAACATGAATACTGGAATGCATCTGTGGGCAGAAGTGGAACTGTTGGATCATAATTTGGTTTTTAGTTTTTGAGTAATTTCCATAGTGGTGATACAATTTACACTGCATGAGAAGTGGAGAGATTCCATCTCTCTACATCTTTGGCCACATTATTTTTTTGCTCTAATAAGTATTACCCTAATAATGATTGATGTTGAACACCTTTTCATGTTCATGTTAGCCATTTTTATATCTTCTTTCAAGTCCTTTGCCTGTTTTTAAGTTGGATTTTTTTTGTGTGTGCTTTGTTTTGATGAGTTGTAGAAATTCTTTATATATTCTGCATTTTATTCCTCAAAATTAAGTGCAAGTCTTTGTGTTTTAGACTTATTTACTTTTTTATATGTATGATTGTTTTGCCATTGCATATACGCACCATATGTGTACATTGTATGAATGCTTTGACTGTGTTTTGCTCTGTTCACCACTGTGTATGGCTGATGCACACAGAGGCCAGAAAGAGGTGTCAGGTCCCCTGGAACTGGAGTTATAGGCAATTGTGAGCCACCAAATAAATGGGTGCTGGGAATTGAACCTTCATCATGCCTTTAATTAATCTTAGCACTCAGGCAGGCTGATCTCTGTGAGTTCAAGGCCATTCTGGTCTACATAAAATTTCAGCCAGAGCTGTAGAGAGACCTGTCTACCCCCCCATCCCCAGACATGGTTTCTCTGTGGCTGGCCTGAAATTAGCTCTTGTAGACCAGGCTGGCCTGGAACTCACAGAGATCCACCTGCCTTTGCCTTCAGAGTGCTGGGATAAAAGGCAGGCACCACCAGTGTCCAGCCTAGACCTGTCTTTCTTAAAAAAAAAAAAAAAAAAGGGGGGGGGGAACCCTTTGGGAAATATCAGACAGAAGATTGTGGGATGAGGAGACATTAGCCACCTTGGTATTCGGGAAAACAAAGACAATTCACTTGAAAACAAAGACAACTCACTGAAATCCAAGGAAAAGTTGTGTTCTCTCATTATCTGAAGCAGCAAATAGTGGTTTTTGGAGAACGAGAAAAGGCAGAAAGGCCCCCGATGAGGTGAACAAGGTCAGAGAAACTGCACAGGAAACTGTCAGGGCATCTAAAATAAGGAGCTCAGCCGAGGCATCAATAGAAAGGAACAGGTATCTGAGGTTGAAGACTGAGTTTGAGGTGCCAGAGGTGAAGCTGCTCAGAGATCCTGGCATGAAGATAAGCTAGGGTAGCAAGGAGAATGCCAGTGTGAGAAGCCACATGGAGACAAGGAGCCTAAAGGAGTAAGACTCTATACATCAAGGGCTTGGCTAGGGGGTAGGGCATGTGAGTCACAGGCAGTTAAAGGGGAAGTGCTAGAGGAAGGCTAACCCTCAAAGAGGTTGAGGCAGGAGGATTGACAAAAGTGTGAGGCCAGACTGTTTGTTCAGAATGTAGCAGTTGCCAAATCAGTCTAGGCTACAGATGTTGGGGGGAGAGTAGCCAATTTAAGAAGCTATGTGGAGATGGAGAAAGCAAGACAGGAGTCTCTTCCTTGCTAACAAGGCTGTGCAAGGAGGCACCTAGTCAGTCAGGCATCTACAGAGATAAGATGGTACAGCACACGATTCCTGTATCTTTCTACTTGTGCAAAGATAGTCATGGGTCACTTCCAGTTGTGCCAAGGTCTAGGCTACACTGTTCTCAAAACCAGTAGTTTTCATAAGCAGACTCTTTAAAATTGTGGGTTGCTTTTTTGTTTGTTTGTTTTTGAGATAAGGTCTCTCTGTGTAATACTGGCTGGCTTCAAACTCATTGGAACCCACCTGCCTGCCTCTGTTTCTGCCTTTGAATGCTAGGAATAAAGGTATCTGTCACTATCCCCAGACTCACAAAGACGTTTTAACTTATCTGTGGAATGTATGCATCCCAGCTTATGTTGAGGTCCTTGTAAAGCAGTTTAATTAAAACTAAAGGTACTTCCACTGGGTACTAGGCACAAGAAGGCTGAATATGTGCCTTGGCCCATAACCTCCCTGTGTATCATCATGTATAGCAATTGTCAAATTATATGGCCTTAAGAAATGACAAGGACCCTAAAAATTACAATTGAGAAATAAAAAATGTTTTATATTCATTTATAAAGTAAGAATGTTCACAAATGGCATGTGTTTATGAGAGCCAGCTCTATATTTTCAAAAGTAATTAGTAAGGGGAGAGAGTAGCATTGCTGATGTTTCTATAAATCTCTTGTATCTGGCTCATAATTGCTTTTTTGGTTTTTTGAGACATAGTTTCTTTGTGTAATAGCTCTGGCTGTCCTGGATCTGGCTCTGTAGACCAGGCTGGCTTCAAACTCAGAGATCCACCTGCCTCTGCCTCCCAAGTACTGGGATTAAAGGCATGGGCCACCACTGCCTGGCTTCATATCTGCTTCTATAAACGACCTGTTTTGGATGGAGGATGAGGAAATCCAGCTTCCCACAAATAGTTGGGCAAGGGAAGAACATGGTAATAACTTCTACAGATAAACCTGGGTCCTTTCATGCCTTCAAAATCGTGCAGGTGGCATCTCCTTTTATTTATTTTTCATTTGTTTGTTCATTGGTTTTTCAAGATAGAATTTCTTTGTGTAACCTTGACTGTCCTGGAACTAGCTCTGTATACCAGGATGGTCTTGAACTCAAACAATCATTCCTTCTGCCCCATAGCTGGGACTAAAGGGGTGGGCCACTACTACCCTTTGGCCAGCTTCTTAAAGGTAGTTGCAAAATGGAATCTGAAACTTTATCAATTGGCTTTTTTATACTGTTGCATTAAAAGCTGTCTTGCCTTTCCCCTGAAGTTATCTTGCAACATTGCATCCTGGTCACTGAGGCTGAATTTCCCAAAGATGCAGATACTCTAAGCATAGATACATATCACATTTGAAATAGTATTACCATCATTCTGATAAGAAAAACCTGTTCCTTGCCGTGGAAAGACTATCAGGTGAAGGAAAACTTCATTTGCTTTTACAGTCTTGAATTTTGTCGTTTTGTTTTATTTTTTGCAAATGACAGGAGATCAATGATTTCTATTTTCTTGGGTTTTTTTTTTTTTTTTGAGACAGGATTTCTTTTTTAAATAAAGATTTATTATTATGTATACAGTGTTCTGCCTGCATGCCAGAAGAGGGCACCAGATCTCATTATAGATGGTTGTGAGCCATCATGTAGTTGCTGGGAATTGAACTCAGATCCTCTGGAAGAGCAGCTAGTGCTCTTAACCGCTGTGGCCATCTCTCCAGCCCCCCGAGACAGGGTTTCTCTGTGGCTTGAAGACTGTCAGACAAGAATGGTCTCAAACTCACAGATCCCCCTGCCTCTGCCTCCCGAGTGCTGGGATTAAAGGAATGTGTCACCACTACCTGGCATGAGATCACATCTAAAGTTTTCAAGAAAATACAACATCAGCTACTGGTTTGTCTACTCTTTCAAATAAAAATTATTTTCTAAGCCAGATGTGATAGCTCATACCAGTAGTCCCAGTAATGGGGAGGCTGAAGCAAGCAGGTCATGAGTTTACAGTTAGTCTGGGGTACAGTATGAAACCCTGACTCTTAGATAGATAGATGGATGGATGGATGGATGGATGGATGGATGGATGGATGGATGGATGTAGAAGAAACAAAACTAAAATAAAGATGTTCTGTGGAGAACCTGGTGGTCAGTTGAGCACACAAGTTAGTCACATGTCCTTTAATAACGGTCCCTCAGCATGGGGAAGTATTTTGTGCATACTTCCTGTGTGAAAAGGATGTGTGTTCAAGGGTTGAGGTTTTCATGAAGTTAATAATCAAAGACACAAAGTGGAACTGGGGATTTTCAGTGTGCATGTGGTCCTGAGTGACTGGTTGCCTGGGTGGCAGGACCTGGCCTCTATACCGAGGACCACAACTGTTTCACCCACTCTAGCTTATGCGCCGTTACTGCAGAAGGCAAATCATCCCTTGCTGTTATTCGAGATGGGCATGAGCCCTCTTTTGAGGTCTTGGGAAACAGGCTGTGGATTGTGCCCTGATACCAATGCTAAGATTTCATTCAGCCTTCTGTGGACATCTTTCTGGTCTTTTCCAAGTTGGGAGTCTAGTCTGACCTCTACACTTAAATTTGTCTATATAAACAGAATATGTTCTTCATGTTGCCTGCCTCTCCTCTACCAAAAGATAAGGTCAGGGTGTTGATCTGTCTTGTTCATTGCTATATTCTTAGTTCTTTTGGTTCTTTTGAGACAGGGTTTCTCTGTATTACTTTAGATCCTGTCCTGGAACTCGCTCTGTAGACCAGGCTGGCCTGGAATTCACCTGCCTCTGCCTCCCAAATACTGAGATTAAAGGTGTGTGCCACCAATGCCTAGCATATTCTTAGTTCTTGTAGAATACCTGGCACGTAGAGGTACTGATAGTATGTAAACAGGTAAATAAATTCCCTTGGACCAGCTCTCTGATTCCTGACAGGCCCAGGAGAACTTTGACGTAGTCTCCAGTGGGATCTGTCTTCACTCTGCTGACTTGAATGTTTCTTGGTTCCTCAGCCAGTGCTGCCCCACACTGCCGTGTGCCTTGTGTGTGGCGAGGCAGGGAAGGAGGACACAGTGGAAGAGGAGGAAGGCAAGTTTAACCTTATGCTCATGGAGTGCTCCATCTGCAATGAGATCATCCACCCTGGATGCCTTAAGGTAGCGTCCCTAGGGTCCCTGAGTACCCAAGCACACACATACACACATACCCCTCAAGGCTTCCAGGCTTCCAAGCCTGACAGTTATGATGTGGCAACTATGTTCCCTCCCTAGAGTTGCTGCTCAGGTAGTGAGGATATACAGGTGGCATGCTGAATTCCTAGAGGACCCTTCAGTTCTAGGCCATTCTGTGTCAGGTGATAAGCCCAGGAGAAGAAGAGTTTGGGATAGTGTCTACAGCAGGATCCAGAGAATCTCAGTAGACTGAGATACTGAATCCTGGCATCTGGGAGAAAAAGGCCTGAGCCAGGGAGGGCGGGGCTAAACAATGTTTCTGTGCCTCTAAACCAGGAACCGGTTCCTGTGATATGCTAGGACAGGACTGCCTTCTGGGTGACCTCTGTGCCTGCCTGGCACAGGTGGCTGGCTCTACCTTGGAAAGGAAGAAGCCATTCTCTGCTGGCACATGTCTCTATCCCAGAATACATTTCCTGTCTGTGGGCTGCAAGGGGTAAGGGCCTTTGTTTGGGCCCTTATTCCCTTATCACACCCACCCGATGGGGGTGCTTTGCTATCCATAGCTTTGGAAGCCAGCCTATCCTGGTAGGTATTGCTTCACTATGTCTCCTGTGCTGGGCTAAGGTAAATAACACAACCACGTGGTGGGTCCTTTCTTTTGGCTAGACACAAGATGCTTGGGGGAGGGATGTGAATGCTGAAGCATACTGGGCCATGAAGAGACCTCGTATCCTTGTGGATCCTCTGGGCACCCTTCCCTGTCCACTGAGACCTGTCCTGTCCTTTTAGATTAAGGAATCAGAGGGTGTGGTCAACGATGAGCTTCCAAACTGCTGGGAGTGTCCGAAGTGTAACCATGCTGGCAAGACCGGGAAAGTGAGTGCGCACTCCAAGTCCCTGGTTGGGTCGGGTTGGCAGAAAGGGACGGGCTGGGCCTTGCCAGGACCAGCCTGTCCCCAGTTGTCAGTCAGGTGGGGTGCGGCGGGCTGGAAGAGGAAGAGCAAGTTCAAAGATATACAGTTGGATTGTTGTTCTCTCTTTTTGGCCTACAAGCAAAAGCGTGGCCCTGGCTTTAAGTATGCCTCCAACCTGCCTGGCTCCTTGCTCAAGGAGCAGAAGATGAACCGGGACAACAAGGAAGGGCAGGAGCCTACCAAGCGGAGGAGTGAGTGTGAAGAGGCTCCCCGACGCAGGTCAGACGAGCACCCCAAGAAGGTGCCTGCAGATGGCATCCTACGTCGAAAGTCTGATGATGTGCACCTAAGGAGGAAGCGGAAATACGAGAAGCCCCAAGAGCTGAGTGGACGCAAGCGAGTATGAACTGGGAGATCCTGGGCTGCTGAAGGGTGGTGTGGCTAGGTGTGGGGTGGAGGGTGGGGGCCAGGGAAGGTTAATGGGTAAAACTTGGGATCCTGGCCTCTTACGAGCTGCCCTGAGCAGGTCACCCAAATCCTGAGAGCCTGGCCCAAAAGAAAGAGAAAAGCCAGCGAAGTCACTCCTCTTCCCACCCCCTTTAGGCCTCGACGCTTCAAACGTCCCCCGGTTCCTCCTCTCACCTCTCGCCGAGGCCCCCTCTAGGCAGCAGTCTCAGCCCTTGGTGGAGATCCAGTCTCACTTACTTCCAGCAGCAGGTGCTCCCACGCCCCACCCTCCCGAGGCCCTGGGGACTTTAGAGTCCAGGCTGTCCTTCCCCCCACTCCTCAGAAACCCTGCTCTATTGCTGCAGATGCTCCTGTGGCCTGGCCCCAAATCGGGCAGTGGGCCTGAGAAACTCTGTGAGGTTGAGAAGCCTCTGTTGGTTGGGAAAGCTGCAGTTGGGTAGATCTTGGTGGCCCTGCTCTTCTAATGGACCTTGCCGTTAGTAGCCACAAGGTGGCGCCTGGAGAAGCTTCTGGCAGGGCTTGGCTAGGGATGTCTCCTGCCTGGGCTCTCTTAGCCATGGCTGCTGTTAACGGGCAACTGCCATCTCTGGTCTGACTCAGGTGGGAGGTCAGCTGGGTGGGAACAATTGACCATCCTCCATTATTTCTACCATTGTCTGGGAAATCAGCAGGCAGAATTACGCTGTTAGTCAAATGGGAAGGACATGGCTTTGTGGGGAAGATGTCCTAACCCTTGCTTTAGAGACTGGGCTTGAGGCGTGGGGTTTAAAGGGGATCATGTACTTCTAGTCCAGGAGCAAAGTCTGTATCCTTTCTTCCCTATGACAGTTAAAACCTGGCAAAGAAGATAAGCTTCTCAGGAAAAAGGTACCGTCTTCCCTCATGTACCCACTTTCAGCTGTCAGAGCTATGGGCAATATCCCGGTGGCCCTTGTTTACCCCATGATAGGGTTGGGAAGTCTGGTGTGGGCACTACCCCAAACTGCATGGGTTAATTGAAGGCCACCCATCTTCACCTCTCCCTCGCTTTTGCAGCGCCGATCCTGGAAGAACACTGAGGATAGATTGGCACTGGCCAACAAACCGCTTCGGCGGTTCAAGCAGGAGCCAGAAGACGATCTGCCTGAGGCACCTCCTAAGACCCGGGAGAGTGATCAGTCACGTTCTAGCTCACCCACTGCTGGGCCCAGCACTGAAGGGGCTGAAGGCCCTGAAGAGAAAAAAAAGGTGAAGATGCGCCGGAAACGACGGCTTCCCAACAAGGAGCTAAGCAAAGAGCTAAGCAAGGAGCTCAACCACGAGATCCAAAAGACAGAGAGTACCTTGGCCCACGAGAACCACCAGCCCATCAAGTCAGAGCCCGAGAGTGAGAATGAGGAGCCAAAGAGGCCCCTAAGCCACTGCGAGCGCCCCCATCGCTTCAGCAAGGGGCTCAACGGCACCCCTCGGGAGCTACGGCACCCACTGGGACCTGGCCTACGCAGCCCACCTCGAGTTATCTCCCGGCCCCCACCCTCTTCGTCCCCACCTAAGTGCATCCAGATGGAGCGTCATGTGATCCGACCGCCACCCATCAGCCCCCCACCTGACTCGCTGCCCCTTGATGATGGAGCAGCCCATGTCATGCACAGGGAGGTGTGGATGGCAGTCTTCAGCTACCTCAGCCACCAAGACCTGTGTGTCTGCATGCGGGTCTGCAGAACCTGGAACCGCTGGTGAGGGACAGCCCTGGATAGGTGGGGTTTAGGTTGTGGCGCAGGATAGTCCATGGCAGCATACATTGCTTGAGTTGATTATAGAGATTAGTTTCCTGTTACAGAGGTCTAGTCTCAGAAGGGGAGGGACATCTATTTGCTTTCCTAATATGGAAAACTAAGGACCATATAGTTTCCCCTTGTCTAGACTTAGCTGAGTGTAAGTAAGTGACCAGTACTGACAAATTCCAGCCTGACATTTTTCCAGATTTCTAGCTTTAGCTGAGTTTCTGACCTGACCTCATGAATAGGAGGATCCAGTGCCTCGACGAGGGTTGTTAGGAGGCATAGTGAGACCATTGGAAGGTGATATTTTATGGAGAGTACTTGCTGGCATCTTCTATGTAAGCATCAACAGAGGTGCCCAAATGTGGGCAGGGTGAATCTTAAAGGAACTTCCTCCTTGAGATGGCAAGTGGGGAGTTAGCATAGCCAAGCAGGGGCTCTCCAGGTAAGCTACTATGATGATGTGTTCCCTGCCTGGCTGTGCTCTCAGGTGCTGCGATAAGCGGTTGTGGACCCGCATTGACCTGAACCACTGCAAGTCCATCACGCCCTTGATGCTGAGCGGCATCATCCGCCGACAGCCTGTCTCCCTTGACCTCAGCTGGACCAATATCTCCAAGAAGCAGCTGAGTTGGCTCATCAACCGGTTGCCTGGTAAGGTTTTGGTTAAGGATCCCAAATGTTTAGTAATGATGACCTGGATTATGTCACTTGACTCATACCCTCTTCTTTTCCCTTAGGGCTCCGAGACTTGGTGCTGTCAGGTTGCTCATGGATTGCTGTCTCAGCCCTCTGTAGTTCCAGCTGTCCATTGCTCCGGACCCTGGATGTTCAGTGGGTAGAAGGACTAAAGGATGCCCAGATGCGGGATCTTCTGTCCCCACCCACAGACAACAGGCCAGGTGAGTGGCCAGGCTGGAGCTATACCCTAAAGGTCCATCTCATGGAGATGGCATGACCTTTTGTTTTGAGCACATTGCTGTCTGCTAACCAACCTCCTCTTCTCATGTTGTTATGTGTCATCAGCTTTGCTCTTTGTTGGAAGATATAGGGCAAAGAGTTCTCTTTGGATACAAGCACTTTTTGTTTGTTTCTTTTCTTTTCTTTTCTTTTTTTTTTTTGGCTGACTGCTTCTTTGTTAAGTCTTCATTGGCTTTAACCTTCTCTTCTGAGGCATCAGGGTTAGGGTGGTTAAATGAGGTCTCAAAGCATAATGTGTTGTTCCTAGGTCCGCTGCCTGGATCACCCTTCCCAGGCAAAGCTTACTGGTACATGTATGAGGTGGGGTAACAAAGACAAGGGCAGATAGCTAGAATGAAATGTAATCTCACCAACCACATCTTGAAGACAGAATCTCCAAATGTGTTTATGAATTCTGATTTTTAATGCTGAAATTCTGGCTTGAGGTAGGATACACTTTATGACTATGAAATAGAAGATTACACACACCCAGCAGATGGGCCTTGTAGAGTAACAACAGCAGAACTTCCCTGTTGAGGTTGATCAGTTGCCTCTCTCCATTCTGCCCCAACAGGTCAGATGGACAATCGGAGCAAGCTCCGGAACATTGTAGAACTGCGCCTAGCTGGATTGGACATCACAGATGCCTCCCTACGGCTCATTATCCGCCATATGCCCCTGCTCTCCAAGCTCCACCTCAGTTACTGTAATCATGTCACTGATCAGTCCATCAACCTGCTCACTGCAGTCGGCACTACCACTCGAGACTCTCTGACAGAGATCATTCTATCAGGTGAGCTGGGCCCATACCCGTGGGCACAGGAGATATCAAGAACGACTGTCTAGCCAGGTGGTGGTGGTGGTGGAGCACATCTTTGATCCCAGCACTCAGGAGATGGAGGCCAGCATGATCTACAGAGCTAATTACAGGCTACCAAGACTACACAGAGAAACCTTGTCTCAAAAACAAAGAAAACCTACTTTCTAGTCTCAAGTGAATGAGACCACTTAAGTCTAGAGATAGTTACTATTAATTAAAATGTAATAAATCCTATCAAAAAACAAAACAAAAAACCAGAGTATGTAATAGTAATTCCTGATCCAAACTACAGTTTAGGGGCATCCCTTGCTTGGGTGGTAAGGCACAAACTCATTCATGGGCAATAGCCATGTATTGGGAGGCAGGAGCTTGTGTTGCCATGTCTTGTGTGTGCCCCTTATGATCTTTCTATCAAGGAACCTGCTAGAAATGAAATCCCTACAGATAGTTCCAGTGTTTATTTCTGTCACATATATTACAGAATCCTCAATCTTTCCACTGTTCTTTGGCTGAAGTTGCTTCTGAAGGATTTGGAACTTGGTGTAAGGTGGACAATAGCAAGGCCACTTGTCCTTAGTTCAGTTAACAGTGTTTTCTGGTAATTTAAGATCATCTGGATTGGAATTGTTATATTTATGTGAGACAAAATATATAAATAAAAGGGGGGAAGTCACTCTTCAAGAAATGGATACCCTCAACTCACTAAAATCAATCACATTTTGACACAACTGCATTATGTGCTGCTGTTAGGACTAATTAAGCCAAATAATGTATTGTGAGTACACTTCCTTTCCAGCATGACTTTTGCTAGTTAATAATTGCCTTTTTGGTTTTGGTTTAACTCTGAAGTAAATTATACAGCTAAACGTAATACAAACACAGTCAGTTTGTTTCTATAGGACAGTGTCTCTATCCCTGGCCTTTTTTTCCCTCTCCCCTTTTTCTTCCCCTTATATTTTCTGCCAGAATTCTTATTCCCATCTGAATTTGCTACCTTTACTACACTACTGCTATTCAGGGGCCTCACTTACCATCATCCTTGTTGTTGCTTTAGATGCCTTCCTTTCCTGGTTCCATACTGTCTCTTGTTGGATGGATACATAAAACATTTTGTGTGTATTCCTGATTAGTTGAGTATAAACCCCTGGTTTATAAGCCATGTTGCTTCAGAAAATACAAGGTTTTCTCCCCTGGCGTCTTAACACCCAGAAGCAGGAAGCGAAAATTAACTTAGTGCTTTATCTATTAATGATCCCCACCACCACCACCATCTTTGTAGAAGTCTTTGTCACTAATTCTGTGTGTGTGTAGTAAGGGGATGTTGGGTCCCTTTGAGCTTCAGTTATAGGAGGTGGTGAGTCATCATGGCCTATGCAAGAACAGTGCACACACTCTCCATTGCTGAGCCTTCTCTCCAACACTTCAGTTTGTGTATGTGGTATCAGGGAAAGTTACCAAATCCCATGTCATAAAGATTTTTCTGTATTTTCATATGCTGTGTGGGAGTGGTGGGTCCATTTTCATTCTTTTGCATGTAGGCATCTAGTTTTCCCAGTACCATTTGTTGAAAAGACTATTTCCTCATTGGATATTGGATATACTTGATGCCCTTGTCAAAAATCATTTGAAGGCCCACAAAATGGCACATTCTACCTAGCCTGGAAACCAAAGTTTGATCCTCAGGTTCCACATGAAGGGACAAGAGAACTGTCATTAGTATTCTCTGATTTCCACATGTGCACCACACATACATACTTTTTTAATTGTTTAACCAGCCAGATGTGCTGGCTCACTCCTTTATTTCTAGCACTAAGGAGTCAGAGGTATGATGATCTCTGAGTTTGAGACTTACCTGGTTTACATTGTGAGTTTCAGGACAGTTGGGCTATGTCTCTAATAAAATAAGAAATAATTCTATTATATGGTTAATAATCATAATTATCTATGATAATCCATTATATAGTATTATGTAATTAATGTGTCTTATTAATATAAATTTATTGTGGGAATTACTAACTTAACCATATTAACAAATTTTTTTAATCTTGATTCTACCCTATTGGTTGATATGAGTCTTGATGTCACCATCAAAATTTTGATTGCTTTAGCTCTGTATATAATTGTACTACAATATTAAATGAATCTTAAAACTTTTCAGAGTAGTTGGTGTCCATCCTTAAATTTCAGGATGAGCTTTTCTATTTTTGCAAAACTACTGTGATTTTACATCTTTGACAGTGGTAATAGCTTAGTATTTTAGATTTCCTAATCTATGAACCTGGAATGTTTTCCCACTTGTATCTCTCAATTTATTTTGGTAGTTGTTTTGTTTTCCTCCTGTTTTCAGTGGACAAATCTCATTTCTTTGAATTTATTCTTTTTGGGTGCTATTATGCTTGTAATTGTTTATTGCTATCATTTAGAAATGGAGCTGGGTCTTATGAATTGATTTTTTTTTTCTTTTTCTTTTTTTTCCGTTTGTTTTGATATTTATTTATTATGTATACAGTGTCTGCTTCCGTGTGTGCCAGAAGAGGGCACCAGATTTCATTATAGATGGTTGTGAGCCACCGCGTGCGTGGTTGCTGGGAATTGAACTCAGGTCCTCTGGAAGACCAGCCAGTGCTCTTAATCTTTGAGCCATCTCTCCAGCCCTCTTTTTTTGGTTAAGACAAGAGTTTCTCTGTGTACCGGCTCTGGCTGGCCTTGAACTCAGAGATCTGCCTGCCTCTGCTTCACATGTTCTGCCACCGCCTGCTATGAACTGATTTTCTAACTTTCCCAAACTGTTTTAATTCTAGGTTTTTGTTTTGTTGTTTTGATAGTGTTAGCTTCTTTAATACTTCACTTTGACAATTTTTCTTTTTTTAATCAACTTTAAAGTTCATGTTTATATTAAAAACATTTTTTTCTGTAACATTTTCAATACTTTTTCCTGTTTAAAAAAAAAAACTAGTGAAAGCCATCTTTAATTTACCATGTTCAGTGTTTCTTTTCCAATTTTGTAGTTTGAATTCTTTTAGATTTATGTGTGTTATGTTCATGTGTGTGTGTGGTGCCTGAAGAAGTCAAAACAGGTGTCAAATCCCCTGAAACTGGTATTATAGATAGCTGTGAGTTCTGGGAACCCTGATCCTCTTAACCACTGAGCCATCTCCACAGCCCCCATTTTTCTATTGTAAATTTTTTTCAAACATACATAGGAATAGCAAACAGTGGATACCTGTTTGTATTAGTCCTGTGCCCTGTACTCTTTAAATTGCCCCTCAGATGTTATCCTAAGATGCAAAGGGCAAAGGTCTTTTTTTTTTTTTAAAAGTATAAATAGAACAGGAATATTGCCAGTGTTGTGGTGGGGAGACCAACATACAATTCTGTATTTTTTTTTCTTCATTTTTCCCTGTGATGTGAGGCCCCATGTTGATCAGCCTGTCCTGTTATCAGTAATCCTTGATAAGGAACCAGGAATGTAACTCGGTGATAAAGTACTTGCTTATCACATGACAAGGCCCTACATGGATTCTATCCCAGGACTACAAACACAAACAAAACCCCACAGTTAGTTACCTTTAGAAGACAACGGAAACTTGTAACCTTTTTTTGGTAAGAAATTTTCTCTGTAATAATTGTACTTTGTCTCCCTGCTATGAAAAAGTTGTGATGGTCTTTAGATGAGTTCATTGGCATGAAAAGCTGGTTACAGAGTAAGTGCACTGGGCAGAATTGTTCCCCCATGCTTCCCTACCTACCACCTAAGAACCCTTTTAGGATGTACATAGACGCTTCTAACAACCTTCTCCTTTTGACAGTTATTATGTTCAGTTCAGTCTGTGGAACATATCTTATTCCCCCTCAAGTTCCTGCTCTGCTCTCTCCTACCTCTAGTCTGTCTTACTTCCATCACCAACTCGGGGGAGAAAAATCCCCTGAAAGTTTCTCTCACATTGAGACAGAGGGGCCCAACAGCTCCTGTCTCCTTGGCATCTCACAAGCAGCTCTCACCCAGATGACTCTGCTGTCTAGCTGGCACACTGCTGTGACTTGAGGCCATTAGAGGTACGCATGCTTGTCTTGGCACCAGTGTAACTAGCATTTCCAGATGACTCCTTTTCCATGTTGACTTTTGAGCAGGCAACATTGGCCTTTTTTGATGAATCACTTTCGGCTCTTAGTTTAAACAACAAAAATATTGCACTTGGAGCCTAAAGACTCCTCTGTCTAGGAAATTGGAAGGGATGGACCCTTCCGTGCAAGTTTCTTGGTCCTTCTTGTGTAATAAACTTCTTTATAGCCTGGTATCTCACACCTTCCACAGACAGGTACTACCCTGCTGGTGGATGATCTCTGACAGCCTATAGTCAGCCAGCTTTGACTGAAGATAATGAGGATAAATTATTATTTTAAAAAGGTCCTGTTCAATATGGGGCTTCACATGACATAGTGAGAAAAAAATGCAAGAGCATGGAAAATGTTTTTTATACCAAAAAAAATCTCTATCCTCTATAAAGTGAATCAAACTTTGAGCTTTAAGGGAATAACTTTTTAAAGTAATTGTGTATGTGCATTGTCATTTGCATGTTTAACTTTTAGCAGAGCTAGGTATGGAAGTACACATCTTCAATAATACCAGCACTTGGAGGCAGAGGTAGACAGGTTTTTTGTGATTTTTGAGGACAGCCTGGTCTACAAAGCCAGTTCCAGACAAGCCAGGGATACATAGAGAGGCTGAGACTCAAAACATAGCAGCAGCAATATATTGGAGAGATTGTTTTGGAAGCATCTTTTTGTTAGGGTCCTCATATTTCTGCTCCCTTGAGTTTAACTATCCCATCCTCATATGTTGCTCAGCGCATGACTCATCTTCCCGTGACTTAGCAATTTATTGGATTCCTATTTGCTACATTTGTGAGATTGTGTTGTCCTCAAATAGTTTGAATTATGCATCCAAGAATTGGTGAGCATCTATGTTCAGGGCTTTGTGTTGGCATGAGGCTCCTGTTTGCAGGACTGACAATGCCTACATTGATCACCATCACTTTCATAGTGCATATTATCAGTTGGCCTTAATTTTTAATCAAAACTGGGAAGAGTAATGGCCAGGGAAAGGTTTCAAAATTAATACAACAATCATTTTCTCATCCATATGATCCACTTAGAAGTCATTTATCTTGCTTAGTCTCATTTGGACACTGGCTAGCATTTAAGTCAATCAACTATAGATTCAATTATAAAGTATGGTTAAAGAAAAATACAGAATAATTTATAAAATACACAAAATTGATGCCTACAGGATATATTGAATTGTCTTTTCTTGTGGACAAAGCCTTTCAATCCCTTCTAGCATATTGGTTTTTTGGCACAGGCTTCATGGGAGATATTCCATATTAGAGGTGTGTCGAGGGCAAAAAAGCAACACCCTGTCACCAATTTACTGGGGTGTGAAATAGAATGCTCCCAAGATGACCTGAGAAACTTTGATCCAGCCATATTAAGTAGGAAATTTATCTGAACAGTGTAGTCAGATAAGGGAGAATACTTCACCTAACAGTATAGTCCCAACAGAATAGCCTCTTGACAGTGTGACTCTTTTTATAAGATAGTGATTTTTGTGTGTAACTATATACAGGAAGAGGCAGCCCTGTGGTTTTCTACCTGATAGTCTGACTGTAGGGGACTGGAAGGGGTAGTGTTGCAAATAGAAACTTATGTCTTCCCATGTCTGGCAAAACATTCCAAACACTTTTCAAGCATATATTATTAAGCTTTGAAATTGGTAGATGAGATGAAATCATCCTCCTTTGGGGGACATCAAAGACTCATCTATACTGGAGAGCTGTGTGTCCTGGCTCTACTATTGGTTCTCTGAATTTATAGGACTTTGGGCTATGTCTTCTGTCACTTCATGCGGTTTCTTCTTCCCTGCAGACTGCAATAAGGTCACTGACCAGTGCCTGTCCTTCTTCAAACGCTGTGGAAATATCTGTCATATTGACCTGAGGTACTGCAAGCAAGTCACCAAGGAAGGCTGTGAACAGTTCATAGCCGAAATGTCTGTGAGTGTTCAATTTGGGCAAGTGGAAGAGAAACTCCTGCAAAAACTAAGTTAGTTCTAGGACAAGTATGTAAATACGGAGGGTTGGGGGAACACAGCGGGGGAGGGGAAAGGACTGAAAAACAAGTGGGCTTATATTTCCCTTTGGAATTTGGAACAAGAGACCACAAGACACAGTTCTGTTTCACAAGTCTTGCCAAGGGAGAAGCCGTTCAACTACCCATTTGGGGATGAGTGAGCCAGATGATGTTTTCCTCTGCTCTTTCTGCATCATAACTGCACTGCTTTTTGGACCATTTCTAAGGCGGCCTTTAGAAGACATTCCAGTTGGAAGGGATGATGAGCTTTGGAGAAATCCTCTTAGAAGCCTGAGCTTAGTGCTTTTATTGGTAGTTTTGTTTGAGACACCCTGTTCCTTGCAATGCCAAGGCTTCTGGTGTCAACATAGAGTGGACCACACATACCATCTGCAGCCGTCTTGACACATTTTGTTTAGTTGGTTTTGTTACATCTTACATTATGCAGAACTATTTTTGTATAAATTGTTTAAAAATTATTTATGCAAGATTTGAATGCATACCAGTGTTTTTATTATTTAGATTGCCAACTTTCCTTCAAATAGGGAGAACTTAACCTGTACTTCATCAACATAAAGAGCCCTTCTACTACAGATGTGCCCAGGTGTGACAGGGGGCTACGACCTTCCACTTAAAAGCATGTTTAACTGGATGTTGAGAGCCTACTTTATATGTCAAGAAGTTACACGAGCATGTTGTGGTTAAGTGTAAAGTATAGTCCAGGTAAAACACTTCACCGAGTTTCCTCAAAATCTTACAATTCAGATTTCAGCCTTTACACTCAGGAGGGTTTTGCTCCAAGCATGAGCTCTTGTATTCTATCTTCATAGATCTAATTTATACCATGAATCAAGTAGAATAAATGTGCCCATAGCCTTCCTTTCCTTTGAAGTGTTCGGTTCTCACTGAAGTTGGTAACCAGGCTATTTTCTAGTTGTCATGTTCTGCATCCATAAGTGCCATTGTTGTATGGTGGTGTTTCCTAGACTTTCCCTGATGCAGTTTTACCTTTGTTGGATTTGTATAAATAATTGTACAAAAAAAAAAAAAAAAAAAAATCCAGTCTTGGTGTTTGTGGGTTTCTGTTTTTAAGAGAGGGCTAAAAATCTAATTGGAATGGCCAGAATAAATGGACTCTTCACACTTGTGTATATATAACTGAGGCCCCAAAACTATATAATTTCTCTGTCATCTGAGAAATGCAGCAGCCTTGAGACACAATGATTTTTTTTTTCATCTCCTATAGAAAGAGATTTGATTTTTGACAATGGGAAATAACTGCTACAATGATGGCCACTTGTGCATATTAGGAGTAGTGGCTCAGCTGTCTGAAAGTCTCCTACTATACCTGTACAAAAGTAATTTCCATGTATGTTCACTGTTGTCTTATTCTTTTGCTGCTGTGATAAAATACCGTGAGCAAGACAACTTACAAGAGAAAGTTTCATTGAGCTTTCGGTCAGAGGGTTAAAATTTATTTGAGTGGGGGCATAGAGGGAGAGCAGCAGCAGCTTAGAGCTCCTCTCATCTTGTTCAGTCTACAAATGGGTGGCAGAGAGAGGCACACTGGGAATGGTGAGCCTTTTGCCCACCCTTTGTGATTCCTTCCCAAACACTTCCACCAACTAGGGCCAGCACAGCTACTTAACATTACTCTTTACTGGAAGTTACCCATATGTAGAGGGCAAATAGGTGCCATTTCTTCCCCAATCTTTCTGAAGAGACAATTCAAGGAGGGTCTGGGGACTAGAAGACTAAGGCACTAGAATTTGGGGTCACAGAACATTTTAGACAATTCTGACTTGATGTTTATGTATAGAAATAGAGCGCATCTAAAGCATATCCAAAAAACTATTTCTGAGTCAAATTCTAGCAACAATGTCTTCTGTACTAAACTCTGGGGAGTAACATAGCAGAATTAAGACTTGTTAATACTATTTGCTTGTAAAAAAGTAGTTTGATTTTACTGGCCTGAAGGTTCCTTATATAGATTTAAATGCCATTTCTTTGGTAGTTTTTAGTTCTCAACCTCCAAATAAAATAGCTGTGCCTTAATGGTTAGAAAATCCATCTTTGCCAGGTATTATCAGTACACACTTTTAATCCCAGGACTCAAAAAGGCAGAGGCAGGCCAGAGTTCCAGGACAGCCAGAGCAACACAGAAAAACCTTGTCTTGAAACAAACAAACAAACAAACAAACAAAAAAAAAAAAAAAAAAAGGAAGGAAGGCCATCTTGCCCTCTGAGAACTACTTTTAAGGGTGATCCCCACACATAAATAGTCTCTGCTAAGAAAGAATCTGGCTTCACACCACCATATGCACATAGCAGAGCAAAGGCATGAGGTAGCTCTGGCCTAGTACACAGGTCATAGTCAGTATTTCCCCCCTCCCCAAGGAAGATTTTACATTTATTTATTTATGTGGTGTGCATGTACCTTGGCTCACATAGTCAGAGGACTACTTATGGAAGTTGATTCTCTCCTTCTACCATGTGGAAAATGAAGCTTGAACTCGGATCATGGCCAACTGCCTTTATCTACTGAACTATCTCATCAACATCTATAGTTTTAAACCAGGTTCAGATGAAGCCAGCATAAATCACCTGCCACAAACAGGTGCTCTGAGGTCATACACCACAGCTGGCAAAGTAGTAGAAAGACCATAACTTGGAAGTGTACCTGCTATGGTCAATCTGAACTTGTAGAACAGAAAGTGAGTCCATCAAGGGAACCTGGTGTTTACAGTAGAAATCGTGGTTCCTCAAATTACATTCTTTTCTACTGTGAAGACAAGAATGAGATTTCGTTCTATTCTGCTGTGAGCCTTTAGAACTTTATCCAGAAGAAATGTTTACTCTTTGCCATAATAACTAAGCAGTCGTCCCTGGTATTCACCTTGAACTCCCTCCAGGATTGCAAAATCTGTAAGCTATTGATCCCAAGTTCTCATTTTATAGATGTACTCAAAGGGCTGAAAAAGAAAACCTTAACATTTGAAATCATCCCAGTGTTGTGATATAACATGGGGCTTAGTATCTGTTTTACACTGGTGGTAGGAACAGTAAACACGACTATGGTAAGTGAGCAACAGATGATTTTTGAAGGTGTTCACATCTCTTCTGAAGGGGGGGGGAGATGCTAGATTAGAATGTTGATGCCTGTTCATGCTAAATGCAAATAAGCTCAAAACTTAAGGAGACAATATAAACTACAGCAGCCTTTTAATCTAATTTTATTCCTAAAGTTGAAATTACTAGCAGATAGCACTAAAAATCCACCTTCACTATATACAAAAGTGTAAATTAATTACATGTTAATAAAGAATTTACAACACACACACACGCATACTTCTAAGATAAACTGGATGCAGCCCTTGCTATTAAAAGCTGTACCTGAACAAAAAAAGGACATGTTTATCTGAGGCCCTGGCAGTTGACTATAGAATATCAGTTGTCTCCCAATTATGTTTAAATGCAGAGAGATAGCAACAGTATGGGAACTTACACTCATTAAATATTAGCATTTAAAATAGTGACTAAAGTGAACATTCAGAGCAGCCATTGCTCAGTACAGTCCACACTAGCCCATTGTGAATCGTGAGTTAATGTCAAAGAAAGTAAGTTTCAAACACAGGGTAAATGAGGAAATAAAAGAGACAAGGTGAGTGGCCTCCGTAGAGTAAGAGCAAATATCCACACTGAATAGTCTGACTTCAGCAACTCGTGCTCAGGGAGACAAGTGATAAAACCCAGCAGAAGCTGGGAAAGCCAGCAGGCAGGCCTATGAACCACACAGCCCAGGTTTCTTCAACTTAGGTTGAACTTTCTGTCCCAGTCAGTAATGAAAATAATTTTTAAAAATAGCTTCTGCCTTGGAACAGTAAATTTCCAGTCCCTTTTATGCACTCAAGTTTGGGGTAGAGTCGCAGGAGTGTCTCACTCAGGGGGCCTCAATTTCAGGACTTGAAAACATGCACAGCTCGCACAACATACTGCCGACAGATGGGACACTCACTCATGCGCTTGCCACACTTGGTGCAGGTGACCATGTGCCCACACTCCAGCAGGACACAGTCAATGACTGCATCCATGCAGATTCGGCACAGGCTGTCATCTTCCTCATCCTGAAGCTGCATCCGCTCACCATCTAAAAGTAAATAGAGAGCTGGGGCTCTGGACATGGCCGCTGGCCTTCTCCCCTGCCCGTGGCCAAGCAGCCATGTTCTGAGCAACCACCACAGGTCAACCCACATTCTTCACATGGGCCACTCCATAGTCAGGCCACAAGTAGAAGTTTAGCTAATGTTCTAGCTGTATGGCCATGAAGATGGGACAGTCCCCTTTCGGCAAGAGGGGCTTTTTATTACATGAATAGTAAGTATATTCAACAAAAGATTGTCTGGCTTATCTGGCAATAGCTGTCTCAAAGCCCGTGTCAAGTAATAGACTACTTAGCATCTCTAAAAACAGGCTTACATAACTGAAAAAGGTATATTGATTTCCTAAAATATTTATGGGTTTTCTGCCTGCATTTATATCTGTGTACCACTTAAATGCCTAATTCCCTTGGAAACCAGAAGAGGGATGGGGTCCCCTAAACTGGAATAACAGAGTTGGGAGCCTCCATGTGGGCACTGGGAATTCTAGAAGAACAGCCAGCAGGTTTTAAATGCTGAGCCACCTCCCCAGTCCCAAACCTTTTTATTTTTAGTGGTTTTTATTTTAATTAAGTTTTTATTTGATGTGCACTGCTGTCTGCCTGTGTGTCTGTGTGAAGGTGTTTGAACCCCTGTAATTTCAAATAATACAGTGGTGAGCTGCTATGTGGGAGCTGGTAATTGAACCCAGGTCTTCAAGAAGAGCAGCCAATGCTCCCAACCACTGAGCCATTTCTCCTGCCCTAATGACTTTCTATTTTTGAGAAAGGGTCTGGCTTAGCTTCCTGAGTATTGGGATCATAGGCATGCATTGCCTTGCTAGCTAAATTTGACTTAATTATAACAACCCAAGAAAGGATACTGGGGGGGGGGGGGTGGCAATAAACTTACATGACTTTTGGTTTTCTTCATTCTCTTTGTATAGCCGGTTAACTTTTTCTATCAGTTCCCATTTTTCACAACAACCAGAATAGTTGACAAAATTCCGAGCCAGGATTTCCTTCAGCTGGCGCACACTCATGCCTTCTACCTCTTCAAGGCTAGACAGGTCAGATAGTGAGGCTCTCACTTTCTTCTTGGAGAGCCCTGGGTTCTGAAATCAGAATATTCCACAAGTCCAGATGTCTCTCTAATTTTGGTTCCCATGGCCCTGGATGCTCTCCCCAGACTCCTCAGTTCCCTGAGATGTTTTGATAGTGTTCTACAGCTAAACTAGAAAAAAATGTACTGGCTGACCAAGAGGAAGTCCAGCCTCTTCCCTTTCTGACACATGGCATTTATCAGGGAAAACAATTTTAAAGTTTTACCTGCTCCCCCAAGTTTTCTTCTTCTTGTTCATCATCTTCATCTTCTTCATCATCATCATCATCATTATCATCATCATCATCATCTGTGTTTGCTGAAGCTATCTCGCTTTGAACCTATATACATGACAAATCCAACTGATTACTAATCAGGCTTTTCTAATTATTAACTTTTACTTCTCTGTAGAGAAAAACTATCTGCTGAACCTCGATCACCTTAGGGCCAGGTCAGTGGAGCAAGCAGAGCACACCTTTAATCCCAGCACTTGGGGAGACAAAGGAGTAATAAGTCAGCCTAGTCTACAACGCAACTCCTAGGCCAGCCCCCAAGCCAAGGCTACATAGTGAGACTCTGCCAAAACAAAACAAAAAACAAAAACCTGGGACTGGAGGGATGGCTCAGCAATTAAGAACACATCTAAGTACTAACTGCCTGAGAAAGGTCCTAAAGCAAAGCCACTAAGAATGTGGGGTGGCACTACATCATTGGGACCTAAAAATAGCCCATTTAACTGGAGCCACAAGAAAAATAACTGGTAAGATGGCTCAGTGGGCACAAACAGATGCTTGCACTGAGCTTGACAACCTGATTTGAACCCACATTCTGGACAGAACACTGACAAGTTGTCCTCTGACATCCATATGCCTCTCTGGGCATGAACAAATGAAAATATGTACACACACAAATAAATCAATGTTTTAAAAAAAAAAAAACACTAAGTGGGGTAATAGGGGCAAACATCTTTAATCCCAACATTTGGAAGGCATAGGCAGGTGGATCTCTGAGTTTGAGGTCAGCCTGGTCTACAAAGTGAGTTCCAGGACAGCCATGGCTGTCGCTAAAAACAAAACAGAAAACCACAAAAAAAAAAAAAAAAAAAAAAGCTAACAAAAATTCCTTCTTTTTTGGATTATATACCTTATTTCACAAATTTTCTTCTTTTGAGGCTGGAGAGATGGCTCAATAGTTAAGAGCACTAGCTACTCTTCTAAGGGTCCCAGGTTCAACTCCCAGCACCTACATGGCACCTCACAACTGTCTTTAACTACAGTTCTAAGGAATCCAAAGCCCTCACAGACATGAATTCAGACAAAACACCAATTAAGGTCTAGCCTGGGCTAATATTAACTCATTTCTTTTTGACTCCACATTCTAAATACTGAAACTGGTGTATACCACCACTGACATCATCTTTTGACCATAGCATATAGTAATCTAGGTGGTTCCAATATCACATATTTCATCCTATAGGTACCACATTGCAGCACTCTGCCACCTGTATCTCCCCAAAATGGTGTCATTTATTCCAAAACTGGCACAAGTCAGATATATCTGTTTATAACAATGCAAGTTCTCATTTGAGAAAATTATAAAACTTTGGTCTTAGTCTTATCCCAATTATGAATATCTGGATAGCAGCTAAGTCAATCTATCTGCCTCTATCCCTTAAGGCTGGGATATAAGTATATCCATGCCCAGTCATGCCTACACTTTTAAGATTATTTTAAACTGGGCATTGGTGGCAATTCCTAGCACTCGGGAGGCAGACGCAGGCGAACCTCTGTGAGGTCATGGCATGCCTGGTCTACAGAGCTAGTTCCAGGATAGGCTCCAAAGCAATACAAAGTTTTTTGGGGCAGAGTTTCTCTGTGTTGCTTCGGAGCCTGTACTAGAACTCAACTCTGTAGAGCAGGCTAGCCTCAAACTCTGCCTCCTAAGTGCCGGGGTTAAAAGTACACCAACACTGCCTGGCTGAGATATTTTTATGTGTGTGAATAGTTTCTGCATGTATGTACTACATATACTTTTATATTATGTGAGTGGTTATCTACATGTATACAGTTTCTGAGAACGACAGAAAGGGCATCAGATTCCCCAAAACTGTAGTTAGGATAGTTGTAAGCAGCAGTGTGGCTACAAACAAGCAAATCAGGGCCTCTGCAAGAGCAGTAAAGGCTATTAATCACTGAGCCATCTCTCCAGCTCCCACACCTTGATGCTTTTTGTTTATTGTGAGACAAGGTCTTCTCGCTATATATCCCTGGCTATTCTAGAAGTTACTATGTAGACCAGGCTGGCCTCTTAACTCAAAGATCAGTCTGCTTCTGTATCCCAAGTGCTGGGATTAAAGGCATGCACCACTACACCCAGCACACATCTACTTTTAATACCTTTCTTCAAAGGTGGAAAAATAAAAAAAAAAAATTCAAAACAAGTCAGTATTTATATATGTCTAAGGTTTTCTGTTTGATTTTGTTTTTGCTTTTTGAGACATGGTTTCTCTGTGTAGCCCTGGCTGTTCTGGATCTCACTCTGTAGACCAGGCTGGTCTTGAACTCACAGAGATGTAGTGGATTATTAACTATGTAAAGATGTGTTATATTTGTTTATGATGTATTTGTTTAACAATGTAAAAATGTGTTGCTTTGCATGCCTAAGGCATGGTCTAATTAAAAAGCTGAGCAGTCAATGGCTAGGCAGTAGAAGGATGGGCTGGTGAGCAGATAGAATAAGTAGGAGAAGGAATCTAGGCTTGAGAAGAGAAAGAGATACCTGCTCAGAGACAGAGAAGACATACAGGATGAACAAAAGGTAAAAAGCCCCAAGGCAAAACAGATCCAGAGAAACAGGATGGGGCAAGCACAAGATAAGGCTGAGCATTCATAACTAATAGTAAGTCTCCATGTCATTTTTTGGAGCTGGCTATCTAAGAGATCCTGCTACAGAGCCCACCTACCTCTGCCTCCCGAGTGCTTGGATTGGATTAAAGGTATGTGCCACCACTGTCCATTATATCTTAGGATTTTTGTATTGTTTTTAATGTGGGCACCTTGCTAATTTACCCAGGCTGGCCTCAAACTGAGTTCATGAGATCTTGAACTCATGTGCTGGAACTACACCACCACACCCAGTTTAATTTAGCATTTCAGAGTCATTCATATAGAACAAGCTATGAGTTGTAATCCCTACATGTTATCCAATTATGATATTCATTAACATATTGGTATTTCTGCATGTATGCATACCAGAAGAGGGCATCATATCCTATTATAGATGGTTGTAAGCCACCATGTGGTTGCTGGGAATTGAACTCAGGACCTCTAGAAGCCAATGCTCTTAACTGAGTGATCTCTCAACCCTGGGACAATATTCTAGTTATACTAAATAAGTACTTTTATTTTTGCTACTTAAATTAGGTAAATTTGTAATCACCTTTAATCCTAGCACTCCGAAAGGCAGAGGCAAGCAGATTTGTGTGAGTTTGGGGACAGCCAAGGATACAGAGAAACTCTGTCTCAAAAAACTAAAGAGCTTAGGTTCAATCGCCAGCACCACCTAAGCCCAGCCTATAATACTGCACACTTTTGACCCCAGCACTCAAGAGGTAGAGCTGGGAAGACCAGAAGTCCAAAGTCAGGGCTGGGGATAAAGCTCAGATGATTAAAATGCTTGTTATACAAGGACTCACAGCACTCACAAAAAGCAAGGTGAAGAGTACATGTTTATACTGCCAGTAGTAAAGACAGTGATGGTGATGGGAACATCTCTGAGGTTTCCAGGCTAGTCAAACTAGCCAAATCAATGACCTCCAAGTCAGTAAGGGACCCATTCTCAAAATATGGGATAGAGAACAACTGAGTAAGGATGTGCGAGCACACACACAGTTCAAGGTCATCCTCAGCTACATAAGGAACTTGAGACTACGCTGAGGTAGAACCCTCGTCTCAAATAAATAAAAGCAAGTCAGAACAATTGAGGTCATTGGTTATTCACTATTGTTTCTACGGTCACTGACACTTTTGGTTAACTATACAAGTTACAAAACTATACAAGACAAGAAACTAAAGACAAACTCATGAGCTACTTTAGACTGGATTCCAGGCACTGAGCACACAGAAGCTACACATCATTTCTTGTGCAGTGCCAGCGAGCGCTGAGGATGGAACCTTTGCCCTTCATCTGAAGTCACCCAGCACTGATGATCCCTACCACATGAGCAAGCATGAACCTAGTAGGTCCTTAGGGTCATCAATCACACCATCCTACCTGTGCCAGAACTTCTGATCTGAAGGCCCCATCTCTGTCCATGAGCTCTCCCTGGAAGGAGGAAACAGTAGCAGTGGGGGCTGTGTAATTTGAAAAAAAGGATTGTGAAAAAAAACTAGAAGTCTGGGAGCGTGAGGAATTGAGGCTGCTAGAGTCCAGGTCATCCCCTGAGCGTAGTCCACGATGGCACAGTACTAGATCTACCAAGTCTTCCTTCTCCCGACACGTGTCAGTCGATATATTTCTGAGGAGGAGATACTGCCGTAGGTCCTTCACTTTCAGTCGCATCAACTGAGGGCGCTGGAAGGCTGTCTCTTGTAGTAGGTGACAAGTAGAACATCTGCGGAGGTTTTCTTGTGAAACCGAGCAAAAGGAGCAAAAGTCCTTCTTGCAGTCACAGCAGACATGCTGGAGACAGAGCAGACATAGACAACACATAAGCACCCTCTTTTGTGTTAGAACTGAAACCTTGGTTCATGTGCAGTCCCATGGCACAAGCTTATTTTCACAAAACCACCACTAAGGCAGCTTAGATTCACAAAACTCTAATACAGCACTTTAAGGAAAAATATACTCTTGTGTTAATGAATTAAAACGTTTCCACCCCTTGCACCAAACATGTAATTAGCAGAACCAAGCTGACTTGAACCACATGGAACATGTTGAAAGCACAGCCACAAAGCTCTCTTTCTGGTCTTTTCCTATGTGGACAATTTTCTCAGCAAAGAGGAAAAAAGCTTAACATAAAAAGAAAAGAAAATGACTGCTCCAACATAACCCAAAGACTCAAGAAGGACCCCCCCCCCATTAGTGCAGAAATCTGTAGCCATTGTGGCCCTAATTATAATCTAAGCTATCTCAGAACAGAATCTTGGAGAGGACATTCAGTTGTGTCCACTTCTGTTCAGTGTATTGCTCCCACAAGCTAACACTCATTTATGCAATTTATAAGAGATTATACTGATCAGACTGCAAGATGACCTGTGAAAGTTGAAAAGTTTTAGACTGAGTTCTTTAAAATTTCCACAAACACAAGGTCATTCATTGCCTCTCCAAGAATTATAATTTATGTTTGTATTTTCTCCCATGTGTTATTCATATACAATAGTCCATCCAACTCACCTTTTTTCTAAAGACTGAAAATGAAAGTCCACATGCTTTGCAAACTATATTGGGCCCTTCAGTAGCTGCTGGTGGGTAGGTGGGAAAGTCAGAGCTTGTTGTAAATCTGAATGGGCCAGTGCTTCCTGGAAATCCTGCCTGCTGACCTCTGACAGCTCCAGTTCCCATGACTTCATTCAGCAGCCCACAACATGAAGCCCACATAGAAGTAGCACCCGCCTGGGGAAGAAAACCACAAATGCATAGTTTACCAAGCAGAGGGGCTAGAGTATTGGCTCAAAGGACACTCACTGGCAGCTCTTCCAGAGGACTCAGCTTTGATTCCTATTACCCATATGTCCCAGCGGATCTGATGCTGTCTTCTGGCATACAGGTGGTACATAGATATATATATGCAAGCAGAACATCCAAACACATAAATACAATAAGCCACCTTTAATCCCAGCACTCAAGGAAGCTGAGGTAGGAGGATTTCTGAGTTCAGAGCCAGCCTGGTCTACAAAGCAAGTTCCAGGGCAGGCTCCAAAGCCACAGAGAAACCCTGTCTCAGAAAAGGAAAGAAAACAAAACACACACACACACACACAAGAGGGCAAGGCAGGTGGATCTACAGAGCAATTTCTAGGAAACTCAGTTGGGGGGTGGGGGACTGAAACTATCTAAAAACTCGGGCCTTCAATTTGCAAGCCTCCCTGCCTCAGGGAGGCAAAAGCATGATTATGCCACTACACTGACTGTCAAGTATATTCTATGTAATGTTAGAAACATGCTAACCCCCTTTAAATGTCAGCTTTTATTTGAAATCCACATTTCTAGGGTGTCTGAGTACATCCATTTCCTGTTAACCTGAGACAGGTACTAGATACTACAGTTCTATTTCTCTAGCTATTATTTAACAGAAAGGTATAAAACCATACTTTCTCTTTAATCCTACTGTTTCACTGGTTATTGAGTATAATATGTTGTTTTAAAGAATAATTTAACTTTTTATTTTACATGCACGGGTATGAAGATATCAGATCCCCTGGAACTGGAGCTACAGAGAGTTGTGAGCTGCCATGTATGTGGGTGCTGGGAATTGAACCCGGGTCTTCTAGAAGAACAACTATTGCTCTTAACCACTGAGCCATCTTTCCAGCTCCTATATGCTAGTTTTTTTTTGTTAAAAAAGATAGGGGTATTGGAGAGATGGCTCATCAGTTAGGATAACCCCCCCCCCCAAGACAGGGTTTCTCTGTAGCTCTGACTGTCCTGGAACTAGCTCTGTAGACCAGGCTGGCCTCAAACTCACAGAGATCCATTCGCGTGCCTCTGCCTCCCCGAGTGCTAGGATTAAAGGCATGTGACACCACCCCCAGGCAAATAAATACATCTTTAAACAAAAGGCAAGAGGAGAGCTCAGTGACAAAGAGAGTGCTTATACAGCATTTAGGAGGTTCTTAGTCCCATCCTAAGCATGACAAAAAAAATCCCCAACCAAATGCCAAATAAAGCTCTCTAAGGTTTTTTGTTGTTGTTTTGGTTGGTTTCAGTAGGGACCTTGATGTAGCTAGCCCTGGTTGTCCTAAAATTTGCTAGAGACCAGGCCTTGAACTCCCAGAAATCCACCTGAGTGCTAGGATTAAAAGTGTGTACTATCATACACACCAGGAGCTTTCTAGATTTTAAAGTATCTTATGCATTTATTTATCTCTTTTGAGTTCTACTCTATTCCACACAAACTTATAAAGAATATAATCACTTGACATTAAGGAAAGCACTTTTAAGACAGAAGCTACTCTACCTTTTCAGGACAAAAGCACTAAACATCATTTCCAATGACCAAAACACTTGCACTCACAAAGCATAAAGGACATTTGCCTCCCCGTTGAATTATTTTAGGGTTTTCCTTTCCTGCCTTTTTACTCAGTCAGAATATGGTTATCACTATACCACCTATAACAATCTTTGTTTTATTTTTATTTTGTGTTACTGGGAATGGACCCCTGCTTAGAAAGCACTGTACCAGAGCACAATTGGAGCTCCTTTGTCTTCTATTTCACTAGTCTCAGTAATGTGATAAGCAAGCCTGTCAGAAACAGATACAAATTTTCAAACGTGAGGCCAAAGCCATTTTCCCATGCTTAAAGAATAAAAGGTATAGTGTTTGAAATCAGTAGAGTTTGTTCGTTTATTTATGTATTTCAAATAGGGTTCCTCTGTGTAGCCCTGGCTGTCCTGGAACTCAATCTGTAAACCAGGCTGACCTTAGAACTCAGAGAACTTCTTGCCTTTGCCTCCAATCGCTGAGAATAAAGTCATGTGCTACCGCTGCCTGGCGCCATGTGCTACTGAAACATATCCTAGCACCTAAACAATGTGATAACAGTGTAAGTCAAAGTACCTGAGGTATTCGCTAAAACGGCACCAGACATGTGGTTCCATCTATCTTATCTAACAAATATTATTTGCTCAACTAGCTTAAAAAACAAAAGACAAAACAAAACAAAAAACCAAAAACTTGAAAGGAACTTCTAGTGCTAATGGCGATGCTGTTCTCACTATGCAGAAGTCATTCATGTGAAGAGAAAGGAGGAAGAGTTATACAAAGTTCAATGTCTACGGATCTTCATCACTAATGTAAGGGTTATATGGTTCACATCTGTAATTCTCAAGACAGTGCTGCTTTCAAAACCCAAGAAAAATAATGAAGAGTTCCTATCATAGACTCTAAAGCCACAGTTTGCTTATACACGACAGCAAGAGGCACCAAACTAACGACTGTTCCTTCAAGGAAAAAAAAAAAAAGATTTGACTAGATGTGGTGGCACATGCCTTTAATCCCAGCATTTAGGAAGCAGAGACAGGTGGATCTCTGTGAGTTGGAGGCCAGACTGATCTGAAGATGGAGTTCCAGGTCAGCCAGAACTACAGAGAGAAACCCTATCTTGAAAAAACAAAAGAAAAAAAAATTTATCAGCAGTCTTCCAAAGAAAAGCTACATGTGTTCTTTCTCCCTCTCCTGGAGACAAGATTTCTTCATGTAGTCCTTGCTGCCCTGGACCTCTCTATGTAGTCCAAGACAACCTGAATTCAGATTCTCCTGCCTCTGACTCCTGAGTGCTGGGACTGAAGATGTATGCCACCATGTCCAGCCCGAAGAAAGCTTGCTTGCTCACTCTCCTTTCTTCTCTTCCTTCCTTCCTTCCTTCCTTCCTTCCTTCCTTCCTTCCTTCCTTCCTCTCCCTCCCTTTCTTTCTTGAGACAAGATCTTACTGTATAACCCTGGCTTGCCTAGATCTAGGTATGCAGACCAAGCTGATATCCAATTCATAGAGAGCTGCCTATCTATGCACACACAACCATATACCTACCAAAGTTCTTTTAAATCTTCAATTATTTTGAAAAAAAAAAAAAAAAAGACAGGGTTTCTATATAGCTTGGGAGGCTGTCCTGGAACTTGATCTGTAGACCAGGCTGGTCTTGAACTCACAGAGATCCACCTGCCTCTGCCTCCCCAGTACTAGGACTAAAGGCATGTGCAACCACTGCCCAACTTAAATCTTCAATCTTAAAAAAAAAAAAAAAAATGTTGTAGTGGAAAGCTATCAAGAAAGACACCCAACATCAACCTCTGGTTTGTACATACACACATATGTATAAAAATACACCATAAAATTAAAAAGTAAACTATATAGTTCTAGTGAAGGGACCCAAGGATCTATTTGAGAAAGTATGTATAATTTCTGGGTAGATACCATTATTAGAAGATAACCATATAGTCCTATTCTCTCTTGTTTCTATGAAAGAGCAGGAATTCCCTTTGCATCCTCCACAAAGAAAATAATCACAGGAACACCAAGAGCTGAGGAGATAGTTCAGTTAGTAAAAATACTTGCCTGGAAGCACAACACAAGAACCTACACTCTACCCCAAGGAATCCCCCGTACTCCCACACATGAGGACACAAGCCTATAATCTCAGCAACTGGGAGTTAGAGGCAACAGTACTGGGAGCTCAAAGGCATTCTTAGCTACATAGTAAACTGAGACCAGCTTGGGATACAGGAGGCTTTGTCTCAAAATACTAAGTAAATAACTCCCTATATAGTGAAAAAGCTGGGCATATAGTAAATCTATAATCCCAGCACTAGGAGGAGAGAAGCAAATCCCTTGGGGCTTGCTGGCCAACCAGCCTAGCCTTCTCAGCAATTTCCAGATCACAAAGCACCAGTTATATTGGGGTTATACTGCTGTGAAAAGATACTATGACCAAGGCAACTCTTATGGAAGAAAGCATTTAACTGGGGGCTTGCTTACGGTTTCAGGGGTTTAGTCCATTATCATCATGGTAGGGAGAATGGTGGCAGGCAGGCAAGTAGTGGAGCAGTAGCTGATAGCTACGTCCTAATCGACAGACAGACTCTGAACTTGGAATGGCTTTTGAAACCTTAAAGCCCACCCTGACACATTTCCTCCAACAAGGCCACACCTCACAATCCTTTTCAAACAGTGCCATTCACAGGTGACTAAAAACTCGAATCCATGAGTCTTTGGGGCTGTTCTCATTCATACCACCACATAGGAGGAACAACCCCCAAAGTTCCAGCTAGTCTATACCCATGCACACTCATATAACACACACACAGAACAAAGCCTCTTTTTGGGGGATGGGGATGTCAAAACAGGGTTTCTCTGTATTGCTTTGGAGCCTGTCCTGGAACTAGCTCTGTAGACCAGGCTGGCCTTGAACTCACAGAGATCTGCCTACCTCTGCACCACCAACACCCAGCTGACCAAAGATTTTTAACTGTAACTATTTTATTATATATATATATATAAAAAAGTTCAGTAGCTTCCCAGTCAAAACTATGTTGCTGTAACCCTACTTAGTACAATGCAGATCCATATTACTATTTTCAGCCACAGATCCTAGCAGAAGGAAAGAAAACAGTGAAAAATCTAGGTTGTAGCCTCATTAGGATCTGTGAACTTTGGTCACATACATCCAGTAAGAAAATAGCTCTTGCACTAAGAGAATACTCTTAGCAGCATAGGAAAGGTAAACTTACAATGCTCCCTTCTCTGAGAACAGCGTCTGTACTTTTCCAAACTACTAGACAGTTCAGAGTTCAAACAGGCCTGTACATACTTGCTAGTCCTATCTAGCCTATCCTTCAATCCCACCCAGAATATATGAAAAACATAATTTTCATGTCTATATGAAGCCCTGTGTGTCACACCCCAGAGCTTAAGTGATTCCTTCAGTAATCTGACCTCCTCTGTTCTTGAGAGCAGGTGGTTTTAGTTCCCAACCTCTGTGACTCCCTCTACCCTTGACCTGTGAAACTGATCCCGACTATAGTTTTCAACAGGTTAGACTCACCACAGAGCCTTAAAAATTATTCATGCCTGATGACCTGAGCCTAATCCCCAGGACCCATGTGTGGAGGGAGAGAACCAACTCTCCCAAGGCGTCAGTGCTGTGGAATACAGAGATACATAGAAACAAATAAATGTAATTTTAATGTGTTTAAATACAGGGGGCCTTCTGATTTTGCTACTTTAGAGTATAGTTTGGGCAACATTTTTTTTCCTTTAACTCCCCAAGTAATTCTGATAATATAGCCCATGTTCACAAGGCCAAGACCTTCTGGATCTGAATGAAGATTCCTTCCTTCCCACTCAAACAATTTTATCTAAAAAACAACTCTCAAGATTCCTGGTAAGACCTCAGCCATGTGCTCACCCAAGACTTTTCTATATTTTCTTGTTGTCAAGGATATGCCTCTATTTTTCTGCTTTCCTTTAGAGCTCCCCAGTACTTTCAGAAAGTAAAGGTAGCTATATAATAGAAAGGATTAGCTAAGGTGGTCAATTTAATCTGATCCTCAAATTAGTTTCCTTCACTGAAATATAGTGATTTCTTTCATTTACTCTTTGCTGCCAACTTTTTTGTTTTTATTTTTCAAGACATGGTATTTCTATATAGTCCTGGTTGTCCTGGGACTCAATCTGTGGACCAGGCTGGGCTTGAATTCACAGATTCTCCTGCCTCTCCCTTTTGAATGCTGAGATAAAAGTTGTACACAATCATCCTATAGCTTTAATTACCTATCAAACTTCTCTGTTTTCTTGTATGAAATCTTCAACACCAGGAAAATGGTCACTGATGGCCTAATCTGTCAAAAACAGGCACTGTTACAAATTATTTTTAGAAGCCAGGTGGTGGTGCACGAATTTAATCCCAGCACTTGGGAGGCAGAGGCGAGGCCAACTTGGTCTACAAAGTGAGTTCCATGACAGCTAGGGCTACACAAAGAAACTGTCTCAAAAAAGAAGAAAAAAGCCTGGTGGTAGTGATTTTTTAATCCTAGCACCGCAGAGGCAGAAGCAGGTGGATCTCTGTGAGTTCAAGGCCAGCCTGGTCTACAGAGTGAGTTTTAGGACAGACTCCAAAGTTACAGGCTCAAAAAAAGAAAAGATAAAGAAAGCAGTTATCTTCCACTTAAATATAAAACCACTTGTTCTTGATCCACTTAAACATTTGGGCACAGTATCTAATACCCACCCAATTCTTCCAAATCTAATTTCCTTGATAAATAAAGACTGTTTTTGGACCCCACAGCAAAGGTGATGATTTTCAGGCAAGAATGACCTCCAGATGGTTTGATAATGTATTCTAGCTGGGCAGTGGTGGTACACACCTTTAATCCCAGCACTAAGGTGGCAGAGACAGGTGGATCTCTGAGAGTTCAATGCCAGTCTGGGTTTCCAAGACAGCCAGAACTGTTACACAGAGAAACTGTTTTGGAAAAACAAAAAAATAAAATATTCTAAGTTGCAGAGATATTTTTATAACTATATTGGCAAGAAAATAAACAAACAAACAAACAAAATCTCACAGGGTTGATGGCTCAGTGGTTAAAAGCACTGGCTGTCCTTTCAAAGGAGCAGGGTTTGATTCCTAGCACCCACATAGTGTCTAACAGCTATTTTTAGCACCAGTTCCAGGGGATCTGACATCCTCTTCTGAACTCCTTCGGTTTCAGGCATGCCCATGCTGCACAGACATACATGCATTTATACCTATAAAACAAAATTTTAAAACATAACAAAACAAAACCCTTATGAGCTAAAGAGATAGATGGCTTAGCAGTTACTAGGAGCAGTCATTGCTCTTACAGAGGATGCAGGTTCAGTTCCTAGCACCAAGGTGTCTCACAATACTATTAACTGCAGTTCAGGGGATCTGATGCCACCTTCTGACCTCTGTGAGCACCATGCAGGCAGACGTTGCACATACATGCATACATACCACTCATACACAAAAACCTTAAAACATTTTAAAACAACTTTCTAGAAGGTAGTTCCAATGTTTTCCATTTGAGACCACACACATATCTGCAATGCAAGCACTCAGGAGATCACTCACCAATTCAAGGACAGCCTACATACTCAGTTCCAAACCAGTCAGATACACAGCAAGACCCTATCTCAAAAAAAAAAAAAAAAAAGAAGTTACCTATTCCAAAAATCTTTGCTTCCATCAGGAAAAGGGCTTGTTTTGAAACAGATCTCACATAGTACAAGCTGGCCTCACACTTACTATGAAACCAAGACTAGTTTGGAATGCCTAATTGTCCTGACTCCAGCTTCTACTGCCCACTGGATTACAGGTACGCAACAATGAAGGTATCATTATTTTTCTTGCTTCTGGGGATTGTCACGCACACATACACACCTTACATTATTGTGGTTTGTAGTGTGGCTACTTGGTATCTCTGTCTGGAGTTTGTTGTTTGGTTTTTGACGAAAGCACTTGCTTTGTAGCAAGTGGTGGCCTCAAACTTGTAACAATCCTCCTGTCTCAGCCTCCCAAACATTGATTACAGGCCTGTGCCGCCATGGCTACCTGTCTCTTTCATTTTGACTGGCAAACCCTTTCCTAAAGAGGGGGATTATATTCTGAATTACTTCTACTCCCTCTTGACAAAGAAGAAACTGGACAACACTTGCTGAATTTCTCTACCGCTTGACACTCTCTTTTCAATCAACAAAATAAATCTTTGACACTTTGTGAAGGTCGAGTTCATCTAGCAGCCCAAAGCCAACACACTTCTTCAGTGCCATCTGTGGAGAGAGGTATCATTCATTACCTTCTGACTCAACACCACTTGGTTTGATTTGGGCAAATGAATCAATATCTAAATTGATTGCTTACAAGGACTCTTCAGAACTCTCTGTGATGAAGTTGAGGAAAAATCATCTCCCCAAAGTAGGCCAAAATCACGCACACACCCCCTCCCCTTTTCTGAAACTTCTATCAGTGATGCCCACGCTCTCGCTCCCACCTGGGAGAAAGGCTGCCAAATTACTTGCTGCGTACCTAGTGGTGAGAGACACTTCCAGCGCTCTAGGTCACGGCCACGGCGTTTAAACCCACGGAAGAAGAACTTACTGGGGGGAACCCAACCCCTGGCATTTCTAGCCGGGTTAACCTGGTCCCAGCCTCATCACTCCCCGCACCGATCTCTCTGCCTCTCTTGTCCCGTGATGCCCCCCACATCTGGGTTAGCTCAAGGACTCGGGGAGCAGAGGGCACGGCCGTGGGCAGAGGCACCGAGGCCTGAGGGGAGCTCTAGCGGATTGAAAATCTCGGGACCCCGAGAGACGCACAGGGCCGGGGAACAGGGCCGGGCAGGCTGCAACCTCAGGGCCACTCGCCTCCTCCTTGGCCAGGCCGCCGGGGGGCGCTGTGGGAGCTCGGGCGGGTCCGCTAGCCCGGCCTCTCCGGATGGAACCGGTCCGGGCGCCCCCCACAGCGGTGGTCTCTCAGGAACCTGCCAGGCAACCGCTGAGACGGAGAGAAAGGAGGCGCTCCGGGCGGGCGGGCGGGCGGGCGCACGGGAGAGGCGAGGAGGGCCTCCCGGCTCCACCAGCCCCTCACCTTCATGGCCGCGACCGCCTCGGCTCGGTCGACTCTACCCAGGAACTCAGCACCATAGCAGCTTCCTCACACAACGGACCTCCTTCCTTCTAAGGCGGCGAATGCTGCGCCTCCCGAGGCCGACTGAGCGTCCCGACGTAAGGGGCGTGGCCACGCTCGGCTCACGCCCCGGGAAGACGCCCAGCGGAGGGCGACAATCACCAATCAAAAACAGTTCTTCGGGGGGCCGGTCACCACAGCCAATGAAATTGCAGGGAAGGGACGGGGCCTCGGGCACAGCCCCGAGAGCAAAAAAGGGGCGGGGCGGGGCGGGGCGGGGCGGGGCGGGTCCGGTCCGACGCAGAGGCTCTCCTAGGAGAAGCTGCTGAGGCTCAGTTGGCTTCCCACTTTGGGTGGCTGCGTTTCCCTGCCAGAGTCAGAAAGGACTGTGATGAAGTGGGAAAATGCGGTTGGTTTGGAGGCTTTTGTTCTGACCAGCCAAGCAGAGCCTCAGTGCTAGCCCATTCTCCGAATGTTCTAGATTCCCACATTGTGAGAACCTCCACTCTCCTGGAAAGGTGTAGCACACACTAGCAAGAACCACTAATAAGGTTTATTGAATGAATTGAATTCCAATTGTTCTTTTGTTTGTCGTTGTTTAGCTTGTGGGGCGGGGGAGGAAACGGTTTCTTTGACAGTCCTGGCTAGAGCAGGCTGGCCTGGAACTCAAAGAGATCTGCCTGTCTCTACCTCTAAATGGTGGGATTAAATTCGTGTGCCACCACACCTGGGTCCAATTGACCTTTAAATGTTCAGAATTACCCAAATACTAACCCTTTGGAGGAATTCACATGATCCCTTCAAATTGACTTTGGAGGCAGGGAAACGATTTTACCAGTTTCTTCAGCCTCACTGCATTAAGGCTTTAATTAGTTGGTTTTCCTATACTTCTTTCTCTCACTTCAAAATAATAAATTAAGTTTTAGACTTGAAGATGTTAATTTCTTGTTAGTAAGACCAGGCAGTTACACACACACACACACACACACACACACACACACACACACACACACCGAGGATTTCTTTGTGTAGCTTTGGCTGTCCTGGAACTAGCTCGATAGGCCAAGCCGGCCTCGAATTTACACAGATCCACCTGCTTCAGCCTCCTGAATGCTGGGATAGAAGGTATGGGTCACCACTGCTTGGCCTCTAGCACTTAAAAACAACACACACACACACTCTAAAATTCTTTGCATGTATGATCTTACCTGCTTGTGTGTCTGTGCACCATATGTGCAGTGACCAAGGAAGCCAGAAGAGGATGTTACTTCCTCTGGAACTGAATTACAGATTACTGTGAACCGTTGTGTGGTGCTGGAAACCAAACCCAGGTCCTCTGCAAGAGTAACATTGCTCTTAACCACGAAGCCATCTCTCCAGCCCCTGTTCTATTCCTTTCTAACAGATCTGCTTAGAAGTATTATATGGCAGAACACTCATACAGTTGGTCACCATGGCACAGGCCTTTAATCCCAGGACTGGGGAAGCAGAGGCAAGCAGATTTCTCTGAATTCCTGAATTCCAGACCAGCCAGCCAGTTCTACATAGTCAGACCCTGTCTAAACAAAGCAAAACAAAACAAAGCATAGGGAGCTATTTCCTTGAACTACTTTTTCTTCAAATTCTATTGAGATAATGATGTAATGTCTTGTCTGGAATAAACCTAAGTTTTCTTCTTTGGGAAATTCCAGAAAGCTGGTCATCCCCCATGTTAGTGTCAGCAACTGAACTACATTAAAAAGAGAAACTATTCAAAAGTACTTATTCTTTCTTATCATCCAGGCAAAGAAAATTCAATAAGCATTTGCTAGTGGGGTTAAGGAGATGGCTCAGTCAGTAATGTACATACTGTATAAGAACCAGGACCTGAGTTCTGTCCTTGGTACCCATGTGTCCACCATTGATAATGAGGTTTCTTTTTGCTGTGGAGTATTCTCCCCCACCACCCTGGTACTAGGGATCAAACTCAGAGCACTAAGCTTGTTCTCTACCACTGAGTGTTGTCTCAGCCACATTCTTTCCAGAGGATGAAAAAGTCCTAACCCAGGTTTGTGGACATGGCCAAGGGACTAGAATGTGCATGAGTCAATGATTCCTGACTACCTAGAGTTGAGACTTGAGAAACTTCATATTTCTTTATTTAGTTATGTCTTTTTAGATTGATTTTCTTTAGGAGTATGGGTGTTTTACCTGCCTGTATAGACACACAAACTCCAAAAGCATGCCTAGTGTCTGAAGAGGCCAAAAGAAGGTGTCAGATCCGCTGGAACTGGAGGTCAAAATGGTTGTGAGCTGCCATGTGTGTGCTGGGAATCAAACCTCTGGAAGAGCAGCCAGTGCTCTTAACCACTGAACCATCTTTCTATCTGTTGTTTATTTTTGAGATATCATCGAATCCTGTAACTCTAGCTAGCCTAGAACTCTCGGTAAGTAGACCAGGCTGGTCTTGAATTCACAGAGTTCAGACTGCCTGTGTCTGCTAAATGCTAGGATTAAAGGATTAAAGGTGTGTACAATAAGACTTTTTTTTTTTTTTTTTGAAGCGGGGGTGAGAGGGTGGGGGGGGTGGGGGTCGGGGGTGGGGGATTTAATGTATCCCAGGATGACCTCCAACTTGCTATATAGGTAAGGAGACTTTGAACTCTGCATTCTCTTGCCTGCACTTTTCTAGTGTTAGCATCACTGTGATACTGTGATAAACTAATACTACTGGTTTTGAAACGTCACACTTTCAGTAAAAGATTTGTTACGTGATGAGATGTTTCTTCATTGCGTTATCCATATAAAAAAATGTTCTTTCAACTGTATGCTAATTGTACCAATTATAGTTTGAGAAAATTTGCTTTGTTAACTTATGATAAACTACTACTTTGCATTTCAGAGATAAAAAGAATTGCCAAGACACATGAGATAATTTATTGTAGCTCAATTATTTGTTTAGGGTATAGTGGGATTGTTCTCTGGGCAGTGGAGTATGTTTTTATTTTTGGTTTTTGTGTGTTTGTTTTTGGGGTGGAGAGAAACAGGGTCTCTCATAGCATAGGCTGCTCTGAATTTGATATGCAGCTGAAGCTCAACTCCTAGATCCTTATGCCCCCACCCCTAATTCTGGAATTTCAGACATTTTTTTTATTTTTCTTTAAAATTAAATTTGTTTTAATTAATAAATAAAAATATAACTGCAATATATTTATTGGCTACCTGTAATGTGTCAATGTATGCATAAAGAAAACATATCTTTTCTTTCTTTCTTTTTTTTAATGAAGTGCTGAAAGTCAATCAATTTGGGGATGCAGTGTTATGTACCTGTTGTTACAGCTACTGAGGTAAGAGGGTCCCTTGAATCTGGGAGTCTGGGGCCAGCCTGGGAACATACAGGGAATCCTATCTCAAAAAAAAAAAAAAAGATATTTGAAACCTCTCTCACATTGAAGAAGAAGCAAACTGTCATGATCTAAACCTTTTCCAGTTACTGAATATTCTACTTCTTTCAGTACCATGTGCTGGTAAGGCAATAGGGTAGAAAGTTAACTATTTTTAGTTTATCACTTCACCCTCTTAAAGACATTAACTCATAGCCTGACCATGGTTGTACACACCTTTGATCCCAGGACTTGGGAGGCAGAGTCAGAGGCAGGGGATCTCTGAGTTTGAAGACAGCCTGGTCTATATAGTGAATTCCAGAGCAGCCAGAGCCGACCCTGTCAAAAAAAAAGAAAGAAAGTAATTCATGAGTGGAAGACATTATGAGTTTCTTTCAAAGTCATTTAGCAATTTGCTAGACTAGTCTCATTTTGAAAAATAAAAATCAAATTCACATATGAAATAAAGAGTATAATGACTCAGCACTGGGGAGACCAGAGCAGACAGATCTCTTTGAGTTCCAGGTCAGCCTGGTGTACGTAGTAAGTTCCAGACTCAGCTACATAGTGAGACCCTGCCTTAAACAGATAGATAGATAGATAGATAGATAGATAGATAGATAGATAGATAGATGATAGATATAGATAGGATAGTGAATTCCTATAGTCCCCTCACCCAGTTTTAATGGTTCTCCACATTCATGCTTTTTTGTGTTTTTTTTTTTGTTTGTTTGTTTTATTTTGTTTTGTTTTTTTGAGACAAGGTTGTTTCCTTGTGTAGCCCAGGCTGTCCTGGAACTCACTCTGTAGACCAGGCTGGCCTCAAACTCACAGAGCTCCACCTGCCTCCCAAGTGCTAGTATTATGAGAAACTCCATTCTTGCATTCTTATCTGTAGTCACCCCTCATCTGAGTTACACTGACTGTTAGCTTAGTACATGTGGCTGGTTACTAGATATGAAGCAGACGAAAACCTGTGAGAATCAGATCAAGTTTGCTGTGTTTTGTGGGTCCTAGGTCACTTTCATGATTATAGCCAAGACAAGGCAATCCATCTCTGTAGTTGTAGTTTAAAATCCAAATCCATGCTTTAAAAGATTACCTTTGGGGGCCAGGGAAGTGGCTCAGTTGGTAGGATGTTTGTCTAGTTTAGATCTCCACCACTACATAGAACCAAGTGTGGAGGTGTAGGCCTGTAATCCCAACACGAGGGAGAGGAGAGGCAGGAGGTTCAGAAATTCAAGGGCATCCTTGGCTACACAGTGGATTAATTGAAGATCAGCCTGCAACACGTGAGACAATTTCTCAAGAAAGAAAGAAACATAAAAACAAACAAACACAAAGCAATCCTTGTTTAACCCAAATCTGCAAGTGGCAATGTTGTAAATAAATAACAAAAATCTACTCAATGGGAGTCAGTATCGTGGCACTTGGCTTGTGGGAACAGGTGCTCACTGCCAAGCCTGGTTACTTGAGTTCACTCCCTGGAATCCACATGGTGGAAGATTAGAACCAACTCACAAAAATTGTCCTGTAGTGTCTATATGCATGCAGTGACCTGTGCACTCCCATTCTCTCTCTCTTTCTCTCTCTCTCTCTCTCTCTCTCTCTCTCTCTCTCTCTCTCACACACACACACACACACACACACATATACCCCCCCCCCACACACACACCTATAATAATGTAATACAAAGAGTACAAGAGAGATTGGATACACGGGGTTCATTTAGAGGGACAAGAAGACAAGAGAAGATAATGGGAGGCAATCTGGTCAAAGTATATTATATATACACACACACACATACATATGTACATATATATATATTATGCAAGTGTGAATAAAATATCTTATAAAATTTTTTCCATCTGTAAAATGGAGGCCATGATTACCAGCTGGCAACTTATGCCTTGAAGCTTTGCTGAGTAAGTGAAAACTACTAACAGTGAAACAGAAACAGACAGAACTTCAGTGGTTTCCACAGAGTCAAAGAAAGCATGCAGGGAAGATTTTACAGGCTGCCCCCGCCCCCACCCTCCCTAGTAGTCAAACTGAACACAGGACTTTCTTCTTTCATAGCTTGGGAAACTGAGTCACCACTGGACTCCCTTGCCCAAGGCTGAGCGTGCACTGATGAAAGTTAGAATCACGCCAGCCCTCCTATGCAGGGTCCTCTCTATTCTTCTCATAAGGAGACAGACCTTGCAAAACAAGTTCTTTCTTGTTCAGGAATCTCCTTTCATGCAGAAGGGGTGTCTGGAGAGTGTATACACTGTACAGTACTGGGAAGTAATTTGCCCCTGATGCATGTGGCTAGTTTACTTTTCCCGTGGACTTTCTAGTTCATTCCCTTTATAGTGAGTGGTCTCTCATGTCAAGGCCTGAACAAAAGGACACAATTCTTCCTTGTGGAGTTTAAATGGCCACAATGAATGGTGGTGTGTCACAACTGCTGTATTGGTTTCTTATAGCTGCTGCATTGAATGCCTACAAGTTTGGTGGCTTGAACAGCAGAAATAGTCTCACAGCTTTGGAGATCGGAAGTCTCATATTGCGTGTCGGCAGAGCCATCGTTTGAATGTGTAATGTTTGAACCCATGGTTTCCAGCTGCGGGTGCTTTTTTGGGAGACTGTGGAACCGTCTGGACACTGTTGCTAACTGGCCAACTTGGGGTGTAGGGGTGGGCTGAGCCCCACTTCTGTTCACTTCTCTGCTTTCCAGTCTGCTAGGGTGTGAGAAAGACATGCATGCCCCCAAGTTCCTGCTGCTGCAGATGGTGCCACCTTCTTTTACACCTTCACCAGCGTGAGGGACTGTATCCGCTCTAATTTGAGACAACATGAGGGAAAACCCTCTTGGGTTATTAGGCTACAGCAACATAAAACCAATACAGTGATGGAACAGTCTTTCTTTACTTTTCCCCAGCAACTGGGGGCTCCAGGCGTCCCTTGGCTTGTGGCTGCCTCCCTCCAGCCTCTATGTCTGCCTTTGCCCGACTTAGTGACCACCCATACAATTCAGAGTGACCTCATTTTGAGACCCCCATTTTATCTGCAATGTTGAAGCCCATGTTAACAGGCTCTGGGTGGACATGTGACATGTAGTTTTAGAATTCCCTGTGTAACAGTTCTAGCTGTCCTGGAACTCATTTTGTAGATCAGGCTAGCCTGGAACTCACAGAGTTCCACCTGTCTCTGCCTCCTGAGTACTGGGATTAAAGTGTGCATCACCATGTCTGGCTCTTTTTTCTTTTTTTTCTTTTTTGAGAGTTATTGCTTCCCCTGACTGCCTCTCATTTAGTTACCGCTGAACCATTTGCTATCCTAAGGACAAATCATTTTTCTACTCCGTATATTTGACCTTGCTTGTCCTACTTAAAATCCTTTGGGGGAAGAGGGCAGGGACAAAACAACAATTTAAAAAGAGCCTGGGGGGAGCGGGCATGCATCAAGATGTCTCTCTTGGTAAAGGACCTGAGCCATCGACCTGGCTGACGTAAGGTGGAAGGAGAAAACCAATCCCCTCAGGTTGTCCTCTGTCCTCCACACTTAGGTTATGGCATGTGTATACATATGTACACACATGTATGCACACACACATGTTTGCATACACACAGGTGATAGATAGATAGATAGATAGATAGATAGATAGATAGATAGATAGATAGAATAAAATAGTTTTTAAAAGAGGCTGGGGCTGTAGTTCTGTGAGAGAGTGTTTGTATAGCATGGAAGCCCTGAATCCCATTTCTAGCACTTCCCAAATGACAGGCTGCAGACTATACCCCAACAACGCTTGGTGACGGTCAAGATGAAACTGGAAATCTTATCTGTTTGAAAGTCAACCCTCTGAACAGCACACAACATGCCAGTTTTATCATGAACTGAAACATTTTATGACATCTTTATTTCAAATCATTTCTAAGCATATGTCAGAATAGCATTCAATAGCTAAAGAAATGTAGAAATACAACATTTCTGGCCCTCACCAATAACCACTGCTAATAGACCTCAATTATCCGATTTAGCTCAAGCTTCCAGGGCTCACAGCCTATCAAAAGGAGAGCAAGTCAACTTTCCCCCAAACACTTGAGAAGCACTGTGAAGATCAAGAAGATAATGAAAGGGACTAAGCCTCTTTCTAAAGATCATAGCCAGCACATTCATTAGAGCCCTAATTATGTGTGCTGCTAAGTGATTCACAGAGAGCATTGGCTCAGATCCTGCCTTTCCCTGCTAACAGTTTACAATCCAGACAGACAGACAGGCTGACGCTCACACTCATTTACAGACAAGGCAGACACACACAATGCTACATGGCCATTAAGTCAACTGATGCTTGAGTAAGGCAAACATCGGGGATGACATTCAGATGAATGAAGTGAGAACAGGTGCCTTGAACATTCCACATCCAGGCTAACATAAACAGACTGGACCAAAAGGTTACCCACTATCAGGTTCATTGTTCTTTAAAGAATTGTTCTTTTAAAAAAAAATTGTCAACCTTTTATTTATCATTCTGAACTCTTGCATCTTCTAGGGTCACTTATTTTTGTGTGTATGTGTGTGGTAGGAGGGGGGCTCATTGAATCCTCCTGTCTCAACCTCTTAAAGGTGGGGATGGTGGGAGTGGAGGCCATAAGTGGAGGGTCACAATAACTGAACATGGAGAGAGGACTCAGCAGTTAAGGGCACTGGATGCAGCCATATGGTGACTTGCAGGTATATGGAACTCCTGTTCCAATGGATGTGACATCTCTTCTGGCCTCCATGGGCACCAGGAACATACATGGTACACAGACAGATATTCAGGCAAAGCATTCATAAATGTAAAGTAAAAGAATATTATTTATTTTGTTTGTTTTGAGACAGGGTTTCTCTGTGTAGCCCTGGCTGTCCTGGAACTCACTCTGTAGACCAAGCTGGCCTTGAACTCACAAAGATCCACCAGCAGAGGCCTGCTGAATGCTGTTATTAAAGGCATGCCCCATCACCACTTGGCAAATAAATATATTCTAAAAAATAATAACTGTAGCAGTTTCTCTTACAGTCTCTAGTAAAGAGTGATATTTCTGAACACATACTGCCTTTGCTAAAATAAAACTGCTTTTTCTTTTGAGCATCATTGGCAACATTCCCTAAACAGCTCTTTTGGCTTTGAATCAAAGATGTTTTTGTTTCAACTAACTCAATTCTATTTAATTCTTATCTCTTTTCATTTCAGTTAGGATTTGGAATGGTCTTTTTTTTTTTGAATAGCTAATTATTTTTACCATTTGACATTTGAGAAAAATACTTTCTAGGGGCTGTGGGGACAACTCAGTGATATAGGACTTGCCTAGTGAAATGCAAAGACTCAGGCTCTCTACAGTGCCATAAATGTAAATAAATAAATAAATAGATAGATAGATAAAGAAATGGAAGGGAGGGAAAGAAGGAGGGAGGGAGCACAATGCCTCCAGTAGGGAACCTGGAGTTCAAGGTTATCCCATCAGTCAAGGTCTTATCAAGCTCTTAGCTTTACAGCCTGGGCTGTAAAGATTGTCTCAAAAAACAAAAGTTAGGCTGTGAAATGTCTCATTCAGTGAAAGTGTTTGCCCATCCAGTGTGAGGGCGGAAGCCTCAGCACCCACATAAAAGACCCACATGGCAGTGTGAGCCTATAGTCCAGTGCTAGGGAGGTGAGGACAGGGCCAGTGGGCCCCCAGGACTTGGTGGCCGGTCAGTGTACCTGAATCTGTGAGTTCCAAGCTTAGAAAGAGGGGATGGCTCAGTGGGTAAAAATACTCGGCTTTGGAGCATAAGGACCAGAGTTCAAGTCCTCAGCACCTATGTGAAAAAGGCAGTGTGGTCACAGGAGGGGCTGTAACCCCAGGGCTGAGACAGAAAGACCTTTGGCTCCCATCCTCACTCCAGGTTCAGAGAGAGACCCTGCCTCAAGGTCATACAATGGAGAGTTATAGAGCAATATACCTAACACCCTCTTTTGGCCTCCATAAGTGCACACACCCACATACACATACCACATACACACACACACACACACAGCCACACACACATATACCATACACATAATAATAATATAATATGGAGAGCAACTGGAAGACATCAGGTACCAATTTCTGGCCTCCACATGCATGACACATATGCATGCAAAAATATACCATCACAAACATTTGCACAAGTATACACGTGTGCAAGCATACACAAACATTTGTACAAGTATATACAAGTATATACGTGAACAAGCATGCACACGCACACACAAAATTGATACAAATCCTAGTTAAGCTTTTATAATTTTTTACCTTTTTACTTATTGGAAGTGAAGATCAATCTTAGGGTTAGATTGTGTTAAGTTTAATACAGGGCAGAAGCTGGATACACTGGTACCTGTCAATAATCCCAGAACTTTGAGGATGGGATAGGAGCATTGGAAGTTCAAGGCCAGCCTGGACTACATATTGAGGCTGCCTCAAAAAAAAAAAAAAAAAAAAAAAAAACCCAAACAAACAAAAAACAGTAAACAAGTAAATAAAAATAAGACTGAGGGATACACTAAAGAAGAGACTGTTCGAAGTATTAAGAACACTGGCTGCATTTCCAGAGGACCTGGGTTTGGTTCCCAGCATTTACACAGTGGCTCACAACTACCTGTAATTCCAGTTCTAGGTGATCTGACACTTTCATCTGACCTTCAGGAACACTATACACACAGTGACAGACATACATGGAGGCAAAGCACCCATACACATAAAATAAAAATAAATAAACCTCTAAAAATGGGAAAACGGCCAGGCAGTGGCGGCGCACGCCTTTGGTCCCAGCACTCGGGAGGCAGAGGCAGGCGGAGCTCTGAATTGAGGCAGAGGTGTTTGTTCCTCCTTTGCTTTTACATTCGTGTTTGCTTGCTGTGCCTTCAAAAACCTTTTACTCTTAGTAAGTTTTTCTTTTTTTAATCCCCATATTAAATTATGTGATCTCAGGGCAGGCAGTCTCTTTCCTCATCAGCATGAATCAGTTTAAACAAAAAGCCATCTGATCTGTTTGCTCTTGATTGGGTTAGCCTGGGTCATGTGCTTGTCGTTGATTCAAACACGGTGGCCAAGGGCTGGCAACTTGACATTCACGGCAAACTGAGTGGTCTAGAGATTGTTGGCTGAAGTGAATCCTTCCCTGAAACTGTAGTGAGTGTTAACCATAGTAAAGTTCTTGGAATTTTCTCTTGACACTTTGATTTCTTCCTGTGAGCTTAAAGAACTCAAAGCTGGAATGGAAACTCCAGTTCCTAAAGAAGCCCACATTTTCAAGGCCCTGTGAAAACAAAATTTGAATTGGCTGCAAATAAATGCCTGGTTAAGTCATGCAGTTCCTAGAATAGGAGAAGGGTATCAAAAACTGTTAGTATGAAACTGGGCATGGTGGTGCATGCCTTTAATCCCAGCACTCCTGAAGGCAGAGGCAGGTGGTGCTCTGTGATTTTGAAGCCAGCCTGGTTGGCAGAGTGAGTTCCAGGACAGCCAGAACTGTTTCACATAGAAATCCTAGCTTAAAAAAAAGAAAAAAAGAAAGAAAGAAGAAAAGAAAAAGAAATAAATAAATTAGGCTTTACGTTAAGGTCCCAGTATATCCTGACCTTTAATAGAAATAGGAGTGTTTTAATTAACTAATTAAATCTTTTATGTTTAACAGTGTAACTCAAATGCAAAAGTTCAATACAAGCTATTTGTAGGGCTTGAAATTTATTCATTTAAAAAAATAATAGGAAATGAAACAAGATGATCTTTCCATTTTCAAAAACTTTCAAGGAAAGGCTCATGTACAGGGCCATAAAGGATCTTTCTCTCACTACCAGTAGTTTACACCCATACTGTAATATTTTTTATGTGCATTGGTGTTTGACCCAAATGTCTTTGTGAGGGAGTCTGTCCAATCCCTTGGAACTTGAGTTACAGACAATTGTGAGCTGCCATCTGGGTGCTGGGAATTGAACCTGGGTCCTCTGGAAGAGCAGCTAGTGCTTATAACCACTGAGCCATCAGTCCAACCCTCATACTGTAATCTTAATACCTGTTCCTGAATTAAGATTTACAGTTCAGCTTTTCTAGCATAACCATTTAAAAATGCTTAGCACCAGATTGCTTCCTATAATGCCAAATAAATCATAACTACTTTCATATACATTTCTTCTTAAAACAATGGGGGGTCACCATTTGTAGAAAACAGTACTTAGCCTTCAGATACCTTTCCCAGAAATGGCATAAGTCATTAAAAGGCCTCAGCATGCTCGTGCTTTCCAAATGGAATAACTAGCCTGATGTGCATAGATACAAGAACAGCAAAGTTGAAGACTAGTATTGTAATTTGTCTTTGAACATTAGGCTTTACTTTAAGGTCCCATTATATATTGATAGTAAATAGAAATAGGGGTTCCCTTTTTTGTTTTTTGTTTTTTCTTTTTTGAGACAGGGTTTCCCTGTGTAAGAGCTCTGGCTGTCCTGGAACTTGCTTTGTAGACCTTGCTGACCCCAGAAACCTGACTGCCTCTGCTGTCCTAGTACTGGGTTAAAGGTGCTCATTACCACTGCTTGGGTCCTCTGCAAGAGCAGCCAGTGCTCTTAATTGCTGAGCCATCTCTCTAGTCCCTAGTTGATTTTTAATTTTTTCATTCTCCAGGTTTGGCCAAAAGTGCCTTTATCCTCAGAGCAATCTTCCTGACCCTGTTTTTCCTTGTTTGTTTTCTTGAAAGCCTCAGCTGGCCATGTTTTGTTTTTGCTTGTTTGTTTGTTTGCTTTGGCTTTTAAATGGTAGTCCTGGGCATCCAATACTGACCCTCAGGCTTACAAGGCAAACACTTGCAACCAAGCTATCTCCCAGCTCCACATACTGTTAAACAATGACATTTTGTCTGTTACAAAAAGTTTAGGCCAACCTTTGTTTCTTCCTGCAGGCTCCTTTGTGTATTTTTTTCCCTCAGTCCCACAAAATCTGAGAGTTATAGAATGTTACAGTCTAGCAAGAGTTGGCTAAGATAACCAAGCTTCCAATGTCCTTGGATAGTAAACTATCTTGTAAGCAAGAAGGCGGAAGAGGGAGGAAATATACACAGAAGTCAAATATCCTTTTATTTTAACCCTGTAATTACAGTCTTGGATATAAAAGGCATTTATTTCCCTAGAGATCTGGGAGAGATGGCAAACAGCTACTTTTTATTTTCATGGAGGCATTAGTACAGCCAGACCAATTTGCTACATTACCCCCAAAACCCTAAAAGGCTGTCACCAAGAATGGAGGGTAGGCTATCCATTCTAACAGTCAGGGAGCTAAAAATAAACCAGAGAGAATAGAGCAGAAGGGTACTTTTAAATCAGAGTCCACACAGACTATAACTCCAAGCAATAACACAAAGTATAACAGAACTTTAAAAAGTTTTTGAAACTTTAAGTTTTGAGTATTTCTTTTTTAGACTTCTATGGGAAAATGCCAGCAAGTCAAATATTGAGAGTAAGTCGGGGTATCAGCCAGAATTACATGCCTGTAATTCTGAGACGGGAGTATTGTCACCAGTTCACTCCAGCTTGGGCTATATAGCAAGGCTTCATTTCCAAACAAAAGGAAAGGAAACAAAGAAGTTGATGAGTATAAAACACAGTCATGGTCATGAAAATTTCAGAAAGTGAATTATCTCACTAACTGACACTTGAGATACAGAAAGTAGGTACCAGCAAGGAAATGGTTTTGCATTAGAAATTAATCAATGTGTCCATCAATCCCTCAGCTGCATATGGTGAGTTCTAATCTGGATGAAGAAAAGACAAGGAGAAATCCCTTCTCTGAGGACTGAGGTCAGCAGACTTGGAGAAGCTGGGTCTAATAATTTGGGTATGGGAATACTTGGCCGTGTTCATCAGGCTAATGATCAAGTTTGCCTAGCAATTCAGTCAATTACCCAGACGAATATTGATTGAGTTCTGAGACTCGATTCAATAGGAGAAGTTTTACTCCCTCTCAGCCAAACATTTTTCTCTGTGCTGTGTGGCAGCAGACCAGACATTGGATATCTTTTTCAATCATTCGTTGCTTTATTTCCTTGAGAGAGGGTCTGCTGCTGTTTTTGAAAACTTGATATTTAGGCGAGGCTGGGTGGCAGCAAGCTCCCAGGATTCCTCAACACCGGGATTGTGGGTAGGTGTAGCCACGTCCAGCTTTTTGTAATGGATGCTCAGGATCTGAACTCAGCTCTTCTTGCTTTCACAGTAAGTACCATTATTTCACATGTCCTATGTTATTTATTTATTTATTAACTTGTTGTTTTTTCAAGGCAGGGTTTCTCTGTGTCTAGCCCTGACTGTCCTGGAACTTGCTCTGTAGACCAGGCTGGCCTCGAACTCACCACATATCCTCCTGCCTCTGCCTCCTAAGTACAGGGTTAAAGTTGTGTGACACCTCCACCTGGTCCTGTGCTGTCTTTTTGGGTTTTTTTGTTTTTGTTGTTTAATCAAAAGAGCATTCATGTATGCATACAAAACAAATTACATATTATCTATTTCTTTTGTTCCAAGAAAGCTTAGCAATTATACACATGTCACATGCTGGTTTAGAACTACTGTGATTAGAGGCTGTCACTTTGGGAAGGTTTAGGTTTGATTAGCAGCAGGTAAAATAGCTCTCTGTGACACTGCTCAGCCTCTCCCATCTGTAATGGGAGCTACAGATGACATGTTGGAGAGCTACTGTCTGATGAGCCAGAGGGAAAGCTGGTGTAGTCGTCCTGCTCCAGGTTGCAGTGTTCTGAGATACATAAATCGTGCATCTGATTGCCTACTTCGGAAAATAACTTCAATGTTCACTAATTTGTTTTTTTTTAAAGATTCGTTTATTTTATGTATATGAGTGTCTTGCCTGCATGTATGTCTGTGCAGCAGTTGCTAAACAGATGCTTAAATAGATCAGAAGAGGGCTCTGGAGCCCCTGGGACTAGAGTTACAGATGTTTGTGAGTCAACGTGTGGATGCTTGGGACCAAATCTGCATCTTGCTAGAGCAGCATACCCTGTTTAGTGCCAAGTCATCTCTCTAGTCCTTTTTTATTTTATTAACTTTTAATCATGTGCCTGTGTTTGTCTGTGTCAGTGCTTCTCAACCTGTGGCTTGTGACCTCTGTGTGTGTTGGGGTGTCGAACAACCCTTTCACAGGAGAGGGTGTCACTTAAGACACAGATATTTACAATTCATAACAGTAACAAAATAGTAGTTATGAAGTAGTGACAAAAATAATGTTATGGTTGGGGGTCGCCACAGCACAAGGAACTGGATTAAAGGGTCACAGCGTTAGGAAGGTTGAGACCCACTGGTCTGTGAGGAAGTATGTGCATGTGTGTGCAGTGCCAAAGGAGGTCAGAAGGAGTCAGAGCTCCTGGAGACAGTTGGGAGGTACCCAATGAGGCTGCTGGGGCACAAACTCTGGTTCTCGGGACAGTAAAAGTGCTCAGCCACTGGGCAATCTCTAGCACCTACATCATTTATTAAACAAACAGGATGGACAGAACAAAGAAGACAGACCCAGTATGTGTTTGTATGCAGCAGAAGGTGAATGGTACATTGTTTTTGTTTGTTTCAAGAGATATAAAAACGACTAAGAGAGCTGGCCATTGGTGGCACACGCCTTTATTCCCAGCACTCAGGAGACAGAGGCCAATCTGGTCTACAAAGTGAATTCCAAGACAGCCAGGGCTGTTACACAGAGAAACCCTGTCTCTGAGAGAGAGAGAGAGAGAGAGAGAGAGAGAGAGAGAGAGAGAGAGAGAGAGAGAGACTAAAAATGGCAAATCACTAAATATTTTTATTTAAAAAATATTTACTTTTAGGCCAGAGAGATGCCTCAAAGGTCAAGAGCACTGTCTGCTCTTCCAGAGGTCCTGCATTTAGTTCCTAGCAACAACATGGCGGCTCACAACCATCTGTAATGAGATTTGGTGACTCTTCTGGCCTGCAGGCATACATGCAGGCAGAACAGTATATACATAATAAATAAATAAAATCTTTAAAAAATTAAAAAATAATTTTTTTATTTTATGCATGAGTATTTTGTCTGTATATATGTGTCCCACATGGTTGTCTGGTGCCCTCAGAGACCAAAAGAGAGTGACAGGCCATTCTGACACTGGGACCTGAACCTAGGTTCTCTGCAAGACCAGCAAGTTCTCCTAACATCTGGGCCATCTCTCCAGCCCTGATAATAATATTTAAGCTCTAGAGAACTAAGTGTCTTGAGATATAGATAAATAGAAAGGGCATTGTAGAAAGTCAGGCTGAAAATACTGTAGGCTGAGGGTTGATCTTGAGGGACTTCATTCATCAGGTAGGGACATACCACAAGGAGGTGATCTGACCTTCTGTTTCGCCGAGGATATGGCACTTGCAAATTGACCTAGCTGTCTGAAAATGGCATTTATGAGATGTGAAGAAAAACATTTATTCTTGTCCTTTAAAAAGCAGAATTAAGGCCAGGCATAGTAGCCCATGCTTTTAATCCTAGCAGTAGGGAGGCCGTGGCAGGTTCTACAAACTACATGGTGCATGGTGACATCCTGTATCAAAAAAGAAAAATAAAAATGTAAAAATTAACATGATGAATTAGTGGGGGGAAAAGTTGTTTGAGGCAGGGTCTTACTATGTGGCCCCGGCTGGCCTGGAACTGGCTTTTGTAGCCAACCTGGTCTCACACTTTCGGAGATCTGCCTGCCATTGCCTGTGCCTCCTGAGTGCTGCTAGAAAAGGTAGGCACCACCACATCCAGTTTGAAATATAATTTAAAGGTGCCAATTTAATTTTATTGGTTTTTAACAAAATTATTTTAAAATGTCATTTGGGCTGTGTACAGCATTTGAATCATCTCAGCTACTGAGGTAGCTGGAAGATCACAAGTTCGAAGCCAGGTCGATCAACTTAGGAAGCTTTTGTCTCAAAAAGGGGCGGGGCGTAGCTTCAAGTAATGGTCTTTGTTAAAGAGTTTCCCTAGCATGCACAGGGCCTCGTGTACAACCTCTAGTACCGCGAAAGGAAAAAAAAATGCAACTTGATCTGTTTTCAAATTAAATGAACACATGGGCTGCCTGTTCCCTTTATCGCAGACCTCAAGCATTGTCTCTTCCTTTCTACCCGATGCCCGTCCACGTCGACTAGGAACCTGTTCCCCTTAGCTGAGCGTTTCTTTAGGGAACCAATTTCTGGTAACACCACGTTTGTCCCACCCTTATCGCTGCACTTCTGCATGTTTTGATTGGCCGTCAATCTTCCTTGTGGTCTCTGATTGGTCGGAGGTCTTTCGGGCACGGAGGACCCGCTGCTGTGGGAAACAGTCCTGGGCGGGCGAGGTGCCGGGCGGGTGAAGCCATGGCGTAAGGCGGCTCGTGGGCGCGGCGCGTGGCAGGCCTTGGAGGCCTGTCATTGCTAGCGTCCACGAGAGCCAATACTTGAGTTCCAATGATGACCAATGGGGTAGTGCACGCCAACTTGTTTGGCATTAAGGACTGGGTGACGCCCTATAAGATCGCGGTCCTGGTGCTGCTGAACGAGATGGGCCGCACGGGAGAAGGCGCCGTCAGCCTCGTGGAGCGGCGGAAGCTCAACCAGCTGCTCCTGCCCCTGCTGCAGGTGAGAGGCCTCCATCCTCGCCCGCCCATTCCCGCGCGCCTACTGTAGGCCCCGCCCTGGGCCTGGGGGCGGGGACGGTCCAGCCCTGGGCCTGGGGGCGGGGGTTCATCTCGCAACTCTGCTCTCGAGGAATCTGGAAAAATTGCGGGAATGCTTCTAGCTAACGCTTATTGAGCGCCTGCTATGGACAGGTGCTTTACGTGCATTCTTTTTGCAGGCTTCATCAGGCTCCTGTATTACCTGAGTGACTGGGGGGGGGGCTTCTGTCGGCCTTCTAAAAAAGCACATAATCATGAGCTTTGGAGAACAAGGAGAGGAATTGTAGATGCTTTTCACTCTAGAGGGTTGTAATAATTAGAATAATGACATATCAGTGTTGCTCAAAATTTTATTATGTGTAGTGGGCACTGGAGATGTTCTGTTAATTTTTCAGACTTAGATTGTAGCTCCGCTGACTGGAGCAAGTTCGTTAAACCCTTTTGAGCCTCGACTTTCTGTAATATGAGAAAGATGACAGAATCGATTGACATTCGCTTTTTAAAAACATTTATTTTATGCGTCGGCATGTATGTATGGTGTACCACGTGCCCATGGAAATCAGAAGGTGTTTCCCTGGAACTGGAGTTGCAGATGGTTTTGAGCCACCATGTGGGTCGTGGCAGTTGAACTAAGGTTCTGTGTTAAGATCAGTCAGTGCTCTTTACCACTGAGCCATCTCTCCAGACCTAATTGACATTTATAAGGCTTTCCATAGTTTGTAACTCAGCCCTATCCATATTTCTAGTATTATAAATTCATATTATCTCAAAAGCCATAATACTAAAATTGTTAGTAGAAAAGAAATGGTGATTTTTAGTATCTTAGCTCTCACCTACTAGTTTTTAAAAAAAAAGCTATTTTTTTTGCTTTTTGGAATTCTTTCTAATCCTTTGCCCAGCTACCTACTAGTTTTAAAGTACATAGAGATTTAATCTAATAACATTCTAATAGACCTTAACCCCTTTACTTACCATTTAACATTTCCAATTTGTGTTTACCTCTTCCACTAATCCTCAAAGTTTGTTGTAAAAACATCCAAATAGAACAAAAATTAATGGAGTTGCCAGGCATCACGTGATGGCGCACGCCTTTAGTTCCAGTACTGGGGAGGCAGAGGCAGGTGGCCTGCCTGGTCTACAGAGCAAGTATCAGGACAGGCTCCAGAGCAGTACAGAGGAAAACCAAAAACCAAACCAAAACAAAAAAACCCTGAGAAAACAAAAACAACTGATGGATTGAAAAATAGTGCTCCATGCTTTTCGGCTCTCTCATTTCAATATTAATCCATCTAATTGTTGAGTAGTAGTTTTAAAAGGACCTTGATAAATGCTGCTTGCTAAAGTTTGTGTTTTTGTTTTAATGTACAGGTTCTTTTAAAGTAATGTTTATCAAATACAATTTTTCAAGAAGTAGATTTGCGGAGACAGGGTTTCTCTGTGTAACAGCTTTGGCTGTCCTGGAATTCACTTTGTAGACCAGGTTGGCCTCGAACTCAGAGAGATCCGCCTGCCTCTGCCTCTCAGGTGCTGGGAATAAAGGTGTGTGCCACCACTGTCCAGAGGGTTACCCACTTCTAAAGTGGCCTAAACACTGTTAACTTTCAAAAATGGCTGCAGTGTGTCATTGTAGACCTCATCTAGATTATAACTGTGATAGCTGATTGCTTTACCTCAGCTCTCTGAGGTTTTATTTTACCTGAGGTTGAGGTTACCCTTTACCCCAGAAGGTACTGTTTCTAGGTTTTGCCTGCCTGCCTGCCTGCTGGCCCGTCTGCTCACCCACCCTCTCTCCCTCCCTCCTTCTCGAGTTTGGGAAAGGATAAAATGTGTTTATCCTCATAAAAACGCGCGCGCCCACCTTCGTATGATGCTTCACCATGTACAGAGCCTTTTGCATTAGCTCACTTACTTTTGCCACCAACCAAAGACATAGTGATTGCTGTGTCCATGTAACTAATGAAGGAAACAGGCTCAGGGAAGCCACAGTGTTCCGTGTCTATAGAATGCCAGAGGAAGGAGAACCTTGTGCTATAAATCCCGTTCACTTTTTCTTCTTAGACCATTCAGTTTCCATTGACTAAACAAAAACAATCCCTAAATGTGAAGTATTTCTTGGTGTTTTATGTTGTCAGGAATATCCTGATTCTGTATTTCTTGTTGGAATGATGGATAATAACTCTGTTTCTGTTCCTGGCCATTATCTGTAATCTTCCTGTTTCTCCTTTATGCAGGGCCCAGATATTACACTATCAAAGCTGTACAAGCTAATTGAAGAATCGTGTCCTCAGCTGGCAAATTCAGTGCAGATTAGGTAAACTTACTTTCTGCTAAGGGATGGGTGAAAATTACAAGAGTGGCTGGTAATTAAGACTTTAAAAGGCATAGTTAGGAGCCAGGCATTGGTGGTGCACGACTTTGATCCCAGCAGTCTGGAGGCAGAGGCAGGAGGATCTCTGTGAGTTTGAGGGGAAAGGCGCTCCAAAGCAATACAAAGAAACCCTGGGGGGGCATAGTTAGGGTCTGGGGGTGTGGTTTTGTTGATAAAGTGGTTGACTCCCATGCACAAAGCCTGGGTTTGAGCACCAGCTCTTTAAACTAGGCAGAATGGGCTGAAGCTGTAATCCCAGCAGTGGGAGAGGTAGAGGCAGGAAGAGCAGAAGTTTAAGGTCATCCTCCTTAACTGTAAACAAATATGAAGCCAGCTGGGATACATGGGGAAATAAGGTTTACGCTTATTTGTGGGGTTGTTTTCCTTAGTACCTTTATTTTTAAAATTTTAAGTAGATAACATTAGACTTATATCCCCCCCATGTATTATTTCATATGGAATTACCTCCTTTTGTTAGATAATTCCATTTTTACTTTGACAAATGTTATGACCAGGAAGGGAGCAATGTATGATACTCTTGAGGAATATGGGAGTGATATTTTTAAGTGGATTATAAAGTTTGTTTTATGAGCTACGGTCTTATACAAACCTTGAAATCACTTTTAAATCAGAGTTGTGGTCAGTAATTGAGGAATATGAAATGTGGAAAGATGTTCTGTGGCCTTCCTAAAACGTACATCCCAATTTTCTCATTCAGAATCAAACTGATGGCTGAAGGCGAATTGAAGGATATGGAACAATTTTTTGATGACCTTTCAGATTCCTTTTCTGGAACTGAACCAGAGGTTCACAAAACAAGTGTAGTAGGTATGAAACTTCTCAGAAGAGCGGAGAGCGTTTTCATTGGAGTGAGAAGCTTTCCAAGGGCCGTCTGTCATTCCTCTGGTATACATGAACCAGCAGAGTAGGGGTGTTGGCTATGTTGTGGTTTGTATTTACTGCCTTACGCTTTTGAGCTATATTTACCCATAGCTTGTGGAAAAGCACCTCTGTTTTACCTGTAATAGTTAGCCTGGTTCTGGGGTCTTTAGGGTTTCCCAGCTCTTTTCACAGTCCTGCGGACCACTTGCCTGTATTGTGCAACTGTAAGTGAGGGTCACCAGCCAAACTTAGGAGGCGAGGTAAGTAAAACACACTCTTACTTTAGTATTGGAAGTATGCGTACATGGCATTTCTTTGATGCTTTTTCTACTAACTGTGTACCCGTGCCCCTCCCCTCTGGCTCTGTTGCATGGTCATTTTTATGTTACTCAACGTCAGTTGTTTATTGATCTCCCGTTTCCCAGGTCCTGGATGTACAAGGTAGATGTAGACGTCTCTCACAGAGACTGCGTTGTGCAGGGACTTGGGGTGGTAGATGGTAAAAAGTAAATCAGTACATAAGATAATGTAATCACTTGGCTTTTGACTAGAATCAAATATAGTAAATATGGTAGTTTCAGAGAGTTCGGATAGCTGTGAAGAAAACAGGCCTGAAAGTAAGGAGATGTAAAGCATGAGGGACGAAGACTCCGGGAGGGGCAGCAGCTGCAAGCGCCTGTGATTCTTCTGAAGGAGGAGTGGGGCCGGTAGCCACTGCCTTCTTAGGTGTCAGTTAATGCTTTCATGTTGTCTGTCGTCTTATTTTGTAGGTCTGTTTCTGCGTCACATGATCTTGGCCTACAGTAAGCTTTCTTTCAGTCAAGTGTTTAAGCTGTACACTGCCCTCCAGCAATACTTCCAAAACGGGGAGAAAAAGTCGGTGGAAGACGCTGATATGGATAGAGAGGATGCAGAGAGACAGATGGAGAAGGAGGAGCTTGATGTGTCTGTAAGGTAATTTGGGTTTTCCTATCAGGGGCCATTTTCCACTGACACAGCTTATCTAAAAGTGCCACAGTCTGATTTGCTTCAGACTATGAGCTGGCTGTCCCCCTTTCTGTCTCTAGGCATCCAGAGGGTTGACCCATGGGCTGCACCCAAGGTTTTGTGCCCTGTGGTCTGGCGTTGGCTTGTGGATGCACAAGTGGGCAGTCACAGGTGGAAAGAGAGTGAGGTCAGGGTGTGGTTTCAATGGCTCCCTTCCTTTGGGTTCGTGGCAGTGGCTGTGGGGGCACAGTTCTGGTCAAGTGGCCCTCTATACTTTTGGAATGTGGTGGCTAGGAGGAAGTATTAGCAGGCATGAGTATAAAGGTGGTCCATTGTTGTCTCCCCTGGGAATTGTCTTTCTCTTCCTGCTTCTCTGAGCCCTTTGTTAAACTCAGATTTCTAAGTTAGAATGTGTGGTTCTTTCCTGTAGTGACAGCTATCCTAATAAGCAATAGCATTAGTCTTCGGAATGAAGGAACTTTTGACTGTTCATAAAAATCTCCTGGGGGCTCCCTAAAGCATGGGCATTCACCACACCCAGATCTCTATATAAAATGTTTTAAAATTAGCTTACAATCCAGTGGATTTCCATAAGTTGGTCTCTTATTTAGTTACTTATTGGCACATGGCTCTCATTCTCTGGCCTAATAGGGGCCTAAATTCATCCCTGGCTGGTCTCAAACATGAACACTTACATACATCGCACACATACACACACACACACACACTCATTCACACTCTTTCAGGCCAGGTGTAGTGGCTTTAATCCCAGAACTCAGAAGACAGACACAGAAAGATGTCTATTAGAGACTAGTCTTGTTTACGTAGTGAGTTTCAGCACAACTAGGCCTACATAGAGAGACCCTGCCTCAAAATCAAAAAATAAACTTAGTAAAATATAATTTCCTGTAATTTTTGACTAATTTGAACTAATTTTGAACCTTTTTGTTGTTTGTTTTGTTTTTGCAGTGCTGGGGCTTGGGTCCCTGTCTTGTGCATGCTTGGCAGGTGCTTCACCTATAGTTTTAGAATGGTTGACTGAAGCCCTTTCTTGATTTTTGAAAAGGAAAATTTTAATTTTGTGTGTGTGTGTGTGCGGTTTCTTTTTTTTTCCAGGAGGTGGCTGGAACCCACAATCTCATGCGTGCTAGACAAGTAGCTGCACCTAACTTTTATAATTTTATTACATTAGAAGAAAAATTCTCCCTTTCCTGTAGTTACTCGGATGCTTTTAACTTTCTACAAGGAAATTGCTTTTCTCGAAAATTAGTATTAAAGCTGAAAAAAGGGTACATAAGCACATGAGGTGCACTGTGCTTTCTAAGTCAAGGTCTTCCTGTTGGAGTGGGGCACCCCCCCCCACTGTTTGGTTATTTTTATTTTGTTTTTGACAGGGTTTCATACGATCTAGTCCGGACTGTCCTTCAACTCAGGGTAGTCAGGTGCAGAGATTGCGAGTGTGAGACAGCATTGCCCACTTTATCTTAAGAAAGGAATGGCTGCCAGGCGTTGGTGGCACATGCCTTTATCCCAATACTCAAGAGGGAGAGGCAGAGGTAGACGGATCTCTGTAAGTTCCAGGCCAGCCTGGTCTACAGAGTGAATTCCAGGACAGGCTCCAAAGCCACAGAGAAACCCTGTCTTGAAAAACCAAAACCAAAAAAAAAAAAAAAAAAAGGATGGCCAAGGATGTAGCTCAGTGGTACAGAACTTGCCTTGCCTTCTGAGAATGAGGATCTAGGTTCGACCTTCAGTGCCAAAGAAACAAACACATTTCGAAGTCAACTGTTGAGTTATTAAATGTTTGTCAAATGTTTCTAAGACTCCGATTGCAAAAGAGGTAACTGAAATAGCCTGGTGTTTGCTTCATCCTTGTGGCTCAGCGGCAGCAGCAGCAGCATTAGCATTCATGTTCTGCAGTAGGAATGCAGTCTGCAGAATCTCACACATCCTGTGAGCTGCCTGTGGAGGTCCTCAGGCACTGCTTATTTCCTGGGCTTCTGGGGGGCCCTAACTTCTGAGGAAATCCTCGTGTGTTTTTTCCTGGTGGTAGCTTAATACTAGTCTCGCAAACTCACTATTTCATACTGTTCACTGAGTGCTTCTGCATGCCAGGCACTAAGCTTGGTACTGTTCATTTTGCAAAAAGGAGAAAATCCCCATGTTCATGCTGTTGGGTAAGGATGGACAGATGATAGAGGTAACTTGTTAGGTAAACTAACATGATGTAATTTTCAAGAGTCACTGTGGTTCAACAGACACCATGTTTGGTGATGTGTATAATGGGAATAGGAGTGGATCACGGAGGCAGGATTATGAGTTCTAGATCTTTGTAGGCTAGGTGGTGAGTTCCAGGATAGCCTGATCTATTTAGCAAGACCCTGTCTAAGTAAAGAATGAATGTGACACAAGATAGAGTGGCAGGGGTAAGGAGCTGTGTCAGAGAGCAGGGTGTGGCAATGCTCTGAAGGTTCACCCATGTTGTGTAGATGCCTGCAGAGTCTGGAGGGTTTCCCATAGTTGTGAGCTGCCATGTAGGTGCTGGGAATCAAACCTGAGTCTTCTGCGAGAGCAAAACCTGCTGCAAACACTGATCAATCACTTAGTCTGAGAATCTCCTTTTAAAAAGTCAGAATATTAAATTTTATGCATACACTTCTTTTGCTTATCTAAAGTTTGTCAGTGGATAATTGAATTGCTTTCATGTATCAGCTGTTACACTGCCATGTAAACATGGGTCTACGGGTGTGTGTGTGTGAATTCCTGCTTTCATTATGTTTTGATGTTTGATTTTTTTTTTTTTAGTAGCTTCTTAACATGTAATCTACTGAACTTGAACTTGCCATCTTCCTGTCTCAGCCTCATGAGTAGTGGAATTATAGGAGTGCATTACCATGAACTTTTAAATAATTTACATGATTTGTAAATGTTATCTCTTTTACTCTTGTGTAATTCTTTACTATTATTATTATTATTTATTTCTTTTTCTGTTTTCATTTTCCAGAGAAGAGGAAGTATCTTGCAGTGGTCCTCTGTCCCAAAAACAGGCAGAATTTTTTCTTTCTCAGCAGGTATGTTAATTGTTTAACTTCTATGAGTTTTTTCTTTCACTAACCCCTATGGTGTTCTGTATTGTCATGTCCATGTGATGTTAGTTTATTTGCAAAAGTATAGTGCTTATTACTCTAGCCCCTCTTAACTGGTAGCACCTATAGTTCTAGGTCTTTACCTGTGTTGTCTATCTTTATTCTTCTTTTGACATTATAGTGCAAGTTGGTTAGATAATGGTGCAGGACCAACAACCCATACACTAGTAATTTAGATTTGCTTTTTTTCTTTTCTCAGTTACGTATTTATTTATACTATTGAGGGGATTGAACCCAGTGTCCTGTGCATACCAGGCATGCACTGAAGCAAGCTGTTTTGTCTCCAGTTAATGTTTTTCCCCATGTGTGTATGTCTGGTATGTTTGGTGTGTGTGTGGGTCTGCATGTTTGCATGAGCATGTGGAGGCCTGGTGTGATGTCAGGCATCTCTGTCTGTTGTTGATGCCTTAGTCATTGAGGCAGGATCTCTCAGTTGAATCCAGAACTTGCCAAGCTGCTAGTCTAGCTAGCTAGCGTGCTCTGGGGACCCTCTCAGCCCTTCTCTAGCACTGGAGTTTCAGAGGGCTGCACACCCACCCACCTTGTCTGTTTTCCTCTCTCAAGCCTGAGTGCTGGGGTTACCATCATGACTTCATGCTGGGAGATGTCATTCTGTAACTGTTTCTCTTATTGGTTAATGAATAAAGCACTGTTGGCCAATAGGAAAGCAAGGTAGGCAGGACTAGGAGACAAGATTGTCCGGGAGAGGTAGTAGGGATTCAACATGTAGAGACTTGAGGGAGAACAACTTCGGACCCTCTCTCCAGTAAGATGAGACCACGTGGAAATACTTAGATTAACAGAAATGGGTTAATATTTAAGACAGAGCTAGCCAATAAGAAACACTATCTTTTTTTATTTTAGTTAAAAAATTAATTGTGTCTATATTTGTGTCTATCTGAGTATGTGCTCATGGGTGCAGTGCCCATGGAAGCCAGAAGGAAGCATTAGATAGATTCCCCCGGAGCTAAAATTACAGGTGGTTGTAAGCTGTCTGGTGTGGGCGTTGGGCACTGAGCTTTGGTCCTTTGGAAGAGCAGCTAGCATTGTTAACCACTTAACCATCTCTTCAGCCAATCGTTTAGTTTTTGATGTATTTCAAGTTGCAGATCCTGGTATATGTTGCTCCAGATATGTCTTATCACAGCTTTGAGCCATAGATTTTTATTCTTGTGTTAATATAAGCTAAATGTTTTTTCCTGTGTTATTTTAATACAGTATAGAATTTTAAACTTTTTCTGTCTTGTTCATAATTTCCTGCATGTGAAAAGATGTAGTTTTTAATTTTGGCCAGATGTGGTGATACCCGCCTTCAATCCCACCGCTGTAGAGACAGAGGCAACCAGATCTCTGGGAATTCGAGAATAGCCTGGTCTAAAACAATTGAGTTACTCTTGCAGGTGCATTTCATGTAGAATTCTTTAACTATAGAGCCTGGGTTTCATAACTGAGTCATAGCTGCATCTACCTACTTCTACTAGGAAGACATATTTGTCATCTCACACCCTGGTACCCTACAGATGAATTAAAGGGTTAAAAGTAAACAGTTAACACTCTAATTAGACTAGAAGGAGTTCCATGTTAAGTTTTAACTGTCTCTGGGTGGGGAAGACATTTATGAACATAAAAGCTCTGGAAGAAACCATGCAGGAGATACCTAGTTTTTCAGCATAAAACTTAACTATTTGCATGTCATCATCACATTTTCTACCTTAATTAAAAGGCAAACAACAAAAAGGGGAAGTATTTGCAATAAATGTGAGTGAAAGACTTAAGAGTATCTCTTTAGAAACTTTTTTCAAAGACTGTTTGATGATGAGACAGGGTTCACGATATGTTATTATGTGGAAAGAAGTGGGGTGGGAATGGCTCTGCGGTTAAGAGGCCTGGCTGCTCTTCCAGAGGCCTGGGGTTGGATTCCAAACATACCCTAACTCTAGCTCTAACTCAGGTTCAAGGGGGATCAGATGCCCTCTTCTGGCCTCCTTGGGTACTGCATGTAGGCAAAATACCCAAACATAGCTAAAAGTAAATAAATCTTGCTGGGCCATGGTGGCTCAGACCTTGCCTAGCCAAGGCGATAGGAAGTGGAGATAAATTGGGGCCCGCTTAGGTTTGCTGGGCCTGGAAGGAGCGTGTGGGTGAGGAGGCTTGTGTCCAAGGGCAGGGAGTAGTAATGTGTGTGCTAGCGTGTACACGGTCAGTGTGTTTAGAGAGTAAGCCATCAGGCGGTGGAAGTTACTCTGTGACCCTGTCTGTCGATGCTCTCTCTCTCACCTGGTGTCCTTTTCATTCTCAGGCTGCTTTGTTGAAGAATGATGAGACTAAAGCCCTCACCCCGGCCTCCTTGCAGAAAGAATTGAACAACTTGTTGAAATTTAATCCTGATTTTGCCGAAGCGGTGAGTTTCTTCTAGAATTTGTTGTTGGGTTACAGAGAAAGGTCAGTGCTGTTCAATTATCAGATAGTACACAAATTCTAGGTTCTAAAAGAAATCACATTGTTGACAAGGTAACAGCACAGCCCAGGCTGCAGGGCTCTCCAACTGTCTCTTAGCCGAGGTCCTGCTACTGTGTCCTGTCTGGCATCTTGGGTGTAGCTTGGGACAGCAGGTGGTAGACTTGATTAATAAACATTTTGGAGTTAAAAAAAATCTTTTTCTTTCTCCCTTTTGTATTTTGAAAAATTAAATATCCAATAATTTAGTTCTCTATAAAATCTGTTACTCTGTGACCTTCTTAATGATATTTGATTTGACATCAGATTTTATTCTTATGTCAAAACAGCCCCTAATTGTTTTCCAGTAACTGAGATCTGCCCATTAGAAAAGTAGTTTAATTCTGTGAATCAAAGCAAAAGGACAGGAATTCACTTGGTAGCTAATTCTTACTAGTCTTACTCTGTCTTAAGTTGGACATTTAGAATTAACTTACAATTTGTACATGAATCGGGTTTTCATTACTTCAGTGTTCTCTAATACCTCAGTTTGGGGGAGGTGAAGGGTACCCTGGGGTACTATTGATTTACTCAGGGTCTAACACAGCCAGTGGCATCGTAGCCCATATCTTCTGGATAACCCTGAACAAACGCCTAATGGTACGCTTGTCATCTGTTAACTGTTGCAGCCCAGTGTCTTGAATCTCTTATTTTGCCTATGAAGAAAAGATTAAGCTGGAACTCTGACTTTCACAAGACGATTGATTATTTCTTGTTTTAGCATTACCTCAGCTACTTAAACAACCTCCGTGTTCAAGACGTCTTCAGCTCAACACACAGCCTCCTTCATTATTTTGACCGCCTGATTCTCACTGGAGCCGAGGGCAAAAGTAACGGGGAAGAGGGCTATGGCCGGAGCCTGAGATATGCTGCCCTGAACCTGGCTGCTCTGCACTGCCGCTTCGGTCACTAGTAAGTTCACAGACCTCTTTCGATCCCTGAGGATGTGGAAGACAAACCATTGCCAGTGTAGTGATGCCCCTGTAATTGCAGCACTCAGGAGCAGAGGCACGTGCAGTTCTGAGTTTGAGACTAGCCTGATCGACGTAGCAAGTTACAGGCCAGTAACTAGTGCTATGTAGTGAGACTAAATGACCAGAAAACCACTCTTGAGGCGTGGGCACAAGCCTATAATCTAAGAGAACATTTGCAAGCTCATGGCCAGCCTGGGCTACATAGGAGACCCTGTCACAAAACAATAAGCAATTTTATTTTTAAAAAGAAGAAAGAAACTAATTTGAGATTTTTCTGGATTTCTAGTTTCCAGAGTGAACCTTTCTGTACTGGAACACAGTTAAAGTTCCCCTTAGTAGTATGCCCTCTGGTGTCAGTATGTAGTATTGCATGTTTTAGTGCCTGGGCCTAGTTTGTTTTTTACTTCTTCGAACAACTCAATCATTTAGGGATGAGGAGATTATGTCATTATGCCAAGGATTCCCAAGAGGATTTTTGGATATAACGATGGTGCTGTGGAAGTTATTTTCAGTATTTATAAAGTTAAAGGAAAGTTGTGTGCGTAGCTTGCTGGAATTCTGTGTGCTTTCGCATGAGTTTCGGTAGCTGTGAGGCGAAACAAGTTGATTTTGTTATATACCTGGTTTTATTGTTTGTTTATTTTGTTTTGTGGGAAACACATGGCAACTTGTAGTCAGGGCAAGTGTGTGGACATCTTCATGTGGAAAGGGTCATATAAGAGGGGCTTAGGTTGATTGCACATGTAGCTACTAAAGCAGGGTGGAAACTGGTGAGCAAACTCAAGACTGAGAAATGCATACTGCTGAACAGACCCAGAGGTCCAGAGCAAGATGTCTTCAAGGACATTCAGGCCATAGACTGATACTCCAAACTCAATGGTTATGTGCGATTACATACTATCTTAGGATAACTAACTCCTTTTTCTGATTTAATAACCTCTGGATCAAATGTCCATTCTGTTTGGCTGATTGGTTGTCTTTTACTCCTTGGGGTACTGGATGTAGGACCCAGGACCCGTAAGTGCTTTACCACTGAGCACCAGCTCCAGCCCAAAGACCTTTTTCGTAAAGGGTTTCATGTTTTCCAACTGGTCCCCAATTTTTTACATAGCTAAGAGTGACCTTGAACTTGTAATCCTCCTGCCTCTTGTCTGAGTGCTGGGATTTCCGGTGTATACCAGCATGCCTGCCTATGTGGTGGTAGAGATTGAACCTAGAATTAGGCACACACTCTGCTGACAGTGATATCCCTAGCTCTATAATGTTGAACATTTTGATAACTGTTTATTGATCATGTACTTCATACTGGGACACATTGTGTGTGTCAGGGAATAGGAAACACGGATGTGAAGCTTACCGTGCAGAGGTAGACAGCGGTACAGAATGGACCTCTGGACCAGGGTGAGCACCATGTGCACATGCACAGGCGCCAAGGTTGCAGATTAGTCCTGCCTGCTGACCTGAGATTAGAACACAGACTTCGGGAAACCAAGTGGCCTGTGCCTGTGTTTGGAGGAATTAGTCACATAGTGAGAAGGGTCCAAGTCAGGAGCTTATGGCTTGTCTGAGCAAGTGCATCCTAGCTCTGTAAGTGAGGAGAAATAGAAGGTGACAGGGGTCAGCATTTGGTCATGGGGACCAGGTAAGAACTCTGACATTTACTCTGTGTAGGAGGCCATTGCTTCTGTCTCGGAAAACTTAGTAGGCATCATAGTACACTTCAGATGTGAAACCAGCTTGCCTCTTGCTCTTTTGTAGCCTTTTTGAGACAGTCTCATATAGGCTTGTGTCACCATGCCAGATTCTTTTACTGCAAATGTTGCTTGATTTTCTTGATGTTTCTGTGTTGGAAGTTGCTAGTCCTGCTGTATGGCTCTCTCAAACTCTCCTTTCCTAAGCTTAGCATTGTGCGGCCATCTGCTGTTTAATGTAGTGATAGTAACTGAGGACCTGTGTGTGCGTGTGTGCTTTCGGTTCTCAAATAGTTCACGATATAGCATAGAAAGCAGTTTGAAAGAAATGCAAAACAGGTTAAAACACATCTGGCTTCTCTATTTATACAGGCAGTTAAGAAAAAAATGGAGGACTACCTAGTTAAAATTATTATACCTGTGAGGTTGTTGTTGGTGCTGGGAGAAAATTCACTGTGTGTGTTGTCCTTAAACAAGTGGCGTCCAAGAGTTTCTGGTTCTTCATTGAGATGCCGGTGGAGGCATTAGCAAGGCTCTCATCCTGTCTTTGGTATTGGGAAATCCAGAGTGGAAGGCATGGCCTATACTGTTTGGAGGTTTGTGAAGTGGTTAATAAAATTGACACAGGTTAAGAAGGCAACATGAAGCCAGGCAGCGCTTGGGAGGCAGAGGCAGGTGGATATCCGTGAATTCGAGACCAGTCTGGTCTATAGAGCGAGTTCCAGGACAGGCTCCAAAGGGAAGAGAGAAAAAAAAAGGCAGTACACAATAGTATTTAATGGAGCGGTGCAAAATGGTGTGTTTTCAGAGGTGCTAGCTCAGCAGGGCTGAGAATAGCTGGCTGGACTCCCATAGATATTGAGAGGTTGGGGAAACTTGATATTCAGTGGACGATTGATTGTCTATGAGCAGAGAAAAATATTTACTAGAAATAGGAATCTTTAGAATGTTTCTGAAAACAGATTTTTTAAATGATGATAAAATGGCAACTGCTCATAGTATTTTTTTGTTTTCAACAATGCAGAAAGGAACTTAATGAAACAAATATTGGTCTTTTCCTTGTTGTTCTCTTGGCAATGGACAGCTGGGACAAACATTTTAGAAACAGCAAGGAAAGCCATTTCCTTTACTAGACATTCCCCCAGGAAGGACCTGTTCCTGCCTCCACGGTGTCTGTTTGCTGCTCCTGGGGCTGAGGCAGCCACGGAGAAAGCTCTCCTTAAATAGCCACAGCTGCAGCTAGAGCCTGCTCATGGACAGACTTCGTGCAGATGACTTCCTGCTACTGACGCTTGCATCTTTGTGATTGCTAATGGGATATTAATGTTTAGTCTGTCATTAGTCAACAGGCAGAGCTCGCCCTGCAGGAGGCAATTAGGATTGCCCAGGAGTCCAACGATCACGTGTGTCTGCAGCACTGTTTGGTGAGGCCATCCTCTGGTCTTGGGATTTTGCTCATGGGTTGAGTTGGCCTCCTGAAGGCCCAGTTAATCAGGTTGTTAATCAGGCAGTGGGAGCTAAGGTCCTTAGTAGTGAGGGAAATTACTAAGGTAGACACAAGAGTTCACAGAGGGCCCCCATACTCATTTCCTTCTTAATTCATTGCGTTCGTTCTGCTCCAAGCACTTTTGTCTATACAACTCCACATGAAAAAGAGTCAAGTATTGCATTGATATTAATTAGCATTAATGAAACGATATATTATACCTAGTAACTTGGTGAGATGTTAGTGTATTAAAGCATAATTGCCAAGTATATAGAGTCCTGAGACACTTGACAATCACCTTGACTCTCATCTCAATTGAATGCCGGATGGAGCTTTATGCTTCTTTCTGAATTGCCTTCCACTTGGGGCTACCAGAGAGACAGTGGATCAATGGCTTGTTTATCTTGGTCTGGCCTTGGTAGGGGTTTTAATATGCCTGGCAGGTTTCATTTACACTCAAAATTCACAAGAGCCAGGACTCTAGAGGGTTTATTTTGTCCCTTTTAAATTCCTTCTCATGTCCACATTGATGTTTCACTGGAGCGTCCACCATTGCCGTTGTTATGACACATTTTGATGGTTGTCTCTTGCCAGAGCTGGCTTTATGTGCTGGGGCAGAAGAGAGCCGATAGCTATGTTCTGCTGGAGCACTCTGTGAAGAAAGCAGTACATTTTGGGTTACCGGTAAGGCTCATCTTCCTGTGAGATTGTTGACATAAGAGGCATTGAGCCTCTGTCTCCTCTTCTACCCACCTTTGTCGTGACCCAGCATAGACTTAGAGTGGGTATTTCTACACATGGTTTCGATCTTGGTTGTTTCCTACAACTTAAATTATTAATCACACCACTAAATTCTGTCGGGCAGGTTTCTCTCTGTTCCCTTTGTCCTAATAACATCTGTGAGAGCTCCACTTACTGATTTGACAAGAGATCTTTGTTTAGTTTATGGAGTAACAGTTAGTACATTTTCACTTAGAAAAAATATAGAAAAGGCTTTTATCTTCTTTTTTAGCACTGGGGATAGAACCCATGACCTCACCCATGCTAGGCAAGTGCTTTACCATTGAACTACATCCCCAGCCCTGGGAAGGTTTCATTTTAAGCCAGGGATTGGCAAACTACAGCCCGTGTTTCAAATCTGGTGCTCCGTCTGCCTGCGTATGCACATTGAGCAAAGACAGGGTTACATGTCTAGATGGATGGAGCAGGGGGACAGCCACAAGTAAGCAGAGACCAAATGTGGCTTGGAAACCGAAATCTGCTCTGACCCTTGCCAGAACATTTGCTGATCCTTGTTTTAAACAGTAAGCAAAGCCTTCTGGGAAGATCTGTTTTCATTGTGGCCTCGTGACAGGCAGAGGGCGGGTTCTGTGTGCAGAGAGGGTCTAGACTGCTGGTGGAAGAATGCTGCTCCGTGTCAGCGTCTGCTGGGTCTATGACCACAGATCGATCGTGAGGTTGAGAGCAGTTTAGTCTAACCCTGCTCAGTCTGTGCATTGCCTGTGTGATCTCTTCTGGGAAAGGGAACATACATAGACAGAATTGAAGTGGCGGGTTAATATACTCTGTTACGGATTTAAACTGCCTTTTTTAGTTAAGCTTTTTACCCTTGAAGATTATTCCAGGAGTTAAGAAGATAACTTGTTGCTCACGACAGGCATCCGTTTTTTTTTAATCTCCTGTTACCTGATGTGCCCGGCACTGTTTGCGTTATTATCTCATTGTAATCCTTACCACGATTCTTTATGATAGGTTTGATGCCCATTTTACAGATGAGGAAGCTGAGGCTTAGCTAAGAAGCTAAGTGACTGGCCCTAAGTCAACAGTAAGTAGCAGAGGCAGTGTCTAAGTCCAGGTTACCTAATGCCGAACGAAGCCCTGGCTCTTTGCCGTGTACACTCTGCTTCTCTTTCAGCCCTAGAGTTTCAGGAACACAGTTCTCACGGGTCAGGGTTGAGGTCAGGCCGTAGGTACTTTCCTTTAAGTAGAGCTGTCACTGTGCATGTGCTGAAATGTGAAATCCACCACATTTCTGAAGAGCAAAACAAATTCTGTCATGTAATCTCTATCTTGGGTCGTGGGTATATCTGTCCCCTTAGTACCTCGCCTCCCTGGGAATACAGTCCCTTGTTCAACAGAGAGCTTTTGCTGGGAAGACGGCCAACAAACTGATGGATGCCCTGAAGGACTCCGACCTGCTGCATTGGAAACACAGCCTGTCAGAGCTTATCGATATCAGCATTGCACAGAAAACGGCCATCTGGAGGCTGTACGGCCGCAGGTAGGTCTCCGGGCATACTGCCAGAGCCATGGAGGTGTGGAGCCTGCAGAGAAAAGCAGGGGCCACCAAACTGGGCCTGGGAAAGCTTGTCCCCTGGGAAGTTGTTCACGGAGGGAGTAGAGAAAATGCCTCGTCATCTGGAGACATTTATAGTCTGCACCAGCTTGGCACAGTCTTCCCCCACGAACACGGTTTACTCTTCCGGCTGCTCTGTGTAACCGGTGGGTGACCTCTCATCTGGTCGGCACATTTAATCTCAAGATCACGAGTGTAACTGACCAGTGACCAGCTGGGGCACAAACCTAGATCACCTGATCTGGAGCTGAGGACCCCTTTCCTGTTCGCATGCTGCATGGCCTCCTTGTGCAAGTCCAGCATCCCCTCCCCACAACTGCTTGTGTAGACAAGGTTGCTTCTCTGTTGAGGTGTTTTCTCTGGAGTATCTCCAGCCACTCTGTTCTCCACTTAGCCACCTGTAGTTTGGAAGTAAACTTCTGAACCAGGCTTTCCTCAGAGCCCTGTCTTCATCTCACGTGTCTCCTAGACAGTCTGTTATTTCTAGGAATTTGGTAATGAAAGGAAGTGCCTCTTTACCAGTCTTGTTTTTGTATTTCAGATAATTTTTTGGCACGGTGTGCTCTGAAACAGCTGCCGACACTGGCCACTGCCTGCATTGCCAGAGCAGCCGGTGCCAGGATGGCATCGGGTCTGAATTTACCCGTGAAACCTAATTAACATCCCGTGACCTCAGGGAACATCGTGGATGGGGAGGTGGGGGTGGTGATCTGGGTGCTGAGTGCTCCCAGTTGTGCTGACCTACTCTGCGTCTGTCTACTTGGGGCCTGCATACCCAGGATACTTCTGTTGTCCTCGGCCTGAAGGCTGGAGAGCTGGCATGGGGAGGAATTGCTTCCACACATCCAGAGCTGCAAGAGTTAACGTTCTTGCGTCTCCACTGAGGATAACTGTAGGGTATGGCTCAGGGGCAGCATGGGTCTGCTGCCTAAAGGGAAATCTGTCCCCTCTCCTCACCCAGCACCATGGCACTGCAGCAAGCCCAGATGTTGCTGAGTATGAACAGTCTAGAGTCGGTGAATGCGGGCGTGCAGCAGAACAACACCGAGTCCTTTGCCGTCGCTCTCTGCCACCTTGCAGAGCTCCATGCAGAACAGGTGGGTCTTTTGTGTTAGCTTGTTCTGTGTTGCTGTAGCAAAATCCCTGAGAAAACCAACTTGAAAGGAAGTGCAGTAAAGCATAGCAGTGCATGTGGTAGTAAAGGTCCGTTCGCCTCGTGGTCCCAACATTGCCTCCAAGGGTATGCCCTAAACGTTAATTAAAAGGGTGGCACCATCTCCCAGTGGGCTTTTGAGGAACATTTCAAATCCAACTTCAGCACAGGTGGTCTGACCAGTTTTGCTTCTAGGGCACTGGAGGTTGCCATTTCTTTCCTTTAGAGAAAAAATCACTGGCTGTGTGTTGGATGGGTCTGGTCGGTGCAGGTTGCTGAAGAATGACATCCCCCATGGAGACGGTCTAAATGTAGAATGTGCAAAATCTGTCAAACGAAGGGTATTTTGACATCAGTGAAGGGAGCAAGAGGTTGGCTACTTGTATTTAAGAAACAGAATAGGGGACTGGAGAGATGGCTCAGCAGTTGAAAGCACTGGCTGTTTTTTCCAGAAGACCTGAGTTCAATTCCCAGCATCCACATGGCGGCTTAGAACTGCGTGTAACTCCAGTGCCAGGGGATCTGATACCTTCACACCAATGCACATGAAATAAAATTTTAAAAAAAGAAGGAAAGAAACAGTAGGCAGGGCATAGTGGTGCACACTTAAATCTCAGCGCTTGAGAGGCAGAGGCAGGTGGATCTCTGTGGATTTGAGGCCAGCCTGCTCTACAGAGTGAGTTCCAGGGCAGCCAGGCTATGTAGAGAGACCCTGACTTAAAAACAAGCAGGGCATTGATGGTGCACATCTTTAAGCTCAGCACTTGGGAAGCAGAGGCAGGGGGATCTCTGTGAGTTCATGGCCAGCCTGGTCTACAGGGATAGTTCCAGGACAGCCAGAGCTGCACAAGAAAACCCTTGTTTTGGGGGCCAGGAAAAAAAAAAAACAAAAAAAACAAAAAAACGGTTTCCTGAAAGAGAGATTGGGGAACTCTCCAGCCCTGGGCCTCACAGAACAAGCTGCCTTTTAAGCAGGTCTCCTTTATCACATTGTTTTTCTTCCCCCTTTGTGGTCGCCATTATTGTTAGGTGTAGTCCCAGTCTGTACAGTGCAGATCTTTCTGACTATACTTTATCATCTTCCAGCCCTTCCTACAAACACAGGAAGGTTGGGCTCTGATGGGTCCTGAGCTACCTGAGAATTCCACTCACCCCTTGCCAGGTCAGAGTGTCAGCCACCTGTGTTGACTCTCTGCTTTCTTCCAGAAATTTGATTCTTTTGTTTTTCTTCCATCTTACTGACACTGGTGCTGTCTACATCGTCTTTTGAGATGACATTCCTCATTGGCCTGGGCCAGCAAGCCCTGAGGATCTGCCTGGTTTTTGTTTCTCTAATGCTGAGATTACAAGCTCACGCTACCATGCCCAGCTTTTTAATTTTCTTGATGTTTTGGGATTAAGATCAGGCACTCATGCTTTGATGTAAGCACTGACCTATCTACCTCCCCATACCTGCTCATGTGGTCCATACTGCTGGGCTTGCACACAGCACTGTGCGGGAACTACTTAGCATCTTTTCTTCCCTCCTGATACATGGCTAAGTGGATGAGTAAAGAATGACTTCCAGGAATCTGTGAGACTTTTTTGTTGTTGGTTTTGTTGTTGTTCTTGTTTTCTGTTCTTTTTTTGGGGAGGAGGTTTCAAGACAAGGTTTCTCTTTGTAGCTTTGGAGTCTGTCCTGGCCACCACTACTTGGCAGAGATCCTGTCTTTTTTGTCTGTTTTTGTTTTGTTTTGTTTTTAAGACAGTGTTTCTCTGTGTAACAGCTCTGACTATCCTGGAACTCAATTTGTGGACCAGGCTGGCCTCAAACTCAGAGATCCATCTGCCTCTGCCTCTCAAGTGTTGGGAATAAAGGTGTGTACCACTATCACCCTGTCTTCTTCAACATGAGCCTAAGTGTAGGCATATCTTGTGTGGATTCTGTGCTGTGATACAGATAACACCTTTGTAAATCATGTCTGTATATATCTGAATGAACCAAGTTGAGTGCAGAGTTTAATAATAATTGTATTTACAGAAAACAGTTTCTGCAATTAAAGTTTTTAACATGAAAAAAGATTTAAAGGGAATTATAAAATTCATTAGAATGTATAGGAAAGAAAATATACTTACTGTGAAATTCAGTTTTCCGTGCCTGTTGTCTTCCAGCTTGCTAATGAAGATTAGGTAGGCCATATGAACCTCTTGGGTATATGAGCAGGTATAACTTCAATTCTGGTATGTCATTCAAATGCCTGTCTATTTTAGGGCTGTTTCACCGCCGCCGCTGAGGTGTTACAGCACTTGAAGGAACGGTTTCCACCCAACAGTCAGCATGCCCAGGTAACCTGCCTTTTTTGTGTCAATGGATTTATTTCTGAAAAGAATGCCTTTAATATAGGATTTTTTTTTAAAGACATGGTTGCCAGTGTTGGTGGCCCACGCCTTTAATCCCAGCACATGGGAGGCAGAGGCAGGCTAGTTCCAAGACAGCCTTCAAAGCCACAGAGAAACCTGTCTCGGAAAAAAAAAAAGACATGGTAAAATGTATCATAAGCTATCCAAATTCTCTAGCAGAGGATGATTGAACTTGTGATACTTACGTCTGTTCTTCCCAAGTACTGGGATTACAGTCATGTGCTATCACACCAGTTTATGTTGTGTTTGGGATGAAACTGAAGGCTTGGGGCTGGAGAGATCGCTCAGAGGTTAAGAGCACTGACTGCTCTTCCAGAGGTCCTGAGTTCAATTCCCAGCAACCACATGGTGGCTCACAACCATTTATAATTTGATCTGGTGCTCTCTTCTGGCATATAGGCAGAACACTGTATACATAATTAAAAAAAATTTTTTTTTAAGATTTATTTGTGTACTTATATATACAGTGTTCTGCTTGTATGTATGCTGCATGCCAGAAGGGGGTACCAGATCATATTACAGATGGTTGTAAGCTACCATGTGGTTGCTGGGAATTGAACTCAGGACCTCTGGGTCCCTTGGAACTGAAATTACAGACAGTGTGAGCTGCCATGTGGGTGCTGGGAATCGAACCCAGGTTTTAATGCACTCTGAACAAGCATTTTCTCATTGAGCTGCATCCCTCTAAAATAGGGCATTTTAGAGTCTTCCCTCAGGAAAACATTAGGCTACAAAGGAAGTTGTTGGTCTAGATATGTGGTTTAATGGTAGAATACCTGCCAGGCATCCACAAGGTCCTAGTTCTGTTCCTAGCACTGCAGAAAAATGGGGTGAAAAGGATGTGTGCAGGTGATATTACTTATGTGTTCTAAGCTAACATACAGTGCTGTTCTTGCATGGGACCTGAGTTTAGTTTCTAACAGCATGTCAGGCAGCTCAGAGTCACCTGTAACTACAGCTCTAGGGTATCCAATAGCCTCTTCAGTACTCTGCAGGCACTTGTACCCATATGCAAATATCTACACAGACACATAAATGGATTAAAAAAAAAAAAAAGAGTGGGGGCCTGGAGAGATGGCTCAGCAGTTAAGAGCAAAACAAAACAAAGGAAGCTCAAGCTAGGGATGTGGCTCAGTTGGTAGAGTGCTTGCCTAGCACGCCCAAAGCTTGGGTTCTACCCCTAGCACCACTTAAATTGGATGTGTTGCTGGATCCCTATAATCTCAGTATTCAGGAGCTGGAGGCAAGATGGACAATCAGAAGTTCAAAAGCATGGGCTGGGGACATAAGTTCGGTTACAGAACCCTTGCTTGGTATCCTCAAGGTCCTGGTTCAGTCTCCTTTACCAAACACCCACACACTTGTACGAATGGGCATATGCACGGGAATGCACACCCGAGAGTGTACACACAGAGACACACACACCTTCACATTCAGGTATCTCAGTGGTTAAGAACTCTAGCTAGTACTGTAAAAGACTTAGATTTAGTTCCCATCATCTATATGGCAGCTCACAATTTCTGAAAGTTTCAGAGGATTCAACTCCATCTTCTGGCCCCCAAGGATGCTAGGTAGACAAGTAGGGCACTTACATATGTAAAGGCAAAACTCTCATACACATAAACTATAAATAATATTTTAAAGTTCAAAGTCATCCCAGGATGTGTGGACATTGTGAGGCCTTTAAGGGTATTATAAAAGTATAGGACACATGAATAGGAATGGCAGACAACAAATCAAGTGCTTAATATGGGTAATAGAATTTGTTGAGAGCTTCAGTAGAATCAACATACCATCAAAATAAAGCACAGTGGGAGTTGATAAAATGGACACGAATCTATTGTGTGTTTGTTTGTTCTTCACAACAGTATCTCCGTGGTTCAGGCTGGCCTTGGACCCTTGATCCTCCTGCTTTTCCCAAATGCTGGAATTGCAAGTGCTTGCCACCATGAAACATGGGCTCCTCTCTCTCTCTTTTTTTAACTTGCCTGGAACATTAAGAAAATAAATAAGACATTTATGTGAATTGTTAGGATATTGCTAAGTAAACAAATATACTTTGATGTTGCCATTGAACAATAACATGAATATTTTTCTTTAATTCTTTTTTTCTTACTAGTTATGGATGCTGTGTGATCAGAAAATACAGTTTGACAGAGCAATGAATGATGGCAAATTCCATTTGGCTGATTCACTTGTTACTGGAATCACAGCACTTAATGGCATAGAAGGTGTATATAGGTAAGAAACTTGGAAAGCTGTCACCACAAAACAATCTACTTCTTTAAACTCCTGTGTGTGCTGTGTGCACTTGAACAGGTGTCACAGTACACATGTGTCAGTCAGAAGACAGCCCTCACCTTTGCCGTTTCAAACAGCGTCTCTCTTGTTCAAGATTTCCCCCTCTCCCATCCTTTTGCTAGGATCACTGATGCCCGTGCTACTGTCCAGCTTTTGCATGTGCTCTGGGGATCCAAGTTCAAGTCACCTCGCTGGCTCCAAAAATAATTTGCGAAATTATTTTATGTGTATGAATATTTTGCCTGTGTGTGTGTGTGTATGTATCATGTGAGTTCTTAGTGCCAGTGGAGGTCAGAAGGGGGGGAGGTAGGAAATCTTTATAACTGGAGTTAGACATGGTTGTAAGACACCATGTGGGTTCTGAAGTTGATTCCAAGTCTTCTGCAAGAGTAACAAGTGCTTTTAACTGCTGAACCACCTGTCCAGAAAAATAGCTTTCTGTGTGTATTCATTTACTTTCAGCTTTAGCTGAAAAAAGTCCAGGCTTTTTTTCTGTTTCATTTAGGAAATGGATAATCAATAGCTAGGTGTGGTTGCATATGCCTTAAATCTCAGTTGGAGGGAGGCAGAGGCAGGTAGATCCTTGTGAGTTCTAGGACAGTCTGGTTTATATAATGAGTTTCAGGTTAGCCAGGGCCATGTGGAGAGACCCTGTCTCAAGCAAACAACAAAAACATAATTAAAATTAAGAAAATAAGTATCTCCTAGAGATAGTAACTGAGATTCTCATTGCTATAACCCAAGATTTTAGTAAATGTTTTATTGTATTTTGTTTACTGGTTATGTGTTTGTGTGTCTCTGAGCATGTATGTGCCTTGTGCACATGTGGGGACCAAAGAACAGATTTAGGGTTAGTTCTCTTCTTCCACTATGTGGGTCCCAGGGATTGAACTCAGGTCATCAGGCTTGGAGGTAAACACCTTTGCTTGTTGAGCTTTCTTCCTGGCCCAGCTAGGATTTTCTTCTGTGCATATGCACATCCATGCATTGATTGGTTTTCTGAGGCAGGGTCTCATGTAGCTCAGGTTGGCTTCACATTTGGTGTATAGTGAGGATGTCTTTGAATTGACCCTTGTGTCTCTGATTCCCAAATGCTAGTATTACACCTGGTGATGGCAGCTGCTGCTTCTGCTCTTCAGTTTTTACCTCCTCTTCCTTTTAACAAAAATGAGCGGAGATAGCTTTTCTCCTTCAGCGGTTAGCTGTCTTGCTGAGGAAATAGAGCTTGATCCCCAGATGGTTGTAGTTGAAACACTTGTATGACCGTTCTGTTGGTTTTGACTGTTTTAGAAAAGCAGTTGTAAAGCAGGCTCAGAACCAAATGACCGAGGCCCACAAACTTCTGCAGAAGTTGCTGACGTACTGTCAGAAATTAAAGAACACAGAGATGGTGATCAGGTAAGCAGTCTCTCCGGTGTCTCCTGGGGGTGTGGCTGTGGATCTTCTCATCCCATTTTCCTCTTTGTGGTCAGTGTCCTCCTGTCGGTGGCAGAGCTGTATTGGCGGTCTTCTTCCCCGACCATCGCCATGCCTGTGCTCCTGGAGGCTCTGGCCCTCTCCAAAGAATACCGGTTACAGTACTTGGCCTCTGAAACCGTACTCAACTTGGCTTATGCCCAGGTAAGGCAGTCTGGTTTATCCTGGGGGAATGTGGGGATGAGGGTGTATTGTGTTTGTGTGTATGTGGGTGCGTGTGTGTGCATGTGGAGGCCAAAGTCAGCATGAGTGTCATTCCTTAGGAGCTGTCTGTCCATCTCAGTTTTTGAGTTTTTCGTTTTTATATAGGATTTCTACTTGGTCTTGTGATTGTCACTTAGGTTAGGCTGGCTAACCATTGAGCCTTAGGGATTCTCCTGTCAACTGGGACTACAGGTACATGTCACTGTGTCCAGCTCTTTGTGTGGTTGCTTGGGAATCGAACTTAAGTCCTCTGGTTTGCACCTCAGGCATTTTAACAACTGAACCATCTCCCCAGATCGCAGCCATCTGTTTCCAAAGTGCTAAATAACAGGCAGGTACCACACCTGATGAAGTTTTGAGAGGGAAAGAGGAAGGGAGGGAGGGAGAGAAAGAGAAAGAAAAAAAAAATGTGTGCTCGAATGAGCGTGTGTGTGTGTGTGTGTGTGTGTGTGTGTGTGTAGTGAGCTCATTACGGTTTTGGCATTCTAGCCTCTGGTGATCAATGATTTTGAGCATCATTACTTGTTACGTGGTTGTAGGGACATGTACACATGAGTGCACGTGCCCTCACAGTTCAGAAGAGGGTATTGGATCCCTTGGACCTGCGGTGGTGAGCAGCCCTTGTGAGTTCTGGGAACTGAACTCAGGTTTTTTGTAAGGGTTGTGCCTATTGGGCACCTTTAATACCAGCACTCAGGAGGCATAGACAAGCAGATCTCTGTGAGTTCGAGGCCAGCCTGGTGTACAGAGTTTCAGTACTGCCACAACGTTAGTTACACAGAGAAATCCTGTCTTGAAAAACCAAAAAGGGGCTGGAGAGATGGCTCAGAGGTTAAGAGCACTGGGTGCTCTTCTGGAGTTCCCGAGTTCAAGTCCCAGCAACCATATGTTAGCTTACAACCATCTATAATGAGATCTGGTATCCTCTTCTGGCCTGCAGGCAGACATGCAGGCAGAACCCTGAATACATAATAAATAAATAAATCTTAAATAAATAGTGGTACCTGTTAATGACTGAGCCTTCTCTTTAGCTCCTCTCTGACCATCTTTCTTTCTTATCTAAGATCTTGCACATTTCTTTTTCAGCTCATCCTGGGAATCCCTGAACAGGCTTTAACCCTTCTCCACATGGCCATTGAGCCCATCCTGGCCGATGGGGCTATCCTGGATAAAGGCCGTGCAATGTTCTTAGTGTCCAAGTGCCAAGTGGCTTCTGCAGCTTCCTATGACCCAGTGAAGAGAGCAGAAGGTAGGAGCTGTATGGGCGCTGTCAGGCTTGGCCAGCAATTGCATTTGCCTGTTACCGTTTCACCAGCCCTGGCATTCTCATTCTTATTTATTTATGTATTTTATGTGTATGGGTATTTTGCCTGTGAGCACCACATGCATGCCTGGTGCCATGAATCCCCTGGAACTGGAGTTACAGACAGTTGTGAGCTGCCATGTGGGTGCTAGGGATTGAACATGGGTCCTCTGGAAGAGCAGCCTCTGCTCTTAACCATTGAACCATCTCTGCAGCCCCAAGTGTTGTAATTTTTAATTTTAAAATTTTTAAGCAAAAAGCAATGAGACAAAGCCTTGCACAGTATGGTGTTTTTCATACTTTAATGAGTTAAGAATGTAAAAATACTTGCTATATGCTGAATCTAAAGATAGCAAGTTTTGAAAACTGGAGTGTTAATGTTGATTTCCCTTCCTTCCCTCCTTCCTTCTTCCCTTCTTCCTTCCTTCCTTCCTTCCTTCCTTCCTTCCTTCCTTCCTTCCTTCCCCCCTCCCCACTTGTCAGCTCTGGAGGCCGCAGTCGAGAACCTCAATGAAGCTAAGAACTACTTTGCAAAGGTCGACTGTAGAGAGCGAATCAGGGATGTTGCTTACTTCCAAGCCAGACTGTACCATGCCCTGGGCAAGACCCAGGAGAGGAACCAGTGTGCCATGGTCTTCCGGCAGCTGCATCAGGAGTTGCCCTCCCATGGGGTGCCCTTGATTAACCATCTCTAGAAAAGACTCCCTGCTGGCTGTTGTGTGGAGTATCAGTCACACTTTGCATTTGTTCGTTTCCTTCCCTGTACTTAAGGGTGACTTAACATGTTATCTTCTCAATAAACTGTTCTGCTCAGTTTGTCTGAGGTATTTTTTTCTGGGCTGAATTGCCAGTGTCTTTGTAAGAACTGTGTATTCTCTTAAGAAATCTGCTTAGAGGCCTTGGTGACTCAGGCCTTTAATTCCAGCACTTGGAAGGTAGAGGCAGGCTGAGCTACACAGTCTACATAGGGAGTTCAAGGCCAGCTTGTGCTACAGAATGAGACCCTGTTCCAAAAAGTAAAACTAAGGGCTGGGGAAATGGCAAGTGTGAGGACAAAGTTTGGAATCCCAAACCCACATAAAAGTGGGGGAGGCAAGACTTCTGCCCACAATCCCAGCCTCAGGAGGCAGAGGGCATTACCCAGGCAAGCTGGCTAGTGAGCGTGAGAGTCAAGAGAATATGAGACTGTCAAATGGAGACGACGGAGAGGCCCCTGGTCTCAGTCTGCCTCCCCTCTTCCCAAATGTGCACACAGGCATATGAGCCCTCATTCATGTGTGACCACAAAGTTGCATTTAAAAAGAATGTTTAGGGCTGTCAAGTGTGTCGCACAGCTCAGACATCCTGACTTGTATCCTGTAAACCCAAATAAAAGGCGGAAGGAGAAAACCAACCCCACATAGGTGTCCTGTGAGTGCTGTGCATGTGTCCGTGTGTCCTGACACACATCACACCCCTAATGAAAAGGCCTGGTTTGTTGTCGGTTGGTTTTTTTCTCAGTGCTGAGGATCCAGCTCAAGGCCTGACACATGGTGAGCTAGTGCCCTGCCATCCAGTACATCCTAGTCCCAGCCTGCTTTGAGGAGTCTTGGGTTTGCCTCTGCAGCTTACCTGTCTGTCACCCTGCTCTAGTTCTTGTGTATGGTTGTCTACAAGCATGTGTCAGTCAGTCCCTTCTGGGAGATTAAAAAGGAGAAGCTTTCTTTTTTGTTCAAGACAGGGTTTCTCTGTGTAACCTTGGTTGTACTGGAACTTGCTTTGTAGACCATCCTGGCCTCAAAATCACAGAGATCCCTCTGCCTCTGCCTTCTGAGTGCTGGGATTAAAGGCATGCGCCACTACTGCCCAGCCAGGAGGAGGCATCTTTATTTTATGATATTAGGACCAGTAGCATATTTCAAAACTAATTATTTTCTGGGCTCTGTTGCTCTTCCGCATGCATGTGCTTTTCTATATGCAAATGAGAAGTTATGATCAATTAAGTCTAGGAATTCAGAAGAAAATGATTATAGGGGAGAGGGTCTGAGGCTTGGAAGGACCTAGAAGCTCTCTTCAAACTATTTTCCATATGCCAACCCTATGGTTAAGCAGAGTCAGTTGTCATTGTGTGTTCATGAATTTCTTACCCTTGACTCAGGGAAATGCTGGCATTTCAAGGCCAAAGCAGCCCACACCCAAACAGCTCTCAAAGCCACAGGGAACCAACCAAATCTTGCAGCTTCTGTCATTGGCTCTTTTCTCTGTTAAATGTAAACTTCCTAATGAGAAACAGTTTCTCAGACAGGGAAAAACAACTCCATCCGCCAGGGAGTGTTTGCTGGCCAAAGACAGCTGCTCTGGAAACAGGCTCAGGGTGGACTCAGAGACACTAATTGGAGTGTTGATGTTTAAAATCTTTTCTTTAATTTCTGTGGAGGTTGTATTTGTAGAAACGAAATCACAATAACGGCTGTGTAGTAAAAGAAAAAATTTTCAGCAAGAAACTATAATGAGTTCATTTTCCTTTGTGTTGTTTCGCTTTTTCTTAGACATGGCCGGGGGTGACTTCAGACTTGGATCTTCCTACCTCATCTCCCTGCAGTGCTAGGTAAACAGGTGTGTGCCACTGTACCTGGCAGACACCGTTCGTGGGGTGGGAGACAGTGCTAGGATTCCCCAATGCCTCCGTCACACATGCTGAGCTCTGCCACTGAGCTCCACCACCAGTCTTTGTTACTAGTGACTGTGTGAGCTGGATTCCATGTCCATCAACATAAAACCCCAGAACTGTCAAGATAGATCAGGGCTGACTGGATTTGTAGGGCCACATGAAAAATAAAATGAGGTTTCTGATATAAAGATTTCTGGTGTTAGACTGTGACTTGATGCTATAAAAAAAAGATAAAAATGGCAGCAATAGTTCTTGGGTTTTTGTTTGTTTGTTTTTTGAGACAAGGACTCAATATACAGCCCTTGCTTGCCTAGAACTCACTCTGTAGAACAGGCATAGCCTCAAGCAACAGAGATCAGCCTGCCTCTGCCTCCAGAGTGCTGGGTTTAAATGAACACATGGGAAATCCAAGTACTGAGACCTTTCTGAGCACAGCCATGCCTGATTTCACCCACAAAGCCACCTGTCTGGCCCTGCGCTCAGCTGGCTGACTTCATCTTGGCAAGGAAGCTGTTTCTGAATCCAAAGCTAGCATGCAGCTTGTTCCCAGCTATCTGTGGTGACTCAGCCTCCTAGGCTGGTCTTCAGAAGATAATAGGTCGTACAGAAAGTAGAAATACCAGAGTGACCCCAAAACACAGAACCATCTGGGTGATGGCTAACTGGCTTTTTTTTTTTTTTTTTTTTTTTTTTTTTTTTTCCCCTTAATGGAGTGTGTGGTGGGAGAAGGAAGTTGGCACTTATGTAATGGCATAATTCCAGGTGGTTTCACAGTTAAAGGTCTTGGAAAGAATGGTCTGGTTAAATAGGAAAGGGTACTGGAGAGAAAAGAATTACAGTTTTATAGTCATTAGCGTTTGGGTCTATCCCAGAGGCCTTTAGAAGTTACCCTCAAAGGAAAGGGAAAAAAGTGTTTTGACCCCAGGACCTGGATGAGAATAGGAACATTTACAGAGTGGCCTGTTGTGAAATCCTTACACAAATTACTACATTTCTGGGGCCAGAGGGATGGCTCTATGGTTAAGAGCAGCATAAATAAAGATAAATCTTTTTGTTTCTTTGAGACAGAATTTCTCTGTGTAACAGCTCTGACTGAACTGGAACTCACTCTGTAGACCAGGCTGGCTTTGAACTCACAGAGATCTGCTTGCCTCTGCCTCCCAAGTGCTAGGATTAAAAGTGTGTGGCACAACAGTCTTAAAGACTGGGTGATAGCTTAATTCAGTTTAACAGATGGAATTAAGAAGTAGGGAGGTGGAGTCCCTTGCTTAATTAGCAGGTTGTAGAATTTGGGATCCTAATTTCTCTGCATTACCCAGATCCCATGGTTCCAAAAGGTCCTGTGTTTTTGTGAACACTTTGCCCATTTGTTGACTAATAATATAATTTATCTAGTAGCTGGATGTACCAGACACTACTAAAACCTGCACACCATTTCCAACACTTTAATCACAGTGCCCTCTCCATTTTTCCAATGAGGAGACAGAATTCCTGACACTGTGACCTGAGGCAGGCCTGTCACTGGTAAGGACTAGTCAGAGATTCAGTCCTTGGTGTGGCAGCCTCTATAGCCTATGCTTTTCCTCTCTGTCCCCAGGCAGTCTTTGCCTTTATCCGTATGCCTGGACTATTTCTGTTTTGGGTATTCAATTGTATCCTGATGCTTTGCTTCTTGCTAATGTGTGCAGGGACAGATGAAGAGCATTCTCAAAAACCCTGATATCTTTTATGATGCCATCTGTATTTGGTCTTAGAAACAAACCTATTCACTTCACTGCCTGTGGAAGGTAGCTTTTCAGGGTCTCTTTCAGCTGTTGTTTGTTGAAGATAAACCAACGAATCAACTTCTTTGACGATATGAATCCTACTCTCTTGTTCTAGACATTCAGGCCTACCTGGCAGAGCATTCCTATGGACAACATGAGTAGAACACAGGCTAGCTCAGGGAGGAGGGGCTTAGCCTTGAAAGAAGGTTGTGAAGTCAGTGTGGGAGAGAAAATGATAAAGTCTTATTTCCATGCCTTCCCCCCTCCACAAAGTTTACGTTTTCTTTAAAAAATAAGACTCAGATGCTGTGTTTACTTATTTTGCTGGCAATCGGTGTTGTCAGGACAACAAGATCTGTTTGCCTAGAATAGGATTTTCTGGCGTACTGGAACGGGAAGATGAACACACAAAGCTAACTCTTGTTTTCGTATCTGTAGGAAGAGAATGGTTTCCTTGTGTGGGATGGCTCCTAGCACAAGAGGAGCTGAATGGCAACGACAGGCAATTACCATGCTCTGCACTCTGTTCTCATTTACTTTAATAAGAAAGGCACATAAATTGATGGAAGTTTTAGCACCGTGCTAAGCATATTGGTAGTTAACATCGGTGAGCACTTATGCTGGCACTGAGCTAATATCTTCACACACATTATTGTACTGAAACCCCAGGGCAAGTCTGTGAGCTCAGTACCATTATTGTCCCTATCTGATAGTTTAGAAAACCAAACTAGGAGAGATCAAGTCCATGGCCCAAGCTTACAGACCTGGTCATTAGTAGATGCACGTGGTACCTGCCCAAACTCCAGGAATTTACAGTTTCTGGGCAAATCAAAACCCAGAAGTGAAGTCAGGCAGTGGTGGCTCACGCCTTTAATCTCAGCACTTGGGAGGTAGGGGCAGGTGGATCTCTGGGAGTTCAAGACCATCCTGGTCTACAGAGCTAGTTCCAGGACAGGTTCCAAAGCAGTAGAGAGTAAACCCTGCCTTGAAGGACAAAATACAAAACAAAACACACAAAAGAAACCAAAATACAAACCCAACCCCTGCCACAAAAAAAAAAGCCAAAACAAACAACAAGCCATGAGTAGGGTTCAGAGCATGTGGTTTAGTGGTAAAGGGTTTACCTGGTATGTGCAGTTCCCTTGGTACCACAAAACAAAACCAGAAATGAAGAAGGAAAGAATAAGGTTAGCTGAGCATCAAATAATCTAACCTCCCGTGGACGTCAGGAAAGGGATTCAGACGTTAGCTCCCCTAGACCTGGATTTACAGGCTGTTGTGATCCATCATATGGGTGCTGGCACTTGAACCCAGGTCTTCTGCAAGACTAACGAGTGTTCTTAACTGCTAAGACATCTCTCCAGCTTCTGTATGGGCATTTTAAAAACCTTTCTTTAGTGTTTAAGTTTATACTGAATTTCTGCCTGTGTTATCTACGGTGTTATAATAAAACATGGGCAATTTAGTAAAACACGACATAGTCATACAGAATTCTACATTTTAACAAATAATGGGAAAGAATACCAGGGTCTATTTCGGTTGCTCTAGGAAAGCAGGGTTTCCCACATATTTTTTTTCCTTTGCCCAAAGGCCATCTATTTACTTTTTTTATAGACCAAACCAATGAGTTTACCGGGCTTTACTTAGAAGAGCAGGAGTGACCTCAAAACAGCTGCATCGATTCCAAGAGTACCCTGTTTATGGGTGATGACCTTATGGAAACTGACTCCTGGAGTGCCCCCTAAATGGCAACACACAGGAAAATTATAAGAAAATCACCTTTGATGTTTATAAATAAAGTTTTATTAGGAACACTGCCACATCCATTGATTTATTATTGTCTGTGGAGGCTGATGGCAGAGTTGAGTCATCACTGTAGAGATCATAGGGTAGGTCCTGAAATGTTGAACTGATGGCCTTTTAAAGAAAAAGTTTGCCAACTCCTGCCTTAGCATTAATGACCCCAAAGGCCCCCCATTAACTCTGATAGCTATTTGAGGTGGGGGGACCAGACAATACAGAACTGTGTGCCCCCAATTCAGTATTGACTGTTGTCAGCATTTTGCAATTTGCTTCACATTTATAGAAGAATTAATACAAATATTATAATGTTATCCTATACTCGATGTATCCTCCTTCCCTCCCGCCTTCCTTTCCTTCCTTCATTTATTTATTTATTTATTTATTTTTAGTTTTTCAAGTTAGGGTTTCTCTGTGTTGCCTTGGCTGTTCTTGAACTCATTCTGTAAATCAGGCTGGCCTCAAACTCAGAGATCCACCTGCCTCTGCCTTCTGAGTGCTGGGATTAAAGGCATGTGCCACCACTGCCCATCTTATTTATTATTGTTGTTTTGTCTTTGAAACAGGATGTATGTGGTCCAGGTTGCCCTGGGACTCCTTGTGTAGATCAGGCTGGCCTTGAACTCATGAACATGTTCCTGTTCCTGCCTCCCAAGTGCTGGGTTTAAGGCCTGTGAATGTATGGCTGTGTACCACATACATGCACTGCCTAATAAGTCCAGAAGAGGGCGTCAGATCCCCTGGAACTGGAGTTCCAAAGGGTCATGACCTGTCATGTGGGTGCTTGAAATTGAACTCAGGTTCTCTGCAAGAGCAGCTCGTGCTCTTAACTACTGAGCCTTCTCTCTAGCCCCCTTCCTTTATTTTTATCCCACATGCTAGGCAAATACTCTACCTCTGAGCTACACCTCTAGCTGCCTCCTTCCTTCTTGGTGTCAGACTGTCATGAATCTAACATGAACCAATTCTCTTTGACTTTTATAACTTTTGCACAAGCATGTGTCCATAAGCGTACACTGTGTGGGCATCATAGAACATGCTGCTACCCTCTTGAAATCAGAGCAGTTATGTTTGCCTCAGAAAGGGCCCCACCGGGCTGTTATCAGTCCTTCAGGGAAGGAGTAAGAGAAAGCCATTAGACCTTCACCTGAGATTACCTCCCTCCCTCTGGTGCCCACCCAAGCTCACATGGTCCTGGAAGAAGCTAGAGTGCATAGGAAGGGGATGCGAAGAAAGAACTCCGCCCATGTTGCTTTTGGCAGGCCACCATCCATGCTGGAGATGAGTAAGTCCAATAAACTCATTGGTTCACCAAGCTGGGCTTGGACAGAATTGGGTCTTTGATCTGTTGTTGGCGCCCTATTTTGGGTGAATAGACGTTTGTTCATGTCGCCCCAGGCAGTCACTCAAGAGTGGGTCTTAAGAAAAACACTGTGCGTGATACTGTATTCTGCAGCTCGCTCTTTTACTGTACACGTTTCTGTGCTCCTTTCATGTGGGTACAAGATCTAACTCAGTCCTTTTAGCCATTGTGCACTGTTCCTCTCCGTCTCCCTCTATTTGCTATTACTAACAGATAAATGTGAGTACGTTGAAATATCCAGAGGTGGCCATCTCATTAGAACGCTCACTGAGTTTATTCGTCCGGTCCTTGGACTTGTTTGCGAATGCTCCTGCAGCCTAGAAACAACTGGAATAATTTACCAACTAACGAGGGCTGGAAATTGACAACGAGCTTTGGATCCTCAGTGATTTTGACGTCTCAACTCCCATTCCCCTTTGCTTTCCGGCAGGGACTTGCAGCCAGCCCCTGGTGAACATCCAAGTCTGAGTTCACTGACCCTACCCCCAACGCCCTCAGGTCGTTAAAACACCCCTTTCCTTCTCCGTTGTTATCCAAATAGGATGCTAAAGGAGCTCAAGGCTCCTGCAAAGTAAAACGCCAAAAAGGGGAAGAGTGTTTGGCCAGAACAGGATGTGTTTCATTACACGCAGCTAAACCGCCTTGTGGGGAGACACAGAACTTCACTGGGCCGTACAGAGTGATGCATTTTAGGGCGAGCCTACGGCGGTGGTCAGTGGGGAGGCGGCTGCGGAAAGGGCTTCCCCATAATGGGCGTTGCCCCGAAATCCAGGGAGGGAACCGCCAGACCGGCTCCTGGGTTTCCCGCCGCCTTCGGGGAACTTCTCGACGCTCAGAAACAAAGCGGCGTGGAGCAGCTGGCCGGAGCCGAGACGCACTTCCACACTTGCGGCCTGTGCGTCCCTGCGCGGGCCCGGCCTGGCTTCCTGCCGCCGGCCGCCTCCTTCCCCCAGCTCGCCTCCGCCCCGGTGCCACTTAAGTCCCCGCGGGGCCCGGCGCGCGGCCGAGGCTGCGGCGGGCACGCGCGCTTCCACGCCGGGTCCTTGGCCAATCAGCGCGGAGCCCGAGGCGCCGCCGCTGTGGCCGCCGCCGCCGCCGCGCGCGAGCCGAAGCCCGGGCGGCTCCTCTCGCGGAGAGCCGAACCGGACCGAGCCGAGCCGAGCCGAGCCGAGCCGGGGGCGCAGAGCGCGGGAGGCGGCGGCGGCGGCGCGGAGCCCAGGTGAGCTGGCCCGAGGCGGGCCGGGCTGAGGGGGTCACGCAGACACCGTGTGGGGCTCCGGGCTCCCGGCCCCGGGCGCGCGCCGTGCCGGCAGACGCAGCCCAGAGGCGGGCCCCGAGGGGACCCCACGTGCGCCGCCCCGCGCCCCGCCACGTGGAGGGCTGCGTCCCCTTCCCCTGGGCCTCCGGAGCGGGGCGGCGCTTGGGCCCGGGCGGTGGGGGCCGGCCTGGAGTTCCGCACTGAGATCGGCCGGCAGGGGCGGTCCCGGGTCCCGGCGACGGCCTAGGCCACCCCTGGCGCTTGACAGGTGCGGAGCCTGAGCGCGCCGAGCGTCCCTCCCCCGCTACCTGCAGGGCTCGGGGCGACCTCGGCCCTAGCGGGTTGGGCACAGGTGCCAGGACCCCGAGTCTGCCCTCTGACCACCCTGACCTCACAGGCCGCCTTGATCCTTTTGACCTAAATTTACCTCAGGGCTGCAGCGCGCGGTGCACGAAGAGTGCATGCTCTGGCCCCTCTGCCTCAGCCCTGGGGCTGGTGCCCCGGTGTCACCCGTGTTTTACCACGGTTCTCCCCACCCCCCTGGCTGCCCAGTTTGGGGGACGGGGTGTTTTCACAGCTCTGCCAGCCTCCTCCCGGGCTGCTCTCACTTGGAGATGAAGAGGTGGCACTTTGCTGCGGGTGGAGAGCGTCTGAGGTGTCATGGGCAAAGAAGCAGCCGTCTGATCTGGGGGTGGGTCCTGCCGCGCATCCGCATTCTTATCCTAGATGCAACTTTTACCTTCTTCGGCCTACTCTTGGATTAGTCCCAGTCCAGGACTAGAAACTTCAGGTGTCCTGGGGCGTTAACGATGCCTTTTACTCCTCCCAGCTCTGCCCCCACAGGACTGAAGGGAAGATTGCTCTGTGTCCCCGCAGCTCCTTTGTTCTGTGGAAGTGGCAGGGGCTGCCACTGTTCCCAAGCCACCCCACAGAAACCGTGCAGCGGTTTCAGAATAGATTGTGTACCGGTGTACGAAAGCAGCCCCGGTTTGCTAGATCTTCCTTCTGTACAGCCTGCTGCTCTTAACCTGTTCGCCAACGCAATCATTTGATGAGCCCCTACCTTGGATAATCGTAGTGACTTTTTTTCACCCATGCTGAGGCTAGAACCCAGTGCTAGGAGCATGCTAAGCCACCCTCTACCACTGAACCACACTCCCACCCCCTAATTAACAGTTAAGTGAGTTCTTTCTTTCTATGTGGCAGATACTGTTTTGTTGCCGGCATTATCTCATCTAATGCTTATCCCAAATCCTGTTTGTCTGGGAGTTTTGTCACTATGGTTGAGAGTAGGAGATCGAGGCTCAGAGAGGTTAGTCAACTTCTCTGGGATCACTAAGACGAGCAAGGCTTCCCTCACCTGGGTGGGGGAGCCCAGGCCTCTTTACTAAGCAGCCTATGAGGACACAGGCCTGAGGAGTTCCTGCAGCCCTGTCTGAATTCAGGCTTGTCTTTCCCGCCAGGTGTTAGGGGGCTAATAACTGTTTCGGCGGTTTTCAGGGGGCAGTCCCACCCTCCAGGCGAGCATTTGGAAACATGTAGGAGTGACTTTTGGTTTGTCAAAATGAGACTAAGCACTGTTGGTGCTTAGTGGGCAGGAGCTAGGGAATGGCAAATGTCCTGTAAGAATGTCGCTACCCTAAATGCCAGTAGGGAGGTGTTGAGAAATGCCATAAGCCTCGAATGCTGGGGAAACGGAGAGCCACAAGGTGCATTCTGGAGAAATCTGTGGGAGTGTCCCCCAGAGGCTTCCTGAAGGGGGTGTCATTTGTGCCAAGCCTTTGAAGATAGGCTGCAGTGGAGGGAGTGGGTAGAGGGAATAGGATGGATCCCAACTCAACAGGGGGAGTTTGTGCATTGGATGTAGACAGTGGCTAGGGCTGTTGTCTGCTGTTTGGCAGGTTAAACGGCTGTTCTCGGTCTTTTTGCTTACTGTGAACCCATCCTGCGGAAGGAACGGTTCCCATTGGCAGCTGTCCAGTCACTAGAGACCTTTTCCTGGACACGCCTCCTGCTGGTGCTCGAGGGCCTTGTGAATCTCATTTCTTCCCGCTATCTTGGGGATTTGTGTAGGCACTCTATCACATTTCTCCTTTGAGTTAGAGTCTTGGACTAGTAGTAGGCAAGAGAGCCCCAGGGTGGTTTCATGCAGGTGGCTCAGGCTGCCGTTTCGTAGCCTCTCCGATCACGCCTGTACTTCCTCCTTTGCGAGTTGAGGGGTTTCTCTTTTGAAATTGACTTCTCAGATAGGATGTGCTCTGTTGGTAGAGTGCCTGCCTGGCACACATGAAACCCTTGGTTTGGCCTCTAGCACTTTATGAGCTGGGTGTGGTGGTACATGCCTGTAATCCTAGCACATGTGAGGTGGAAGCTGGACCAGAAGGTCAAGGTCATGCTTATCTACATAGCAAGTTGGAGGTCAGTCTGGGCTACATGAGACTCTGTCTCAAATTAAGTAAATACATGATAGAGTTCAGATTGTTTGTTGATAGAAATTTGTGAGGGTTTTGCTAGCAAGCCCTCTAAGCTACGTTCCCAACCCTTAAAAATAATCAAGCAGATCTCGGTGAGTTCGAGACCGGCATGAACTATAAGAGCTAGTTCCAGGACAGCTTCCAAAGCCACAGAGAAACCCTGTCTCAAAAAAAACAAAACAAAACAAAACAAAAACAAAAATAAATAAAATAAAATAATTAAGGTGAAGTTCCCTCAAGCAGCGCTTCGGACACTATCTAGTTTCCCTCTACCCAGTTTCAGGGCATTTGCATTGCCTCGGAATGAAACCCTGTGCCCCTCTCTCCAGGCTCGGCACCCATACCTGCTGTCTGTGGGTTTAGTGTGCTGTGGATGTGTCCCGTGAGTTACACCCTGTATAACAGGTGTTTGTATATGGGTTCACTCGGTAACACACCTTCTATGCTCCATTCCTTTTTATGGCTGAGTAATATTCCATGGTCTGAGTGAACTACGTTTGGTTTATTCATCTAACGATGGGCATTTATGTTGTTTCTTTCCCTTTTCTGGGAGACAGGGTCTCATTATGTAGTCCAGTCTGGCCTTCACCTCTTGGTCTTCCTGTCTCTGCCTCTTGCACGTGTACACCATGCCTAGCTGATTTTCTTTCTACAATTATAGAACATTTTAAGCACAGAGAAACAGCAAAGTTTTGTTCATTTGGACTGGCTTGTATTTCGGAAGACAGGAAGGAGGCCCTAGGCATGACAGGAACTGGGCAGTGTCCTGCCCTTTCTCAGCCTGGCCATGCAACCTCCATCCCCTGTTTGGGGGTCTGGGAACAGAAGGGAGCTGAGAGGTGCTGGGACTTGCTCCCTGTGAGAGTCTCTGTGCTGCTGGGGAATCCTGTGGAACAGATGAACTGTTTCCTTTTGGAGAGGGAGAAAGAGGAAATTAGGAGATTCTGTCGTGCCCCCACACCCACCCCATCCTGAAAGCTGCAGAGGGACTATTTTTGTGTTGTCTCTTTTTATCCTGGTGGCTGTAAATAGTTGAGAATGGCAGTTACAGAGATAAAAATGCTAATTCCAACCTGGGAAGGAGAGATGGATGATCCCACAGGAAGTGGGGGTAAGGAGGGGCAGCCAGGATCCTGCCCTCTGCCCTGCACAGGAGGCAGGGCTGAGGGAAGGCCAAAGGTGTTGCCCGAGTGCTTCCGTTAGGGAACATTTAAGGGGGGCGAGGAGGGGAGCACGTACGTTCCCGGCCCTGTGTAGGTTTTTTTTTTTTTTTTTTTTTGGATTTTCAAGACAGGGTTTCTGTGTAGCCCTGGCTGTCCTGGAACTCACTTTGTAGACAAGGCTGACCCCAATCTCAGGAATCTGTGTGCCTCTCCCTTCCTAGTGCTGAGATTTATCTGCTTCCATTCCTAGCTCTGTTGTGCTTTTTAATGTACACTGGGACCGGAAGTGGTGGCACTCTCCTTTAATTCCAGCACTCAGGAGGCAGAGGCAGGCAGCTCTCTGAGTTTTAGTTCAGCCTGGTCTACAAAGTGAGTTCTGGGAAAGCTAGGGCTACCCAGAAAAACCATGTCTCTAGGGGGAAAAGTACATTGGGAGTGTTGCTTTCAAAGCACCTAGCAAAGACAGATTTAGGTTTATCTTAGACCTCGATACCCATTCTGGGTCCAGGTGTGGGGGATATGTGACCCTATATACCTGGTTTCCAGGCTTGACCCTGCTTGGGTGGGGACATGTATACTTGAGGCGGGACAGGGAAGGAGGTGGATTAAATAGTCTCTAAATGGACAGGGATGAGGGAGGGAAAGAGATGTGGGTAGGAGAGACAGGGATGCCCGAGGTGCCAGCCAAGCCCACATGTCTCTGGTTGGCCAGGCAGTGCGTTGCTGGCTGGAGTGAATCTCTTTCTTCCCCTTACAGATTGAAATTCCATTTGTCTCTCTGCTTCTCCCTTTGGTTCAGTGGAGGACTGAGAGGGAGTCAGTCAGAAAAGTTCTTCTTCTCACCTCAAGTTCCGCCTCCCTCTAACCCTAACCCTACCTACTCACTCACTCTTTGTTCTTTCTGTATCTTTAAGGCCTTCAAAGCTTGACCACAGATAGAATTGTCCTGTTCTCTCAATGATATGTGACCCATCAGATCCCTAAAAGTGGCCAGCAGGCACTCACAAACTCCTAGGTCATTCAGGGTCTCGGTCTGCAAAGGTCTGGACCTCAGGCTCTATAGTCCCTGCCCAGCCACAAGCCTGCTGGCCTGTCTGTCTCACCTACTCTGGCTTTTAGCATCTCCACCTGCAGCTCCCTCCCCCACTACATTGATTGCTGAAGCAGTGGGCATCGAGTAAGCTCTACACCATGTCAGTTTGGATGTGAAATTGTATTCACTTTTTTTTTTTTTTTTTTTTTTTTTTTGGTAACAAATGATGCCTTGGACTACAGCTAGCAGGGAGGGTGGAAAGAGTTTAGCTATTATGATGAGATTAGAAACTCTTATTTGAAGCCTGAGTGGTGGTGGTGCACACCTCTGATCTCAGCACTCGGGAGGCAGAGGCAGGCGGATCTCTGAGTTCTAGAGGAGCCAGTGCTACAGAGAAACCCTGTCTTTAAACAAACAAATGAAATTGAAATTCGAGGCTGCTCATAGTGTTGCACATCTTTAATCACAGCGTGGGGCGGGGGGCAGAGACAGGTAGATCTTTGAGGAATCTCTGAGTTCAAGGCCAGCCTGGTCTACAGATTGAGTTTCAGGACAGTTAAGGCTATGTAGAGAGACCCTGTCTCAAAAAGTAAAAAATATTCAAATTTGATTTTAGTATAAACAGTCAAGGAATTTTCATTTTCTTTTTTTGGGGGGTGGTGAGAGGTGGTGTTTCAAAACAGGGTTTCTCTGTGTGGCCCTGGATGTCCTGGAACTCTCTCTGTAGACCAGGCTGGCTTTTAATGCTTACAGGTATGTGCCACCACCACTCAGCTTTTATTTTCTCAATTTATGTGTACGTTTGTGTGACTATATGCCATTTGTATGCCAGTGCCCACAGAGGCCAGGAGAGAATGTTGAATGCCCTGGAGCTGGAGGTAAGCAGTTGTGAGCTGCCTAGCATAGGTGCTGGGATCTGAACTCAGGTCCTCTGTAAGAGCAACAAGAGCTCTTAACTGCTGAGCCATCTGTCTCTCCAGTCTGCAGCACTCAAGGAGTTTGGTTTTGCTATGCTTTTGTTTAGTGTACATTCACACCTGTGCCCTCCCTAAAACTCCACAATCACACATGTGATCATGTGTGTCTTCATCTCCTCACTGGTGAAGTAGGACATAATAAGGTTATCATGGCAGCCTTACTTACAGGCTTCGTATGATGCCACGAGGCCAAGACAGCTGGTCCCGAGAATTGCCACAGCGGCAGCTATCACAGCTGTTGCTGTAAGGGGTGCAAACCTTCAACAGGCTCCTTCCAAGGTAGCCAGCCCCTCAGGCCTTCCCCATGACTGGCTTTTTCTCTGTAAGATAAACAGAACATTGACTTTGTGGATGTTGTTTCCTGCCAGCCATCAACATGAAGGCTGCTTGGGTTATTAGGGACTAGGCAGCTGCAGAGCACCTGGCCTGTGTGGACACCTCTGGGTGTAAGGAGCTGAACTTAGTGGAGAAGCTTTTCTGTCAATCTGGTCTTTGTCACTTGCAGTCAAAGTCTTTGGTAAGTGATGCGCGCTGTTAGCTCACATGGTTGAAAATGCTGGGTACAGGGAATCCAGGCACCCATGGATCTGGGTGCTAAATCAGTTTTCCATCCATTGTTTTTTTTTTTCTCTCTTGATCGACTTTATTCTAAAGCAGGGTTCTTCCCACACCCCCCTGATGGATATTCTTAACTACTGAGACATCTCTCCACCTCCTGATGGATATTCTTACAGCACTAAGTTCCACAGGAAGAACCTTTTCCTCCCCTTTAACACTTAAAAAAAAAAAAAAAAAATCGCACAGTAATACCCAGTAGGCTGCATTTGCCCACATATGTTTTCTTCAATCCGTCACTTGGCCAGAGCAGTTGATGTCCAGTCAGGCAATTATGAGTCATGGATGAGGCCTTGAAACTGGAAATGGGGTCGGCTTCATGGGACTGTCTCACGTTAGGAAGATGTGTTCCCAGACTAAGGGGCTGCCGTTCACAGACTAAAGGAATGCCAGCTCTAGGCCAGCTAAAGACAGTGTCTGACCTTCTGACTGGCCTTGGGATTTTGAAAGATACACCCTCCAGCTTACATTTGTTGAATGCCAGCTGTGTTCTAGAAAGTTCTAGGCCTGAGAATTCAGTGGTGAATTCAAAAACTCACTCTCCTGTTAGTCAAACAGTGTTGCTTTGCTGAGTCTGGGCCTTTGTTCTTGGTACAGTTGGAGGCTGCTGCCTTTGGTTTCCTCTTATGCAGATTGAGTTCCCAGGAAGGCAGCGACATGGCCTATACCAAAGATCTGACCCAGTCTGTACTTTACTCAGGACACAGTTTGTGACCTTTGCAAGGCTGTGTCCCTAACCTTTAGGTTTTTTGTTGTTGTAATTGTTTTTGTTTTGTTTTTCGTGGAAAATATAGAACAGGACTGTTGACCATGGCACCATGGTCAAGTACTTGGTGCTGTGTGTGCAGGGGCTGTGAGTTCTACCTTAAGCACCTTGGTGAAACAAAAACAAAACTGGCCCATTTTAGTTCTACTCAAAACTACGGTGTTTTTAAAACAATTTGACATTTGGTGCGTGCATGCGTGTGGGTTCAGGGATCAAACTCAGGTCTTCGCACTTGGCAGCAGTCCTTACCCACTGAGCCCACCTTGCCCTCTCTGGTGACTCCTGAGCCTTTGTTTTCTGTTGGTAAAGTGAAGAATTCAGGGCAGGTGACCGTGGAGGTGTGTGCCAAGACGCTAACATTGCTTGACTCTTACAGCTGGGGTTGTAGGCTCAGACACTTGTAATGGTGAGGTAGGTTATGAGATGTGGGATGTGGGGAAAGGGAGGTCATGGAACATGGCCTACCGCCTGACCTTGGCTGTACACTGGGAATTGTTTCCCTTGACTAAACTTGCTGTGAGTTACTGCCTGAGTGCTTAAGAGGTGTGGGGGAAGGTTGTTGCATCGTGTGTGTGTGTGTGTGTGTGTGTGTGTGTGTGTGTGTGTATACCTACAAGTCTGAGGTTGACAGAGGCATCTTGGTTGGTCTTCATCCTGATCAGTTGAGACTGGGTGTCAGTGGCATCCACTTCTTTGTGGGGGCACTGTGGAACACAGCAGGCGTTTTACTAAGGAGCTGTCTCCCTGTCTCATTTTTTTTGTGTGGTAGGGTGGTTGGTTGGCCAGTGTGGTGGCACATACCTATAATCCTAACAGTCAGGAGGCTGAGGCAGGAGGATCACAAAGCCACATGTTCTGTCTCGATTTTTAAAAAATGTTAATGAAAAGGAAAATATTTTCAGGACAGACTTTCTTGACCCCCAGCTTCCTTCTTCATTGCTAGCTGCTTCTCTTCTGTTCTCTTGTGTACCGGTCTGGCTGTCTGCTCTGTGCTGTAGCACTGGAGTGCCTCCTTTTAAATGTTTCATGAGGTTGTTGGTCCCTTGCGACAGAAACTGCACAGTAGATCACGTGGAGTTTTTCTTTGACCATTTGGTTCTGTGTTTGTTTTTTGAGATATGCTCTCACTGTATAGCCCTAGCTGACCTCAAATTTGCCATGGTGGCAGTATACACCTTTTATCCCAGTAGGTGGATCTCTGTGAGTTGGAGGCCAGCCTCATCTACAGAGTTCCAGGACAGCTAGGGCTACACAGAGAAACTCTGTCTTGTAAAAGCGGCTCCATCCAGTTTTTCTATGTAGTTAAGGATGAGTCTTGAGACCTTGAACAGCTTCTAATGCCCTTGGCTCTACCGCCATAGTATTACAGTATATGTCACTATATCGGTTTATGCAGTGCTGGGGGTTGAATCCAGGGCCTCTTGCATGCCTGGCAAGAATGCTACCAATTGAGCTTCCACCCCAATTGCTTGTTAAAAGAACACATGAATGAATGAATTTCCTTTAGGGCATTGGGCCTCAATTTCCCAATTGAGATAAGAGAGGATGTGGCTATTTAGGTCCTTTCCTGACTTTAAGGTGACATCATTCCTGGCCTTGGTAGTATCTGTGGAGCTAATTTGGTTCTCTTTTTTTCTTTTCTTCTTTTTGTCCTGGAGTACCAGGGAAGAGGGTCTCTGAGGACCCCGAGGGTCTCTGAGGAAGATGTCTCTGATTTGGAGGCCTACCTTCTGAGTTGTCTTACAGCCCCCATAGTGGCTCAGCCTGGCATTTGGCAGGAGGCAGTTGCTGATTGGAAATGGCTCCCAGGATATGGAAATGGCTAGGCATTTCCTGTGGGCCTGTGCCACTTGGCTTTCTGGCACAGGAAGGAACATTCCTCTCCTCCTGGCCGGGTACTGGCTCCATCTGCTCCAGGAAGGGTCTGCTGGCTCCACTGGGTGCCCTGCAGTGAGGGGGCCTTCTGGGCGGGGCAATGCTTGTGATTCATGGGGAACTGCTAGGCCAGGCCAGGACCTATGGCGCTTTGCCAAACCTAGGCAGCTTTGTAGGAAGGTCCTCTTCAGCCCTGTGTTCCGATCCCTGCCCCTCCTTGCAGAGGGCTTGCCCTGTGGGAATTGCACAACCAAGCTGAGTTACTCCATGTCTTAAAGCAATTTCAGTACAGTTGTTTATGCCAGACTACTGTCTTTATGTTTGATTTTCTGCTAGAGACATGTTGGTAGCTTTATTAGAGTTTCATAGGGTCTCTGGCCCCTAAGCAATTCAGAATACTGGCTTAGATTGTAGGAATAGGGCGGGACTCCTGGCCTCTGTTCATCACTTCCTCTATATCTGGGTCCGCCTGTCTTCATAGGTAGCCCTCGCCTGGGCTGAGTGTTTCGTTCTCATCCTTCCATCAGACCTTGAAGGCCAAGCCTGCGTCAGAGGCAGTGGTGCGGGAGGCCCAGGCCAGACACTGGCTGGCCAAGGAGACTTGATTAAAAGCAGCTTTGTTGGGGGTGGATGGCTTGGTGTCCTTGGCTGGGAGTAGAGATCGATAAGCAATTGTTTTTCTGTTGGCAAGAAGAAAAAAAAAACTCCATTGACTCTCACAGGCTCTGCCAAGTCTGGTTTTCTTTTCAGGAACACTTGTAACCCTAACAGAAGTAGCTTTGCGAGGAAGGACAGACTGCCTGCTCTGAGGGTGGCTGGGCCAGGGTGGTAGAATCCACACAAGAGCAGGTAGAGTCACTGAAGAACATTCTGGAACATTAGGGTTAGGTTAGGGTTAGGGACACAGTCCACTGTTTGTAGGCATTGTATTAAAATAATAGCTTTTTTTTTTTTTTTTTTTTTTTTTTAACTTCAAGACAGGGGTTCTCTGTACTCCGGCTGTCCTGGAACTAGCTCTGCCTCTGCCTCCCAAGTGCTGGGATTAAAGGCGTGCACCATTAATGCCCAGTGAAAGGATAGCTTTTTAGCACGTTCCTCATGTTTTCTGAGTGCATGGCTCATCTGCTGCCCAAGACTATCTGGAAGATGTCTATCTTAAAAATGGGAGAAACTGAGCCGGGAATTGGTGGCACACGCCTTTAGTCCGAGTACTCAGGAGGCAGAAGCAGGTGGATCTCTGTGAGTTCCAGGCCAGGCTGGTCTACAGAACTAGTTCCAGGACAGGTTCCAAAGCAATAAAGAGAAACCTTGTCTGGAAAAACAAACCAAAAAAACAAACAGAAAAAAAAAAGCGGGTTGGGGGGGGGGGTTGAGGGGTGGGGAGAAGGACTAAGGCAAGCTTGGAAAAGGAGAGGCCCAAGCCATGGCCTCCAGGCTCTGCCTTCCTCTTCTTGGAAGATGAGGCTCACAGAAGGATATGTATGACAGCAGCAGCCAGGCTGCTGAGAATGTGGAACTTGGGTAGAATCATCCACTGACAGGGACGCCAAGGCAGGGGCACAGCTGGGGATGTCTTCCTCGGTGCACAAAGGTGTGGCAGATCTGTTCCGATCATGGCTGCTTACTTTCCTCCTGGAAATTCATTTCGGGGGCTGGAGAGATGGCTCAGTGGTTAAGAGCTCACTGGACTCTTGTATAGGACTTGAGTTCAGTTCCCAGCTCCCAAGTCTGGCAACTTACAACTGCCTGTTACTCCAGATACAGGGGATGCCATGCCCTTTCTGGTCTCCAGGACACTTGCACTCCCGTGACACAGACACACATATACATAATAAAACGTTGTATTATACACAGTGAAAATGAGCCATAGCTACCATTTTTACCTGTGCACCTCGGTGGCAGTAAGCACCTCCCTTTCATCGGACCTCCTTGTTCTCCTCTCCCCTCAATCCTGCCCACCCTGCTGCGTTCATCGCTTCCCATTTTGCATTTGGGCTCTCATGTGGTCCAGACTAGCTTCAGACTAGCTGAAGTTGACCTTGAACTTCTGCTCTTAACTGCCTGTTTCCCCAGTGATAGATCACCAGCAAGCACCACCACATTCGGTTTATGCAGTGCTGGGGGTGGAACCCAGGACTTTGTGCGTGCAGTTCCAACACTGTACCCACTCAGCCCCACCCCAGCCCTGTTCTGTTTCTGTCTGTGTGAATCTGACCATTGTGGGTGCTGCTCACTGGTTATTGCTTAGTGTTGGCTCGTTTTACTTAGCTTGTCTTCAAGGTGGCTTCTCCACCACCTTGTAAGCCAGACTTGCGTTCTTGTTTGTAACTCTTAGGTGATCCTACAACGTTCGATGTGTCCACTCATCCTTTGATGGACATAGGGTTGCTTCTACCTTTTAACGGTTGTGACTAGTGACTAGCGATGCTATGACAAGGGTCTGACTGAACCCCTCCTTTGAGTTTTTTGAGTGTGTACAGTAAGGAATTACTGGCCATGTAGGAATTCCATGGCTAGCTGTCTGAGGAGCTGCCAGCAGCTGCTTGATGTCTGAACATGTCCTTCTCTTCCTATAAACTAGGAACCTTGTCACATGGTTGAGTTTGTTGTGGTTCTTGTGTGTGTGTGTGTGTGTGTGTGTGTGTGTGTGTGTGAGAGTGTGCACTCAGAGACCACAAGAGGACATTGGGTGTCCTGCTCTGTTACTCTGCCTTATTCCTTTGGGACAAGATCATTCACTGGCCCTGGAACTAGGTTGCCAGTCAGCAAGTCTCAGCAAGGCTCCTGTCTCTGCCCTCAGACTGCTGGGGTTACAAGTGGCCTTAGGTGACACCCAGCTATTTTTTGTTGTTGTTGTTGTTGTTGTTGTCTGAGACAGGGTTTCTCTATGTAGTTTTGGAGCCTGTTCTGGAAATAGCTCTGTAGACCAGGCTGGCCTTGTTGTTGTTGTCTGAGACAGGGTTTCTCTATGTAGTTTTGGAGCCTGTTCTGGAAATAGCTCTGTAGACCAGGCTGGCCTTGAACTCACAGACATCCCCTTGCCTCTGCCTCCTGAGTGCTGGGATTAGAGGCGTGTGCCACCACCGCCCGGCTAACACCTAGCTTTTAATGTGCCCACTGGGACTGCAATTCAGGCCCTCATGCTGTGCAACAAGTAGGTCTCTCACCCACTGAACCATCTCCCAGCTCCTTGTGGTTTTCTTCCTTTCTGCATTAAAAATAAATTTCATACAATATGTTTTTATCATGTTTTTTTCCCCATCCTCACTTCCTCTCAGCTCAGCCCTACCCACCCATCTTTATGTTCTTTTTCTCTCTCTTAAAACAAATAAACAGCTGGGCAGTGGTGGGGCATGCTTTTAATCCCAGCATTCAGGAGGCAGAGGCAGGCGGATCTCTTGAGTTTTGAGGGCAGCCTGGCCTACAGAGCGAATTCCAGGACAGTCAGGGCTACACACAGAAACCTTATATCACACACACACACACACACACACACACACACACACAAAAGACCAACCACACAGAAACCCAAAAAACCAATAAATGAATAAATAAAACATACACACTTTTTTTTTTTTTTTTAAATCATGAATGGTGTTCATCTGTGGGCACATGTCAGGCCTGGGAATGCCAAGGCTTTTCCAATTGGAGGATTCCCAGCCAACTTGCCCGACATAGTAGATGTATTGCAAGTAATTCTGAATGGAAAATTTCAGGAGGGCCAGGCAACATTTCTGTGTCTCAGCTGGGTCCTATAGCGAGCCCTGACTGCGTGCCATTTTACACATTCCTCTCAGGGCCCTCCTCTTCCAGTGTGACCCAGGAGTCTCAGCTAGCACCCACTGTTTTCCCAGCACCTAGAGAGCCTCCTTGATTAGCACACAGCTGTCGTCTCATCCGAGGATGCACTTACTTAACTCCAGCTGTGTCTGTGACATTTGTCCACCAGAATTTGTCAAACGCAGGAGCCAAAGGATAATGTTCTATCCCAGCAATGTTGAGTGAGAATTGACAACCTGAAGGCATGTGTCAGTTTGCACGCTCTCTCTCTCTCTCTCTCACACACACACAAATTGATATACAAGTTCACGTGACATACAAATTTTTTTTTGAGGGGGAGGAGCAGTGCAGTAGAACCCAAAGCTTCTCAAACCCTAGTTAGGAGCTTTACTGTCAGTCTGCTGGCTGCACCCCTTTCTTTCATTTTAAACTTGAGACAGTTCTCACTGTATAACTCTGGTTTGCCTGGAGCTCATTATGTAGACCAGAACGACCTGGAATTCACAGAGATCCTCCTGCCTCTGTCTCTGGAGTGCTGGGAATAGAGGTGTGCACCACCATGCCCGGTGGATTAACCCTGCTAAGCAGTAGTTCATTGCATTTTGTATATGCCCGGAGTTGTGAAACCACTACCTCTGTCTAGTTTCAAGACATCATCACCAAGATGAAACCCTATACCCGTTAAACAGTCACTGCATTGCCCCCAGAGTGCTCCGTAGTCCTAGGTAATATTTTCTGTCTCCATGGCTTTACTTAGTACAGAAATTTCATTCCCATGGAATTATGCAACACACATGGGCCTCTTGGGATTGGCCTTGCATTCTGCATGACGTTTTCAGCTTTCATCTGTATTGTGGCCATTGCCAGTGCTCTTTCATGATGTTTGTACGTGCCACATTTTGCTTATTTATGTCCTGACTTCCTTCTCTTAGCTACAATGACTGGTGCTGTTTGGGTGTCCTCTGACTTTTCGAGGAACCACCCACAGGTGGCCATCTTGGTTTCCTAGGTGGTGCTGGGGATTTGGACTTGGGTTCCTGTGCCTGTAGGGCAGTCACTCTTACACTGAGCCATCTCCTCAGCCTGTTTGTTGTAAGACAAAGTCTCAGTTTATAGCCTGAGCTGACCTGGAGCCCCCACACTTACAAGACAGATGTCTGATAGCCCATCCATGATGCTGCTTGTGGCATCTTAGGAGTCCATGGGAGAAGTCTGCCTCAGTTCAGCAGGGAAGATACATACCTATCTAGCATTAAAAAATATTCCAACTAATTACTAACTCGTGTGTGTGTGTGTGTGTGTGTGTGTGTGTGTGTGTTTAGTGTCTGTGGCAGCCAGAGGCATCAAATCCCCTGAAACTGGAGTTAGAAGCAATTGTGAGCTATACAACGTGGGTGCTGGGGAATCAAACTCAGGTCCCCTGCAAGAGCAGCAGGTGTTCCTAAGAGCTGAGACATCTCTAGCAACAGATGGTTTCACTAGTTAAAGATTCAGCCGGGAGCAAAGATGGAGATAGTTGGTTTTTGAGGGCTTGCTCATCAGCCAGCCTGGCCTAATTAGAGACCCCAGCTTCTGCTGAGAAATCCTGTTTCCAAGAACAAAGTTGGAGGGCTGGAGAGATGGCTCATTGGTTAAGAGGACTTGAGTCCAATTCCCAGCACTCACATGGCACCTCACAGTCACCCATACATAATCCAGTTCCTGTGACTCCAGTGCCCTCTTTTGGTCTCCTGGGCACCCATCAGACACATGGTGCAGACACACACACACACACACACACACCAGCCATACACATAAAATAGTTTAAAGCTGGAAGTGGCGGTACACACCTTTAATCCCAGCACTCAGGGAGGCAGAGGTAGGTGGATCAAGAATATATTTTTCCATAAACTGGGAGATCACATCACATCCTGTTTTGCAATATTTTATTTTTTTTCAAATATAGCTATTGTTGTGTAGTCCAGGCAGATCTTGAACTCCTGTGTCAACCTTCTAAGGGTTCAGATTATAGACATGGACCACCACAACTGGCTGCACGTTTATTTTTTGTTTGCTATGAGACAGAGTCTTGCTCTGTAGCTCAGGCTAGCCTGGAGCATGCTGTCGTAGCCTAGGCTGGTATACTCCTGTCTCAGCTTCCCAAACATTTTACCACCATGTTGGCCGCAAGTTTTAGGGATGCCAAACGTGTGCACAAATCAGAGGAGCGACTGCTTTCCCATCCCTGTCTTGCTGACCCTTTTTTTTCTTTCTGCAGGCATCTGTGCTGCCCATGGAAGTGCTCCGGCCTGTCGGATGAAGTTGGTACACACACCATGTCATCATGTGTCTCTAGCCAGCCTACCAGCGACCAGGCAGCCCCTCAGGATGAGCTGGGAAGTGGGCGTGGCAGCCGGGAAAACCAGAAGCCCTGCGAGGCCCTGCGAGGACTCTCATCCTTAAGCATCCACTTGGGCATGGAATCATTTATTGTGGTCACCGAATGTGAGCCAGGCCAGGGAGTGGACCTTAGCCTGGCCCAGGACCAGCCTCTGGAGGCCGATGACCAGGAACTTCCCCTTGATGCCTCAGAATCTGAGGCACGGCCCACACTTTCTGGTCGCAAGATGTCTCTGCAGGAGAGATCCCAGGGTGGGCCAGCATCTGGCAGCAGCCTGGACATGAATGGACGCTGCATCTGCCCATCCCTGTCCTACTCCCCACCCAGCTCCCCACAGTCCTCCCCCCGGATGCCCCGGCGGCCCACAGTGGAGTCGCACCATGTCTCCATCACAGGTTTGCAGGTTCGTGAGTAGTGTGAGCTGTGATGGGGGTGGGTGGGGATGGGAGGCTACATACTGGCATGAAGTCTTAAAAGAAGCAAACCAAGCACTCCCTTCACATTTTGACTACACAAACATTAATTTTGCCTTTGACTACTCCTGGGTAAACTTCCCACAGTCCAGACCGAGGCTGTCTCCTAACGGCTGGGTAGCTACTCTTCCCTCACTGCTCCTTTCCCAGTAGCTGCTGAACCCTGATTGTTTTGTTTCTTTGAGACAGGATCTCACTGTGTATCACAGGCTGGCTTTGAACTTTCCATGACCCTGTCTGCTCATCCTCACCCTCCTGAATGCTGAGGTCACAGGTGTGCCACGCCACTCCTGGCATTCTGAAGTGCTTTTAGAGTAGTTTGCAAATTCTAGGAGTTTATGTAAGCAGGTTCATTGCCGGTGCACTCTTTTTCAGCTCAGTTTCCTCTCCAGCATAATGATTTTGAGATTCTTCCATGCCATTGGATACACTCTTGGCCCCGATAGCTACAGAGCCAGCCAACCCTGAAAATATTCAGAGGAAAGAAATTTGCAACTGTATGAGCCTGTGCAGGCTATTTTTTCTTGTCATTAAATGATAATTTAAATAGTTCCTGCCTCTGAGCACTAGAGTAGAATGACTTACATAACACCGACATTGTATTAAATATATAAGTAACTTGGAAATGATTTAAAGTGTGTGTGTGAGCAGGAGAGATGGCTCAGTGGAAGAGGGATGGCTGCACTTACAGAGGACCCGAGTTCTATTCCCATCACCCACGTGGAGGTTCACAACTGTCTGTAACTCCAGAGGACCTGATGCCCTTTTCTGACCTGCAGGGACATCTTACACACACACACACACACACACACAGAGATAAAAAAGAAGATGTAAGATGTGGGGGGAGAGGGCTGAGTGTGACGGGATATATCTATAAGACCAGAACTCAGGAGGCAGGGACAGGAGGATCATTGCAAGTTCAAGGCCAGCTTAATCTTTATAATGAGCTCGAGGCCAGATGGGCTGTCTCAACTTCGTAGTGCCAAAATGTAAGAGAGAGGCTGTATGAAGGTTATGTTCTGTACTGAAACAGTGCTGTGCCATTTTCTATAAAATTTGAGCTCTTGGCATATGCCTATTTCTTCAGGGTTCTGCAACCAGTCCGTACAGATGCTGAGGGACATGTATATTACTAGTCGCTTTATTTTACTTATCTAAAAATTTCTTTTGAGGTATGATCTCATTGTATCCTGGCTGGCCTCCAGCTCACCTGCCTGTGCTTCATGAGGGCCTTTGCTGTTTGTTCCTTTTTATACTGAATGTTTTCACTTCTCTTGGATAATCCTAGAAGCAGAATGGTAGGTCCTATGGAAGGTATATGTTAAGAAACATCTGGTGGGCCGTGGCTCAGTTGGTAAAGGGCTCACTTAGCATGTGCAGAGCCCAGAGTTCGACCTCTAGCACCTCGTGGTGATATACTTCTAAAATCCCAGCAGATAAAGGCAGGAGGACCAGCCCTTCAAGATCATCTCAGCTAGGTATCAGTCAGGTTTTTCTTTTCTTTCTTTCTTTTTTTTTTTTTTTTTTTTTTTCAAGACAGGCGGTCTTTATGTAGCTTTAGAACTTGTCCTGGAACTTGCTCTGTAGACCAGGCTGGCCTCGAACTCATAGAGATTCACCTGGCTCTGCTTCCCAAGTGCTGGGATTAAAGGTGTGCACCACCACTGTCTGGCATGTTTTTTTTTTTTTAACCTTTTCTTTTTAAATTTACTTTTATTTAATGTGCATTGGTGTCTGGCATATATGTATATCTGTGTGAGGGCATTGGATCCCCTGGAACTGGAGTTATAGACTGTAAGCTGCCATGTAGGTGGTGGGAATTGAACCTGAGTCCTCTGGAAGAACAACTAGTACTCTTTAACCACTGAACCATCTCTCCAGCATAGTATTGGGTTTTTCTAACAGGGTATCTTTTATTTATTCTTTGACAATGTGTGCATGTTAACATTGTAACTTAATTGTATCCACCCAATATCTGTCCCCTCCCTCTCCTTCTCTACACTCTGAACACACCCCCCTGTCCCCTTCATGCCCTCTCTCTTTTTTTTTTTTTGTAACCCATTAAATCCAGTCAGTGCTGCCTTTTGTAATATTAACTGCTCTTGCTGGATTGATCTTGTGGGAGTACCCAGACAGTTCATGAATACAGCGGCCATGGCATTTCACAGTAGTCCTCCCTATCCTCTGGCTGTTCCATTGTTTTCTGTCCCCCTTTGAGATACTCTCTGAGCCTTGGTGGAGAGGGGCGGCGTGGATGACCTGTTTAGGCTCCAACTCTCTCTCTCAGCGCTTGGACTAGTTATGAGTCTCTGCGTTAACTGCTGACCACTGCAGAGAGGTGCGTCTCTGGCCAAGGCTGAGGACAGCACTAATGTACAGGTATAAACCCAAATATTAGGAGGCAGTCCAACAACGTGTCATTTAACAAAGCAGCCGTAGTAGGTTTCCCTCGCAGGGCTTGTGATCTACCTCCCTCCACAGCTGTGAGCTTTTGGTCAGCTTTACAGTATCAAGCTTGAATTCCCTCCCGTGGAGTGGGCCTCAAATCCAATCAGAAAGTGTCTGTTTCCTTCATAACTTTTGTGTCATTATGGACACATCTTGCTTAACAGGTCAGGATTTTAGCGTACAGGATTTGCTATTGGGTGACACCCACCATTGATTCTTCTTCCCCGTGGCCTGCATGGCTTCTTTAGTTCTGTGAAAGCTAGCCAGAAAGGTGGAAGTTCTAGCTATGTTTTTAACCAAGGTGTGTTGTGTCTTCAGCAGTAGTTTTACTGTATACTTATGGTGGGCAATGGTAATAGCCCATGTTGTTTTAGGGGCCTGTGGGCCTCTCTGACCTGTAACTTGTAGAGAGGTAGCTCTGAGATACTTAGATTTCCATTCGATAGTTCATGTCTTCTGGGGTAAGTGTTGTCCACCACGCAAGGCTACTTGTGTTCAAACTTTTTTTTTTTTTTTGAGACAGGGTTTATGTATCTATGTAGCCCAGACTTCCCCAGAACTTTCTATGTAGACCAGGCTGGCCAAACTCAGAGATCGCCTGCCTCTTCCTCTCCAGTGCTGGGATTAAAGGCGTGCACCATCATACTGTATCAGGTCTGAGGCCTGCCTGGAATAGATGAGATGCTGCCTGCTCTCCCCACTTTCCATTTGGCCATGTGGGGAGTTGTGTGTGCTCTGCTTTCTCTATCTTTATTAGCTGCCTTGTGTACTTCAGGTATATTTCCTCAGCGACTGCTCATGCTTAACGACCATTTATCCACCTTTAAAGAAACTTTTGTTCAGGGCTTTTGCTCAGTTTTTAATAATAATCTTTTAAGTTTTGTAATTATATCACTTCCCCCTCCCATATATCCCCAACCTTGCTCTCTCTCCGACTCAAGGCCTCTTTTTCTTTAGTTGTTACAGATATACATATTCTTAAATACGTAAACCTGTTCAGTCTATAGAATAATTTTTCAATCTCCCCCTTCCTCCCTCCCCCTCTATCCCCCCCACCTCTCTGACACAGGGCTGTGTAGCCAAGGGTACAACTTAGTGGTAAAGTGTTTGTCTAGCATGCACAGGGCCCTGAGTTTAATCCCTAATTCACCCCCATGATAATAAAAATAATATATATACTCTTTGTATGTTGATGTGTGTTCATGTGTGCACAGGTGCACATGTGTGTGAGGTTACAGATGAGGGCCATATTGTCTTTCTAGAATGGTCTGTCACTGGGATCTAGAGTTTGTTAGTTAGGTTGGCTGGCCAGTGAGCACCAAGGACCCTTGTGTCCGTGCCTCCATGCTGCTGGGACTACAGGTGTATACCCCCATACCTATAGGTTCCCAGCGTCAAATTCAGGTCCTCATGCTTGTCTAGCAAGCACATTACCATCCGAGCTATTTCTTGATTTTGTAGTCATTATTGTTTTGGTTTTTGAAACAGGGTCTTATATGTAGCTAAGGTTGCCTTCAGACTTGCTAAGTTGCCAATACCGGCCTTGAAGTCTGGATTCTCCTGCCTCAGCCTCCCAACTGCTGGAACTCTCTGTGGACCCAAGTCCTGGTTACATGTATACATATGTTTGTGACATATGTGTCTTTAGCTCCTGTGAAAGTCATCTCATCCGTGCCCTTCCTTGCTTTCCAGGACTGTGTGCAGCTGAATCAGTACACATTGAAGGATGAAATTGGAAAGGTAAATGTCCTAGGAGCTGGGTTGCCTTTGTACCTTCACCAGGGATGTCCCTGACACACCATACTCCAGAGGGAACCAGCAGAGCTGGGTGGGAAGAGGAAAGGACCTTTGGAGGCAAAGGCTGGTGGGCTGAAAGGGTTTGCCATTCATAGGTGTGTGTGTGTGTGTGTGTGTGTGTGTGTGGTTGTGTGTTGTGTGTGTAGGCTAAAGGTTGATGTCAGATGTTTTCCCTCAGTACCTCTCTGCCTTATTCTTTGAGACATGGTCTCTCACTAAGCCGGAAACTCATAGGCTCTTCTGTGGTTGCCCACCGCCACCCAGCACTGGGATTATAGGTGTGTGCTACTACATCTGGCTTTTTACGTCAGTGCTAGGGATTTGAATTCCTGTTCATGTGGCCAGCATTTTACCTGGTGAGCCATCTCACCAGACTTATTTTTAAAAATGCCTTTTTGGGATATGGTCTCACTATGCATTCCTAGCTAGTCTAGGACTCACTAGGGAAGACTGAAGCTAACTGTCGAGCTGTGGAATGAGGCTCCATGAATGAAGCAGGCTAGGCATGCGGGTGGGGTAGCAGGATAAACTGTTTTTGTATGGCCAGACTTTACAGGGTTTTCAACCTGGGTTTTTATATTCTGCCCATTTAAATGTTAGCAGTTCATTTGGACTGCAAAAATGGTAAGTCCAACAGAATGCAATCTCAGGGTACATTTTCCCAGTGAGCTGCAGTCTGTAGCCTGTCAGAGCCATCATTTCACAGAGCACCATGTCTGGCTACTATATCACGGGCATCTCTCTTTATCCAGGGCTCCTATGGTGTGGTCAAGCTGGCCTACAACGAAAATGACAATACTTACTATGTGAGTATCCACATCCTCATCCAAAGGAAAGCTTCGAGCCCAGTTAGTGCACTTGTTCTCCTATTCTGCTCTTAGGTTGTTTAGAAGGAAGTGATGCCCCCATTTTGTAGATGAAGAAATTGGGCAGGGAAGGGATGGCCTACCAAGTGCCGTTCATGCCCTTGCTCTGAGCTGTCCTTTCTGCCTCTTCCATAGCCCCAAGAACAAGGCATAGCTGGACAGAGTGAGTGACCTTGTAGCTGAGGTTTGGAGTCAGTTCAGCATAGGTTCAAACCCTGGTTCTAACATATTAACAACATGTCTTTGGGCAAGCCGCCACCACACCCCTTTCTCACTGGCTCACTTGTCTGACACAGTGGTAGGAGTCTTGAGCTGAAGGGTCCCCAGCTGTGCTGACCAGGAGCCTCCAGGGGTGGCACTGACACAACTCACCCAGTACCAGCTTGCTCCGATGGTGACTTGGCTGTCACTGCTTTGTCCTGAGGCACCACTCCTGGGAGCTCAGTGAGAGGCTTGGAGAGGAGAGAGCCTGCCATCTCCCCCCCTGCTGCCTTTAACTGGACTTGGGGGGGGGGGGTCTTTCCTTCTGCAGGCGATGAAAGTGCTGTCCAAAAAGAAGCTGATCCGACAGGCTGGTTTTCCACGTGAGTGTGGTGGGCTTTGTTCTCAGGTGTGGGGGGACTGAGGCGAGATCAGACAGAGCCAGTGAATGTGACACTCGGGGAAGACACCACATCCTGCACAGAGCTTCCCCTGAAAGCCATGCTGAGCTTCTTGCTGTGGGTCCTAATTCATTTTTATTTAAGAGTTTAAAAGCTGAATTTGAGGGCTGGGGAGATGGCTCAGCAGTAAAGGCTCTTGCCACCAAACCCTGATGGTCTTGAGTTTAATCCCCAGGGCCCACAGAGTAGTAGAGAAGCGACTCCTACAAGTGGCCCTCCAACACCGACATTCATTCTGTAGCATATACATGCCAAAATAAATAATAAATAAAAAGCTGAACATGGCCATCAACAAAATAAATAAATAAAAAGCTTGCCACGTGTCTTAGTGTCTTTCCCTGGTGCTCTGACAAAAGGCTGGCAAAATCAACGTTAGTGTGAAACCCTTTATTTTGGCTCCTGTTTGGGATGTTAGAGGGGCAAGAGTGTGAGGCAGCTGGCTACACTGCATCCACAGGCAGGAAAGGCAGCTGGTTACACTGTATCCACAGGCAGGAAAGGCAGCTGGCTACACTGCATCCACAGGCAGGAAAGGCAGCTGGCTACACTGCATCCACAGGCAGGAAAGGCAGCTGGTTACACTGTATCCACAGGCAGGAAAGGCAGCTGGCTACACTGTATCCACAGGCAGGAAAGGCAGCTGGTTACACTGCATCCACAGGCAGGAAAGGCAGCTGGTTACACTGTATCCACAGGCAGGAAAGGCAGCTGGTTACACTGTATCCACAGGCAGGAAAGGCAGCTGGTTACACTGTATCCACAGGCAGGAAAGGCAGCTGGTTACACTGTATCCACAGGCAGGAAAGGCAGCTGGTTACACTGTATCCACAGGCAGGAAAGGCAGCTGGTTACACTGTATCCACAGGCAGGAAAGGCAGCTGGTTACACTGTATCCACAGGCAGGAAAGGCAGCTGGTTACACTGTATCCACAGGCAGGAAAGGCAGCTGGTTACACTGTATCCATAGGCAGGGGCAGAGAGGAATGGATGCCAGTGTTTAGCACCTTTTCTCCACTGACAGTGCAGGATCCCAACCAGAGACTGGTGCCACCCATAGCGGGTATGCCTTCCACCTCAGTTAATGCAATCAAAATACCCCCCCCCCCCGCCCCGCCACCATCTCAGTTAACCCTAGATTCTTCCTCGTTAATAACATTAATCATCACACCTTAGGACCCAGCAACTTCTCTCTAGCAGCCAAGAGAAAAAGCTTGTTCATACATGATTAGCAGCACTGTCCACATTATCTATTGAGTGGAAATATCTCTAGTGGCCCTGAACTAATGAGTAAGTAAAATGTATATGCATCTGGTAGATTAGTATCCAGCCATCATAGAGTACTAATTTTTGAAAATTACGTGTTTGAAAGCATGCTAAATGAAAGAGACCAGACTCAAAAAGTCATTTACTATATAATACCATTTATATAAAATATCTAGAATAGGCAAATCCACAAGGAAAAAAAAGTAGATCAGCAGGAGGAAGAATCAGATTTGGAAAGACCAACAACAATGTCCTACAGTTATCTGATGGCGATGGCACTAAAAACTACTAAACTAATGCTCAGATATGGAACACATGCCTGTAACCCTAGCACTCAGCAAGTGGAGGAGGAGGATACAAGGCCAGATCCAGCTGATTCAGACCTTGTTTAAAAGCACACACGTGAAGAAGAAGAGGAGGAGGAGGAGAAGAGTAATTAAAAAAAAAAAGAAAAGAAAAGAGCTGGGTGGTGATGGCATATGCCTTTAATCCTAGCACTCAGGAGGCAAAGGCAGGCAGATCTCTGTGAGTTCGAGACCAGCCTGGTCTACAAGAGCTAGTTCCAGGACAGCCTCCAAAGCCACAGAGAAACCCTATCTTAAAAAACCAAGAGAAAAAAAAAAAAAAAAAAAAAAAAAAAAAGAAAAGAAAAGAAAAAGAAAACCGGCTGAGTGGTTGTCACACATGCTTTTAATCCCAGCACTCATGAGACAGAGGCAGGAGGATCTCTCTGAATTTGAGGCCAGCCTGGTCTACAGAGTGAGTTCTAGGACAACCAGGACTACACAAAGAAACCCTGTTTCAAAACACCAACCAACAAACCAAACAAACAAAACCCCACACATTTAAAATGTTGAATTTTTTAAGCAGTTAAATATGGGGCCTGAAGTCATAGTGCACTTGTTTAAGCCCATCACATGGCAAAAGTAGGTGGATCTGTGAATTCAAGGCTAGCCTGGTCTCCATAAACTTCAGGAGAGCAAGACTTGCCTCAAAAATAAATAAATAAAATAGTACCAGGAGTTGGGGCGACGGCTCAGTGGATAAAGAGCTTGCCTTGTAAGTGTTAAGATAGAGTTCAGATGCCCAGAACCCACATAAAGCTGGGCTGCAGTCACCTGTAATCCCAGCTACCACCGCGTCTAGCCCTGGCTTTTGTCTTTGACACAGGCTGACTTCAAGCTGTGGTTCCTCGTGCTCAGCCTCACTCCTGCCTCCTTTCCAGGCCGAGGCTTACCTCAGGGCCCTTCCTTGCACACCCTTTCCAGCACCTGAACCTGTGCTGTATGTTTTCCTTGCCCTGGCTTGATCACAGTGTCACTCTGCTCTGCTTATCACCCTTCCAGGCCTCCTCACACGGGATGTGTGACACTGCAGTTCTGACATTTGTCTATTCACATTCTTACAACTCTCTCTGAGTAACACTCCGTCCTGCCATAGTCCTCTCGTCTTTTTCTCTCATTGACTCCTTTCTTTGTTTCTCCTCCCTGGCCTTCTTGTACATCTGGACCATTTCCTGCATCAAGGAGAGAAATAATGTTTTTATCTGCATACACTGAGCCCCAAAGGGAAGTTACTGATTTATATGAGGGTTTGTTGTTTGTTTGTTTGTTTATTTATTTCAAAATAGGGTTTCTCTGTAGCTTTGTAGCCTGTCCTGGAACTCGCTGTGTAGACCAGGCTGGCCTCAAACTCACATAGATCTGTCTGTCTCTGCCTTCTAAGCCCTGGGATTAAAGGTGTGGGCCACCACTGCCCAGCTGTTTATTTTGCTTTGAGATAGTATCTGAGATTGGCCTTATACTTTCTATGTATGTAGTCAAGGGTGAACTTCTAATCTTCCTTCTCCCTCCCTCATGCTAAGATTTCAGGGGTGCATCCCCACACTCTGTTTTATGCTGTACTGGGGGTCCATCCCGGGACTTGGTGTGTGCTAGGCAGGTGCTCTACTCACTAAGCTAAACCCGCAATCCCTTTCCTGGGATGTTGAGAACATTGATACATCTGAGCCAGACCAGTGTCCCCAGTGAGCCTCGGTCACTTTGGGTTGGGCATTGTGACAGGAAAAGGGGATTGACTGGGAGAACAGGAGGGCTGGGGACACCCACCTCCCTGATTTCCAGGAGTGGGGGAAGCGTGAAGAGAGGGCTGCTCCCAGCTCCCAGAAGTCCTTTGACCTTTGCCCCATTAGCAGCTGCCCTCTGCAGAAAGTCTCTGCCTAACTCTGTGCTTCCTGCAGGTCGTCCCCCACCCCGAGGGACTCGCCCAGCTCCAGGGGGCTGCATCCAGCCCAGAGGCCCCATCGAGCAGGTGTACCAGGAAATCGCCATCCTCAAGAAGCTGGACCACCCCAATGTGGTGAAGCTGGTGGAGGTGAGAAGGGAGGAGGGGGGGTGAGGCTGATGGTCTAGCCCCGGCTTTGTTAACATTTAAACACTTAACTGCTAAGACCCCTAGAGAGTCAAGTCACAGTACACATCTGCCTCACAGCTGAGGGCCTTGTTGCCTCACAAGCCCTCACATTCTTCATGTTCCTGTAACTGCTCAAGACTGCTTATTGCTCCCATTTTACAGATGCAAAAGTTGAGGCTGAGAGTTCCGAGGCTTGCCCTTTACCTACTTCTTTTTCTTTGAAGCTGGCAGTCTTTCTACTATACACGAAGGTAGATGGAACATAGAAGTAGCTACACATGCTTGCTTGTGCTGCAGCACCATATACTAAGAAAAAAATTGGAATGCTATACAGATTAGCATGACCTCTGTACAAGGATGATAATGCAAAATCATGAAGAAGAAGGAGAAGGAGGAGGAGGAGGAGAAGAAAAGTAGCTACACATACAACCAGCTCAGAGGGCAGAGGCACTTGATGCTGCATGATCTGAGTTCGATCCTCAGGAGGGGAACTAACTCCACAGAGTTGTCCTCTGACTTCCACATGTGCACTGTGGTGGTATAAACACACACAAGATAGTAACAGCAACAACGATAATAATTTAAACAAAACAACAGTGGTGCACGCTTAAAGGCAAGAGGGAGTCAGGTCTCTGTGACTTTGATATAGTAGATATAATGAATTCCAGGCCAGCCAGGGCCTGTCTTCCTGCCTGGCTATTCTGGCAACTGTCCAGTCAGTGTTTATTCATCTACCAACAAGAGAAGCGTGTGTATACAGAAGGATGTCCCCATCACTGGGCTATAAGCACGTGCCACCGTGCTTCACTTAAAAAATCATCTATTTTATTTTTAATTATGTATGTGTGATGGGGTATGTGCATGTACCTGCTGACGCCAGAGGTGTCAGGTCCCCTGGAACTGGAATTAGAGGTGGTTGTGAACGGTATGGTTTGAGTGCTGGGAACGGATCGCTGTCCTCTGCAAGAGCGGTAGGTGCTCTTAACCCCGAGTCATCTCTCTAGCCCTCACCAGCTTTCTTACATGGGCTCTGGGGACTAAAGTCCTTGTGTTTGTAAGGCAGGCACTTTACTGAGTCCTCTGCTCTTTGAAACAAGCAAACCAACAAAACAAAACAAAAGAAATGAAAAAACAATGTTTTTATACTTTTGCTACTGGTGGTTGTTGTTGCTGCTGCTGCTTTTTTTTTTCTTTTTCTTTTTCTTTTTCTTTTTTGTTAACATTTGGCTTACTAAAAGGTATCTGGATTTTCTATCTGCTTTTGTGCCTTCTGGACATTGGATACAAGTAGAGAAGGAGTGGAAAAGGCCATTGTTGTCGTGGTCTTAAAGTAAAAATAGTTTTCATATGATGTCCCCTTGAAGGTGATTTGGGGACTCCCCCAGAGGCCCAGATCCAATCTGGAGCACCTCTGGCCCAGCTTGTCACCAACCTGGTAAAGGACGGTGTAGGCTATGGAAGGGGGCATGGAAGGCTGTGGAGATCTTTGAAGTGGCTGTAGCTATTTCCTGGTTAGCAAAGACAACAGAGGATATTTCAAGGAAAAGAACATCATATGTAAGGACTTTGAGCCTCGATATTTGGGGAACATATCCTTGCCTTTGGGATAGGGGGATATTGCCAATCCTTTCCTGGGGCCCATGGCTATAGAGCTCTAGGTGGACCCTGGGTCTGAGCTGCCCTTGAGATGGATTTCCCAGCTCTGTCTGCAGTCTTGTGCGTCTCGGGTGGCTGGGGAAGGTAGGCTGTGTGGAAGAGATAGGGGACTTAGTCTAACCACAGGGGTCTTGCCCATGCCTCTCCCCAAAAGAGAGAGTAGCTACAAGGTGTTACCCCCTTTCCTGACACCATGCTGCGATCCTGATCTCAATTCTCCAATGGCGGAGTTGGCTGTCTTAGCCAAAGCCCTGGCATGGTCTCAGGTTGCCCTGAGTCCTAGTGGGATCACTTTTCTCCCCAGTACCCCATGCATCTGACCTTTCCACCCAGCTCAGCAAGACCATACAGCCATTCTGTTTGTTTATGTATCAGGTATTTCTTGGGTACCTACTCTGTGCCTGGCACATATACATCATTACCAAGACAGTTTAGGTGGACACATTTGGGACCTGCTCATTGGACAGAGATAGGAACAGTCATGGAGACATGCCATGCTAATGTGGAGAGGTGTGGATCTGCTTCATGGAGGGGCTGTTTGAGTTCAAGTAGGGTTTAACTTTCACCCTGAAGCCAGGACATGTTTTTTAGGAGATGGGCTGCACTGGTATCTGAGGGTGGGGCATTTTTGGGGAGAGTCTACTCCTCCCTACTGTTTTTCAGGGTGTTCCAGACCTTGAGGACCAGCCTGGCCTGAGGACAAGTGAACTAGGCTATCCCACTCTGGGGATTTCTGTCTTCCTCCTTGACAAGAAGAAGGGTGGGAAGTGCACCTTCCGTGGGCACAGCATCTCACTCATGTACTTCCTCTCGCTCATGTTTGTTCTTTCTCTCCTTGCTCCTGTTGTTGGGCCGCTGTGCCATCAGGTCCTGGATGACCCCAATGAGGACCACCTGTACATGGGTAAGAGCGCTCCTCTTTGTCTGCACTGAGGTAGCTGCATTTGTCAATGCCTGGGTGTCCTCTCTGGATAGCTGTAGCCCTGGAGCCACCAAGCACAGGTTCCCCCACAGAAGCCCACACGCCTGGCTTAAAGCAGGGGGTGGGAGGGAGTTCTTGCTGGGACTTTCCACATCTGGATCTCCTATGTAGTCATTTGCAGCTCTTTATTGAGCACCTATGGTATATTCAAAACTGTCTCAGGCACTGAGGATAGTGTGATAAGAAAGAGGCCTTTCTTACAGCCGATACCCCAGCCGGGAAAGATAGTGTTGATAAATAAACCAGAATACTAGATTTCTTGTTTTGTTTTGTTTTGCTTTTGTTTTTCGAGACAGGGTTTCTCTGTATTGCTTTAGAGCCTGTCCTGGAACTAGCTGTGTAGACCAGGCTGGCCTTGAACTCACAGAGATCTGCCTGCGTCTGCCTCCCAAGTGCTGGAACTAAAGGCATGCACCATCAATGCCTGGCTTGAGAACATTATTTTAAGGGTAAATAGTTTGGGTGATGCTGGTACACACCCTGAATCTCAACACTTGGGAGGCAGAGACAGCCACATCTCTGAGTTCAAGGCCATCCTGGTTAGCAAGTTCTAAGCCAACTAGGGCTAAATAGCAAGACTACCATAAAGCAAAACAAGAAGTGGGAAGAAAGAGTGAGCTGTTCTCAGAGTATCCTCATGTAGTTCCTAGAGTGCACGGTGGGTGGTCCATAGCACCTATAACTGGGAGCCAGGGAACTATGGTGCAAGGGCACCTGCTTGCATGTACACAGACCCACATACACCTGTATTTAGAAATAATAAAAGTTAGCTGAAACTACGCTCAGAGTACTTATTTCCTTTCCCCCAGCTTTGTTTTCCTTCTGTACCCTTGACTCTGTGTGTGTGTGTGTGTGTGTGTGTGTGTGTGTGTGTGTGTGTCAGAGAGAGAGAGAGAGTACAAGCATGAGTACATACATGTTTGGTCATTCATTCCTGGGGCTCAAACCCAGGGCCTAATGTACTGTACCACTGGGCTATATCTCCAGCCTCCCTTTTGAGACAGGAACTCACTAAGTTGGCTTAGTCTAGTCTTGAACCCACTCTGTAGCCCAGGCTGACTTTGAATTTTTGACCCTCTTGCCTTAGCCTCCTGTGTAGTGGTGATTACAGGCCTGTACCACCAGGTACAGCTTTCCTTGGCTGTTTTGAGTTCTAGAAATAAAGTTCAGGTGTAGGGTCCCATGGCTATCAGGAGGTCCTTTGCCTCCTCAGCAGCACCTGGTAACACTGAGCAGCTTTGGTTCAGTAGACTGTGTGTGTCCTCAGCCCTCCCAGGATTCATTTCTGTGCTTGGACTGTCTTGAAGGGAGTCTAGAGGTCGGGTGGACGAGGAGGACGGAGGTGGAATTTCAGTGTCCCAATGTGACAGTTTTACCTCTTCCTCTTCCCTACAGTGTTTGAACTGGTCAACCAAGGGTGAGTATTGTCTCCCAGGGGCAATGCCCCAGTTCACCTGAAAGCTGAATGAGGAGAGCTGGGCTCTGAGGGGGAGAGTGGGCCAGGGCTAGCTGGATCTGCTTTACACCGTTGACACACATGTCAACCTTTTAGGCCTGTGATGGAAGTACCCACCCTAAAGCCACTTTCTGAAGACCAGGCCCGATTCTACTTCCAGGATCTGATCAAAGGCATTGAGTACTGTAAGCCATGCCCTTGGGGGAGGTGTTCACCTCTGGGACAGTTAGCATCTCAGGTAGTGGTGGGAAATGGAAACTATTTCATCTCGCTGCTGGGCAACTGTTTATAGGCTATGACAGGTGGTTCAAAATCGCTGTAGATGGTTGGTGTTTTGAGTATGGTATAATCATCCTTAAACACACTTTCCCCTTATCTCTCAGAGCATGTTTGGGGAGGGGATCTGGAGCTTGGGAGATGAGGCATCAGGGGCATGCTGGGATGAGTGGCCAAGTGGGGATTCTCACGGGGTTTTTCTGCCCCCTGTCTTCCGTTGGTGCCCTCTACATCTAGTACACTACCAGAAGATCATCCACCGGGACATCAAACCATCCAACCTCCTGGTGGGAGAAGATGGGCATATCAAGATAGCCGACTTCGGTGTGAGCAATGAGTTCAAGGGCAGCGATGCCTTGCTCTCTAACACTGTGGGCACACCTGCCTTCATGGCACCTGAGTCACTCTCAGAGACCCGCAAGATCTTCTCTGGGAAGGTAGGTGTGGATCTGCTGAGTTCTGTCTGTATCAGAGTCCTTTGGTTCAAAGTAGCAAAAATCCAATACAAAAGATGTACTGAGTCCATCAGGCATGTACTGATGAATGATACAGGAACTCAAACAAGGGTCGGTGTCTCCCAGACTGGTTTCCCTGCAGGTTGGTCAGGGACCAGGACTTCCAGGCTGCTTTCCATTAGGGAGTCAACTTCAGTAGCTGGACTTTCCTCTCTGAATGGCAACTGCAGAGGACCTGGGACCAGCCTCTGTGACTGGAGGCGTTGTGGTTCCAGTGGTTGTGCCAGTGTGTTATGTCCCAACCAAGGAGGCTAGGAGACAGGGTTTGCTTCAGCCCAAGCGTGTGGATTAAGAAAAGGTGGTTTAGCCCTTATTCCTAGCACTGTAGAGGCACAGGTAGGTAGATCTCTGTGCGTTCAAGGCCAGCCTGCAAAACAAGTTCTAGCATAACCAGAGGGGTTATTCAGAGAAATTCTGTCTTGAAAAATGAACAAACAAACAAAAGAAGAAGTAATAGTAGTAGTAGTGGTTCCCCAAGGAGGTTGGAGATTTAGTTGTTGGACCTGCAAACATAGATGATGTGCATCACACTAACCTCTCTTTTTCTTGCAGGCCTTGGATGTTTGGGCCATGGGTGTGACACTGTACTGCTTTGTCTTTGGCCAGGTAAGAGGATGGCATGTCCTATTTTATGACTGCTGTGGATGACTGGGTCCTTTGCTAAGGAGACAGTTCCTATTTGCAAATTGTACCTCTATAGCTGAATGAATAGCTAAAAAAGACTCTTTGTAATAGCCATACCTCTGATGACATTCTCATCTGCATAAAAAGTGTTTGAATGAAACAGAAAGATCAACAGAGACAGTGTGGAGATTCTAGATAGTTGATGGGTTTAGGGCAAGGACAACTAATACTCCACCTCTGTGTATTCCTGAGCCTGAGGCAGACATCACTAGTCAATCACTGCATTCTTTGCAGCTTTACTTAGTACTGGCTTGGCGATCTTTTCATCAGTGTTTATAGCCACTATTGCTGGATGGAATGGGAATCATAGTTCACAGGGCACTATTGATTTAGGGAGTGGTGTTTAAGTTCTTGCTGTGGTTCTTTTTTCTACTGTCTCAACGTTATTCATGTTCACAGGCACCTCTGCTTTTCTTGTGGCTTTTTTTTCTGAGACAGTTTCTCTGTATAGCTCCAACTGTCCTGGAAATCACTCTATAGATCAGGCTGACCTCAAACTCAGAGATCCCCCTGCCTCTGTCTCCTGGGTGCTGGGACTAAAGGAGTGTGCCACCACACCTGGCAAGCCAGCTCTTTTACTATAAAGTCTGGTTTGAGTGATAAAAGCATGGCTCCTTCCTGTTTGGAGCTTGTGCTCCTGTGGAGGAGATTTTAAGGATCTTGTTTCAAAACCAGGTGCAGACGGAGGCAGGTGATTTCTGAGTTCGAGGCCAGCCTGCTCTACAGAGTGAGTTCTGGGACAGCCAGGGCTGCACACACAAAAAAGCCCAGTCTCAAAAAACAAAGTCAAAAACAAAAAAGAAAGGAGGAAGAGGAGGAGGAAGAAGAAGAAGAATGTAGAAGCAAAGGAATTTTTGTTACTTTTAAAAAACTATTTCCTCTGAGTATATTTTAAGAAATTTTTTCTTGGAGCTAGTAAGATGGCCTATCAGTTAAGAGCACTGTCTGCTCCTGCAGAGGACGGAGGCTCAGTTCCCAGCTCCCCCATGACTGCTCACAATGAGCTGAAACTCCAGTTCCAAGGAATCTTACTCCTTCTTCTGGTCTTCAAGGGCACTGCGTCCAGGTGGTACATTCTCATGTCTGACATGAACAATTTTCACTCGACATAAAGTTGAGAGAATTCTATGGTGGAAACTCACAACCCTGCCACCTGGAATCTACCATTACGTTATCGTATCCATATATCTGTTTACCATCATGACTGCCCCCTTCAGCTGGCAATCCAACCCAAGGCCTTGTACATACAAAGCACCATTTGTACCCTGAGCTACACCCCCAGTTCAGTTCTTACGTTTCACAACCCCTGAGAAGAGAGAGCCAATTTCAGTTTTCATTAGTTCAGCAGATCTTTACTGTGCCAAGGACATTCTGAGAAAGAGCCAGCAGTCAGGAAGCTCTGAGGCCCCAGGGGAAAGGAGTTACCAGCAAATGACTGTAGTGACAGGGTTAGGTGCTCAGTTGGGGGCTGGTATGGTTGGCAAGAACGGGGTAGGTCTGCTGCAGGGAAGCCCAGGGAGGCCGCTCAGGTGGCTGTGGTCAGGGAGAACAAGCCATGCGGTTGACGATGGGGCGTTATCTCCAGGTGGAGGGCACCATGGATTGGATGTCTAGTCACAGTCTCCTGTGGGACCTGTGAGCCCAGGCTAAACTCTCATAATCATACACACACGCACGCATACCTGTATCAGTCTTAGCTTCTTTATTGCTCTCTGGGTAGGTGTGTGGGGAAGTGTTTGCTTTTGTGTCAGTAACTGAAGCTCAGCAAAAAAGCAGGCCAGTGGTGCATTTGGTGAGGGCTGGAGACCAGCGAGACGTTCCTGATCCTTCACGGGTTTGGGAACGGAGTGAAGGGCAATGGTTCCTGCTTCCTCTCTAGCCTGGGCCACTGCTGTTCACTTCTCTGCTGTGGTCCCTGAGGACCAGCACAGATGGCCTCTGAAGGATACAGGTGGAAGCCACTGACCACCATCCTTCCTGGCCTCTCTGCAGTGCCCTTTCATGGATGAGCGAATCATGTGTTTGCACAGTAAGATCAAGAGCCAGGCCCTGGAGTTTCCAGACCAGTGAGTAGAGCCTGTCTGTCCATCCTCACCTCCTTCTGATTCCTTAGCAGTCAGTGTCCTGAGTTTTCTGTGACCTACCCATGATGTGTCTCCATTCCCCAGGCCTGATATAGCCGAAGACTTGAAAGATCTGATCACCCGAATGCTGGACAAAAACCCAGAGTCCAGGATTGTGGTGCCCGAAATCAAGGTACTTGATTGCTGCTGGCCAAGAAAGCTAGTACTTGAGGCCTGTGGCCTGTGCTTGGAAATGTTTGGCTCAGCCGTGTCCACAGCACCGTACCCTCCTGGCATTGCTGCCTTCCCATGTCCTGGAGCCTCTGGGCTGCTGGGTGCTGGCGGGAGCAGGGAGGAGTGTTGATGCTTGTGCCTGCTGTGGGAGCTGTGACTGACCAGCTGGGCTGCCTGCGCTTCTCCCGTTAGCTTGTGATGGTGGTGTCCACCCTCAGAGAGTGATCTGTGGCCTCCGTGACTCCATGTTCCGGCTGCTGAACCTTAAGTCCTTCCTTTGGCCCCACCAAAGATGGGCCAGTCCCTTCGAGGGACTGCAGAGAGGGTGGGAGGAAGTTAGTGGGCAGTTCAGCCTCTGCCTGCTGAGTTCTCCCCTGTGGTAGAGGCCTTGTCCACCACTGCTCACTCCCCTGTCAATGCCAAGTACACACATCTGGACCTTAAAAATCAAAGCTCAAGATGGGCTGGGGATGTCACTCGGTTGGTAGGCCGGTTGACTGGTGTTCACGAAGTCCTGGTTCTGTTTGTAGTACCGTATGAATTAGACATGGTCATGCACGCCTGTAATCACAGCATGGGGTGGTGTGGGGTCATCCTCGGCTACATAGTGAGTTAGAGGCCAGCCTGAGGTCCGTGACTCCATGTCTTTAACAAGAAAGAAAGACATCTCAAGATAAGCTCCAGGGCCTCTGAGACACCTGGCTCGCTTGAACTGGAAGGGTGTCTTTAGGAGGGTTCAAAAGTTGAGCCGGTGGTGCACACCTTTAAACCCAGCACTTGGGAGGCAGAGGCAGGTGGATCTCCATGAGTTCAAGCCAGCCTGGTCTACAAAGCAAATTCCAGGACAGCTAGGACTGTACACAGAGAAACTCTGTCTCAAAAAAAAAAAAAAAAAAAAAAAAAAAAAAAGTCACAGATGAGGACTTGGACCCCGAAGAGGGGTCCTGGATTCTCTTCAGAATATGCTCTTCCATCTGGCCCCTCCACAACTCCTTATGTCTTGTTCTATGGGGTGGGAAAATGCACTTGTTCAGCGCACAGCCTCTGTTGTCAGGGAGAGTTGGTGGGGACCAGTGGGCGCTCCTGGGGCAGCTGGGCAAGGCTGATGCCAAATTCTGGTTGTTCCTGCCATAACCAGGGGCCAGCTGAGAATTTCCTCCACACGCCTCACAGCCTGCAGCACCTCCCATCCTCTGTCTCCTCTTGTTCTCCTCTCCCATCTCTCTCACTCTGCCTCCTTGCCTGGATCACTGGCTCTCCTGCATGCCTGACCCAGGCCCTGGCCTCTCCTTCCTGCATGCCCTTCTTGGCACTGCTCACTGGCAGGGCCTTGTGGGAACCAGTGGCGCCTGTCCCTCACCCCTCCTGTCATTCGTTGAAGCTGCACCCTTGGGTCACGAGGCACGGGGCCGAGCCATTGCCATCGGAGGACGAGAACTGCACACTGGTCGAGGTGACTGAAGAGGAGGTCGAGAACTCAGTCAAACACATTCCCAGCCTGGCGACTGTGGTAAGGCCGGAAGGTCCACTGACCAAGAGCAGGAACGGAGAGAGCCCGAGGCAAGGCTAGTGAGGGCAGGGCGGGTTACACGCCCCTTGCCTGGGAAGCAAGCAGTTGTGAGACCTGAGACCCCAGTGGGAGTTACTCCGACTCAGCCTCTCGTTGGGCCAGGTAGCCCAGGGGCTCCCAGAGTTCTAAGGAGATAGGTAGCCCCCTGCAGGCATCATGCTGTTCTTCTAGAATTCCTGCTTTCAAAGCATGTTAGGGGAGAGGAGCTGGGAAGATGAGGACAGCCAGACCAGAGTCAGCAGTGGGCCTGAGCCTCAGCGTCCAAGGCAGGGTTCTCAGCTGATGAGGGACTCGAGAGCTAGCTTGGCTGGCATGTCTCACATCCACCACGTGGGTGTTTCTCAGAGCCAGGGGCTCCTACGCACACTGCAGAGAGTTCTTCCCGATCTTGGGTCACAGGGTTTCACTGGGGAAACACTGGGCTCCTTTTTGTGGCCTTGAATCTGGGTCGTGGCTCAGGGAGAAGGAAGCTGAAGGAGTCGTCTTCAAGCCTCAACTTGGAGACTGTAAGAACCACCCATTGCCAGCTGTCTAGGAGGGTGTCTGACTCCAGGAGGGAGATGGGAGGCCCAGGGGCACAGTTTCTGAGCATCCACAGACTTCTCAGGAGCCCAGGTTATATTTGGCCAGCCCCAGCCCAGCCCAGCCTAGCCCCAGCAGACAATCAGGGCCTGGTCTCTACGAAGCCGGCACCAGCCTCAAGAGTCTCTTCGGGAGTCTGGGAATTGGCCCCTGCTCTTTTTGCTTGCCTGTTCTCTCTTGCTTACTCCACGCTGTTACTTGTCTCCTTCAGAACCTGAGTGCCAGGGCTGGCACTCATTCATGTTTCTTCTTCTCCCAGCTGGGGCTCTGCATGACCTCTGCTCTCCCAGACTCAGCCACACCCACTCACCTTTCCTAGTCCACTCTTCACCCACTCACCCCGTTCTCTGCCTGTGTGGGAGAGGAAGCTGGGTCTGACCTTGGGCCGCTGTGAGTGGTTCTGTTCCCCTTGAACACTCTTGCGGGAAAGCATCTGGCCTGGGTGTCTGGAATAGGTATTTGTCATTGGAGAAATGTTTCTTGAACCAATTGGTTTCTCAGGGAAGGAAACAGCCATGAGCACAGCCCACATGTTCTTTGCCTTCACTGGGAGGCAGATGGTCATGCCAAGGAGTACATGTCTGGTGTAATAGAGAGGCTGAAGGGCATGTATCTGATGGAGGGACACAGGCCCAATGGTGGGTCAAAGGGGGCTTCCCTTAATGTTTAAAGGGTCTGGAGATGACCCAGTGATTAAGAGCAACTGCCAAGAGGGAGCAGAGGGGTAGACAGTTGAGTGAGAAGAACAGTACAGGCAATATCAAACAAGAAACTTGCAGAGGGGCTGGAGAGATGGCTCAGCAGTTAAGAGCACCGGCTGCTCTTCCAGAGGACCTGGTTCAAGTCCCAGCACCCACGTGGTAGCTCACAGCTGTCATAACTCCAGTTCCAGCAGATCCAGAACCTGCAGGCAAAACACCAGTGTGCATAAAATAAGAATAAATAAATTAAAAAAAAAAAGATGGACCTGGAGAGCAACCTTCCCATGGGATGAGGGGCCAGTGCAGGGTGCAGGAGGAGAGGCTGACAGACAGGAAACCCAGGGCATAACACTTACCAGAGCCCAGTGGAACCCTGCATCGGTGTGGCCTTTTGTGTCTGGCTTTCACTAGGGTCACATTTCCAAGACTCACCCCTGCAGTAGCTGTACGGGTGCGTGCTCCATCCCTTTGGTGACTTATACAGATGCGCTGCGACTTTTACATTTTCCAGATGATGGACATTTGAGCATTTCTACCTTTGCCCCTTACATTTGAAGATTTTAAAAAATTCTCTGTATTTGTGTGTGCACACATTGAAGTCAGAAGAGGGAGCTGGAGTAGGAGGCATGCTCTCCATGTTGCACAAGCCCTGCAACCTAAGTTCAGATCCCCAGAACCTGTGTAAATTGTCAGACTAACCTCAGCACCCTTACAAGGAGAGGCGAGGCAGGGCAGGCAGGGGAATCAGCTGAAAATGCCTTGCCAGCTCCCCTGGCATGCTCAGCAGTGAACAGCTAGAGAGAGACCCTCGCTCAAACAAGGTGGAAGGCGAGACCGAACCGCAGGGGTGGTCCTCTACCTCCGCACATGTGCACCCCCACACACCGCAAATGAAAGGTCTGAAAACGATTTTAGGGGCTGGAAAGATGGCTCAGCCATCCACACCCACGTGGCGGCTCTCAGCTCTCAGTAGCTCCAGTCCCAGGGGATCCACTGCCCTTGTCTGGTCTCTGCAGGCAAAACATCTGTACATGTATTTAAAAAAAGACAGACTTGCTCTTGCAGAGGGCCCCAGCGCCCATGGGGCAGCTCACATCTGTCCATGACTTCATTTCCATGGGAACCGGCGCCCTCCTCTCACTTCCAGGCATGAACACTGTGCACATACATCTGCAGGTGCAGTTTCTCTGTGTCTTGGCAGCAGCTCCCAAATAACCACTCAAGAGACTTATTTATTATTAATTACAAATGCTTGGCCAATAGCTCAGGCTATTACTAGCTAACTCTTATATTTAAATTAACGCATATTCTTTATCTATCCTCTGCTACGTGGTGGTACTTTTACTTATTTATTTTTTGGTTTTCTGAGACGGCTTCTCTACGTAGCTTTAGAAGAGCCTATCCTGGAACTGGCTCTGTAGTCCAGGCTGGGCTCAGACTCACGAGATCCACCTGCCTTTGCCTCCTGTGTGCTGGGATTACAGGTGGTGCCTTCTTTCAACGTGGCTCATTCATCTCACTTCTCTCTGCATCTGCTCTCGGTTCCCAAGACTCTACCCTTCTCCCATCTTCTCTGCCCTGAAGATCCTGCCTAGCTATCAGCCAATCAGCTTTTTATTAACAATGAGAGCAACACATTTTCACAGTGTACAGGAGGATTATTCCATAACATTTCCCCTTTTTGTCTAATTAAAAAGGTTTTAATTTTAACATAGTAAAACTATATATAACAAAAACGGTTATCTAATAAGAATTACAGTGACAATAAATATCCCATCCATTTGTATTTGACAAAATTAGAGAGAATATCTATTATCTGTCTTTCTGAGTCTAAAGTTTTATACCTACTTTACTTTTTATCATAACTAAGGAAAAATGTAAGTTTAATTATTTACTCTAACTCCATTAAAAAACCCCAGAAGGGACATCTGGCTACCTGGACAAGTCACCCAGTTCTTTTGTAACGTTGGGGCAGCCAACCTTGGCCTACAGGCCTAGTATAGTGACAGACTTTTCTGAGAGGCAGGGAGTTTTGAAGGACTGTTTTACCTTGTCTTGGCAAAGTTTGGCAGTCACTTTTTTGTGTGTCCTGCTGGTCCAGTTTGTACAGTATACTGTTAGCAATTGAGGCAAAGGCAGTTTCTTTGCCCAAATGGCTAGCTTTGCCATTAAGAAAACAAACTCCATACAGAGTTTCTTTGATGCCCATTATATTCTCTGAAGTAGATTGGTGATGCCAGGAGCGGACATGAGTTTTCACTGTCATGAAAAGCCTTAGGTTATTAAACATTTTAAGTACTACATTCTGTAGGTCTTTGAAATGTTTGAAGACCATCTATCTAAATATATCTCTGTATGACCTTGAAAAACTACCTAACATGACTATAAGTTTGACTGTTATAGATCACTATTAATCTTTATTTCTTTTAAATGAGCTTAATTAGCATAATACCTTAAACAAGAGTAGAAACATACATATAGTATAACAAAATCTGCTTTAAATTTGTATCAGTAAACCAAAATTCATACAAATGTAAAATATTTTGAGATTAATATCTGCTTTTGGATTAAAGTAGATTCAATAATCTACCCTTTTATTTCATCATTTCTGTTAGCATATACCTTTTTTTCTTTTAGAAAAAGATTTTTGAATTTGACTCTTGCTTAGCTTTTTTTTTTTTTTTTTTTTTTTTTTTTTTTGACCAGTAACACACATACATGCAGGTAAAGTATTCATACACATAAAATAAAAAAAAAATTTAGAAACAATTAGATACAAAAGGCTAGCGAACAGTATGGCTCTACTTACAGGAAATGCCCAGAGTAGGTAAATCTATATGGACAGGAAGATTGGTGCCTGCTAAGGGCTGTGGTGGTTGGGGGCACGGGGAATGACTACTGACATATACAGGGTTACTCTTTAGGGTAATATAAATCTGAAACTGGATCAAGGTGACGTGAATATACCCAAAACCATTCGGTTGTATACAGTTGTTTCCACATCTGTAAACTCAACCAACCACCAATGGAAAATACACAAAAAAAAAGAAAACTGGGTAAACCTGACCAGTTGTTACTCCCTAACTGATTAGGTCCAGCTATTGACGAAGTTAGCTTGGGGTGGTTTAAAGTACACTGGGGAATGTGCAGACGTTATTTACAAATTCTGAACTTCCTGTAAGAGGCTTGAGCACCTGTAGGTTTTGGTATGTTTGGAGGTTCTGGACTCTTAATATGTTGAGTTTATCTTGTGTGAATTCAGCGTCAATTCTGAAAACATCATCTCTTCCCCAAGAATTATGATATAAATAGCTTGTTTCTTGTTGGAATGGAGCTGGGTGGTATCAGGTAACCCAGCAATGGCTCAGGGAACACATAGCCAGCTCTCTGGGAACACAGGGTCTTACTTAGGGCTGGATAGGCTGGAACTGGATCATGATAAGCCATGTCTGAGCCTGCAGCCAGGGGAGTGGTCTGCAGGAAGCTAGCTGCCCCCAGGCTCAGGATGGCTCTGGCTGGTGGCTCCTGGGTAGGAAGAGCCTGCAAGAGTCATGAGCCTTGGGAGCTGGCAGCAACCAGAGAGAAGAGGGTGGCCCAGCCATCACTGCCCTCTTCCTTCTCCCTCAGATCCTAGTGAAGACCATGATTCGGAAGCGCTCTTTTGGGAACCCATTTGAAGGCAGCCGGCGGGAGGAACGTTCCTTGTCAGCACCCGGAAACCTGCTCACGTAAGTGACCCTTCCTCTCTTCCAGTCCTGGGGCTGGGAGACTAAAGCTAGGCTTGGGCCATCCCAGGAGAGGCAGCTGGGAACTTCAGCAGGTCCCGGCTTTGCTCTTGTAGCCTCCTCACCCAAGCCAGCACCCATCTGTTGGCAGTGTACCCTGAAGTTCCTTCCACCTTCCTCTGAGGACCTACTCTTTCAGTGGGGGATTCTGGGTTGTAGCAATCTGTGGCCCCAGAAGCATGAGCGTTTTAGGGGCATTATGATGAATGAGTCATGTGGCCTCACTCTGGAACTCTCTGTGTGAACACAGGTCCATTCATCTGCTCAAAAAGACGACCCTGTTTCAGTCTCTGTGTGGCAGATGCAGGGGTCCACTGACTCCGGGGTATGTGGAGGGGCATCCCCAGGGTCCTTTCTCACTTCCCTTTTCCCTTCCTCTGGCAATTCCAGCAAAAAGCCAACCAGGGAATGGGAGCCCTTGTCTGAGCCCAAGGTAATGCCTGTCTGCCTGCCTGTGCCATCGCCTCCCCTCTGCTGGGACCTGGGGGCGGGCATCTGCATAACACGCGGGTGTCTCCGCCAGGCAGATGTGCCTTCAGCCTAAGCTGCTGTGCCTGGCTCACCGAGGGCCTCTGGGTTTACGACCAGGGGCATCCAGGAGCTTGGGTCCCATGGTGTGTCATGCATGTGGGCTGGGCTGCGGTGCATGGCGCTCCACCCGGAATGCCTGTTAACTCACCCAGGTCTTCAGGCCCAGTCAGATAGCTGCATACCCATGCACGTCAATGGCACTGAAGGTCTGTTGTGGCCCTGGGGCTGCGCTCTAAGTGTGCACACAGAGCACAGATCAGGCCTGCTGCACTCTGTTTGTCTTTACTAGGGCTCTCTCTACAGCTCTGGTGGGTTAAAACCTAGAACTAAGTCCTATTCTGTCTGTTGACCATAGCAGGAGCTGGGCTTTCTCCTCTCTGCCTGCATATCAAAGCCAGGGTTACCTACAGACTTCCAGGGCAGATGAACACATGTCCCTGTAAAGTTGTGTTGACCTGTTTGGTAACTCTGCTCCCCCCGAGGGCCTGTGTCAGGCTGATATCTCAGTGTCCTTCTCACTGACCCTGATGGGGCTGCCTGACTCTATTGGGAGCTCCTGTCAGCTACTTCTTTGTTAAAAATGGCTTTATTGGGTCCAGGGTGACCATTTAGTTGTTAAAGGTGTTTTCCACCCAAGTCTGAGGGCTAAGTTCAATCCCCCAGAACCTCTGTAAAATACCAGGTGAGGTAGTGTGAGTTTCCTGAGGAGGTGGTGACAGGCAGATGCCTAGACTCATTGTTTAATCAGCTTAGCTTAAAAAAAAAAAAAAAAAAAAAAAAAAAAATGAAGTTGATGGTACCTGAAGTTGACCTCTGGCTTCCATCCATATGTGAACACAGTAGCTTTATCGAAAGCTCGGGCTGGAGCTCTTGGGTTGTGCCTGCCTAGCATGCACATTAATTAACCCCTCATAGTTCGTCACTGTAAAGTGTAGTCACTTCTGCAGGCATCGGAACAATGTCAGCCCAGGAAGGAACCTTCCTCCTCTGAGCTATCTCCACTCACGTCGCTCAGTTTCCGGCATCCACTGATCCTGGAAATCTGTAGATTTGTCTATTCTGGAGGACTTTGGTAAACAGGATAGTATAGTGTGTGGCCTTCCATGTCTGGCTTCTTTCAGCAACACGTTTTCAAGGCTCATCATGCACGGGACAGCATGTATCAGCGCTTCGTCCCTTTCTGTACCTGGGAAGTGTTTAGGTGGATAGTGATGTTTGGGTCCTTCGGTGGGAGGTGTTTCTCTCTTGGCTGTCACAATGCTGTGAACATTTGTCTGTAAGTGGGGACTATTTTCTCTTACCTGGGAATTGGTTTATATGCGGCTGTTCATTGGCCACATGTGTCCCAGGAACCAGAGGCTCGTGTGATACAAGAGAACACCTGTTGTTTGGGAATGGCAGCTTTTGTGTTTTTTAGAGGACAGCCAAGGAGTTGTGTCCCAGTTAGCAGTGGGGACAGATGGCTGCCTTGTTCCCAGATGACCTGTAGCCCCATCTTTTTGTTGTGAAAAATGTAAGCCTTTGGTGGGCCTTCTCTTTTCTCTGTAGGAAGGCCTACCTAAACCAAGGCTGCCTCCTGGCTCTGAGCAAAGTCTGTTCTTTGTTTCTTGTTTGTTTGTTTTCTGTGAGATCAAAATGGCAAGATACCAGCAGACTAGGTCGCCACAGTGCAGCACTCACTCTCCTCTATTCTCAAGTCACGGACACAGCACAGGGCTGCCTGCCAGGGCTGGGAATTTGCAGGGCTGAGGCCTGTCTGCATCGAGAGTGCCTGCACCAGTCTGCAGGTTTGAGGGCAGGCATCTTTCCCAGGAACCTCACCTCTGAACATAAAAACAAAAGAGCAGATAGTGTAATCCCCAAACATAGTTGTTTCTTTCCTTGGGACACCACAGCTTACCTTCCCTAAGTAGGAACAGAGGCCCCTGTTTGGGTAGTGCGCAGAATCATTGTTGAGAGTTGGACAGTAGCCCTGAGTGGCAAGGCCAGTGGCTCTTCCTACAAAGGAGACTCTGTTTGAAAGAAGCCTGGGGCTGGGTCCCCTCCTTAGAGCTCCCCTTCTGTCAGCTGACGCTCCACCATGGCTGGCACACCAGGCAGGCCTAGTGGGGTATGAGGAGGGAGCGGGTGGTGAGAATGGGCTGGGTATGACAGGCTTTTCCTGAAGGTTCCATGTGCCAGGCCAGTTCATACAGGCCCTGCCACTATCCCAGGGGCTCACTGTGGAATGACTGAGGAAAAGTGTCACAGTATCTGCCCTGTACACCCTTCTAGCCTAGAGGGTAAAGATGATAGACTCTAGGGAGCACACCCCCTGTAGGACCCTGTGAGGGTTTGGGGTGTTCCATAAGTTTGGTACCTGTTTTATAGTTCCTTGCTCTTTGGAGTATATCTTACTCCTCCATTTACAGGGAGGCAAAGTTGGCTTTGAAATCAAGTGAGGGACTGGAGAGATGGCTCAGTGGTAAAGAGCACTGTCTGCTTTCCCAGAGGACCCTGGTTCAAATCCCAGCACCCACATGGCAGCTTATAACTGTCTGGTTCCAGTTCCCGGAGACCTGACACCCATGGCAAAACGCCAAAGCACATAACACGAAAAGAAGTAAATAAAGAAAAAAGTCTCTATGTGAACCAGTAGAAGTGGGAACACATCCGAAAGAGCAGATGTGACACACGGGGACAGAGGCATGCAAAGGTGGGAGACTGGCCAGGGCTCCGCCATCATTTCTCCAAGCCTTAACGCTGATTTTCTGTTCGGTGAGCAGGAAACAAGGCAGCGAAGACAGCCTCCGGGGCCCCGAGCCAGCCCCTGTGGGGGAGGAGGAAGTGCTCTTGTGAAAGGCGGTCCCTGCGTGCAAAGTTGGGGAGCTCCGGCCCCCGGCTCCCCACCACGCATGCCTCCACCACAGCCTGAGGAGGCAATGGAACCGGAGTAACTGCCTGGACCACCCGACCTCGCATGCCTGGCTGTATGGCCCTGCACGGGGCTGCTGCACCCTGCCCTGCGTTTCCATAGCAGCATGTCCTACGGAAACCAAGCACGTGTGTAGAGCCTTGACGGTCATCTCTGGTTATCTGCGGTTTTGGTGTGTGTGTATGTGGTTTTTCTTTTTTCTTTTCGTTTGTTGTCTAAGGGGACAAAGGAAAAAAAAAAAAAAAAAGGACTTGACTCCATGACGTCGACTTTGGCTGCTGGCTGGCCGGACCGGCGGGTGTGAGGAGTTGCAAACCAAGACCAACATGCATTTTGGGACAATTGCTTTTTAAAACATTTTTATGCCAAAAAACAACAAAACAAAACACCATCATTCTGAATTCAGAACCATGTCAGATGTACCAAGTGAATGTGTGTGGGACTTCAGCAGTGTGGAGAATCAAGTCGGGAAATTCCTGCTGGCTGGAGCTACACTTGAGAGGGAGTGGCAAGTTCAGTATGACCCATATAAACCTGAAGCTGGGACACCTTCCAGAATCACGGAAGAACAGGGCTAGCCCTCAGTGGTTGCAGGGAACTTGGAAGTAATTTATTTGTAATGAGGACTTTTTTAATGTTTTGTTTTGTTTTTTTCCCCAGTGGATAAAATTTTGGTCAGGAAAACTTAAAAGGGCTTGCAGTTGAAATGCTTGAGGGGCATTTCGCCACTGGGAAAGACATTCAACAGTTGTGGTGGCAAAGGCTTGTCTGGAGAAAGGAACACGTTTCTTCATGTTAACTGGGGCTGCCATCAGCTAAGCTAATTCTCTTTGTAAATTGGCAAAAACTTCAGGGTGAGAGCCTCCACTTTCACATACATTACATGGCTGAAGACTGGGCAGATGTCCCTGAGTCCCTAACTAGCCTGGACTCTGGGGAAACTGAGAAGTTACATATTGAAGCTTCCATCACACCATTGTGTGTGCGTGTGCGGTGGGGACTGAGCTGATGAAACCTGTGCCTGTATAGTAGCAGCTTTTGCTTGTCTCTAACCTGTGCACTCTACAGACTGTAAGGCTTCTTCCTCCTGAGTGCTGACTGGTTGATAAGCCAATGAAACGTCACTGTCCCGAGGGCCACTTTCCTGTGGGCTGTAAGGTACTGCCACTCGGTTTAGGCACGGATGGCTCTCCTTAGGATCAAGGCTTTATCGTGATCCACACAGTGACATCAGGGTGTCATTGTAGAGAAAAGTGACATTCCTCAGGGCAAAGGACCTTTTTATTTTTATTTCATTTTATTTTATTTTTTGTTGCTAGGGGCCTAGAGAGCAAATGTGGACCTTTTTGACTTCCAGCCAATATTGGAAGTTTAGTAGAGGTTTAGGTGTGAGTGTCCAAGGCCACAGAGGAAAACATGACATTTAAGGGGGCTTCCAGACTCCATTTCCAGTGCTTTGGAGTGATCTGTAATGACTGTCTTGTCAGTATTGGGGCTCAGAAGACTGCTTCCTGCTAGTCTCTGTCTGGTGAGCCTCCGTGCAGGGTCTTCCTTACAGAGGTGGCAGTCAGGCTGTTCCCCTCTGCCTGGTCACATGCAGAGTCTAGGCATCCCTGGCTTCCATAGGCTGTTAAGCGCTTGACTGTAGTTTTGCCAGACTTCTCTTGCTGTCACATAAGCTAATTAGAATTAGGGCATAGACCCAGCATGTGCGAGAGGGGGCCTCTCGCCTGCTTATGTCGTTTTCCCACTTTTAGATTTGAGGAGCAAGAACCAGTAGCTCTAGCCCTTGTGGCCACAGATGTGGTCCTGAGGCTCAGTCCCAGTCGGTCGGCCCGGACCCTGGCATGACCGAGAGGCCCGCCCAAGGAGGGCAGGCATTGTGCAGAGCTCTGCAGAACTCTTCTTGTGTTTACACAGCCCTACCGGGCAATGCCCTTTCTCCCTACCCTAGAACTTTCCATCCAAGATGTCTGAAGTGGATTGCCAGTGATCAGGCAGCACCTGGGGTTGAGAGGTCCACGTGGGCAACTTTTTTCTTAAACAACGAAACACCAAAGAAAGCTGCGGAAAGGAGCGACCCCCTCTCCCATCCTGCCGTGGAAAGTGTAAGAGGTCCCGCCATGACTAGAGCATTAGAGCACAACACTGTTTCCAAAAGCGTTGCCAGCCAGGCTGCCTCTGCAGCTCTTCTGTGTGGGCAGATGGGATGCCCATAGTTCCTTCCATGCTGGTTCACCCAGGATTAATGGGTAGGCGAACTTGGCCCATACCTACAGCCTTGAAGAAAGCACAAGCCCCCCCATCTTCTGACTCCCCCATACATCCCACAGACTACCCGTGACCCCCAGACACCTTACAGAGCCCCTTGTTGTAACTTGGGGCTTCAGAGGTCACCTCTCTACTGGTCTGGCCTTTCCATGGGACAGAGCTCTTATCCCCAGACCTTCCTAGAATCAGGGGAAATGTCGTTACAAGTTGAGACACTGGGTTAGGCCCTTGGCCCTCGCCCTTCTTCCCGAGGGGAGGGCGTACTTTACATTACCAATGCAGAACCAGAGCCTCCATTTGCTCCCAAGGTGCTAGGGGAGAGTGCTGGTTCCCTCTTCTCCAGCCTCATGGGCCCAGCTTCGTGGGACTTTGGACTTTTCTATTTGGTGACCGATGCCCTCTGCTTCTGTTTTATTGTCCCTGATCCTCTCTACTATGCATTTTCCTTTTATCAGGTGTACAGAGTTAAATACTGTGTATTTATCACTTACAAGTACATGAACTGAAAAGATAAGCTTGCGGTTGTTTTCCCACAGGTGATTAAGCTTCTCTGTAAACTTGAAATAAACAGACAGCAAAATGGTGCAAAGCCCAGGCCTCCTGGGGGTTTTCTGTTGGTAGCTGTCCTTTTGTTATGTGTCTAATGATGTTGGTAGTCCTTCCCTTAGGCTGACAGCAAGTCAGATGCCCAGTGACAGTAAATGCAGCTGGCAGATCCCCTGATTAGGCATGTCCCAGGGTGTCACAATTCAGCATTATTCTGAGACTAGCCGTGTGCACAGTTCTTAGAAGCAGAGCCGAATTCATATTCCTGGGTCCCATGTAAACTGCTCCCAGGTGAGCCACCCGCAGGTTGAAGTATGAAGGTAAGGGTAGGATTCTGGGAAGTTGGACAGGTGAGTAGCTGGGAGTAGTTTTCATCCTGTGGCTGGCTGGACATTGTTTTCCTGGCTTTGAACTTCACTTTGAAAAAAGTTCCATCCCATGCTACAGAAATATGGGCTATTGTCATGTGTGGCACACATGCCTGTAATACCCACACTTGGGTGGCTGAGAAAGGAAGATTCAAAGTTCAAGGCCAATCTGGGCTGCATAGTGAGGGTCTATCTAAAAGTGAGGAATAGAGGCTCTTGAGTCAAGAGGAAGTTCTTGTCCAAAAAACACCACTGAGAACATGAGACTTGCTTCGGGGAGTCCTGGAAGCCCACGCATGCATGTGAGGTTGAAGGATCCTGTTACCAGCTCCCACTGAAGAGGTAGCGACAGTGTGTGCCAGTGGATAGAGACACAGCTGGATGCCAGATGACCCAGGTGAGTGGAATAAACTGTCCCAAACATCCACCCTCCAACCCTACCCTGAGAAGCTGCCGTCCCCTTTGTCATCGCTCTGTAGCCTTTGTGATAGTGCACAAAGCATTTGTTTTAGTCTCAGGGTATTGCTGGAGCAGCGTGACCAAAGTTTCCTCATTTGCAAATAGAAATTCCCCAGATTTCTGGAGGCAGGGAACCCCACGATCACCTTTGCAGGAGATTCTGGGTCTAGTGAGGGCTGCTGTCTGCTTCCCAGATGATGTTCAGAACATGGAAGGACCACAACCATTTGAGTCCCTCTGTCCAGCCTTTTGATAAGGTACTTAGTCCCACTCATGAAGGAAGAGTGTACCATGAGTCTCTGTCTCCTCATCCTGTCACAATAGAGACCCAGCTTCTAAAATGTGAATTTGAGGGACATACTCTAACCACGTTAGCATCCCTAACCCTTCCAGGCCCATATGATCTGTGTTTAAGAAGCACCTAAGAAATCATTATTACATGTGTCTGTGTGTGCATGTCATATCCCCTAGAGCCAGAGTTACCAGTCATTCGTGACCCTCCTGATGTGGGTGCTGGAAACTGAACTCAGGTCCTGCAAGAGCAGCAAAGGCTCTTAACCACCCAGCCAGCCATCTCCAGCCCTGATGTGAGCACTTAAGAAAGCCACACAAGCCAGAGTTTTGTTAAAACCATTCCACACACCTACCCAAAGCAGAAACCCAGGTTGGCCGTTAATCCAGAAGAAACAGAACATTCCTAACCTGTCAGACTCCTGAGTACATGGAAACCGACAATGGCAAAGGGGAGGGGCGAGCTGCTTTTCGCAGCACAGAATTAAGTAAGTGTGAAGATGTGGGAGCTGCAGGGGGACATAGCTCCAGCTCCTGCCTCTTGTAGCAAGACAGGTGCAGGTAGTCATGCTTCGAGGTACAAATCTGAGAAACTAGTGAGGGGGGAGAGGATAAGTCATGTGTGAAATTGTGTTACCTCTGGAACAGTCATTGCATAGGTCACTGTAGAGGGATAATAGCAGTTTTATATGAAAACAGCAGCTATGGAAAACACATCATGTGCAAATTCCATGGGGATACAACCTAATGAGGATCACAGTTCTTAGGCTTGTAGGTTATAATAAGGGGGAAATGCTGGAGTTCCAAAAGGTAGAGCACCTGATGCATGCACAAGACCCAGAGTCTGGTTCCAAGCATCTCAAAAACAAAACTTGCCAGAAGCAAGCGGAGCCCTCTCCTGAGCTGTTGGCCCTCAGAAGAATTTACCCTGAAGGTTGTCACAGTCAGATATTGACCTGGGGCGGGGACGGATGGACAGGATGGGACACGACTACTCTCCAAATGAACGTGTTTATTCACAGGGTGGGACATGGTGCAGAGCAGGGTGAGTGCTCTGTGGGCCAGGGCAGGATAGAGGTAGCGAATGTGGGCCCAGCCAAGAAGGCTGTGTGTGGCCAGGGCTGTTGTAAAGCATAAGTTCTTTGGTTATGGGTTTATCATGGGTGGTGACCAAAGGTTGATTAGGAATTATCTGCTCCTGGAAGTGGCCTTTGCTTCCAGGTTATGCTTAGGTATAATCTTAGTATCGGACAGATACCACATGAGGCCCTCCGCCCCCTTGTTTGGCGGCTCCATTTGGATGTGAACAACTTTAATAACGGAAGGAGAGCTCCAGCTCATGCTACCAGACCGCACAGACAATGTTTTAAAAAGTCATTTCTTTTAATGATTGGTCCTCAGTCATTCCAACATAGCCCTTCTGAAAGGGAAAGCTAACTCTGCCTTTGTTACAAGGAACAAAGTCTCTAGATACAGGGAAGAGGGCCAGTGCCCCAGGCCTGGAGAACTCCCTTCCTTATAAAGTGCTTGGACAGCTGCTGTGCCTGGAAGGACTGGGTCTTCCAAGGGAGCCAGTCTTGGAGGCCCCGGAGAAGGGCGTCCCACAAGCCACAGCACTAGCTCTGTTCTCAGACGGTCCCATTACCTCAGTAAGCTCACTCCACGTAAACAGGTGGCCTGGTCAACACCACACCAGGGGTCCACTGTGTAGTGAGCAAATGAACCCCCACAAAAGGCTAGGTTAAAAGGCTGTAGAGGGTGGAGGAATGTCTTGAATTTGAGGTCAGCCTGAGCTACATATAGTCAAACTCTGTAAAAGGTTTAAAAAGAAAGAAAAGCCAAGACCCCCAAGGAGATGGGTGCTATGGAGTACCCTGAAATCCCAGCACTCCTGGGGACTGCAGCAGGAAGGTCTTGAGTCTGAAGCCCATCTGAGCTACAGAGTAAGACCCAGGCTCAAAAAATGACAAAAACAATACAAGACCGGCTGGGCAACCCTGAGTGTCTGTGGAGTGGAGGAGACAGAGTTAAACTCTGGAACTTTCTCTAGAGTGATGCAGCAGCCATTTCTCCCTTCTCACTGCGTCGACGAGGGCTGTGTGGGGTTGAAGTGTAGGGCCAGGCATCACTGGTTCATCTCACCTGCAAGACCCTGCAAAAGGGGGCACAAGTAACTCCCTAGTGTGTGTTGCCACCATGGGTTACCCAACCACCCAGGGCAGGAGGAGCTTGGTGCTTTTCCTGAGGATTTCTGGAAGGATCTTAACAAGGAAGGATCTGGAGAGGCTTCAGCTTGGTTCTGGAGCGTCTCCCAATATGGTCCAAAACCCTCATTCTGCAAGATGAATGTAAGTACCCACGTGGTTGTTATCACAATCCAGGTGTGACTAATTAAAGTAAAGCTGGGTTAGCTGGGTGGTGGCTCAGGCCTTTAATCCCAGTAATTGGGAGGCAGAGGCAGGTGCATCTCAGTGAGTTTGAGGCCAGCCTGGTCTACAGATCAAGTTCCAGAACATTTAGGCCTACACAGAGAAACCCTGTCTCCAAAAGAAAAAACAACTGGGTTTTAAAGAGGGAGTCCATCTGAAGGAAAAGCTGGAAATAAACGTGACCACAGCTGGTCAGTTGGCAGGTGCCACAGCTGGTCAGTTGGCAGGTGCCAACCTTTGTAGAAGGGCCTGGCTCTGTCCTGCACTGGGACAGGAGAGAAGACAAGGTGCTCAGGCTGCTCGCCTGCTGTGGGCACGGCTGCCTACCTGTTCGTAGTCTTCCACATACTTGTATTTCTTGTCCCGGTAGTAGTATCTTTTCTTCATGCAGTAGAGGACTATGACGTCACATAGCACAGTTGCCTGGTTTAGCACAGAATGAACCAGAATACTTTTAGCTGTTGCTTTGTGTGGACCTCTTCCTTTGAAACCTAGTCTACTGAGGAAAGGCATCTCCATCCCCGTGACTCAGACTGGACCCTGACCAATGAGCCACTGGTCTCAGAGGTGGGATGTCTGGGGCTTCTTTCCCCTCACCCTAGAAGCATCTAGTCTAGAGACAAGTCTGAGGTTTAGGAAAGCACAGTGCTTGCTAAGCTGCTTGATAGTTGAGAAAGGTTCCTTTCAGGAACAATTTGCCACTCACCACCCCCAGTAGTGCCAAGCCAGAGCCAATGTTGATCATGGTAGGGATGATGTCGAACTTTCCAGCCTGCGTAAGATAGAAAGAGAAACAGTGTTCTGATGGGGGACGACAGCAGAAAATAGGGTGGCGAGAAGCTCCCTCTCCCAGTGGGGTTCAAAGGGCCAACCTTTCCAAACACGATGATGTCAAAGCGGATGCCATATGCCTTGATGAGCGTGCGTTGCTCGTTGCCAGTGAGGTCCCTGTAGTACTTGGCAAACCTGGCAGGAGAGAGAAGGCGGGTTAAGGAGTAAGTGCAGATCTTGGGTCTTAGGAGAAAGCTGTAGGGCAGGACCAGAGTCCCTGGACACAGCTAGCCTTGGGTAGTAAGCTGCTCTGTGAGCTTAGCAGACACTAAGCACCCCAGGTCAGCCTCCCAGCTAATGTGAGGAAGGGCAGGGTGGCCAGGACCCCTCCTAGAGAAATAGAGTGACTCTGTCATCGCCATCTCCCACAGGATGGCAGAAGCCTCTTGCTCTGAATGGCCTTCCTGATACAGCCAAGCCACCTGGCACTTTCCAGGGGACCTTCGCTACCAACAGAGAACTTGGCAGCTGCCAGGGATCTTCAAAACTGCATTGAAGGGTGAAGGCCAAGCCTGGGCCTGGGATCTTGGCGTCAGTGCTTCTTCCTGTCCACCGTCTGTCTGTTTGTCTGTTGTTTATGTGGCTGGGCCGAGATACACAATTGTGCTGAAGCACACCCACACAACTCACCTACCGAACTCCAGAATCGAAGCCAGAGGAGCCTGTAATCCCAGAGTTCCAGAAGTTTAAATATACAATTAGCTAATTTGAGAACTGCAGCACCTCCAGAAGAAACCCTGCCTTCATCACGGTTCTATCAGCCTTAGCATTCTGCCAGTATCTGAAGCCTGGGATTTATCTGGTGCACAGCCTCCATGCTGTGGTCCAGGCTTGGGGCTCTCAGGTGAGACTACTGCTGGCAGAAGCCAGGAGCCAGATACCCTGTGTGTCCGTCAACTTCTCAGCTCTAGGAATCCAACTCACAACGGCCTCTATTAGAACCATGCAGTAATAGAGATGGAACAAACGAAATCTGAATCCCAGGGGAGCGGTCAAGTTCCTGCGCTAGACTCAGTAAGCCTTCTTACAGCACACAAATTTGATTCCACAAATTGCCACTAGAGGGACTCAAGGGCAACTTTTTAAAAGAGTTGCCCAGCAAATACCCATGAAATGGACATAGGATTTTGCTGCTTTAAGAAAATGGCAAATGTGTTCCCAGGCCTCTCATCAGATTCCCAGGTGTCCTGGATTGGATAGTATCCCCTTCCCAAACTCATGTCCAGCTAGGGCCTGCAAATGTGTCCTTATTTGGAAATAAGGCTTTGCAGATGTAATTTTAGTTAAAATGAGGTCATACTAGATTAAGGTCCACCCTAGATCTAATGTTCAAGAAGAGGAGGAGAGACTGGGCCAGGCATGGTGGTGCATGCTTTTAACCCAGTGCTCAAAAGGCTAAGGAAACCCTATTTCTGGAGTTCAAGACCTAGTCTACACAGCAAGTTCCTGGTCGGGGTGGGGGGGGGGAGGAGAAGGTGGGTGTGGTGGTACACACCTCTAATCCCAGCACTTGGGGTGATGGCAGGGGGATCATGAGTTCAAGACCATCCTCAGCTACAAAGAGAAAAGATATACAGAGGGAAGAAAGCCCTATGACCACAGAGATGGTAACACATGTACAAGCCAAGGATTGCTGTAGACACCGAACACTTGAAGAGGCAAAGAAGAATCTGGACATAGAGCTGTGGCAGCTCACCCCTGCAGACACCTTGGTTTTAGAGTTCTGGTTTCAGAAGTACTAGAGAATAAAATTCTGTTGTCTCAAACCATTCAGTTTTTGTTACTGGAACCCAGGGAAGCTGATATACGAGCATTTTCAGCAGGCAAATTTGAGCGCAGCCCTTTGTTTTATTTTTATCGAGACAGGGTCTCACAGTGCAGCTTAGTTTCGCCTCAGATTCGTGCCTCTCCTGCTTTAGTCCCCCTGGTTCTGGGATTATGGAGATCTGTAACTATGCCTGGCTTGGGCACAGGCTTCTCTTGAGTCTTTATAACCTCTGCATGCTGGGACAGAAGCAATTACTGAAAAACCAATTTCTGGACCAGATCCCATCGGCCTTGAACAGAGCCCACAAGCTTATCTATTTGTTTCTCACAGTAGTGAGTGGAAAAGATGGCTCTCAGAAGCCTAAGCTGCTGGCTTCTCTACCCTGCAAACCTCAACACATTACAGAAAGATTTTATTTTTATGTGTTTGAGTGTTTTGCCTACATGTAAGTACACCATGTACATGCAGCACCCAAAGAAGCCAGAAGAGGGTGTTGGATGCTTTGTATCGGGACTTATGAACAGTTGTGAGCTGCCATGTAGGTGCTGAAACCAAACCCTGGTCCTCTGTAAGAGCAGTCAGTGCTCTTAACTGACGAGCACTGATAGCATCAAAGAGCAAGGAGAGCTCTTGTGGGCCTGGACATGACAGGCAAGGCCCTGCTGGGAATGTCCTACCAGGTTCCTAGCCTTCCTGCTTGAACATGACAGACACACAGTCTGTCCCTTGGCTGCTGGCCTTTCAGAGGGGGAAGGGTATGAATAACCCTACAGGTATCAACTATCACCACTACCCCAACATGTGAGTGGCAGGGCCCAGGCTCACACACCTGAAATTGTAGCCAGGAGACACATTGTGTTCCAGGTCCCGGGTGTCTAGGCGCCGGAAGGAATATCTGGGCAGGCAGAGGGAGGCAGCCCTGTCAAGGTTGCAGTCCCACTTGACTTGGATGCCCATGATGCCTCCCTGTCGGGAAAGCAAGAGACACACAGCCAGGTTTTCAGGACGCAGGTCCATGCTGGGGTCACCGAGGTTCGTGAAGAGCCATGCTAGCACCTACCTCAACTGCCATATCCTGGAAGCTGTGCCCCGCATCCTCCACGATTTTGCCAAGACGGAATATGGGGCAGAAGGGGTCCGTGTAAGCATCATAAATGCACGACTTGAGGTAGGAAGTGGTGATATTGGGGAGGATATTCCTCCTGAAGTCAGGGAGAAGGCAGAAGGCTGAGCAAGGGGGACCTCAGGAAGAGCCAGCCGTTAAGAGGCTTGTGAACACGCATGCCTAGCCCCTACTTACTTGCTGAAATTAAACTTGGGGTACCAGATGTTGTTCTTTACCAAGAGGGTGAAGTTTTCCGCACCCTTTAAAAAAGCCGGCCTGGAAAAGAATTTCAATGGTTACTAATTGCATGCACACGGCTGTGATAGTTTCTGATAGTTGCAGTGTCCCTCTCAAGGAGAAACGGGAGCCTCTGGCATTTTCTACTCTCTTCTGTGTAACATTAAGTAACCAGGCCTCTGGTCCTTCCACCAAAAAGGCAGGAATTCCGGCCCAAGCCCAGAGCGTGAAGAACCTGAGCATCAGCTGAGGAGGATGCTGGCTACGCCGCCATGATTCCTGAGCCATCCGCTGGCCTCAGGTTTGCCTTTTCGGGTGTTCACCTGCAGGTACATCCTGGCCTCGCAGAAAAGGAAACCATACCATCAGCGGGCTCTGAAGGGTGCCATGTCAGCTTCTGGCTGACAAATGAGGTGAGTCTGCCCACAAGGGAACTCATTTTTGGAGTGGATTTTTCTCAGTGAGAATCCAGAAATGCAGGGCTGACCATTCTGTGGAGGAGGCCTTGCCTGAGGTAGACTTGAGCTTTGAAGTTATAAATGGAGTCACCCACCTCAGCCCTGCCTAAGGCTGTACTTGGGTTTTTTGAGGCAAGGCTTCTCTATATAGCCCTGGCTGTCCTGGAACTCACTATGTAGACAGGCTAGCCTCTAATTCACAGAGATCCACCTGCCTCTGCCTCTTGAGTGCTAGATTAAAGGTGTGTGTCTTGTTTTGTTAAATGAAACATGAAATGTGCTGTGTGTGTGTGTGTGTGTGTGTGTGTGTGTGTGTGTGTGTGTGTGTATGTGTGTTGGGGGTGGTATATGTGTGCATGGTGTTTTAGCCACCGAAATCCAGGTATGATAGTTTATGCTGGTATTCCCTGGTATTCTCTGAAGCAGGAGGCTGAGAGCCCAGGGCAGGACATGGCCTAGTGGGTAAAGGCACTTGCTGCAGTATCTGAGGATTTGAGTTCTATCCCCATGTCCCAAATGGTAGAAGGAGAGAGCTGACCCACAAGTTCTTTTCCAACCTTCACATGTACGTACATAATAGTATGGCATACTTACACATACGAATGTGCAGGCACACAGAATGTAATTAAAAATTAGTTAATAGCAACAACAAAAGAGTTCAAAGCCATCCCTGACCACATAATGAGGTTCTTTCAAAAAAAAAAAAATCAAAACCAAAAACTGTTTTCTGTTGTTTATGAGCAGCTGACACTTCTCCAGCACACCCAAGTCACCTGCACCCTTAGCACAAGTGACAGCTCTGTGGTTGACAGCCACTCCCTCAGGGTGGGATGGCTCCACTCATAGACAAAGAGTGCACAAAAAATCCCAAGCTCACCTCACCCTCTCTGTCACCTCCCTCCAGGCTGAAAAGCAAGGCCAGGGGACCTGGGTAGGACTCACGTTGGCACACCAACGTCATTCTCCACTGGGCACCATGCTGCCACCTCACAAGTCTTCACAGACTCATTGAATGGAACACATCTTCCAGTCCCAATTCCTGTGAAGAGAGAATGGTCTGGGTGGACAATCTTTTACCTGTGTGCAGAACGATATAAGCCCACCCCACCCCCCGCCCCGGGCGGGGATCCTGGGCCTCCAGTCTTTAGTAAATTATGGGATTTATATGGTATCTAGAAAATGGAAGGAAAACAAGAAGGCTGCCTCAGAGTTGGCCACGTAACTGCCAAGGTTAAGTCACAGAGAGGGGCAACGTCTGGGGTGTCCGCCACAACACGGGTGAATGCTGTTACACCAGGTTCCCCTGGCTTCATGTAGCATTGGGGGGGGGTCTTCTCTGATACTGAACTAGAACTGAACCCAGGCCCCTTCAAGCCAAGCAGATTTTTATTTCTACAATTTCTCTATCGCAGATGCACCACAGGAAGTGTGATGTCATCAGAAGCCACTTTCCCCAGGTCCAGCATCTGCTGAGAAGTCCCAGCTGTCCAGTCACTCACTCCTACCATTGCTGTGGGTGCCTGTGGAACCAGTAATGCAGCTGGAGTCTGACTTACAGACAGTGGTCTTATCAGGAATCTGGAAGGAAAGGAATGGAAACAGGGTCCATGTGGTCTAGCCCCCCCCACACACACAGTTTGCCAGGAGCAGATGCGGGTATGAGGCCTGAGGGGATTTCCCTGAGAGCCACCTACTTCTGGACACGTGCTCTGCGTCTGGTTCACAGTGATGATCATGTTGGTCATGATAAAGATGGAGTTTTCCTCCTGTGGAAAGGACAGAACCCTGTTGAGTCACCTTCAGAAGAGCTGAGTGAGGTCTGGAGGAACCCTGATGTGGCTGGAGACATAGCTCAGTGGTTAAGAGCACTGGCTGCTCTTCCAGTAGAGCTGGATTAGATTCCCAGCACCCACGTGGTAGGTAGCTCACAACCATCAGTAGCTCCCGTTCTGGGGGACCTGACCCCCGTTTTTGGACTCCATGGGCATCAGACACAAAAGTGGTGTGCAGACATACATGCAAGGGCAGACACTCATACGATAAAGTTAAAAAATACACACACGCACGCACGCACACACACACACACACACACACACACACGCACGCACACGCACGCACACACACGACCTCATAAAGAAATGACAGACAATGACCCCAGGAGATTCTAGTTAGATGCCCCCTCCCCAACCTCCACTATATGCTTGTAATATTAAAGAGCTTCTAGAAGTTTCTAGCATTTCATACCCCCACCCCCAAAGTAAGCAGAGTAGGTTCTAGAAGCCATTTCAGGTCCCTGCAAGCATCCCCTCCCCAGGTCAGACAAGGTGGTGGACGCTCTGGCAGCAGCCAGAACAAACTGCTCTGCTGGGAGGCAAGCCACAGGAGAAGTGAAGCAGGAGTCTCTCCCGACACGTTGTCACCCTGCCAGCAGTGTAACCGATGACAACCCCTTAACTGGTGCCAACAGGAGTCTTGCTTCTGAGCGCCCCCTGGAGTTAGAGGTGTCCAGTTCATTGTAGCCTTCTTTCTGTTTCCTGTTTCTTAGCCTTTTCATTTAGGGAAACTTCAACCTAGAGACGCATCACATAGATGCGCCTATTCCATCCATGGAGACAGCTCAGGAAGAGAGCCCCAGGGGACCCCCCAGCCACCAATTCAGCTGCTGGCTGGCCCTCCCCATTCAGTTCCAGGAGCAGAGTATTTGCGCTTCCTTGTCTACAGCAGGTACAATGGGTGTGACAGTCCCAGAGCTTGTTAGGCTGGGCTGGAGGCCACCACCCTGCTGAGACTGGTATGTACCAAAAGACCATCCCGTTAAAATTTTTTTTCTTTTTCTTTTTCTTTTTTTTTTTAGACCGGGGTTTCACGGTGTAGCTCTGAATGGCTTGGAACTCACTAACTCACTGTGTAGACTAGGCTGGCCTGACATTGACAGAGATCTGCTTGCCCTTGCCTTTTGAGTGCTAGGATTAAAGGCATGCACCACCATGCCTAGCAGTCCATTTTATTTTTCTGTCTCTTTAGCTCTGGCTTTTCTCCCATCAAACCCTTCCCCTGGGAAGGCCAGGGAAATGAACACTTTTAAAGAGAGTATCTGAAGACCTTGCATTCTCCCTGCTAGCACCAAGTCAAGTGCTCACAGTTTAACTCAGTTGGCCAGCACATCAGCCATCTGGAGGAGACATTGGGCCAGGGTTGGGCCAAGAGGCACATAACTGCAGAGTCAATGTTTAACTCGCAGATTTGGGGCTGGAGATTTGGCTGCACAGCAGAGTGCTAGCCTAGCATGTGTGAACCCCTAGACTCCATCTCCAGTCCTAGGGAAAGAGACCAAAATGTCAACTTGTGCCTGTGTGGATTAACAGACAGTATGTAGGTTAGGACACCCCATGCAGCAATTTCTTCCTTTTTGTTCCTGAAGGAATAGGATGGGTTCCTTTTAGTTGGGATGTGTGGTCTTTAACTGCTGTTTGTTGTTTTTTAATACACCCTCTGACAAGCTTTGCCTTGTGGGTGTAAGACACGAAAGCAAACACAGAATGCGGAAGGTGCTATTTCGAGCCCCACTCTGCCCAGGACTAAAGACCTTTGCTTTCTCAGCCCCTAGAGCTTACAGAGATGAAGGTGTGGGAAAGACAGTGCTGGGTCAGAGCCAGCCACACTCTAGAGCAGTAGGGAGTTCTCTGTTAGAAATGACATCTCAGAGAGCTGGCTGCATTGCTGTCTCCAGCCAAAACCACCTGGGCGCGGAGGTAAGCGGACTCTGGCCACTCGTATGTGTGCGAAAGCGGGAAGAGCTTCTTGTGCACAGACGTCCGTCATACCTGAGCTGGGATCACATAGTCGGCCACGTCCCAGATCCGGAATCCAAGTTCAGAAGTGTTGGTCACAGCCACACCCTTGGCCTTGGTTGTCACCGAGCTGACCACTGAGTCAGTTTCCTGGTAGCCCCTTTCCCACACAAACACCCACCTAAAAAATACAGCAGGTCACGGGGGTCAGTACATTCAAACCGACACCAGCGGAAGTGTGGCATTTACTAATCATGGGACTTGCAAAAGCTGCTCAACTCTACAACACTCCACTAAGTGAAATGGGCATAGTAGCCACATTGATTATTTTCTGAGAAATAAATGACTTGGGTTAGCTAGCATGGTCAACGGCATGCAGGAAAGGCCCGATGGATGCCGTCTTTATTACTGGATGTCGGGGCAGGCTATGGGAGTCACTAATGATAGGTTATTATAACAATAGTTTCCATTTGATTTCCATGTAGTGAGCCGTTTACTCCACTTCATGAGGCCCCCACATCATCATGATTGCCTACAGTTTACAAAGGCAGGAACACAGACAAAGATGGTCAAGTCACTTACCCAAGGCCATACAGCTAATAAGTAGCAGAGTTGGGATTTGAACTCAAGTCAGAAACCTCTGAAGCCTCTCTTGTCTCTAGACAAGGGAATCCCATCTTTTAAGACTGGCTTCTGCTATAAGGCTGGTCTGCTACAGGCTATATAGCTCAAGCTGAGCTCAAATTCTGAGGTGGTAATCCTCCTACCTCAGACTCCCAAGTGCTGGGATTATAGCTGTGAGACACTGTACCCAGTTGGTGTGTGTGTGTGTGTGTGTGTGTCTGTGTGTGTACATGTGTGTGAGATGATGTATTTGTATTAGTATGTGTGATGTAAAAGTATGGGCTCCCCGTAAAAACCAGAGGACAACTTTTAGAAGTTGATTTTCTCCATCGTAGATTCTGGGGAGCAGATAAGTTGTTAGGCTTGTATAGCAAGCAATTTTTGGTTTTGTTTGTTTGATTGGTTGGTTTTTCTGAGACTGTGTTTCTCTGTGTAGCCTTAGCTGTCCTAGAACTCACTCTGTAGACCAGGCTGGACTTGAACTCAGATATCGTTGTGCCTCTGCCTCGTAAGTGCTAGAATAAAGGTGTGTGCCACCATGCCCTGCTAAGAAGCACTTTTTGAGACATGGTCTTCCTATGTTGCTCTGGCTGGTATTTAGTATGGAGCCAAGGCACATACCATATTCTGCTCAGGGAATTTATGTTTGTGTTCTTGTGTGTATGTTTGCATGTGTAGGCAGGCCAGAGGGCAGCCTCAGGGACCCTTCCTCAAAACACACCTACTTTGGTTTAGTTTTGATACATGGCTTTGAAACATAGCCTTGGCTGTCCTAGAACTCACTGTGTAGACCAGGCTGGCCTTGAACTCCAAGAGATCTGCCTGCCTCTGCTTCCTGAGTGCTGGGATTAAGGACATGTGCCACTCCCTCCCCCATGGCTAAGACAGGGTCTCACTGACCTGGGGCTGGATGATTAAGCTGGCCAGTGAGCTTCAGGGCCCTACCTGAGTCTGCCTCCCCAGTGTTGGGATTACAGTTCTGTGACACTGAACTAGCTCTGGGTCTCAAACTCTGGTCCTTGTGCACTGAGCACTTTACCACCTCGGCTGTCCTCTCAGCCCCTCGGGGAAACTTTTTACAATACTCTCTGACTTTTTCCTAGGAATTCTGGTCATCCCATTGTTCCTCTCCTAAAGTAAGGGCATTAACTACTCAGCTAAATAATTACAGATCTAGAGGCATCTGTGAGCAGGGTACAAAACACAACTGGAGTCACTGGATCTCAGTTGGCACTCAGTCGAGTTCCCCACCCATACACTGAGAATGACAGCTGAAGCGCCACAGGATTGCAGCAAGGTAAAGTCATAAGGCCACAGCAATATCCTAAGCACCACACAGCAGCCAGAACGCTGCCCCAGGAGTTGCTGTTAAACTCGCACAGGACACCACTCTGCTGCTGTCTCACAACCAAGACATGCTAAAATCCGTCTCTGTAGGAGACATCCGTCCCTGTAGGAGACATCTCTGTAGGAGACTCTCTTCCTGAGCAAGACTTGAGAAATCAGTATTTTCCGTTACTGTTTCATGGGTTTGTTTGATATGAGCCATCCTCAAACCCTCTTTCCATCTTAAATACGGGTTTCTCTCGCACCAAGTTCTCTTCTGCAGGGCTTCTAGGAACCCATCAGCACTAAATGCTTCCATGTAATCCATTTTGACACAGAGCTTAGAGCAGACAGGCTGAGTTTTATGACCCAGAGCACTGAGTTGCCAAATAGAGAGAGAAGGAGAGAGAGAGAAGGAGAGGGAGAGAGAGAGAGATGGTGCGATCATCATGTGCAGTTATTTCCTCATCCCATGAATAAGATCACTGGAAATTCTGAGGTCAGTGTCTTTTTTTTTTTTTTTTTTTTTTTTTGTCAGTGTCTTTTTGAGGAAGGATTTGCTTTATGCATTAAGAGATTACTCTTTCACCAAGATTAATGAAATCAGGAAGCTAACAAAGAAGCTAAAAGCCAGGGTGTGATGAATTGTCCTTATAATCCCAGCACTCAGGAGGCTAAGGCATGAAGATCGCTTGCAAATTCATCTGCCAGCCTGGACTATGTAGGTAGTGCAAGGTTACCATGGGCTACATAGTCAGGCTTGGTCTCAACAGCAAAAGTTTAAAGTTTACAAGTCCTGAATTTGTATCTTGAATCAGCACAGGAAGACAGGGAAAAGCAAAGCACTGGTTATTGATTTTTTATAGAAATGATTGGGGCAGACATTACTATATAAGGAGACTCCATAACTATGCTGCCCAATAGAAATAGAATAAGTAGGGGTACCTAAGTAAAATACCGCAACAAAGTGTGTATACAGTGATCACAGTACCAAGTGATCTTCACAATCTAGTGTGTAGTTTCCGGTTTGCGTGCATTTTGAGTTAGAGCAGGGACAGCTCCAGCAGTCGGTGGCTGCATGTGGTCTTCTTAAGATGACAACAGCCACAGGACCTCATAGTACAGAACCTTAACACATTATCCCAGGAAAGCAAACGCTGAGAGCTCAAAGCTCCATCAGAGCTCCAGATTCCAGGTAGTTCGAATCCAAGCTACTCACTCAGCTAGCAGCATGTCCTAGTACTGAAGAGTCCATTGTGAACACTGTAACTACCCTTACCACGTCCAAACCTGGACATGGCTAGGTGTTCGGAATCCAAGGCCTCGTGCATGCTAAAGGCACATTTTATCTATATACAGACTTTTGGAGACAGGGTGTCATGTAGCCCAGACTGGCTTTAAACTCAGCGTTCTCCTGTGCCAGCCTCCGGAATAATGGGATTGCAGACACATCCGTTACTACCACACCAAGCTTCGGCAAGTTCCTTCTAGAGCCTGCTCCTCCTGTGCTGACATATGTTGGAACGGAAACCTGCAATCTTGTGAATTCCCTTAGGCAGTCAGAACAGATTCCAAACTTCACACCAAAGCAGGGGACCTGTCACTTTATTATTTATTTTTGAGACAGGGTCTCACTATGTAGCTCTGGCTGTCCTGAAACTCACACCAGTCTAGCCTCGAACCCTCAGAGGCCTGCCTGCCCCTCTCTCCCCAATGCTAGGATTAAAGGTTGTGCCTTAGGCATTCTTAACTGCTGGGCCAGCTCTCCAGCCATCTGTGTAACTATGTTGTACACCTTTCTCAGCTGAGTTTGGGCAGGCACAGAAAGTTTGGCAAGCCCTGCTCTATAGCTCTATAGATGCAGCTGAATCAAGGGCCAGCTTGTTAACTGGCAGTCAGTATTTTCCTAAAGATTCCTAAATGGTCCCAAGGTGTGATTAGTGATCATTGCTTTAGGCCTGTTCGAAAGAAGAGAAAGCAGATCCACCTGTCAAGCCAGCAGCTGACACCAGAACACCTGGAAGTGGGCCCAAGACAAAGGTAACTCCCACTTTTTCTTCTAGGGATGGGGGTATTAAATTCTTAAAGGCACGTTCAATTAAAATTAAGTATTTAATAACGCCCAGTGATGGCGGTGTATATAGAAACAGTAAACGGGGAGCAGAGGTTAGTATCACAATAAGGCAGGTACCCATATTCCAAACAATCCAACAAATCAAGGGAAGTGACCTTAGGGCATTTTTGGGAAGTGCGACATCTCCAGGGTATTGTGTCATTAAAAGGCAGGAAACCACAGACCCAGAAAGTACCGAATGAAAATTATTTTTTGTCAGCAGATTTTGAAATGGAAACGAAGAGAGAAGATTGTGACGTTTAGAACAAAGCCCTCCCTGCCCACTCCCTCCACCAAGTCAAAGGGCATCGCGGAGTAGGTTGAAAGGTTAAAAAAATACAAGAAAAGTGGGGTGCCAGTCTAGCCAAGACTTACTTAGCTGTAGGACATCCACGTGTCCCCACTGTCCTGTACAAGCCGGTTACAGGTGGCTAGAGCCCGGGGAGGGCGTGTCACCACCCCTTGGAAGAAGTTGGGGTGGAGGTCGCCGTCCGGCCCAGCGGGTGCCCCAGGCCCGGGAGGGGGGGGATGGATAAGGGGCGCTGCCAAGTCCGGGCCGGCCGTCGTCCGGCCGTCTGGGTCCCCCCAGCCGCGGCCCCTCCCCAGGCCCGCTCACCCGATGACGTAAGCCAGGATGAGCAGCTGCACCACGCGGTTCATGAGCCCCACTTTCCGGCTGCGGATGAGCACGATGCGCGGCGTGTCGTACTCGAACAGGAAGGCCCCGAGCACGGAGCAGCAGCCGGCCATGGCTCCGCCGCCCGCTCGGTGAAGTGAGCACCGCGAGGTCGCCTCGTCGCAGCCCGGTTGCGGCCTCAGTCCCGCCCCAGCAGCTCGGGCTCGGGCAGGCCCGCGGCGACGCCCGGAAATAGGCGGCGCGTGGCCTGAGGTGCGCGTCTCCTCCCCCTGAGCCACCCGAGTCCTCCGAGGACGACGCCAGGACTGTGACACCCCCCCCCACACACACACACACAAAGAGCTGGAGTTTGAAGAGCAAGAGTGGCTTTGCCTTCAGGGATGCATTTCCTCAGGAGCGGGACAGGGGAGCACTGTCAAGTCCAAAGTGACGAGGGTAGTGACGCCCCTCAGGCCTAGGAGGAGTGAGAAGCAGATGGGTGCCTCCCTGTTGCAAAGGATGGCTCAGCGAGGCTGAGTTCAGATGCAGGATAATGAGCCACTCCCCTGGGGGAACTTAGGTAAGAGTCCCTTTCCTAGAGGACCTGAGTGCCCAGGAGAAGAGCTGGGCACTGAGGGAGCCACTCCCTCTGGTTGTAATGGAGGAAGCTGTGTCAAGCTGCATTCTGAACCTATAGGGTGGGGTGGGTAGTACGGGGCGGGTGTAAATATTTGGGATGCAAATATTTGGGGCGTTTATAGTAGCCACATAACACCATCATATACCCCTCCTAGAGCTGAAGTCAGGCCAGGTCCCTGCCCCATAATTGTCTTGGATAGGACTGAGAGGAGAAGGTAGCCAGGACCAGGGAGGTGTTCCTGTAGTATCCAGCATTAAGAATGTCTTATCACAGGCTTAGGGAGAACTGGAAAAATAGAAGCCAGCGGGGAGACACCATTGTTACATGTCACATATATCCATTCCCTTCAACCATGCTTTTATAGGTGTTTTATATTTAGTGTAACAAATGCATCCAAGAAGTGTTAATACATACCTTCCTTATGCCAGGTACTGTCCAGTGAACATAGCAGGGAGAGCATCTTGGTCTCGTGCACTATAAATATAGCAGGTAATTTATTTTAGGTTCTTATTGTACTCACTGGTTCTTTTAATTTGGAAAACAAGTAGTGTTTGCCTGATTTAAAAATGATTTTAAAATCCATATTGTTCATCATACTCTCTAAGGATGTGTTCTGAGCCATGGGGTACACACATTACTCCATAGATCACACTTTTGCCAAAATGCTGAATTAGGAAGGCATACCCTTTAGCAAGCTAGAATGTTTTAAGCTTCAAATTTACGTCTGAAGAGTCCAGTGTAGTATCTGTGGTGAAAAAGACTACATTTTCCACCGCAAATGGCTTCAAGCACGCCCTCTACACTGTTGTATCTCACAGTTACGTGCTGATCTGGTCGACCACACAACTTCCATTTGAAAATGTGCTTTATTATATGTTTTTCACTTATGGTCAACTGTCTCATTAGGTAGCTTTCATATTAGTTCATCTTCATATTTCAAATACCTAATATAGCATCCGATGTTACAAATTTGTAAAATGGGTTTTTTAATAAATAAGTTGAATGGGATATGAATTATGGGACAGTAGAAAATATTGATATTAAGATGTAAAACCGATGCATAGTAGTTAAAGAAATTAAAACCTGTTGGTAAATCTGTTAAGGAAATAAATATTTTTCTGCCGGTATCCACAAAGAAATCTTAGAAAACAGTGTTCTTTAGTGATGAGGAGAATTGGGACCATTCAAAGGCATATAATCTGAATGAATTATTAAGAGATGAATGAAGGGGGGGACCCATGGAGTATTAATTTGTAGAACCAGCAGGGAAGGGTTTCTCAAGTGTGTCTGTCAAAACTAGTTCACTGGAACACCACACCTGGGAATCGGAGACAGGTCCATTTTGTGCTTCGCGTTTCCTTCATTCCGTGTGTGTGTTAGCTTTTGGTCGCAGTGACAGAAACCTGGGAGGAAACAAAAGGAATAAAGATGTATCTGGGCTCAAGCTTTAAAGGTTTCCATGACAGTCATGATTTGTCTTCAGATGAGGCAAGACATTGTAGCAGCGAGGGCATGATGGGGAAGGCCTTCTGAGCCCATCGCAGCCCAGAACCAGACATGGGAAGGCATGGGAACAAGGTGTCTTTCCAGAACCAGCTCTGGATTTCTTCACCTTTGATTTTCTACATCCTCCCAGTATTGTGATTGGCTGTTGATGAGATAGGTCCCTCAGGATTCAGTCACCTCTCAGGGATGAAGTCTACAGTTTGGGTAAGAAGCCTTCAATACACAAACCATAACGCCTGTTACCACAGACTCATCCCAATCACTAAGTCTTAAGCTATAAATTGTGTGGTGGCCCTAGAATCCTACACTCTGCAGACAGAGCCAGGAGGACTGGCACACACCTAAGCCATAGAGTGAGACTCCATCTCATCCTGTAGTCGGTGTTTAGGGACACTGGCTACCAGGCCTGGCAACCTGAGTTCAATCCCTGGAACCCGCACGGTGAAGGGAGAGAACGGGCTCCACATGTGCTGTGGCCAATGAATGCACAAACTCCTTCCAATAAACTCAGAGAAACCCTAAAACACAAGAATAAATAGAAGCACTGTGACATGTCTTTAATCTCTCTTGTCTGTTGTCCGTGTCTTACTGGGTTTTAGATCCTGAGTTTCTCATGGGCAGGACAAATGCTTTGCTGCTCTTACATCTACATCCTGATTGCTTTTTCTTAAAAAAAAAAAAAAATTCATTTTTAAAGGATTTTTTTTTTTTTTTTTTTTTTTTTTTTACATTATAGGTACTTGTGTGAGTATGGAGTGTGTTATGAGCTTATGCAAGTGGACATTGGCTCCCCTGGAACTGGGGCTCTAGGCAGTTGTGAGCCGCCTGATGTGGGTGCTGGGAACCAAACATGGATCCTCGGGAAGAGCAGTCCACACTCTTAACCTCTAGGCCACCTTCCCCATCCTCTTGTTGTTGTTGTTGTTTTTGTGGTGGTGGTTGGGGGCGGGGCTTTGTGCAAGTGCATACAGAGGCCAGAGCTGGAATGTTGTGAGTCACCTGACCTGAGTGGTGGAAGGTGAACTTTGGTCCTCTGCAGGAACGGTATGTGTATGGATCAACCACCAGGCCATCTCCTCGGCCCTATAATCATTCTTCCATAACAGAACATCTTAGTTTGTTTCCTGGCTGTGAGATTCCTCAGATACATGACCTGGATTTTTCAGACAAACAAAAAATGTTAGCCGAGTGTGATGGTCCACACCTTTAATGCCAACAGAGGCAGAGACTGGCCAGCCCAGTCTAAATAGCAAGTTCCAGGTCAGCCAAGGTCTCATTAGACCCTGCTTAAAGAAGAAATTCAGTAAGGAACTCTGCATCTGCCTCTACTAGAAGGGGGAACATCCCAGGAAAAGGCAGTGGTGGGTGGGGTGATCTTAATCATGTGATGATATTTACTGAGTGTTGTTGATGCTGGGGCTGTGAGGCCTAGAGAGCTGTGCTGAAATGTAGGCATAGGCATTGGGGAGGAAAGAAAGGAAAGCCCATAGTTCGTTTTTAGAGGTAGCTTGCAAGTGCTTTTCCTTGAGGATGAAAGTGCATTTCCAGCCTTAGGAAGTCTGAATGTCATGTTTTCTTGCTTCCTTTTTGAGAGAGGGTTTCTCTGTGTAGTCCTGGATGTCCTGGAACTCGCTCTGTAGACCAGGCTGGCCTCAAATATACAGAGACCCGACTACCTCTGCCTCTGGAATGCTGGGATTAAAAGCTTGCACGGCCACAACTGGTAGTCTCTTCCTGGTTTCTGTGAGAGCAGTTAAGAGAGATGTACAAGTTCAAGTTCTTACAAATCAGTATCATGAGACATAGTCAGAGAAGCTGATTCTGAAAAATGATTAGGAAAAGAAAGTTTTGCATTTATCTTCTTGCCCTTAGTTCATCTTTCTTTTATGTTCTGAAGACCAGACTAGGCTCAAACTCACAGAGCACAGAGATCCTTCTACCTCTGCCTCCTGAGTGCTGGGACTAAAGGTGTGCACCACCTTTGCCCAGCTTTAGTTGATCTTTTTAAAATCAGCTTTAGGAGCTAGAGATGAACCCCATGGAAGAGAGTTTCCTTTTCGTGCACAAAACCCTGACTTTGACCCGCAGCATCATAAGAACAAATTTTACTGATGTGTGTGTGTGTGTTTATTTGTTTGAGATGGTCTATATGTAGCTGAGGTTGGCCTCAAATCTATCATCCAAGCCTCAGCTTCTCCAGTGCTAACACAGACACAGCACAGACTCCACCCTCCTTACATCTCAGATCTTAATCAAGTTCAGTTGCTTTGTTCATCATGCGCTTGACTGAGTGTGGCTGGCGTTGAGCAACCTTGGTAAGAATGTTTTTCAGTGAGAGTGCCAGCCCAATCCAAGGAGGAAAGAGTAGCCTTCAGCAAATGGCACCAGAGCAGCATGCAAAGGAATGAAGCCGAATTCCCCTCCTTTCGTGCATAAAATTAAATTTGTCTCACAACTACAGAAGGCTTAAATATCTGAGCTCAGCTGACAAACCTCTCAATAAAGACCTGAGTACAGAACTCTGAACCTTGAATTAGGCAGTAAAAAAATTTTTTTTTAAGATTTAATAGAGAAACACAGAAAACACAAGGAAAAAAATACTTGTACTTTGTCACAATTTAAAGTTTTGTCTTTTAAAGAAGCAGGCCAGTATAAAGTCCCCACAAAATAGGGGAGGTACTCAGAAGTCACACATCTCATAAAAGCCCAGAACCTGGACGATCTCAAGTACTGTCACTTAAAATGACAGTGCAGAAACAGACAAAGGAAGAAAACTGAAAAAGCTTTTCTTTACCCAGGTATATATCTGTAGTCTGAGCACTTGGAAGGTGGAGGCAGGAGGGTCAGCACTTGACGATCATCTCTGGCTGTGTAACAGGCTCCAGTCCAGCCACGGTTACACGAGGCTTCTTCTCAAGCCAAAATGGTGGGGAGTACATTTTTTTTTGAAACTATGTAAATTATTAGTAAAGAATCAAAAAGATATACAATGTGGTTAGTTATTAGACAAAAACTAGGTGTCATGATGACATACTATTTCATCCACACTTGCAAGGCTTATGAAGGAGATATTCAGACTGGAGAGTTGGTATAGCAAAGAGCACTGGTCAGTGTGATTCCCAAGACTCATAACCAGCTGTAACTCAAGTCCCACTGCATCTGACTTCCTCTTCCAACCTCAGTGAGCACCAGGAGTGCACATGGTGCATAAATAGGAAGGCAAAACATTCATACACATAATAAAATGTAATTTAAAAAAGATGAACAATAAGGGGGGGTGTGACTCCAGTCCCAGGGCACCTGATGCCCTCTTCTGGCCTCCTTGGGCACCAGGAAGGTACTTGGTGTATAGACATACATGCAAACACAATGCCCATACACTGAGATAAATCATTTTTAAAAAATGAATGAATGAGCCAGGTAGTAGTGGCAGACACCTTTAATCACAGCACATAGGAGGCAGAGGCAGGCAGGTCTCTGAGTTCAAGGCCAGCCTGCTCTACAGAGTGAATCCCAGGACCACCAAGGCAATACAGCTCTTGAGAGGCTAAGGCTGGAGGATTACAAATTATAGGTCAGGGTGTATGTGTGTGTGTTTAGAACATGTTTGTACATACTATGTTTGTGTTTATGCCATTATTTGTATTATATGTAGAAACCAGAAGTCAACCTTAGGTGATGTCCACTTTATTTTTTTCAAGGCAGGGTTTCACTATGTAGCCCTGGCTGTCCTAGAACTCACTATGTAGACCAGGCTGGCCTCGAACTTGCAGAGACTCACCTGCCTCTGCTTCCCAAGTGCTGGGATTAAAAGTGTATAGCACTACTCCTGGCTACTCCACTTCGGTTTTGTTTGTTGTTTATTTGGCTTTTGTTATTGTTGTTGTTTGCTAGAACATTGCTAGTTTGGCTAAGTTAGCTGGCCAGTGTGCCTTAAGGACCCTCCTGTCTCTACCTCCCCAGTGCCAGAATCACAGGTGCATGCTGCTGCATCTACTTTGTTATGTGTGTTCTGGGAACCAAACTTAGCTCCTTATGTTTTCAGAGCAGCTACTTTGCAAACTGAGCCATCTCTCTACCTCCAAAATAATTCTTTTAAAGGTTAATGTTTTGTTTGAGACAGGGTCTCACATAGCCCGTGCTGGTTTTAAACTTGCTATGTACCTGAGGATGACTTGGCATTTCTGATCTGTCTCCACCTTCCAAGTTCAAGGATCACAGGAACACACACCACACCTGGCCCAGTAGTGCATTTCAAAGGATGCAGTGTCATGGAATTGTATTATATCTGCCTAATAATAATAAAGGAGTCAGGAGTAAACAGTCAGGACCTAAGGAAAAACCAAAGTAGTTGCAGGTGACAGAGCAATGGCCCTGAACTCCTCTTTGTTCACCAGGAGCACCCCAAGGCCTCACAAAGAGTATTTGTTTTAGATAAAACAGTTCACACTATGATTATCTGGTTTCTGTGTCAGTTGTTGAGCCGTTTCTTCCTCTTCTAGCCCCTTTCCCATGGGTGGCCCAGCAGCCATTTTCATGCTATTTGACCTTATTCCCCCAGCCATAGCTCATTGTACCACAGATGGCAGGCAGCTTGCTCCAAGCCTGACTATGCTGAGTCTCGCATTGTGTATAGGCAGCTCTTCGTTCTCCAAGCAACTGGAACAGGGTTGACATAAGCACTGCCCACTTAAGAAGCTAGAAAGGTGAGCTGCAGGGGCCAAAATGAAACAGAATAGCCAAGGAGTAGGAGGCTGAGAGCAGGGCTTCCTGGCTCTGCCCTCTTGGTTCACTTTGTCCTTGAAAGAATCTGTTTAGGGGCTGGAGAGATGGCTCTTCCAGAGGACCTGGGTTCAATTCCCAGCACCCACATGGCATCTCACAACTGTCTGTAACTTCAAGATCTGATACCCCTCACTTGGACATACATGCAGGCCAAACATTAATGCACATAAAAGAAAAAGAATCTGCTTATAACCTTATAGCAAATGCTCATGCTAAGTATGAAACCCAGGCACTGGCATCTTGACCAAGCATTCTATTTACTGTTGAATCTCTGTTTCTAAACTTAAGCAAAAAGTCTTAAATTTGGAATTGCCAAAGCATTGTAAGGTGTATGTTTTTCCTGCCCGCCGCTGGTCTTGTCCCGCCGCCGTGCCAGCCCCAAATAACACACAGAGACTCTGTATTTGATATAATGCTGTTAGCTAGGTACTAGTTTCTTATCGGCTAGCTCTGTCTTAATTATTAACCCATTTCTACGTATTTCCACGTGGTCTTACCGAGAGCGGAGGAATGGCGGTCCTGTTTTCTCCTGACTCCCCATGCTGGCTCCTCCTTCCTATTTCCTCCTTGTCTCCTAGTCTCTCCTATCTTCCTTTCCTATTGGCCAACAGTGCTTTATTCATTAACCAGTATGAGAAACATATACAGAATGCCCTCTCCCATCAAAGCATGGTGCTGGCCTCTGTGGCACACATCTATGATCCCAACACTTAAGAGGCAGAGGCAGGAGATCAGGAGTTCAGTGCCAGCCTTAGCTACACACAAAGTTTGGGGCTATCTTGGGTTATATTAAACCTTGTCTCAAAATCAAAAAATAAATAAAAAAAAAATGGCTATGGTGCTAGGATTCAACAGATTGAAAATGTCACCAGTAATGTAGGCGTTTGAACAAATGTTTGTATGAATGCAGAAAATTAGAGAGAGGTGGGAGGCACAGCCTGAGGCAGCTAATACTAAGCAGCAACAAATACATTAGCAGTCCATAAAAAGAAACTGGGTGTCTATAAAAAGCAGAGCCAAGAGCTCCAAAGAGCTCATCAGTCTGGGGCCATTTAGTTAAGAGGCCGGCAGTGACACACCCAGGTGTGCCTTAGGGTGTCATTTGGTTATAGAGCATGATAAGACTGGCATTCATCACAGTGGTATCCAGTCACAAGGGCCTTGTAAATGAGCTAACCGGCTTTGTTGGAAGTATCTATCACAAAGTAATATCTAAATGTCTAGGCACCTAAAGACACAAGGTTCATGCATTCGGCACAGAGATGTTAAATATGTGACCGCTGTGTGGCACTGTGGTGGGTGTATGTGGTGTAGATGTGTATCTGTATACCCATACACTCAGGCCATCTAAACAAAGGATTAGTTGATAGCAAGAAGGAATACTTGGGAATGTTGCTCTCTTTCCCAGTGCAGTTCTTGAGATTGAATCTCCTGAAACAAACAAAATCATGGCTCTTCTGCAATTGTAGTCTGGGGCGGGAGGGCGTGGCTCGGGAAGAAGATGGTGAGTTGGAGGATACCCTGGGCTATATAACAAGATCCCCATCTCAAAGAGAACACAAACAAACCAACTCAAAATGTCTGACTCTTTTGCTGGTTATAGATAACTCTGCGTGTCCCTGCCCCTCAACCACTCATATCCCCTTAGTTGCCCTGAAGTATAATCTGCCAATGCTTAGATGTGTATGTGTGCAAATGTTTGATTGCGTTTTCATCATGATTGATGACATCATAGGACAGACACACTAGGTAATTCCTTTCGTGTGCTTACTGGTCATGTGTACAGTGTTGAAATGTCTATTCTGATCTTTTGTTCATTCTAAACCTCGGCTGTCCTTTTGTGATGTGAGAGTTCCCTGCGTACTGTAGACAGACGTCCATCATCAGATTTCTAGTCCGCTGGTGTCCCTCCTGTCTGGAGAAAATGAAGCTCTGAGAGGCAATGGCCCGGAGACGAGGGCTTCAAACCTCGTGGACTACTCTGAAAACTTGAGTACCCACCCACTCAGCCTGCTTCTGCTGTGTGACGTGCAGCCAGCCACAAGTGAGGCAGATCTCAGGTGGCCAGCTGCCTAGTTTCCCCTGGGCCTGTGCACTTCTGCTGCTAGCACCGGAAACGCTGAGGACCAGGTGTGTGGTGTATGCCTACAATTCCAGGAACTCGCAGGCCAACCTTGCTAGTCAGGATTGCTGGTCAGGCCAGCCTGGTCACATAGTAAGATCCTGTTTCCTTCAAGAAAGGAAAACCTGAAAATAAATGGGATTAATTGCTGACTTTTTGACTTATCTAGCCAACTTCAGGAAAGGGCATGAAAGCATGTATTTTGTTTTTGAGGGAGATAGAGGTCCCCAGGGTATGGGGAGCTGGGGAGATGGCTCATTGGTACAGTACCTGTCTCTGAGTTTGAGTCCAGCCTGGTCTACAGAGGAGTTCCAGGATAGCCTCCAAAGCAATAGAGAAAAACCCTGTCTCAAAAATAATCAAAACACCAAAACCAAACCAAACCAAACCAAAACAAAAAGATAACATCTTGAGTTCAGATCCCTAGTATCCATGTGAAAAGCCAAGTGTGGGCCCGTGTGTAACCCCAGCACCGGGAAGGCAGAGTTTACTGGATTATATGGTAATTTAGTGTTTAAAATTGTTCAGAAACATCCTATTTTCCTTCTCTGCTTTTCCAACCTATGATATGCACAGTTGTGGCTTTCTCAGCCGGACATTCAGAGTTCTTTGAGTGGCTCCAAACAATAGCCAAGGTTTGGTGACAATGAGTCATTGATAGGCTCTGATCCCTTGGATCCTCTTTCTCTTCCAGCTGGGCAGAGCTGCCAGAAACAAAGAGAAAAATCTCCTTTAGGAAGAGCCTACCCAGCTTTACTATATCAGCCAGTAGAGATATGCACGTGTATCCATCAGATACGCAGTTGCAGCCTGTGCTAGGTATCCCTCAGGCCAAGGAAACCAAAGTCCTTGTCTTAGGGAGGTTTTACTCCAGTGCCAAGAGGTACACAGTGGACAACACAGGAAAGCCAGAGTAGCCAGGGGAATCCACTCCAGTTCATTACCAGGAGTGTTTGGAATAATCTTGGTACTTTAAAAATCTCTTGTGTGACTGTCTGGTTTTTTTTTCCCCCTAGACATATCCATCTTAATAATCTTTTTATAAGACTAGTTTTAGTTTTGTTTTCTTAAATTTTTATTTCACTGATTTCTACCCTACTATTTCCCTTTTATTTCTCATAGTTGTTTCTATTATTCTTCAGTGTGTTGAGTGTTTAGCTTGTATTTTTTCTTTTCATCTTCCTAGTTTCTGATAATTATTTAGAGCTGTGGATTTCTTTCTGTATGAAATACCTCTTTAGCTGTGTCTGCCTGTTTTGACTTGTAGTGTTTTCACTATCTTTGATTTTATATATTTCCAGGAATCATTTAGCAATAATCAATAGAGGTTCCATTTTTTTTTGAAATGTGTCTTTTGAAAATTCATTTTTAGTTTCATTGAAATGTGTCTGAAGAACATGTTCTGTGCTATATTGAACACTAGGATGTACATGGCCTGATGCGTGTTGGTGTTTTTATAAATGTTCTATGTATATCCTAGAAGAGAAAGTACAATCTTGGCAGAGTATTAGATTCTCTATGTATCTGTTATCTTGGAAGAAGCATGTCTGAGTCATTTATTCTGATAACTGCGTGTGTGTGTGTGTGTGTGTGTGTGTGTGTGTGTGTTACAGGGTGATATTCTAGCCAAAGAGAACATCAAGAATGAAAGCCATGAGTAGGGATGAGCTTTGTTCCAGTAACAGAGAGAGAATGAATTTAGCAGAATGGGCTGGGAAGGAGGTGGTAGAGCTTAGGCTCTGAGCGGTGGCCAGAGCTAGTGAGGCCTTTGAAGCCATGGTGTGGACTTTGGCCTGCACAGCAGATCCCTGACCATTTACCAGGTGGCCTGCTAAGCACTTTGCATAAGCTTAATGTCAAGTGTAAATTGAGTTCATTTTATACAAGGCAGAGAACATTTTGAGATTGAGTACCCAAAAGGTCCTGTTCAGTCCAGTCCTCTCCTTTCGCAAATAAGAAAACTAAGATGAATTCTAGACAGGTTTCTGTAGTTCAGACCCCCCTCACCTACAAAGTGAGTTCCAGGACAGCCAGGGCTGTTACACAGAGAAACTATTTGAAAAAAAAAAAAAATGCAAATCACCAAAGGGCTGAAGAGATGGCTCAGTAGTTAAAAGCACTTGTTTCTAGCCAGGTGGTGGTGGCGCACACCTTTAATCCCAGCACTTGGGAGGCAGAGGCAGGTGAATCTCTCTAAGTTCTCGTCCAGCCTGATCTACAAAGCTAACAGAGAAACCTTGTCTCAAAAAACCAACAAAACAAAACAAAAAACAATAAACAAACCAACAAAAAAAGCTGGCTACTGTAAGGAGTACGGTTTTTTCCTCCCGCCGCCTAGTCTTGTCCCGCCACCAAGCCAGCCCCAAATAATACACAGAGACTCTGTATTTGATATTATGCTGTTGGCCTGGTACTAGTTTTTTATCGGCTTGCTCTGTCTTAAGTATTAACCCATTTCTGCTGATCTATGTATTTCTCTTACCAGGGAGCCGGCCGGCATTCTGCTTTCTCCCGACTCTCCATCTTGACTCCTCCTTACTACTTCCTCCAATCCTCCTTGTCGCCTAGTCCCACCTATCTTGCTTTCCTATTGGCCAACAGTGCTTTATTCATTAAACCAGTATGAGAAACATATATAGAATGATATCTCCCATCAGGCTACTCTTTGGAGAACCCAGGTTTGGTTCCCAGCACCCACATGAACGCTACCAAGGGACTGGAACTCCAGTTAGAGGGCATCCAGCCATGCTTACTTCTGCATGCCCGTCTTGCTTCCACACCCAGTAGGCCTGCCCGTGGTGCACAGATACACAAGCAAGGGAAATACCTGAATAAATTTATAAAGTGAAAATAGAAAAGACAAAGTAAGCCTGGAGAGATGGCTAACTGGTTAAGAACACTTGCTGTTTTTGCAGAGGACCTGGGTTTGGTTCCTAGCACCCAGATGGCAGTTTAGAATCATCTATAACTCCAGTTCCAGGGCATCTGATCCCTTCTTCTGACATCTGATGGCACACACACACACACACACACACACACACACACACACACACACACACACACGAAAAAAACTCATACATATAAAATTAATCAAACTCCGTTGTGCTACGAAGTGAGCATGGCCAGAGGCATTTCCTTCCATCGCTTTGATCGTTTACATGGGTTCTCCGTAGCATTGAAGTAAGCACACTCAAAAATCCTTCTCTCTTTTCTTCCTTAAGGCAAGGTCCAGCCTGCAATTCCACTCCAACAAAGCCAAAGTAAGGTTGATATATTCCCTGGCCACGGGTCTATCCCATCTCTTTTAAACCCTGTTTGCTCTTTCCTAAGATGCCTCATTCTCTTTTCCTGGCTTCCTGACCCAGGTGTAGTTTCCAGTAGAATATTTTGCAAATGAAATATGTTAATATGCAATATGCATAGTATACAAGCTGAGCCAAACCCAGGATTGAGGCTCAGAATGAAAGAAAACAAGACCCTAAAGAGAAAAGAAAAGGAAAAGACGGGGGTGAGGGGTGGGGAGAGAGGTAGGAAGAGGAGGAGGAGAAAGTGCCCTGTGAGCCAGAGGGGTAGGAAGAGGAGGGGAAGGTAGTGCCCTGTGAGCCAGAGGGGTAAGAAGAGGAGGGGAAGGTAGTGCCCTGTGAGCCAGAGGCTAGCCTGGTCTACACAGTGACACCCCATTTCACAATGAGAAGAACCCCCTCATTTCTCCCTGGTTTTTGTTTTGTTTTTGTCCCAGTGCTGGGACTAAAGGCATGTGTCACCACTGCACTGCCTGGTTGATTTTACTTTAATTTTTATTTGTTCTTTGAAAACTTTATGCAGTGTATTTGATCATCACATTTTGTCCCTTCCCTCAACTCCTCCCAGATCCTGTTTGTTTTTACATGGCATTGTTCCTTCAGATGGTCATGAGTGCCAGCCTCCAACCCGAAAGGTGTGTGCCCAGTAGAACTGATAACTCAAGACAATTCTATTTTCATATCTTTGAAAAACTATTAAATCCAAGTTTTAGATTTTTTTTTTTTATTCAGAATTATTTGTCACATGTGCCATGATGGCACATGTTTATAGTCCCAACGTTCAGGAGGCTGAGTCACAAGGAGCCTGAGTTCCAGGCTAGCTTATGCTACACATAGCAAAACCTTGTCTTAAAAAACTAAGGACTGGGGGCTGGGGAGACAGCTCAGCAGCTTTGGGCTCTTTCTGAGCAAGTGGGATCTCAAATCCCCAAACCTGTGTAAAGGGCCAGGCATGACTGGGTAGACATCCCCTTAATCCCAGCACTCGGGAGGCAGAGGCAGGTGCATCTCTGTGAGTTTGAGGCCAGTCTGTCTAAAGAGTGAATCCCAGGATAGCCAGAGCTATACACAGAGAACCCCTGTCTTGAAAAAAACAAAACAAAACAAACAAAAAACCAGGCATGTGTCTATAAACAGAGTATTGTGGGTGTGGAGAGGAGGCTCTCGGGGCTTGCTGGTAGTCGGCTTTAGTCTAGGCTTCCTGAGATAGCCTGTCTGAAGGGAATGTGGTAGTGGGTGATAAAGCAGGGCATCCAGCATCAGTCCTCTGGGCTTCATGGGCACCTGAGTGTGTATATATGTCACATACGTGTACACCACACACAGAAACGTGCATACACAATGTAGCTCAGGCACATAGAATGCTTGCTCGGCACAATTTTGTTGACCTCCCCAAAACAAATTCATATAGGAAAATTTAAAGAGAGCCTTTGTTTGATTTCTGGATACAGGAATTCACTAACCTTTTCTGAACTCTCTCAATGATTGAATTTGGCCTTATCCATGACACATCCATAGTCCAGTGAAGATCTAGGCTCTTCTTTCTCTACCTAAATGTGTATTCAGTGTTGTATCAATTAGGGTTCTCTACAATAACAGAACTTATAGAATGGTTCTCTCTCTCTCTCTCTCTCTGTGAGTGTGTGTGTGTCTCTCTCTCTCTCTCTCTCTCGTGTGTGTGTGTGTGTGTGTGTGTGTGTGTGTGTGTGTGTGTGTGTGTGTGTTGAAATAGGGTCTCACTATGTCCCCCTAGCTGCTCTAGAATTTTCTATGTAGACCAGGCTGGCCTCAAACTCAGAGATCTGCCTGCCTCTGTCTCTAAGTGATGGAAAGTATATGCTACCATGCCTGGCTCAGAGTAAGCTTTTAAATATTAAATGTGATCTTATCATGCTCTTGACTAAAACCCTCATGGCCACCTGTGTACTGATTTTAACATAAGGACATCTTATCTGTGACAGGTTGTGTGCATGTGCCTGTCTTTCCCACCCACCCCCGCCCCACCCATGCAGGACCAACACTGTTAATTATTGCCTAGAATGCTCTACCCTGCCCCTTTTAGAATTCTAGTCAACTGGGAATTTCTCTGCATAGGTTAGCTAAATTGTCTTCCTCAGGTAGAACTCCTGATGCCCCCACATAGGTCAAATTCTTCCATTAAAGGACCTCAGAACATCACCTGCCTTCTTCCACATAATATGCACCCCAGGTTGCAGGTTTTCATTGCTCAAATCATCTGATTACTATCTATGTTTGTGTATCTTCTTGGGAGGAGTAAACTCGTCCATCTACTGGGAAAAATGAATGAATTCACTAAGCCTCGGGACTCATCTGAAAAAAAAAAAAAAAGGAATCAGAGAAGACTTCAATGAATTAAAATCAATTTTTATTATTAAAACAGTTAAGAAAATTTACATTGGCAATCTGAAATTAGGAAAGGTTCAGAAAATGGTTCCCTTTAGAGAGAGGGATGAATCCACCCTGAGTTCTGTATAGTCAGGCATCTGCATCAAGAATCGTGTCTCCCTCCTGACCAAGGAAGGCATGAATACCTGGCAGTTGACAGGACAGAATGCATCTAACAGCAAGGGCACTTAAAGCTCAAGGCATTACCTACACAATAAGGATGCACATGTCACCGCAGCTGCAGAAAGGGCCACTCTATACACAAAGTAGTGTCACCCTCGCCAGAGCATCAGTCACCAAGGCAGAAGACACTAGAGGTGTTCAGGGACTACACTATCTGAGGCCTCAACAAGGAGTCACTAGGAAGTCACTAGGAAGGAGGCATCGAGACGAAGGTCTGAGGATGCTGAGGCCACAGATGGGATGCCTGTGGCTCTTACATAGCATCCTTAGACCAAGAGGTTCAACTCTGAAGTCAAATACAGTCCACTTTTAGAGGACATCTCCAGAAGATAGAATAATGAAAACCAAAGCTGGTGCAATATAGTGTGGTTCCTGAGTTTAAAGCTAGATAAAACTCTGGACTTTAAAGAAAAATGGGTTTTTAATCCATGCTGTCCTATATCACCAGAGTAGAAGTCTCTTTTTTAAGCTTACATCATGTATCTGTGGTCACATGCCAGTGCTTGCATGTGGAAGTCAGAGGACAGCTTGTGGCAGTTGGTTCTCTCTTTCCATCGTGTGGGTCAGGCAGACCATTGGGCTTGTCAGCAAGCACCTTCATTCATTCACATTCATTCATTCATTCATTCATTCATTCACCTTTGTTCAAGCACCTTCATTTATTAAGCTGCCTCAGCCCCACCCTTTAAGGCTATATTTATTGCTTCTAGCTCTTAGAAGTCTCAAAATGGAAAGTCTCAGAGTAGCTCTAAAGGTCTCAGATCATCAGTCACAGTATCTCCTAATACTCACAGTATTCTGCAGAAGTCTTTTAGAAACCAGTAGCCATGTCTACTGAAAAACTGTAAAAAAGATCGTGAGGCCAGACCCCAAACCTGTGACTGTCCACTCCTACATGCTTAGCACTTGTAGAAGACAGTGAAGGGTACTGGCTTTCCTTCAAAATTAAATTTATTTATTGTTAGTGTGCGTGCGTGTGTGTGTGTGTGTGTGTGTGTGTGTATGTATGTGTGTGTGTGTATGAGTGTGTATATGTGCATGTGTACATGCATATATGTGTGTGAGTGTGTGTATGTGTATGAGTGTATATACGTGTGTATGAGTGTGTATATGTGTGCACGTGTATGTGAGTGTGCGTATATGTGTATGTGTTAGTGTGTGTATGAGTGTGTATATGTGTGCACACACACGTGTGTGTGTGTGTGCGCGTGTGTGTGCGCGCGCGTGTGGCCCGTGTGGAGGTGAGATGACAACTTGTAGGAGTTGGTCCTCCACTTCCCCCACAGGTTTCAGGGGTTGAACCCAGGTCATCAGATCACGTGACAAAAGTTCTTTCACCTCTGCGCCAGCTCTTGGTGTGGGTGCTGTGATCCAAACTTAGGTCTCCATGCTTGTGCAGAAAACATTCTCTTACCCTCTGAGCCATCTGTCTAGCCCCTCTTCCCCCTCTTTTTAGTTATTTTGATTTTATTTTTTTTAAGAGGTGGTTTTGAAGCTGGAGAGTTAGCTCACTAATTAAGAATTTGTGTTACTATCGCAGAGGACTCAAGTTCAGTTCCCAGATGGTGGCTCACAACCACCTGCAATTCCAGTTCCCGGGGGTCTGACACCCTCTTCTGACCCCCACAGGCACCAGGCACATACACTGTGGGCAGATATACATGCACACAAAAGACTCAAACATAAAAATAAGTCTTAAAAAAAAGAAAGATGTGATCTTGCCGTGGAGCCTAGGCTGGCCTTGAACTCCCAACCTTCCTGAGCACTGGCAGTCTGGGCTCCCTTTTAAAGGAACATGCAGGTTGCCTCCACATTCAGTGGCTGTAAAGTCCAGGATGTCAAAGGCACAGAGGTGGCTCTTACTGTCTGTGACAGTAGTCACTTGGAGCCATAGGGTAGCAGTGGGGCTCAGGTTTATACCCTGTGTAAGTTAGATTTAATGGCTTCTTGGCCGGGTTAATGGGTTCTCTTGCAACTGTCCAGTAGACTTTTCATTTTGCAGCAACTCCAGGCCTCAGTTACCTATTGCTGTGTACCAAACTCCCATCCCCCAAATGTAATGACCTAAGACAGGAGGATGGTCCTCTAGGGTGACAGAGCAGTTCACGTCTCCTGCAGTTTCCGTCACTTGTTAGTAGGGTCTGGAATCACCTGAAGGTAGCTTCTCTCCCCGTGTGGTGACTGGGCATAGAGGATCTGAGCTGGCAGAGGACTGGGTCCTTCTCTGTGGGGCTTCCTCCCTACAGTAAGACTCTCGACCTGGGCTGGCTTCCCCTCAGCCAGAGTTCCAGGGACAGGAAGTAGAAACTGTTAGCCTGGTGATGCTGGATGAAGCCACCAGAGCTGCCATAACGGGAGGGGAAACAGCGGCGTTGGTTCTTGAGAGTTGGGGTAATTAAAGGATTTGTGACCATCTTTAATCTCTCAGGGCATTCTCAAATCCCAAAGGGTTTGTTTTTATGTTTGGACCTTTGCATCCATGGAGCTATGTAAACATTTACAAGAGATCCCCTACACTGTCTCAATCTGGTCTCACATTCATTCAGAGAAAGCAGGCCGGGGAAAGAGGAGCCCATGTACACATTAAAGCCAGGGCCAGACTGCAGGCTTAGGTCTGCATCTGGTTCTCATCCATGTGGAGCGGGCTCATGTGCCTGGGGGTTGGGCTAACTATGTCTTCAACACACAAGGAGCTTACAGGGGGAAGAAAACTAAGTTCCCTTTGTCTGAGAGTGTGGCTCTAGGCTAGAAGACAAGCTGTACTATGAGCCACTATACTGTGGCAGCCATGCTGTCAGTAGGGACACTTGAAGCCACTATACTGCCCCTCTGTCTTGGGGAACTCCTTCCGGATCCTCCAGCGGCAGCAGCTGGGCAGGATGGCAAAGTCAGCCATGTCCTGGGAGCCAAAGCGCCAGATGGTATAGCACCTGTACGCACAGTGTCGCAGCCTGCGGTTGGTGGCCTCTTCCTCCAGCACCAGCAAGGGCTCCTGGTAGAGCAGGAGGAGCTGCAGGGCTTGTCTGGACAGCACAAGCTTCCAGAAGAGCTCCGAGGTGGAGATGCAGGGTCCCGGCTTCCTCCGGCAGCACAGCTCCTCCAGGGCCCTGCGATTCTCTGGTAGCCGGGATGGGAGGCATTTTCCACATTGGCACCAGCCTGGGCTGTCCCCGGACTTGGGGACAGCCTCTTTACACAGCAGCTGCACTTCCTCAGGTTGTCCCGGAACGGGAGGTGAGTCATGGAGAGACAGCGACAGCCTAGGCAGGTCCATGATATCCATTTGAGGCCTCTGAAAAAGTCAAGTTTCCAGACCCTTCAGTAACACCAACCCCTCTGGTTTTAGGTTTGCTAGCTGTATCAACCTATAGAATAACATTTAATGTTACAGCAACTGGAGCACCTATCACTTATCTATCTGCATCAGGCTGGGCAGCTGTTTCTGCTGTTGAATCTGTGAAGAACCTCCTGTAATACACATTTGTGTTTTTACTTTACATATTTGGAAAATGAAATCAGAAAAGCCTCTTGGCCCTGGCTGCCTGGGTGATTGTCCCATCACATCAAGACAATGGACTGCCTTCCTCATGGGACTGACCCCTTCTGAAAGGATCTCTAGTTAATATATTTCTTTGATGACTGTTGTCTTCCAAGGGAAAGCAGGAACTCTGTTTATTACCTGGGGCAGTGCCCAGTAGACACTACTTGTTGATTCATTCCTACTATTGCCATGCCCGTCAGACTCTTTCTACTGGCGTATCCATTTATTATCTTCCAAAGTTGCCAGAATTGCCATGCTCAGTCTGTGTGACATATGAAGACCTGAGTCAGGTGCGTTCAAACTAAGTAGTTTGAGTATGTGAATGGTCACAGCAGCACTGTTTATGGAAGACAAAAGCATCCCCAGGACCACTAACTAATGGGTGGAAAAACAAAAGCCGGCCTACTCAGGCAGTATGTCTACCCAGGAATACTGTTGAGCCAGAAAACCGACTGCAACCTAGATGAGCTTTGAAAACACTGCGCTAAGAGAAAGAAGTGAGACAAAGGACCACACAGTATATGATCGGCCTTATGCAAAGTTCTGGATAGACAGACCAATAGAAAGTAGGTGAGTAGTTACCAGGGGCAACTGGAAATGGGAAGTGGCTACTTGATAGGGTTTCTTTCTGAAAAATTACAAGAGTTCTGGAGTTGGTGGCGTTGGCAGAATAGCATTGTATTAGCATTGTAACATACATAGATACAGTCTTAAATACTAACTACCTTCTTTTTTGAGACAGAGTTTTGTGTAGCCCAGGTTGACCCCAAACACACTATACAAGGCTGGCCTTGAACTCCTGAAAATCCTGCCTGTACCTTGAAAATGCCAGGATTATAGGGATGTACCACCACACGCAGCTAAATAGTTCACTATCTACCCAAATTCTGCAAGGAAATTCTAAGAAAGGAAAATTTTGATCAGCGCCTCCCAAGATGAGATATAAAAATCCTAAATATTAACCAAACCCATGAACAAATACAAAAAAATAGTATATCATATTAAAATGGAAAGTTGTGAGTTAAGGAGATGGCTCAGTTTGCAAATGTAAGGAGCTGTGTTAGGTCCCTAGCACTCATGTAAGAGGCTGAGCTTGGTGCACCTCAAGTCCTAGTGTCAAGGGCACAGAGACAGAGCTCACCGGCCAGCCAGTCCAGCAGAATTAGGGAGCCTCAGGTTCATTAGGAGGCTCTGTCTTGAAACAATAATGGTGGGGAGTGATTGGGGAAGACAAGTATCAACTTCTGGTGTCCGTAGACATTGCACACACGTGCATTAACATGGACAAACATGCACACATGCCTACACACACCTAGCTATTGTGGAAAATTACTTTAAGATGTGCTGTATTTGTTTATGCTATGGAATATTTGTTTTAATGATGCCAAGATATGTTGCATTTGTTTAACTCTGTGAAGCTGTGTTGCTTTGCTGCCTGATTGGTCTAATAAAGAGCTGACCGGCCAGTATTGAGGCAGGAGGTGGGTAGGTGGGGCTGGAAGAGAAAATAAATAGGAGAAATCTGGGAAAGGGGATCTAGGAGCAAGAGAAAGAGTAGAGGAGGACTCTAAGCAACAGCCACCCAGCTACACAGCCAGCCAGAGTAAGACGTAAAGAAAGGAGTACAGACTAGAGAAAGATGAAAGCCCAGCCACAAAAGTTAGATGGGATAATTTAAGTTAAGAAAAGTTAGCTAGAAACAAGCCAAGCTAAGTCTGAGCATTCATAAGAAAGAATAAGCTTCTCTCTGTGTGTGCATATTTGGGAGCTGGGTGTCTGGTTCCCAAAAAAGAAAAAACAACAACACCTAGCCTTTGTAAATCAGTAACTTCCAGCAGCTTGGAAAGCTGAGGCTCATCCCCATTTGTGATAAAAGAAAAAATTCTCATAAATTAAACACAAAAGGGAATTTTCTTGAATCTGATACCACATTTTAAAAAGCTAACCGAAAACTTCTGGTAGAGAATGAACTAGACAAACTGTCTGCTGAGATGGGAAACGAGGTGGAGGCCTGTGCTTCCCACACTGGTGCAGAAGCCCATTGGGGCTGCTGGGGGCGCTCTTCCCTGAAGCCTCCAGGGAACCAGAGTCCTGCTAAGACCTTAACCTCAGCCATTTTGCCTCCAGACAGGAGCATAAACCAGCTTTTTAAGCCACCTAGTTTGTGGTCACTGGTGTGGCCACAGGAAATCAATAGAGCTGGCAAAGGTGCCCAACGACCGGAACTGTGGGGGAACAAAATGACCACAGCCACTTTGCAGCCCTTTGTTGGTATCTTCTAACACCGAGTCATGCACTGTCTGTGACTCAGGAGCTCACCCGCATGTTTGCCATCATGGCATGATTGACATTTGCCCCCATACTAGAAACTTCCCAAATGAGCTTCATGCTGAAATGGGTAAATAAACTGAATTTTACAAGGCAGAGATTATACAAAAATAAGAATGAATTGTCACCATATGCCATGTCAGATAACTCACCAAAACAGTGAGTGACATCAGTCAGACTTTCAGCAGAGTGTGTCAGGAGTCTTTACTATACAACTCATTTCTTTTTTGCAATAGGGTCTCATTGGGTTTCCCAGCCTGGTCTGAACTCCTGAGTCCAAGTGATCTCCCTGCCTCAACCTCTCAAGTGTTGGAGCTATAGGTATAGACAGCTGTACCCAGCTTGTACAGTTCAACTTCTACAAAATTCTAGAATCAATAAAACTAACCCTTCGACTGAGTGTGGTGGTACACGCCTTTAATCTCAGCCCTTGGGATTCAGAGGCAGAACTCATCTCTCTGTGAGTTCTAGGCCAACGTGGTCTACACTGGGGTTCCAGTCCATCCAAGACTGCAGAGTGAGACCTTGTCTCAAAACAGCAACAACAAAAACCTAAAACCTAATCCTTAGATGAAGGGTGAGGACTGTTTTTAAGGGAAGGTGGCAATTCAGGAGAGGCATAAAAGGGATTTCTGGGATATTCAGTCTCTCTGTCTTTCCTCTGGATAAATACTCTACTATTAAATCCCAGCACCCAGGAGGCAGAGGCAGAGGATCTCTGTGAGTTCTAGGACAGCTAGGACTACATGGAGAAACTCTCAAAAAACCAAAACAAAGAACAAAACCCAAAACTCTACTATGAGCCATATCCCTAGCCCAAAACATCTAATTTTAAATCGTTTTGTTAGGTTTATTTGTGTGTGTGTGTGTGTGTGTGTGTGTGTGTGTGTGTGTGTGTGTGCATATGTCTGTGTATGTGCATTTGTGTGCATGTCTGTGTGCCTGTGTGTGTCTGTGTGTGTGTGCATATGTCTGTGTATGTGCATTTGTGTGCATGTCTGTGTGCCTGTGTGTGTGTGTGTGTGTGTGCATATGTCTGTGTAGGTGCATTTGTGTGCATGTCTGTGTGCCTGTGTGTGTGTGTGTGTGTGTGTGTGTGTGCATATGTCTGTGTGTGCATGTCTGTGTGCCTGTGTGTCTGTATGTCTGTGTATGCACATGTACCAGAGGCTAACTTGCTGGGATTGGTCCTTTCCTTCCCCATGTGGGTCCCAGGGATCCAGCTCAGGCTGCCGGCCCCAGCAGCAGGGCCTTTACCCTCTGAGCCATCCACCAGGCCTCAAACAACTAAGTTTTCAGTCTGGGAGTTGGTTCCACAAATATGTTTACTTTGCTAAAATTCATCAACTGTGATTTATATAAATATCTACAAATGTTTATATTTAAGAGCAAAATCTCCTAAAAAGAAGACTAATTGTTTTCACTTACTGGAACTTCCTGGCCTTTGACAATTTGCAGACTCTTCCCAAGCAGCTGCTGGTCCACCATCCGAATGTGGGGCTCGTCCACAAAGGACACATATTTTAATGTCTAGGAAAAGAAGGAGAAAAGTCTGCTTCTGTACAGGAGTTACAAGAATCGCCTTCTCAGACATATGTGAGCTCATCTGCTAATCATATTTACCATGAGACAAAAGCATACTAACCAAGACCCAAAGGGAAGTCAGACATGAGACCCCGAACACTCTAACTGGGAGAGCATCCTGGCCACAGTCCAGCGAGCCCGGCACACTGTGATGACCTGTGCTGAGCACCCTGAGCTCAGTCTCCATCCGAGGGTGCAGTCTCTGTAGGGCTATGGCGTCGCCCTTAAACTGTTTACATGTTAAATTTCACTCATCTGGAAAGGGCCATGTTGAGTTTTCATTATAAAGGTGAACTAATCTTCTCTTTCCTCCCTCTCCCCCCCTTCCTTCCATTCTTCCTCCCTTCTTTCCTCCCTCCTTTTCCTCTCTCTTTTCTTCCTTCCTTCCTCTCCCATCTCTCCCCTCTCCTTTCTTTTTCTGTCCTTATTTTCTGTTTTGAGGCAGGGTCTTGTTCTCCAATCTGGGCAACCCTCAAACTCACCATCCTCCTGTCTCAATGAACCTGCTGCTGGGATTGTAGGCCGATGCCACCACACTGAGCTTGCTGAACTTTTATTTCCATCATTACCGCAAGGACAACAGACAATAAACAATGAACTGTGTACTTAGCTGGAAAAGGGCAGTAGCATTCCCAGGGAAAACAAAGTAACTCTCTTTTTCTTTTTAAGGAGCCATCAGTTTCTCGTGGGGGGGGGGGCATGCAATTGAGTGGAATGGACCTGCATCACCAAGTTAAATTAATAAAATCCAAACAATATAGGTGTGCCTACTTCTCTACCTTAGGCTCTGCTAGAAGCCACCAGCACCCACTGCTGCCAGCACACTTGTGTGGGTCCAGGACATGCATATGCATGTATACATGTATTTATGTGAAATGTACATATGGACAACATATAGAAGTAGATTATGTGTGCTGTTGTCTTTTTAACCTATATACTGTGACATACGATTATTCTTTTTACTTCTCTCAACAAAACATCTTGGATATTCGCTCATGTTATTAGCTGCATCCAAGTGTCTAGAGCAGATTCTGAGGCCAGCTATCCTCAGGTGGACCCCCAGCTCTCCCGTTTACTGTCTGTTTGACTTTGGACAAGTAGTATTTAATCACAGTGTCTCCTCACCCATCTCTGTTTCTCACTCCAGACATATGAGTATGGGGTTTTGTTGTTGTTGTTTTGTTTTGAGATGAGGTCTTACTTTATAGCCTAGACTAGCCTTGAAGTCAAAGCCATCCACCTGCCTGAGCATCTCCAGTGCTTTATAGGCATAAGGCTCCACATGAAACTTTCCAGGTATGTTTGTTGTCTCCAGGTTGACCTGGAACTCCTTGCCTTAGCTTCCCATGCAATGGGATTATGTCATTCTTTCTAGTGAGTGACGTGTGTGTATGTGTGTGTGTGTGTGTGTGTGTGTGTGTGTGTTGAAGTAGCCAAAGGCTTTATTTTCTTTCTTGCTAATAATAGTTACCTGAGTGATAACTAGAATTCTTTACTATGACTTTATCACGGCGTCTTTCACCATTCACCCAGTAGACATTTAGGTAACTGTTGTTTCGTCCTGTTATTTATCCATTCATTTTTGCAATACTGGGTATTGAATCCAGGCCTCACACATGCGGAGCAAATGTTCTATTACTAAACTATTACTTGTATTAGTAATTTAACAAGCATTAACAAAATTTAATGACTATCCTAAATACATATACCATGTGCATCTTGTATGAAGGTTCCTCTAGAAAAGTATAGAGAAATGGAAAAACCAGGATAGAAAACACTACCATTTAAATATGTGAGATGATTGTCCTCTGAAGCCATCATACTATATGGGGTCAGGGAGGAGCCATGCCAGTTTAATAAATGACAAAAACTGGAACGTAAAGATTTGTCTTCCCGGTATGTCTAGCTTCTCCATTTCTGCTTCTCTTCTTTCTTAAAACTAAAGGGCTCATTAGAGAGATAGCTGTTTCAGATGAAACTGCGATTGTGGCCCAACCGGTGTGTGTGTGGGGGGGGGGGGTCTGACAGAGCAGGATGCCTTACCGGCTTCGGTTCCACAACCAGCTCACACTTCTTCCTGTAGTAATACTCATTGACTGCACACACCTCACAGCACTTACAGTACGGGTAAACACCGGACCTGCAGAAGGAGCTGGAGTACGTATTGATGATCAAGTCAATGAATACAGTGGCCTGCGGAAAAGCCAGCACCATGCCAGTGAGACTTCTGACAAATCAACATTTTCTTTGTTGCTGTTGTGTTTTCAAGACTAGATCTCACCAGGTACACCAGGCCGGCCTCAAGCTCAAAGAGACCTGCCTGCCTCTGTCTCCTGAGTGCAGGGGTTAAACACGTGCGCCACCACCGCCCAGCCGGAATCCTTTCCCTTTCCTCCTCCCTTCCCCTCCCCTCCCCTTCCTTCCTCTCCCCTCCCTTTTCGCTTTCCGAGAAAGGGTTTCTCTGTATAACAGCCCTGGCTGTCCTGGAACTTTCCCTGTAGACCAGGCTGGCCTGGAGCTCACAGAGATCTACCTGCCTCTACCTTTTAGTGCTGGGATTAAAAGCTTCCCACTACCACCCAGCTCCTGAATCATTTTTTTAAAGGACAGGGAAGAGAATCTCTTACCAAGCCAAAGTAGGACAGTGTGGATCCAATGTACACAACCAGCTGGATGATGTCAAACTTTCCTCCCTGCAACAGAGCGGGAAGCTTTACTCAGCTGAACTCAGAGTGGAACCTTTTCTTGCTGACTTGCAGTCTCTGCATCTAGCAGGCACACACCTGAGTGCTCAACTGTCACCGGGACCACAGACTCTTGCTTCCCCTTTCTGCCATCTAGAATGCTTTTGAGAGATGTGGTCAGTAAGGGTTAGGTAGAGGGTTAGACCTCTGGAGATCTGTATGAGATGAGTTTCAGACAAGCTCTCCCATAGCGTGGGATAACTTGGGGAGCAGACATGTCTGCAGCCATCTGTCTTCTTATTGGTCTCTTAAAGTCTGCTCTCAGTGGCCCTTCCATTTGCTCAGCCTTATTTTATGGGACACATTATGTAGCCTTTACTGGCCTGGAATTTGGTGTGTAGATCAGGCTGCCCTCAAACACACGAAGTCACCTGCCTCTGCCTTCAGAGATTAAAAGTGTGCACCACCACACCCAGCTTTGTATCTCATTGATTCTTTGTTACAGTGTGGCATCAGTCACCTGCTAGAGATCAAACCCAAGTCTTCTCACCCTTGGTAGGCACACATTCTACCAGCTGAGCTACACCCTCAGTGTCAGATGCTCTGTGTGTGTGTGTGTGTGTGTGTGTGTGTGTGGTGTCTGTGATATGTGCATGTATATGTACAGCTATGCTTGCCTGTGCAAACATGTAGAAGAGGTTAATTTTGGACTATCTTTTCTCAATCTGTGTGATTGCTTTTCACACAAGTTTTTCAGTGAACCTGGCTGGTCATTGAGTTCCCAGAGTCCTCCTATCTCTACCTCCAGTATTGGGATCACAGACATGCATGCCCTGTCATGCCCAGCCTTTTGCCTGGGTTCTGAGGGTCTAGACTGAGGTCTTCATGCTTGGCCTTCACCCTCTGAGCCATCTGCAGTTCTGTATTAAAGTATTTGAAAAGTCGAATATTAGAGCTAGGTGTGGTGGTGCACGCCTATAACCCCAGCACTTAGGATGAGGAAGGAAGACTGAGGATTCGAGGCCAGCTGGCTATGTAGCAAAAGCCTGTCCCGCAAAAATAAAGCAAAGTTTGGATATTTGTGTTTTTCCTCAGTCATATTCCATGCTTTTCAGATGGTCTGTTCATCAGCAGAAGCCTAAACACATTTCTTCCTTCTCTCGTCCCACAAGTGAATTGCACAGAGCCAACTACTGATTAGGACTGCTATCACCCACTCCACACTAGACAGTCTTGGGAGACTTACAGTGCCAAAAACCAGGATGTCAAAGCGGATCCCGAAGGCCTTGATCAGTGTCCGCTTTTCCACGTTGTTTTCCTTATAGTACTTGGCGTGTCTGTGGGAGAAAAGCAGCCACATTTACAATAGTCTCGCTGAGTGTGCTGGTTTCTTACCGGGAGGAAGAGCAAACCAGTGGCCAAACCAGTCTTCCCCATCGGCTTGGCTTCCCCATGCCCTGCCACAGTTGGCCAAGGGGAGGTCACAGTCCATCCCTCTAGTTACTCTCTGACCACCTGGAACCAAAGAGTGTCCCCAAGTTACCCCACCTGCTTCCATCATCACAGAGTAACAGAAAACTGACTTTTAGTTTCCTATGAAAACATCCAACATCTAAGGCAATATAAGGTCAACAATAAGCAAAGAAACTTTAAAAAGTAACTTTCCTTTTTTTAGACAAGGTTCACTCTCTGTGTTGTCCTGGCTTCCTGGAACTCACTATGTAAACCAAGCTGGCCTCAAACTCAGAGATCTGCCTGCCTCCAACTGCTGGTATTAAAGGCATCTGCCATCATGCCAGACATGTCTCCCTCTCTCTCTCCCTTGGTTTTTCGAGACAGGGTTCCTCTGTGTAGTACTGGCTGTCCTTGAACTCACTCTGATGGGAGAGGTCATTCTGCATATGTTTCTCATACTGGTTAATAATAAAGCACCGTTGGCCAATAGGAAAGGAAGATAGGAGAGACAAGGAGGAAATAGGAAGTAGTAAGGAGGAGTCAAAATGGAGAGTCTGGAGAGAGCAGTATGCGGCAGCCGGCTCCGGGAAGAACATGTGGGCATACATAGATTAACACAAATGGGTTAATAACTAAGGCAGAGCTAGCCAATAAGAAACTAGTACCTGGCCAATAGCATTGTATCAAATACAGAGTCTCTGTGCATTATTTGGGGCTGGCGGGGCAGCAGCGGGACAAGACCAGCGGCGGCCGGCAGGAAAAACCCGTACTCGTTACATCACTCTATAGATCAGACTGGCCTCAAACTCACAGAGATCTGCCTACTTTTGCCTCCCGAGTGCTAATAGGCACAGCTTAAAGAGCATAGCAAGGAAGGAGGATGACATTGAGTCTCTGCCCTCTGCTGTCTACTGGGGACAGCTCAAGGACCTGTCATTACTATACTGTCTTAGAATCCGCATTCATCTTTCTGACAACCATTAGCCACAGAGCCAAACCAAAGGTCTGTCACCTTGTGGACAGCAGCATGAAATTCATTTTTTGTGAGCCAAACCTTCAGGCCAATTTTGGATTCCCTGCACCACCTCGTCTGTCTGATTCTCACACCAGGCCAGAATCCCTCTATCCTCAGGCACTCGGAAGCAGGTAGGGCCAGGACCAGACATACAGTTCATGAAGGTCCTTGTAGCCCAGTGGCAGATGACAGCGTTCAAGACAGCATCTCTCAACCCTCTCCCCAGCTTGCCTCAACTTCCTCACAGTCCCGGCCTCACCCAGCCCCTGCTCTGGTCCTGCCTCTCCTACAACCCTAGGTAGGGTGGCCTGCTCCCATCCTCTGGGACATATAGGCTTTATTTAGTCACCTTTATGAGCTAACCTGTCACAAATCACAGCCACCCCAGACAGGTGCCAAAGTTATACATGTGATTTTATTTTTCACAAATAATCATGCAAATGTTTAGCAGGATGTGGTGGTACATACCTGTTATCTTGGCAGGTGGAAGGCTGAGGCAGGAGGATTGCCTTGAATTTAAGAACAGCCTGGACTGCAGTGAACTCAAGGCTAGCTTGGACTATATAGTCAGACCCTGCCTCAACAAAGTAAAAGAAAACTGCAACAAAACAATGCAGTCCAATGCAACACAACAAAACCACAAGCCTAAGGCTCTAGCTTGAGTCTCTCTGCCCTTTTTCTGATTTCCTTACATAAAAACACACATTTGCTATCTAAGTTGGTCACAGCTTATTTTCAGGTGTAGGAAGAGAAGAAAACAGATGCCCTGCCAGAATATCACTGGATCCTTTCTGTGAAAAGCCCTCAAAACCTGAGTCTGAAGCCAGGCAGTAGTGGCACATGTCTTAATCCCAGCACTTGGGAGGCAGAGGCAGGCGAATCTGTGAATTCGAGGTCAGCTTGGTCTACAGAGCAAGTTCCAGGACAGCCAGGGAAACCCTGTCTTAAAAAACCAAACTAAACCAACTAGCCAAACAACACCCCCCCAAAACAAAACAAAACAAAAAAAAACAAAAAAAAAAAAAAAACAACAACAACAAAAAAAAACAAAAAACCCTGAGACTGAATCAGCCAGCCTTGGGCACTTCAGTACTTGTTTCTACCCAGAGGGGATCCCATTGTCTTAAATCTGATTGTTTCCTTTTGAGACCTTTTCTCCTTCCTGCTCTGTTGAACTATCCACTTTCTAACACATAGGCCAGCATGAGTCAGTACTCACGATTGTGGTTGGTTTGCCTGGGAAAATTAATTTTAAAGTACTTGGATTTCTGCTCCTGGGCTCTTGCCACCGTCGATCATAATGGAGGGCAAGGATTATATGGGGAGACTATTCAAACATGGGGGTCCCTGGGTCTGAGTGCCAAACAGGGGTTTCAGAGGGTCCCAGTAGTGGTAGGAGTCTATCTCAGGACAGTCAGGTGGTAGTGAATCAGGGAGAGACACCGGACATCTTATACTCCAGTATCACACGTATAAACCAACTGTAACAGATGCTCACCAGGCGAGGAGATCCTGGTGTGTGTGCGGGCGCGCGCGCGCGCGCGCGCGCGCGCATGCGTGCGTGTGTGTGTGTGTGTGTGTGTGTGTGTGTGCGCGCGCGTGCGTGCGTGCGTGTGCGCAGACCAGGGGTCTACGTCTGGTATCTTCCTCCATCACTCCCTATCTGACTTTGTCAGGTATGGCCTCTCCCTGAAGGCGCTGCTCACCAGTTTGTTTGGACTGCCTCGCCAGGAGGCCTCAGGGACCCTCCTGTCTCAGCTTGCCCAGCACCAGGATTCAAGGCACACACCACTAGGCCTGGCTTTTACATGGATGTCAGGGAGCCGAGTTCATGTCCTCTTGCTTGCACAGCAAGCGCCTTTCTGACTGAGCCATTTCTCCAGCCCCCATAAATCTTTTTCTTGAGGACAAAGTTACATAATGTGAACTTTTTAACTTCCTGTAAAAAAGAAAGCTATATTTTCCCAAATACCTCATATAGCCTATAATTTCCTTCTCTTTTGTGACCCTGTTTGAAAATAACTTGTTCTCTTGCCTATCAGATCTCCGCAATTTATTTTTGGCCAAAGAGTTCTCCTGGTGCACATTCAACAACAAATTTGCTAGCACTCTATTCTAAAAGAATACTGACGTCATAACCCTTCGGGCCTCTAGACAGCTCAGTCCCACCAGCAGCGGATGTTCTTAGGCTCAGCTCAGAGAGCAGGCGGGTGGCCAGTGTTGGTACATTGCCCAGAATGTTATGGCTTACTGCTAAATAAAAATGCCCAGCATAGCCAGGGTCCATTCATCATGTCCCCCTTTCTTGCTAATGGCCACAGCCTCTTTATCGCTTCACCCTATTCAGCAAGGGCGATCAAAAAGTTACCTGAACTAAGAGCCTCTTCCTGAGCACCGATGGAACTCCACTGGCCCAGAGGAGGCAGAAAGCCTCAGCCAGCTTGATGCTGAGTCCAGGATCTCCACAGGGCTCAGCATAAAGGATGCAGGGTCACATAGAAGGACACAAAGACGTGGAAAGGACAGTGACAACGCAAAAGCCACATGCTCTTTCTACAGGGGCTCAAACCCAGCTCCAGCCGATGCTGTCATATGGGGTATGGGCCCAATGTCATTTAAAGTGTATAAACTCTTTGTCAAACACTTTAGCTTTTCAGGAAAAAGACAGCCCAGATCTTTGTGTAGACTATCACAGGGTTTAAAACGTTCTACAGATGCAAAGAAATAAATGGAGTCTCCAGGGAGATCTTGTTCCCAGTGCAGGTATTTGCTAAGTCAGGGGTGGGGAGGCTCTGTGATTCTCTGCACTGAAGCAAGCACCCAGGTGAGGCCCCTGCCCCACGTGAGGTCCCTGCCCCACGTGAGGCCCCTGACCCATGTGAGGTCCCTGCCCCATGAGAGGCCCCTGACCCATGTGAGGCTCCTGACCCAGGTGAGATTCCCCTGACCCACGTGAAACCCCTGACCACGTGAGGTCCCTGCCCCATGAGAGGCCCCTGACCCATGTGAGGCTCCTGACCCAGGTGAGATTCCCCTGCCCCACGTGAGGCCCCTGCCCCACGTGAGATTCCCCTGACCCACGTGAGGTCCCTGACCCATGTGAGGCTCCTGACCCAGGTGAGATTCCCCTGACCCACGTGAAACCCCTGACCACGTGAGGTCCCTGACACAGGTTCCGGGATGGAGCTCTGAGGATAGGTGTTTGTGTGAACAGCAGAGCCCCACGGAGATGCGTGGAAGTACGGACCATGGGCCCATGGCTGTCCAGTCTAAATCAGGAGGCGAGGCCAGGCCCGGGAATGTGCATTTTTGAGTCACCATACCATGCTGGTGCTGACCCGTGCATTTGAGGGTTGCTAGTCTAGACTGTGGATGTGAAAGGTTTGCCAGGGTTCTTCTCAGAGCCAGGCTCCCGTCCTCCTTAACTAGAAAAGGGAGCAAGTGCCTGCAGAGCCCCTACCTCGTGCTTGGAGAGGCTTCCCTGGCCACATCTTCCTATTACGTTATCATGCTTGATTTTCTTCAGAGCACTTTACCATCGTTAGATTTGTCTTTTCATTTATGCAAAAGTTCTCTTCAATGGTTTGTTTGTTTTGAGGCAAGGTTTCTGTGAGTAGCTCTGGGTAGCTTGGGACTTGCTTTGTAGACCAGGCTGTCCTCAACCTCACAGAGACCCACCTGCCTCTGTATGCTGGGATTAAAGATATGTACCACCAGCCTGGTAATAGGTTTTGGCAAATGAATACCTTGTGTTTTCATTAAAATTCCTTCAACTCAGATAATTTCATTTTCTCAGTAAACTTTTTCCCAGCCCAGAACCCACTATTCTGTCTTCTTTCATTATAGGTGAGACTTGCCCACGTTAAAAAAAAAATTACTCTGTGTGTGTGTGTGTATACACGTGTACATGCACATATATGGCCTACATGTAGAAGTCAGAGGACAGTTTGTGAGAGCCAGTTCTGTCCTTTCCACTATGTGTGTCCTGAGGATCAAACTCAGGTCTCTGTGCTTAGCAGCAAGTCCCCTTACCTCTGAGCCATCTCCTTGGCCCTACAATTTTACCTTATTGTGGCTTTAATTTGCATTTCCCTAATGACCAGTAATGCTGATGAGCTATAATGCTTTATTTACTTACATTTTTGTCTATGTGTCCTTCCTAGATATAGTAGCAACCTGTTTGTTGATTCTGCCCATTGGCACATTGGCTGCTGTTACCTGAAGTTGTAGCCCGGGATCAAAGACTCATTGGTATACTTGTCATCCAGGCGGCGGAAGCTGTATTTGGGCTGACAGTGATGGGACCAGCTGTCCAAGTTGCAGTCCCAGTAGATCTCAATGCCCATGATTCCTCCCTTGGGGGACAGTCGACAAGAAAAGTCACTAAGTCTGCTGGGTGTGGGTTATGTGACCATCAAACACTGTCCCACTCAGTAATACCATTTCAGGGAAGGTTCCTCTCTGTGGGGGGAAATACTCATTAAAAGGTTTCAGTGCAACTAGGCAGTGGTGGCACATACCCTTCATCCCAGCACTCAGGAGGCAGAGACAGGCAGATCTCTGTGAGTTCGAGGCCAGCCTGGTCTACAGAGATAGTTTCAGGACAGCCAGAGCTTTACAGAGAATCCGTGTCTAAAAAGAAAGAAAGATGGAGGCTGCCAATCACTAAATAAATACAAATACACTAAAAACAAGAGCACAGCTGGGGAAGGTAGAAATGCAAGCATGCATTCCCCCTGGAGCCTCCAGACGGGGGCACTGCCGCTGGTACCTGAGTTCACCCCAATTCTGGACTCCTACTCCAGCCACAGAAGAAAATGTGTTTACTGTAACCACAGGAGAAGTGCACCAAGTCACTCACTCAGGATGAGGGATTCCCTGGCAGGTAAAGCCCTTGGCACTGGGTGTGGTTTACCAAGTACAAATAAATGCGAGCCACGACTTTAAGAGCCAGAATGTTAGTCTCTACCATCAGACACTGTTATTTGACAGTTGACAGCCTCTTACCGCCCCCCCATACATACATACACACACACACACACACACACACACACACACACACACACACACACTCCACCAACCTGAATTGCCACCTCTGAAAAGTCCTCCCCTGCTTCTTGGAAGATGTCCCCTAGTCGGAAAATGGGACACTGAGGGTTCTGAGTCTTATGAAAGATACAAGAGATGTTCAGATCTGGCAAGATGTTTCTCCTGTGCAGAATTGCAAACAAACAGATGTTTTACCAACCATTTCTCTAAAGGAAAAACCAATGCCTGCCAAGTAATGCTTGCTGACTACCATAGTGCAAATGCCCCCGCCATTGCCGAAGTTCCCAATGGGACACTGTTGAACTTGACATGGATCGCTCACAGATGTGAGCTGTGTGGCAGCTCCCTGGTCTCCTGGGGACCCTGGTAGAATGTCCTCTTATATTGTGCCAAGAACAATCTTTGTGACCAACAGTATATTGCAGAATTGGTTGGGTATCACTTCCATAGACAGTGGCTTCCATCTCAATTTCCCTTGCTCGTCTGCTACGCAGACTGGATACGCAAACAGTCCTTGGGTTAGATGAGCATGGTGAGGAAATTAGCCTTGCTGCCTCAGCCACATGAGTAAGGCTGGAAAAGGACTCAGTTCTACCAAACCTAGAGCTAACAGAAGCTCTGACTGACAGCTCTGGAAAGACCATGAGCAAAGACATGTCCTGAGTCCTGATCCACAGATGAGAGAGAGAGAAAAGCTCTAGTAATTTTCAGGCTCCCCAGGTTTGGGATCTTTTGTTCTACAGCCTAGATAACTTCTGCATACGAGCTGACACATACAGTCAAGGCATTTGAGATGCTTACGTCGTATAGTTGTGGCCGGGGAAGTGAATATTGTTCTTGATGAGCACAGTGAAGTTTTCGGCGCTCCTCAGGAGTGCAGGCCTGGGAGACAAGGACAGGGGTCGGTGACCTGGGACCAGAGGACTATGCTTTTGTGCTTTTGAGAGAAGACAAATGAGAACAACAACTTTGCAAAGTTCTCCATACGGCCTGTAGCTTCCCCCAGAAGCCTTCTCCCTCCTTGAGACCCAATGGCAATTACAGTGTCGTGTCCAACACTGATACAATTGAGTGTCTGGCTGTTTGCAGTGCTAACATCTGACAACTGGCTCTCCAAGGGAGACAGGAAAGAGCCTCACATGTAGCGTTTGCTGATTTCCAAGCCATAGATGCTGCCACCATGACTGGTGTCAAGCCCATCCACCTATAAACTTGAAACTGAGACAGAATAAGGCAGTGCCAGCCAGCTCTTGAGCACCCATGTTTGAGGCTTCCTGGATAGACTTGAAATCCCTGCAAGGCTGAATGATAATTTTATTTTGGTGTGCCCAGCCTTTATCACAGGATCATGGGCAGAGTTGTCTATATCATTCATTCATAATTTCATTCATTCATGCATGCATTCATTCATTCATTCATTCATCAGAGGCTCTGAGTAGCATTTAGTTCTACACTGAGTTAGAGGAATCAAAATTCCAGGCCACAGGAAGGTCACCTCCCCACCAGCCAGCCAATTAGCAAATAATTATAGAACTGGACATGGAGAAGAGCCCTGGGATAGAGTGTTCAACAAGACCAGCAGCAGTTGATAATCTACGAGAGATGGGGACTGGCTGAAGGTTTAATCCAGAAACACACATCAAGAGCGCTGGTGCACACCTTTGATCCCAGCACTCAGGAGGCAGAGGCAAGCACATCTCTGTGAGTTCAAGGTCAGCCTGGTCTGCAAAGCAAGTTCCAGAACAGCCAGGGCTACATAGCAAGATCCTGTCTCAAAGACAGTGGCAATCACAATAACAGAGAATGAAAAAGCTCTGGGACAGACGTGTGGAGACATCTGACAAACGAGTCGGTGGCAGAGCTGAAACCGACAGCCGCAGTCCTCTGTGTGGACCCAGGCCGTCCTGCAGTGTCGGCTGGCATACTACCCTCAGTACAGTGCCTTCTGCACACAGAAACTCCCCTGACCTAGAAAGAACCTGGCCTGACAACCAAAGGCCAGAAAGGGCGCTACTGCCTACTGCCTGCAGCCTAACGTCGGTTGGTGGGATGGACCTTGGCCTGAGCCGTATGTGGGTCTGCTTGGGCAGCCTTTTCTTTGTCCCACATACAGAGTGGTCCTGAGTTCTGCTTGGTCTGGGAAGTCTTATAAAGCATAAATGGATATTGAGATAAAATCAGGGCCAGCGAGATGGCGCAGTGGGTAAAGGTGCTTGCCACTAAGCCTAATGGCTTGGAATCACTCCCTGGAGCCCACATGGTAGAAAGAAAGAACCAGTTTCTGCAAGTTGTCCTCTGAGGTCCACATGTATGTTATGGCACATAAGCACCCACATACACAAGCAAGCAAACAAATATAAATGTAGATAAGACATATAATATATATATATTATTATATATATATATTATATGTTTTTCATGACAGGGTTTCCTGCCTGTCCTATAACTCACTCTGTAGGTCAGGCTGGTCCCGAACTCTCAATCATAGAAACCCTGCGTGCCTTTGTCTCCCTAGTGCTGGAATTAAAGGCATGCACTGCCGCCACCACACTGCAAGTGTTTTGTTTTTTTTTTTTTTTTTTTTTTTTTTTTTGTTTTGTTTTGTTTTGTTTTGTTTTGTTTTTTGAATTTTCAATTAAAATTATATTCCTTATGTGTTCAGTCACCACAGGTAAATGGTGGCTGCCATATTAGACACCATGGGTACTAAACGTTCCCATTACTGAAAGAAGTTCTATTGGACAGAGATGTTCTAGAGCACTCTACTTCTAGGCACAATCTCTCTCACTCTGTCTTGCTCTCTCTCGCTCTTGCTTTGTGTGTGAGTGTGTGAATGTGTGTGTGTGAGTGTGTGTGAGTGTGTGTGTATGTGAGTGTGTGTATGTGAGTGTATGTGTGTGTGTGTGTGTGTGTGTTACATGCACATGCCCACAGGTACACAGATCTCAGAATGCTCATGCATGGGGGGCTAGCGGTTGGTAGCACTCTCTACCTTATGATTTGAAACAGTGTCTCTCACTGAACCTAGAGCTCACCAATTTGGCCAGACTAGTTGGCCAGCAGCCTGTGACTCTGCCTCCTCAGCTGGGACTACCAAGTCTGATGCTACACCTGGCTATTTGTGTCAGTGCTTTGGATTCAAACTCAGGACCTCAGGCTTGCTAGGCAGTCACTCTACTAACTGAGCCACCTCCCCATCGCTGCTTCTTCATATTCTTTGTCATTTAATATGAGCATAGATGGATCAGAGCAAACCCTGCTGTACCTCTTGGGGAGGGTTTCCAGAGCAGCCATCATAAACAGGGCCTCTTAAGGGTGTTCCAGGTCACAGCTACATACCAGCTGGTTCAGGACGACTATAACATGTTAAGAACTGGCGTAGCCTTCCCAGAGATGACATAGAGGTCTCCAAGCCAGGACTTTGCAGCCAAGGCCACTGTTTGTGCCTCCCACCATGCAACTCACCGGGGGGCCTCTTTCCCCTCCTCAGCGGGGCACCAGGCAAAGACTTCGCAGGTCTTCCTGTTCTTATCATATTGTATACACTTGCCAGTCTGGAGTCCTAGAGGGTTTAAGGGGTAGAAGAACCACAGATGTGAATATACCAGACAAGGGATATCTCTAGGAGGCACCATGTACTCAGCCCACACAGAGACTACATTACACTTAGGCCCAAGCAGCTCCCCCTTCCATGAACCCCACCCTCCTCACCTGTGTGCTCCAAGCCAAACAGAACACTTGACAATATATCCCTAGATAGCACAGGGAGATCTGGAGTCTGCCCACCCTTTGTTTTTGTTTTTGTTTTTGTTTTTGTTTTTCAGGGAGGGATGCCTTAGAGGAGAGCTCTGTATACAATGTGTACTCTATGTGGACTAAAGTATGGCTTCTCGTGTGGCATCTGGTGTCTCCAGGGGCACACAGCTCGTCTGGGGATGTGTGAAGCCACATGAGAAACTTGGGAGCATCTTTCTGAAGAGTCAGGAAGAGAGAGAACTGATAAAGGGCAAGCCACCTTATGTTGATCTCTGTGGCAACTCACATATACATGTTATGGGATGGAATGCAGCACTCAGGTGCTTTTCAGTGAGTGTGAGTGTGTGTGTTCACTGTAACCAGCTCTCAGTGAGTGTGAGTGTATGCATTATAACCAGAGCTCAGGTAGTGTGAGTGTGTGCACTGTAACCAGCACTCAGTGAGTGTGAGTGTGTGCACTGTAACCAGCACTCAGTGAGTATGAGTGTGAGTGTGTGCACTGTAACCAGCACTCAGTGAGTGTGAGTGTGTGCACTGTAACCAGCACTCAGTGAGTGTGAGTGTGTGTGCACTGTAACCAGCACTCAGTGAGTATGAGTGTGAGTGTGTGCACTGTAACCAGTGCTCAGTGTGAGTGAGTGTGAGTGTGTGCACTGTAACCAGCACTCAGTGAGTGTGAGTGTGTGCACTGTAACCACTAGTGGCTTTTCCTTGTTTTGAGACAGGGTCTCTCTATTTAAGCTCCAGCGGGCCTGGAACTTGCTATGTAGACAATACTGGTCACGAACTCACAGAGATCTACCTGTCTTTACCTCTGTGAAATTAAAGACCTGCAGGATCATATCAGAATCTTAAGCCTTTTAAAGTTAAAACACAAGGCCATGTCTTTTTTGTAAGGTTGGGGCTGTAGCTCAGTGGTAGAGTGCTTACTCAGTCTGCAAGAAGCCCTGGGTTCCATCTCCAGTATTGAGAAAGAAGAGAAAGCAAAAGAGAAGGAGGGAGGGAGGGAGGGAGGAAGGAAGGGAGGGAGGGAAGGAAGGAAAAGTAAAATTAAAAAGTTAGGCTCCCAGGTTCTTGCAGTTCAAGTTCCCTGCCTTTGGAGAAGTTCTCCAGCAGTTAGTTCCTGCAGTCATGTGTACAGGTTTCGGCTGCTCTGCTGGGGACAAATCAGGGAACAGGCACAGCCTGACCTGTGATTTGATGGAGGGAAAGGCAATTGCAAACCAGAGGCTAAGGACTCGAATGTCGCAGTCACCGGCCCATCCCCCTCAGCAGTTCAGAGAGACAGAAAAGCACCTTTGCTTTGCGCATCCATCCACCCCTCTTTACAGTCGCTGTCAGATTTACAGAGTGCACTGCGGCCGGTGGGGAACTGCAGGAGGAAGGGCAGAAGAGAGTGAGCATTGCATCACCAAGGTACCACAACCCCTGCTCCCCACTCTTACTGCAGCGCTCCCAGTGGCCAGAAAGTAAAAAAGGATAAAGTGATAAAGAAAGGGTGGTTCATTTGAATGTGTGCACGCGGGAGGGCGCAAGCCAGAGGTCAGTGTCAGGACTCTTTTCCTGTCACTCTTCACCTTATTTTTTGAGACAAGGTCTCTCACTAAGACTAGCTCACCTATTTGGCTGGGCTGGCTGGCCTACCATGAAGCCCCAGGGACTCACTGTCTGCATCCCTAGCACTAGGATCACAAGTAAGCACAGCTATACCCTGCTCGTTAGTTACGTGGGTGCCGGGGATCGAACTCAGATCCTCATGCATGAATGGAAGCGTTTTAATGACATGATGTAGTGTGAAAGGGGCTGGACACAAGAGGTCACATCCTGTGTAGCTCTATGTATAGGAAATGTCCCGAATGGGCAAATCCACAGACAAGCAGAGTGGGCTGGTTGTCAGATGCTGTAGGGAGGAGGGAGAGATTGGTCACTAATGGGGACAATTTGTTTTTGGGAGTCAATGTTTCCTTGGGGGCAATAGAAACTTTTCTGGAATTAGGTAATTATGATGATGGTTTCCATGATGTTGTAAAAAAAAAAAAAAAATCACTGAACTGTGTACTCAGAAGTCATAGGGTTTAGAGTGAATGGATTATATCTCAAAAACAAAAATAAAAATGTAAACGGCAGCAGGTTAGGCAGCCAGGAGGCACTTCCAGCGATTGAGGTGGAGAGCAGGTGGCAAGGATGTAATGACCCTGCCAGCACAGGACAGAGGCGCTGACAGGTACCAAGGTGGGAAGAAAGGACATGGCTAGCACTCCTGGCTGGAGGAAATGGGCCAGCTGTGTCTGGGGCTGGAGGACAGAGTAAGGCAAGAGACTTCACGTCGCCAGTCTCAGGAAAGACAGAACAGACACAGATGCGCAGTGGCCTCTGCTCCTCCTTGTCTCGGCGTTTGTTTGTTTTTTTATTGTTGTTGTTTTTATTTTGGTTTTGTGGGGTTTTTTTGTTTTGCTTTGTTTCTTGAGGACAGGGTTTCTTTGTATAGCCCTCACCATCCTGGAACTCACTCTGTAGACCAGGCTGGCCTGGAACTCACAGAGCTCCTCCTGCCTCTGCCTCCCAAGTGCTGGGATTAAAGGCATGAGCCACCACCTCCCAGCTCAACTGTGAATCTTTTAATTGCAAAGCCTTGGTCACATCTCTATAGCCTAACTACCTGCCTGGCTCATAACAGGTCTTGATCATCGTAGTGTGAATTAATGAATGAGTGAGTGAATGAGTGAGTGAATGAATGAATTAATGGGTACTGTGACTCTTGAGTGGTTGTGATTTTCATTATCAACTATAAGGAACTCCCAGGAAAAAAGATAAACCAATTCTGTTTTTGTCTGTAAAAGAAACTCTAACATTTGTGATTGTTGCATGGGTTGGGGAAGTTCTTGATCACTCGCTCTCCTGGCCGATAGATGAAGCATTTCCCTCCCTTTGGAGCTGGGCCTGTGTGTGTTCACAGAATTTACATGGTGCCAGCTCCAGGCATACGCCTTCTTCTGCCTTCTTGGCTCTGGGGTCCCTGAGCTGCAGTTTGGAAACTTGGCTACTCTTCTGGAGGAAGCATGTGGGCAGACCCCAAGCGAGAAGAGAAAAACTCTTGAGAGTCCCTGGAAGTGATGAGGTGCCTCCTAATGATGCTAACGGCAGCTGTTTTGCAACCACAGCTCTGTGACAGACAAGCCAAATCAACAGAAAGCCTCACAGCTGAGCTCAGCCCACCACAGACTGAAAGACTAAGCCAAGTTGTGTGAAGCTCTTCGGGTGCATAGGCATTTGAATAGCTGGAATAATCCATACATATCCAGGTGTTGTACACTAGGGCTTGGCCGCATTTGCTGAAATGACCAGAGACAGCGTGGATATTGACATGTAAAGAGGAGGCACATGTCCCGATGGAAGGACCCAAACCAGATTGCAGTGTAGGCTAAACTCCCCTCCCCAGGATCACCTGGTGCCCTCCAGCCAGTGGTACCCAGGGAGGCCTTGGCTTTCGTCTGTCTGGGTGATCATTTTGGTTCTATGAGCAGCACATTTTCTGAGGGCTTGCAGTGTACCATGACATGTCTTAAGTGTTTCCTTGTGTAAAATAGGGTCTAGGCGTTATCCTCCTGACTTTGTGGGGCTCCAGTGAAATGGGAAAAAAAAAAAATCACACACGTGCCAGAATCATGTTGTTGTGGTCTGCACAGTGAGCTGCACAGAGAGCCTGTGAAGGCAAGAGCAGGTGTTCAAAGGGCCCCTAGACTGAGGTGGGCAGACAGAGCGCTCCTTCCCAGAATGCACCTCCCCCTTCACCTCTCTGAGAGGGTCCCCTGCTTACCTCGGGACACAGCTTCTGTTCTTGGCCTTCTGACTTGAGAAAATTGGTCATTACAAAGAACGAGTTTCCCTGCAGAGAGAAATGGAAAGCAAAGGCAAGGCCTTGGGGAGTGGAACTCCATAAGAATCATGTCTGACTAAGAGCAGAGGCACAAGCCTTTGTTCCTCCAGGCCTGTAGAAATCAGCCGTGGGCAGTGTGGACCTTGCCAGGGGTTTTTTAACATCAAAGCTGCAGGAACTGTCTGACGAGCAGGCATTCTCCAAGCCAGCCTCGAAAGCTGCTGTGTCGTTTTTCTGACACAGTCAAATCCCATTACACTGAGACTCTGCAGAAGCTGGGGAAGTGGGTGTGGGTGTGGGCTGCACCCTGGGCAAGCTGTTCAGATTTCTCAAGGCTTAATGGAAGGCCATCGGGCTTCCCACTGCCTGGGCAATCAGTGGCTTTTATGGTTTGTAGTTAGAAACAAATAGCAGCTTGGGCCTGACAGTTTTGCCAAGTGCTGTGGCTCCCCAGGGTTGCAAATGGGCTCTGTTGTCCCTCCCACCCCCATCTGTTCCTAGCTCCTTGGCCCTCTCTTATTTCTCCTTTTTTGGTTAACGGCTTTGGTTTTTTTTTTTTTTTTTCCTGCTTTGCAGACTCAGCTAGCCACACAGTTCTCTGTGACCTACACCTTTTATCTCTTTGTCACCACATCCTTTCTTTGTAGACTCAAGAACCATCTCCTGGGGACCTTTTCAATGGTAAAAGGTCACAGGAGCCAGAGCCACACAGAAGACAAGCTCTCTACCCTTCTGAATCCTGACTGGTGCTTGTCATGCAGTGGCCCTCCTAAAGCCACTTGCGTGAGCATCCCCGCCAGTGAATCAGATCGCATTTGGAATGTGCCAGGATGCGCTGCTATTTCGAGCAGCCCAGTAGGACTCGATAAATCGAAGACGCAGCTTCTTTGAGCTGCTGGATGTGACCCAGTTTTGCAATTTTTAGGCTTTCTCAGTTGGGATTTTCGCAGGTTTTAAATAGGGCCAACATTTTTCTTTTTCTGTTGAGACAAGGTCTTATATATTCCAGGCTGGCCTCAAACTCACTATATACCTAAGGGCGACCTTGAATTCCAGATTCTCCATCCTTGACCTCCTGGGGCTACAGGCCTATACTGCCACTGGTTTTATGGGTGCTCGGTGTTGAATCCAGGGTTTCGTGCATGCTAGTCAAACATTCTGCCAGCTGAGCTAGATTCCCTAGTCCCAAGCCAACTATGTTTGAAATGAGGCTTAGACTCCTAAGGATGGGGAAAGGCAGTGACCAGGGATGTGTCCTGGAGTCAGCTGCCCGGTGCTCACCTGCAAAGGGAAGGTGTAGTCCGCTGTGTCAAAGACGCTGTGCAGTGACTTCATCACCCCACCCTCCATGACATTCTCTGTCACCTTTGCTATTCCTTTGACCTTGGTGTGCACTGAGCTGATAACAGGCTCCTTCCGCTGGTACAGCTTGTCACTCACCAAAGCAAAGCTGAGGAGAAACAAAAAAGTATCACCGGGTTTTGCAAAACCCAGGGCAGTGGTTTGGGTTGTAGTCTCTGGAGGAGGGGTGTGATTGGAGCAGTTTCTGTTCACAGCCTGCTTATGCCCAGTGACCTGCTTCCTTGTGACTCTCCCTCTCTGCAAACCGGGGCCACCCCCATACTTAGTATCCCGTTCTTGGTGGGTTGAATGGCTCTGTCCCAGGGTCCAGTAACACCTCAGCTCAGCTTGCTCTTATTTCAGGTCATTTTATTTATTTATTTATTTGAGACAGGGTCTTTCTATGTAGTCCTGGTTGTCCTGGTATAGGTCAGGATGGCCTTTGAATCCTCTTGCCTCTGCCTCTCAATGCTGGGGTTAAAGATTAAAGGCATGGGCTACCACACCCAGTGGGTCGTTTCATTTATAAGAAATATACAGAATAGATAAATCTATAGGGACAGAAAATGGATAGTTGCAGGAGAGAAATAGAGAGTGACAGTTAATGAGTACATTATTTCCTTTTAAGATGATAAAATATATTGATAAGTAAAGGCATTTATTATATAATACCAAGTGTTGACTTTAAAGTAGTCCTTTATTTCCCCCTCTCTTTAAGTGCTCAATTTTATGCTCAATGAATTTTACCTTGATAGCTAAGATAAAAGTCATGCACGCCTTTGTCCCAGCACTCAGGAGGCAGAGGCAGGCAGATCTCAGTGAGTCTGAGGCCAGCCTGGTCCACAGAGTGAGTTTCAGGACAGCCAGGGCTACACAGAGAAACCCTGTCTTAAAAAAAAAAAAAGTACTCACATTTTTATAGATACAGACATATATCTATAGAAATATCAAAACAAAGAAATAAACATCGAATTCAGGATGATGTTTGTCAGGAGAAAGGGAATGGGATGAGGGATGAGTTTACAGGGAGGAAGGCTCGACTAGTAAGCTTTGTTTCTAAGTTGCACAGTAGCACATGACATTGCTCATAGTACTTTTTAGTGTTTCTCCAACCACGATTAAAGAAGAAAGAAGTCGGTCTGGCGAGTTGAGTTGAGTTAAGGCACTTGCCGACAAGACTGACAACCTGGGTTCGATCCCTAGAACCCATGTGATGAACGAAGGTGAGAACTTGACTTCCAGAAGTTGTTCTCTGATGGTCACATGCACACCATGGCACATGAGCACGCACATGCACACAAAGTGTAAACAGTTTTTTAAAAAAAAGGTGTTGGTGCTAGAAATCCACATTCAGGACCCATCCACTCAGCATGTATAATACAGACCTTAATAGACCACTGTAGAAATATACAACTATGAGTGTGCAGTTCACTTCAGCCTCAAACGTATACAAAAAATACTTGCAATGTTCTTTTAAGTTATCCATTGCAACATCCTCCCAGAACAATGCGTGCTCTGCCATTTGGGAAGCTCAGTCTCAGGCATAATATCCATTCTGGAATATGCAACACATGGTCATCTTTAATAGAATCCAGCTTTGTAAACCTAATGAACCTTTGTATCATAATGAACATGAAAAAAAATTTTTGAGACGGGGTTTCTCTGTGTAGCCCTCACCATCCTGGAACTCTCTCTGTAGACCAGGCTGACCTTGAACTCACAGAGACCTGCCTGCATCTGCCTCTCTGGTGCTGGGATTAAAGGCATGCTGAGCCACTGCCCGCCGAACATGAAAGTTGTATTCACACATCCTAGAGACACATTAAAGGAGAAAAGAAGCAAAGAGTGTAAAGTAGCTTGCCCTTTAGAAAGAATAGTCTAATGATGAATCCACTCACAAACTTTTGACCTCGTGTGATGACTCAAGAGAAGCCAGCCTTCCTCTCTGGGCCATGGATTCAGTCACAATTCTCTAATCTCTAATCCTGGTGACTATTAGCTCTAAGAAACTGACGCTCAATGCATCCAGGTCCCCTGGGAGCAAGCACAGTATTAAGGAGCCCGGTGTCTAGCTGAGCTTGGTAGAATGGGTAAGATTGAGATGGGAGAAGGAAGAGCTGGAGAACCTGGCATGCACAAGAGACCTGCAGCAGGAGAAGCTAGGGCTGCCCAGAGGCCCTTGCAGACCAGTCTGGCCAAAGGGGAGGGAACAGAGGAACCGGGATAGAGTGGAGATGGAGAGGGAGGTTAGGGTCATGGAGCACTAAGAATGGCTCTCCCTGACTCACCAAATGTAGATGCAGATGGCCCCTAGAAAGGCATTCTTCAGAGTCCCGATCCATATGCTTTGGATCTGAAGGACTTTTGGAGATTTGTACCTGCATAACTGGCCCACTGGCAGCATGAGGAGAAGGTTCTGTGAGCTCTCCAGAAAGGAAGTGTCTCTCAGTGAAGTCTGCCTGTCTCTTATAAGTTCTGAGCAAAGGTGCAAGCTCTAAAGTGAAAGACAAGCTCGGAGAGAGACCTGCCTTCACATTCGCTTAACCTACAGTAGCCTGGGGCCTCACTCCTGCCTTCGCTGAATGTATGCCCTCACCCACGTTGCCACGTGCATTTGTCGAAGCGTCTTCTCCCAGCAAAGGCATTTATGCCACCTGAGGTGAAACGCCAGGTCAAAGGGCATGTACATTTATGGCTCAGTTCCACGGGTCAAACTACAGAAGGCTGCATTGTTTCATGCGAAGCAAAAGTGTGCACACTGCCGCTCACAAAGGTCTTGACAGACAGAGGCATGGTCGCATGTGCACAGACATGAGGATCCATGTGGCAGTCTGAGAAGCCCTCTGAAAGGGAAAGGGCACAGAGTGGAACTGTAATGTGATTCAGAAAGACTGGGGCCAGGCAAGCTTTCCCTGTGGTTGCCAGCTAGTGCCAAGGAGTGGCAATGACAATGACAGGGGTGATGGTGGTTGTCCCATGTGTGCCCTCACTTCCTCCCTTTCCCCCATCTCTCTTCATCTGCATTCAAATATAATTTCTCATCTTAAAAACAAACCCTCCCTCCACCCTGCACCCTGCAGGGCCGGCTCCTCCTATGGAGCCCAGTCCTTTGAGAGAGTGACTCACCACATCCCATTTCCGCATCTTCATTCACTCCTCCACCCACTCCAGTCTGGTTCCCACCACCACCACTTCTCCAACGCCTGCCTTGCCAACTCACTCTCTCCCACGTGCAGCAGACATGCTGCAGACGCCATGATGGACTCTGGTGAGCATGGACCACTTCTTTCTCCTCCTTCCCTGAGCCTCAAGGGACCTCCGTTCTCCTGGCCTCCTTGGACTTCTCTGGCCTCTCCATCTCAGAACCCCTTGGGGAACTTCTGCATTTCCCTGCCCCTTGAATGCTAGCATCACTGGGGGCTCTGCCCCAAGCTTCTTGCTTTCATTTTCTTGCTGGTCAGTTGAAGATGTCCATGGCTCCAATCACCATCTGCAGGGTGGTGATATATAATCTATCTCAAAGCTCTGAACGCAAATATCTACACAATCAATATGCACAGTTATGAGCCTCATACACCATTCAAACTCAAAGCCTTAAGCTCTGAACTTAGCTTTTGACTCCAGTTGCCTTTTCTCCTGAACTTATCCACCAACTTCTTTCTCATCAGTGGCCCAACTCAGAAATGTGTCACATTCTTGGCCCACTCTCTCTGGAAGGGTCATACACTGTTCATTTATGAAAGCTCCCGCGGCAGCCGGCTCCTCTGCTCCACGGTGCCACAGCAGAGGCTTCTGGGTAGACTGGTACATACTCATGGCTTCTGGTATTCACTCCAGCATAGCCTTCCTGGCTGTTAACACAGCACTGGGCCATGAGTTAACCACGTAAGACTGGTGTTATAGAGTCTCAGAGGGATCCCAGGGGACTCCCTCATCCATCCTCTTCCTCACACATCCATTCAACTACAAATCCTGCCAGGCAGCGGTGGCGCACACCTTTAACCCCAGCACTTGGGAGACAGAGGCAGGTGGATCTCTGTGAGTTCTGAGGCCAGCCTGGTCTGCAGAGCTAGTGATGGGACAGCCAGGGCTATTGCAGAGAGAAATCCTGTCTCAAAAGAATGAAACAACATGACAACAACACTCCAAACCCTATCATTGGAGCTGGGCAGGAGGGTGCATGCCACTTGGGTGGCAGCGGCAGGCGGGCAGCTGTTGAAGGCCAGGTGCAGCCACGTGCGGGGTTACCCGAATCCCTGTCTCAGAAAACCAGGATCAAAGAAATTCTACTACTTTATCTTCATGATTTCGCTGATACTGCTCAGCTCCACCGGTCCCCCGTCACTGTCTCCTCCTCAGTCCAGACCACTATCAGTTCACAGCTGGATGATCCAATACTGTTAGATCTCCCTGCAGGCCTGGTCCAGTCTGAGCATGGATTCCCCAGGAGATGTTCAAGTTCGACCTCAGCTCTGCCTCTGACCGGCTATGTCTCCAAAGAGATTCATAAAATTTGTCAGGCAGTTCATATGGTTCACTTGGACACTACATGGTCAGGAAGCAGACTGTTCCAGGAAAAAGGTATCTGTGGACCACAGTCCTTCTCAGAGGGAACCAGGCACCCCGACCTCAGCTGCAGCTGCCCCCTAAGTGAGCTGGATGCCACCAGTTGCCCATCCCGTAGCACATTGCCAAGGACTGCCAAGCCCGTTCTCTGGCAATGGTACCTTATCAGGGAAGAGTCTAGACACATGACTGAGGACTTTGAGAGGTGAGATTACTAGGTTATATGGATGAGTTCCAAATGCCCACGTGTCCCTGTCAAAGAGGCAGAGGGCAGCCTGACACTCGCCCAGAAAAAAGAAAAGAGGCATTATGAAAAACCAGCAGCTAGAGAATCAAACAGGCCATCTTCGCGTTTTCCAGCAACCTCAAGATAAAGCTCAATTCTGTCCACAGTCTGGGCCCTGCTGGTTTCTACAGTGGCCTGGGATTCCCCTCTGAGACAGTGTAACACCAACCAGATACTGTTAAACCACAGCCTGGTACTGTGTTAACAGCCAGGGAGGCTGGTCAGGAGGGGACACCAGAAGCCACGGATATGTACCAGTCTACCCAGAAGAGCCAGCTGCCTAGGCAGCTTTTGTAAAGCTAAAGAGAAAGGGATTGTATTCTCCCCCCCCCCCTCTCCCTTTGAGATTATGTGCTTCAGATTTTGTTTTTAACATTTTTGGGGCTAGATATCACAACGGAAGTAGTCAGAACATTTTAGCTCTACCAGTCCTGACCAGTGGGTCTGCGAGCTTGCCTCTCTTTGGTCTTGCATAGGTCAGACAAAGGCATCCTCAGCCACTGGATGCCAGAGCCATCTCTCCCCATAGCAGGTCCTTCTCAACTTGGTCCACACCTCTCCCACTCCACTGTCCCCTTCTAGCTCATCTAGGTGACTCCGGAAGTTTCTTAGTGGCATGTGTACCCCATTCTTATCCTGCCACATGCCCCATCCCTCTGCTCGGTGGCACTGGAGCCTTTACAGACACCACTCAGATGCTTCCTCCTCAGTGATAGGTTCTTCAGAGAATCACGGTCCAGCTCTTACCTGCCCTGGCTCTCTCCTCCCTCCTCCCCCGTGTCCTTTCTGTCCCCTTGTTTGCTCCCTCATCTTTGCAGGTACTGGCCTTTGGGTCCTAAGTGTCATGTGGCTGAACTCTTCTCCTACAGGGGTCTCCTCCTATGAGGGCCTTTTCTAATCCTCCAGCTGCCCCTAATGCTATCGCCTCATTCAGGGCCAAGGTGATAAATGGCAAATTTCATGTCCCTGAGGCCATAGATACTGTGCCTGGGTTGGGTTTGGTATCTGGTATCTTCTCCACCTCCGTGGTAGCTTCACAGAAGAGGCCCTGCCTTCCAGATGTGAGGCTGCCCTTTGGGGAACAGCCAGTCAATCTGGAACTCCATTTTAAAAATGTAAGCACAGGCACCCTCCCTCCCCAGCAAAAGACAGCCTGGGGCTCCAAAGGACAACCGCGCTGCTTGTGGTGAAGGTCGGCTGGGCCAGGAGAAGCGGCTGTAAATGAGATCAGCCTCCTCAGATCTTCTTTCACCCCTGAAGTATTTCTCAGATTAGTCTCCGGGAAAGAGAGGGGGAAAAATCACAATAGAAAGCAAATTTCTTCTACCTCTCTGCATCAAGATGTCCTGTGGCCTCTCACAATATGGGATAAAATTCAAGATGATGACATTACAGGTGACTTGGTCAAACAGTAGTCCCCTGGTCACAGCAAACCAAATAGGAGTATAGCACCAAGGGGGAATCAGCCATTGCTGCAGGTTCCTGCTGGGACTAGGAAGGGGCTAGCCTTGACAACAGCCAGAAACATAGTCTCCACAGCTGTTTCAGGGCTGAGACTGTACAAGCAAACCAGAACTGCAAACAGGTCCCAGGTTCCCCAGAGAGCTCTTGCTTATTATTTGAATGTTTGTGTGGGTGTGTGCGTACGTGCCTGTGTGAGTTTAGGTATGCTGTGTGTATTCAGAAGCCTGCCAAGGGCTCTGTATCTAAGTACTGTAGCTGGTGGAGTTCAAGGTGTGATCACCACTGCCTGGCTCTGTGGCTGGCTTTGCATTTTGATCTCCAGTGGCTTTATTAAATCATAAACAATGTATCACCACAAAGACTGGAATTCTCACATGAAGGCCAGGTCTGGTGGCATGCGCGTATAATCACAGTGCTAGCCAGTCAGAGAGAAGGAAATCCCTGGAGCCAGCTCACTGGCTGCCAATGTAGCCAAATGGGTGAGACTTGGGTTCAGGGAGAGACCCTGTCTCAAAAACAGGAAGATGGAGAGCAGTCATAGAACATGTCTAAACGTCAACCTGTAACATCTACACGTGTTTGCACATGTGCATACAGATGGACACCTTCAAACACACACACACACACACACACACACACACACAGAGAGGCACAGAGGTTTTTGAATCTACATCTGAGACCCAAGCATGGTTGTGGTTATTCTGAGACTCAAACTAGAGGGTGAATATAAAAATACCCATTCTGCTCACAAAGATGATTTTTTTTTTAAAATAGCTACCAGTTATGGATCGGTCTCATCAAAATCACGGTAAAGGATATACTTTTTCTTTTTTAGTTGTCAAAAAATTGTATGAGCAGACACAGACACAGAGGCATGCTGGCTAAGTGGTGTGGTCAAGGAGATGGCTGTATCCGGGGCTATAGAGCTCTGTGGGATGTTTGCCATGCGAGCAAAAAGACCCAAATCCAACCTGCAGCAACCAAGTAAAACTTGAGCGTAGCAGCCCCAGGGAGGCAGAGCCTGTAGGGGCCTGGCGCTCAGTGGCCGGCCAGTGTGGCTGAATCAGTGAGCTTCAGGTCTGTGAGAGACCTGTCTCAAAAAAATAAGAAGAGCTCCTGAGGAAGTTGACCTGTGGCCTCCACACGCACCCTTACCCTCACACGCAAGCAAGTACACATACACACAGGCCACTCTCCCTCTCAGTAAACCACAGCAGGCCACATGTTGTAACCAAAACACCATCGTTACCACGGTCAGAGAATCACAAGTCAAAACCACAGTGAGCGACCACGTCACACCCTCAAGGTTAATTATGATCAGAAAGCCACAGAGTGTTGGTGAAGGTGCAGACCAGAGCCCTCACATTCCACTGCTGTGAAAAGGTGAACCTAAACAGCCCAGCACTGCTTCCGAGGGTGATCCAACAAGTCCCCTTCGAGGGAACCCGGGAGAAATTAGGGCATAGGCCCAGATGACAGAAATAGCAACAACCCAAAGGCCATCATCTGGTGAATGGATAAGCAGAAGTAGTTTATACACAGTGGACCGTTATCCGGCCATTAAAAAGTGTACAGCATTAATACACACAACAACGGAAGTGAGCCCTGAAAACATGCTAACAGGAGAAGCCAGTCACAAAGGACCGAATGCTATGTGATTCTGTTTATATGAAATGTGAAAAATAGATAAATCTAAATCCATAGATGCTGAGGGACAGTGAGGAAGTTGAAAATGATGGCTAGAGGGTGGAGAGAATTTGGGGGGGCTGATAAAATGCTTTTATTTTATTTTATTTTATTGGTTTTGGTTTGGTTTGGTATTTTGAGACAGGGTTTCTTTCTGTGGTCTCAGCTGCCCTAGAACTTCTCTGTAGATCAGGCTGGCCTTGAACTCAAAAGATTCACCTGCTTCTGCCTCAGTGCCCGACTGAAAATGTTCTAATATTTTCCCCCCCACCACAGTACAGCTCAGTGAACACACTGAATGCTATGGACCTGTAAATTGATGAAAGTCCAAGATACACATTGTAACTTCATACACTGTTTTAAAAGAGCCCCCTGGATGCTCTAAAATAAGCCTGGTCCTATACCACTTAAGCATAAGGATGACTCACAGGGGAAATCCCCACCTCCGTGCTGGGAGCCCAGGGTGAACGCCTGTGCCCTCCAGGTTCCTCAGGCAGGCCCTGCCCTGCTCATCCTGGTAGGAGCCTGCTACAGTTATAAAAGCTGAAGGAAAGCACAAAGCTTGCCATTTTGTCTTTGTGGCTTTCTTCAGCTGCAGCCAAGGGCAGCTTCCTCCTACTGTTTCCTCCCAGCTGACCATGAGAGTGTGTCTCAGATTTAACAACCACATGGAATCCAGCAAGTGAACCGGCAGCTGCCCCCTGGGGGAGTTGGTGCTGTCCAGTGCTGCAGAGATCTGCCCATCCCATGCCCCACTTACCTAACGTAAGAAAAGACCATCACATGCAAGACCCACTTAATGGTGCCATAATTCACACTCTGGATCCGGGTGACTTTGCTTGTCTCATACTGCAAGACGTCATTCCAGCTGCAGCAAGCCGGCATGGCGACAGGCTCGCTCTCTTTTCAGGCTGGACCTTGGCTAGACCCTCACAGGCTAGACCACAGCAAATACCTAGGTAGGAGCAGCCAAAAAACAAAACAAAAAACCGCACCGATTCTTAGCAGGAACATTAAACTTCCAGCTCCTCCAGTGACTGCAGTGGGGGCGGGCCCTGGCAACTGCCCCAAATGTGAGTGGAATAAAGAACCAAGCCCTACAGGCCTGGCTGGCAGATGACCCCGCCCTGCCATCCTCCCCCGACACATGCACAAAGATGGTATTCAGGAGATGGCCATTTTTTAAATTCCCCCTCCCCCTTTTCTTTTGCTCTTTTGAACCCATTTCACTTGGGAGACGGGAGCTGCCCTTCAAATGTCATAAGGCCCTGTGTAACTCGGAGAAGGGCCTAGACACTTCCATTGTCTCTCGCCCCGTTAAGATGCATTGCATCTGTTTTGTTGTTTGAGACAGGCTCTCAAGCATCCAGGCTGGCCTTGAACTTGTGATCCTTCTGCCTCCACCTCCTGAGTGCTGGGATCACAGGAGTGCGCCACCACACTTCACAGAAATTAGCCATTCATTTCCTGCAACCCTTTGTTCAGTCCGCTTGCACAGGTACACGGGGTCAATGAGTGGCCGCTTTTGTCCTTCTGTGATCCCAGCAATACGATGGTCTGCAGATGATGGTGGGCAGGATCAGATTCACTATGGGATGGGAAGACTGAATCCACACTGCGTCTTGCTTACTGGATCCTCTAGATTCTGTCCTGCCCGGCGCCCTGGCAGGTCAACCCAGGACTCGGGCCAGTCAGCCGCAGACTACCAAGAACAAAGCTGCTATCCAGCAGAAGTAGTTTTCTTGGTGGAGCCAGATGGAGACTACCTGCTGGGGGAACAAGGATGTCCCCAGACTGGGTTCCAAGGGAGGTGGAGTCAAGATGAAATCTTGTTTGGTTGATTTTCTTGGTTTGGGTTTTGTTTGTTTCTGTTCTGTTTGGGCACAGGGTCCCATGTAACCAACTCAGACTTCTTTTGAACTTCATAAGTAGCTGAGACTGGGCCTGAACTCCTCATTTCCCTACCTCCGCCTATCAAGTTCTGGGATTACAGTTGTGAGCGACCACACCAGGTCTGACACCCTGTTGGGCAGGTTGAAGGAAAGCAGGATGTACAAAATGGGCAGCTTCCGACACAGGTTGCACAGCAGACCCAGGGCCCCATGTCATAGACGTGGTTGGCACCGGACGAGGCACCCGCAGGCCCCTGTGTCTGAGGCCCCGTACTAAAGTGGATATGGTGGCCGTTTCTCTGCATCTGGACTTAGATCCTCCAGGCATATTTCACTGTGAGAGTCTGACTTCAGAGGACAGCGCTCCTCCCTGAGAAAGAGTGTTTTCTAGCTAGAAAGAGTGGAAAGCGTTTTCTCTCTGCTGCTGCCTCAACCCTCTGCTGCCCCTCCCGCCTGATTATTGGCCAGGCAGATCTGAGTTTGTGCTTTCTCCTCCCTGTGATCTCCATCAAGGCCCCCACCCCTGCTGGCTCCATTTCAAGAAAGTAGAGGGCAGAGAGGCTGCATGAGTGTCCCGACCCTCTTCATTCAGATTCTTACTTGGGAACTCTGGTTTGTCCTCTAGGCTTGGGAGCGGAAAGGGCTTCCCTCTTGCCAGCCACCGGCAGCTCTGCCTTCTTTTAATTCTGCCCCCACCTTTGTCCCGCCATTGGTTTCTTTGCTCAAGGGCGTCATTGCTTTTCTAAAACTCGGAGGGTTACGGTAATCTTCACCTGTAAATAGAATAGGTGGGGCCATGAGATGGTCCAGGCGCTTGTCCCCAAGCCTGATGGCCTGAGTTCAATACCCAAGACCCAAATAATAAGAGAGAAATAACTGTACACACACACTCTCTCTCTCTCTCTCGTTCTCTCTCTCTCTCTCTCTCTCTCTCTCACACACACACACACACACACACACACACACCAAAGATGAGTGTAACAAAAATTTTTAAATACCAGATATACAGGGTCTCCATCAGGGCAGCAAAGTCTGGTGGTTAGAACTAGAGGGGTAGCTGCCTGATCTCCAATCCTGGCTTTGTATCATAACAACTCTGTGGCTTTGGACAGTTCTGTTCATGCCACTCATTCATTCATTCCCAGGAGTACGAGGAACCAGTGAATATGGCAGTGAATAGGGGTGTATGTCCTAAAGTGTCCATTCACTAAAGAATGGACCGAGAAAACATGGCACATCCGTATGAGGAAATAGCATTCACCCATGAAAAAGGAATGAAGAACAGATACACGCTGTAACTTGGATGAACTTGGAGATGTGAAAGGAACCAGAACAAAAGGCTACATCTGATAGTTCAATTTCCAGAAATGCCCAGAACAGAAAATCATTCTACATTTCCTTTACGCCAATTACTGAATACCCTCCGTGGTCTTTCTTTCCTTCGGTGCGCCCTATTCCCCCACCATACCCACCCCTCCATGGATGCTGTTGACTTCGTGTGGGCTCCATTGCTGTGAAGAGACACCATGACCATGGCAACTTCTGAAAGGAAAACATTTAGTTGGGGCTGGCTTACAGTTCAAAGGTTCGGTCCATTATCATCGTGGCGGGAAGCATGGTGGTGCGCAGGCGGACATGGTGCTGGGGAAAGTTCCAAAAGTTCTGCGTCTGGGTCAGCAGGCAGCAGAAGAGAGAACACTGGGCCTGTCTTGAGCATTTGACACCTCAAAGCCCACCCCCTAGTGACACACTGCTCATGAAAGCCACACTGCCTATAGTGCTACTCCCTAATGAGTAAGCTCTCAAATCTGTGAGCCTATGGGGCCACTCTTAGTCAAGCCACCACAGCTGCTCCCAGTGAGGGTGTCAGTACTTTTCAGCGGCCCGGTTTACTGAACATATGTGCATTCCTTTTTTCTTGCTTGTCCTCTTGGACTCATTCACGGCCAGTTACTCTGTGCCTTGATTTGTGTGACACTCTTGTCCTCACATTGTCCCTCTGGGGCCCCTGTCATTCTAAGAGTCCCTTCTCACGCCCAGGGCAGACTATGCAGCCGTCACAAAGCATCCTCACGGCTTCTTCCTCGTCTGTGCCACACATCCGGTGCTAATAGGGCGGCCTCACTTGAACTTTGCACTAGGACTCTGGAGTTCTCCGAGCAGCAATTAAACACTCACCTAGAAACAAAGCACTCACTCACTGTTTGACACTCATTGGCCAAAGACATCACTTGGTCATCCACTAGGGAGCCAGGGAACTCAGTGCTGCTGTGCATCGTGTATCATGGTGTGCCCAGAAACAGAAACAGCAGAACTATTTGGTGAAGAGTGTTGACGACAATGGCCCTTCCCTTTCCCTCCCTCCCTCCCTACTTCCTTCCTCTCCCACCCCCCTCCTTCCTCCTCCCTTCCCTCCCTCCCCCCACTCTCCCATCTTCCATTCCTCCCTCCTTCTCTGCCTCCACACATGTTGTTTTAAGAATTATAAAAACAAACAAACAAACAAACAAAATACAAAAAACCAAAAACCAGGGCCTGGAGAGGTGATTCCACAGTTAAGAGCACTTGCTGCCTTTCCAGACAAACACAAGCTCAGTTCCCCAAATCCCTGTTGCATGGCTCACCACTGTCTATAACTTTCGCTGCAGGGGATCTGACACCCTCTTCTGGCCTCTGTGGGCACTTGAATGCACATGTGTGTACATACAAGCAACTTATGTAAAAATAAACCTTTAATTAAAAAAAAAAAAATCACCATGGCTGGAGAGATGGCTCAGTGGTTAAGAGCATTGGCCAGATTCAATTCCCAGCACCCACAAGGCAGCTCCCAACCGTCTGTAACTCCAGTTCCAGGAGACCTGACACTTTATAACAATGCTCACAAAATAAAGTTAAGTAAATGTTTGTAAGTCACCGACATCTGTAGCTGGCATGTGGCTCAGTGATAAATTGCCGAGGTAATGTGTATAAGTCCTTAGGTTCCGCCCCCAGTGGCGCCTTTTCATTCCTTTTCTTTATTTTTTGAGACAGAGTTTCACTGGCTGTCCTGGAACTCACTCTGTAGGTAAGGCGGCCTCAGACTCGTAGAGATCCTTCTGCCTCTGCCTCTGCCTCTGCCTCTGCCTCTGCCTCACAAGTGCTGGGAATAAAGATGTGTGCCTCCACCCAGCTATAGGAGTTGATCTTAATAGGAGATATGCAGTCAAGGGAAAATTGCAGAAAGGGGAAGTAAGGCGTTAGAATGGAGACTTTCAAACAGCAAGCTAGCTACAGGAGCATGACCGTCGGTGGTCTGTTCTTTTGTGAAGTGGGAAGCCAGGTTGTGGTGTAAACAGGCATTGTAGGACTTGAAGGGTAACTCTCTTGGAAAAGGGTGTGTGTGTGTGTGAGAGAGAGAGAGAAAGAGAGAGAGAGAGAGAGAGAGAGAGAGAGAGAGAGTGTATAGGTGTCTGGTTACAAGTTCCTGAAGGCCCAGCTTCTTTAGGGGAAACTGGGGTTTTCTTTGAGAAATACATAAAGTTGACTGCAGTGATAGCAGGGGTCAGCATTTCTCTGTCAAAAATGAGGCCTCACTTCCTGAGAACCTGCTAGTAGACTGCGAGGCTAAAATCTCCCTGTTCTGAGGTTACTTTTTCAGTTCTATTCATCTGAGCTATGCGGTTCTGTCTTTCTGGACACCTACTGGATGTCTGTATAATATGTGATTTCTCTGATTCTTGGAAATACACACACACACACACACACACACACACACACACACACACACACACACACACCTGCCAGCTAGGCTCTGATTCAAGTACAAGTCCAGATCCCCCAGATCCCAGGAGTCGAGGAGAGTGAGTCTGGTTGGTTCTGCCCCCCTCTCTTATGCATCAGCTCTGCTGTGGGTGGGGCCATGGGAGAGAGGTCATCTGGAGCAACCTTCCCAAAGAGGGAGAATGGGAGAGAGAGAGTGAACTCCTCAGGATAGACCCTCTTGGGTAGGACAGCTCCGTGGCCTGTCTAAGCCATCTCCCAGGGCAGTAACCCGGCATGGCCACCAGGAGGGACCTGCCCTTCACTGCTTCCGCTTTCCCTCCTGCAACCCCTGTCCCACTTCACCATGATCTTCCCTGCTGTCTCTCCCCAAGCAAACTGCTAACACTAAAGCCCTTGCTGGCCTGCGTGCGTGTCTTATGCGACTTAAGGCTTTGGGAGCCTCAGTGGAGCAACAGAGGTGACCTGAAGGAGCCTGGACCATGGGAAGAGGCAAGTGGGAAGGGAGGAAGCGCAGGAGGCCCTGTGCTCCCAGAAGCCACTGCTCCAACAAGCCGGTGATCATAGACCGTTAGAGCAGGGACAAAGTGTTGTCATTAAAACAGCACTGGTAAAGGGTGGGCAGGTGACTATGGAACTGGACAGAGTCAAGGCCTTAGCGGGCTGAGAATGGGAGCCGTGTGTGGGACCCAAGCATCCAGCTCCTGGGCATAAAGAATTTACTTCAGGTAGCATCTGGGAAGGACTGGCCAGCTAAGTGGTGTGGAGGTGACTGGAGGTGGGGACTGTGGTCCTTGGACTCAGGAAATGGGTTTGAGATGTTTAGCTGTAGGAAATGCACAGCTGTAGAAAACCCTACACAAGATGGGTTTCTTTCTGTTTAGATTGCTTGCATTTGGCATCAAAGAGAAAATGAAGGTAACCGATCATCCTTTGCAATAGCTCAACATCACTGAGTAGTGTTGGAGCCCTCCTCCTTCCAGCTCTGGTTTTTTTGTTCCCATCATTGCTGACTAGGCTCCATCACAATGGTGAGAGTCTCCCACTGTCCCCAGGTGTGCCATCTTTCAGCACAGTTCACTGTGGTTGCTGAAGACAACCTCTCCTGTCTGTGGCTCCGTGGCACCTGGTGGTGAATGTGCCCTCTCGGCCTAACCTCCTTCCCATCCCCCAACTCAAGTTCATTAGAGCCTGCTGCTAAGTTGTGGCAGAGGTTAGGAGAGGCAACTCAGGGTTTAAACATGCCTTTCCTTAAGCAAATAAATGAGGAGAAATAAAAAGGACTCAGTTCCAAGCCTCTCCCACATACAGCTGTTTTAAGTAAAATAAAAGAAAACCTTGAAGCTTTCAGTTACACTAGCCACATGGGCCTAGTGGCCCTCCTTTTAGACAGTGAAGATAGAGAAGGTTCTGTGGGACAGAGCAGCTGCCTAAGTCAGTTGGGAGGGAGGAAGAGGAGAGTGAGTGACAGGTCAGTGATGGAGGGCAAGGCAGTCCCAGAACTGAAAGGCAGAGTAGCCTGGTGGGAGGGGAGGGGGAGACGCAGGGCTCAGTGGTGGGTGGAGAGAGCAGAAGATTCAGTTGTTGAACAAAGGGAGAACAGGAATTGTAGGGTGCTGTTGAGAAGTTGAGATCATTAATTTGTTGTTTCAACAGTTTACATGGCTGTACGAGTGACAAGGGTTAGACCTTTCCCCCAGTACAACTCAGCAACCCCTCAGCGCTTGCTAAAGGGTTGGGCTGCTCTTAGGACTTGTAACCATTGGTACCCCCTGAGTACAGTATGGGCATCAGCAGTAGTTCCTAAAGCTGCACACAGAGCCCAAGACATGGGAGCAGAAGGCTGACTCTGTTTCTCCCTATGCAGCCCTGGCTGTCCTGGAACCCCTGTGTAGACCAGGCTGGCTTTGAACTCACAGAGGTTCGCTTGCCTCTGCCTTCTGAGTACTGGGATTAAAGGTGTGTGCCACCACACCGGGTTTTTCATATTTAAGACAGGGTATGGAATTGCTCAGCCTACCCTCAAACTCCCTATGAACCTGAGAATAACCTCATATTTCTGATCTTCTGAGGTTCCACCTCCCAAGTGCTAGAATTCTAGGCACGTGCCACCACATTAAGCTTGAATTTATTTTTATTGGTGTAAGTATTTGCTGCTGCATATGTGTGAAAATCATAGGACAACTCCTGGGGGTTGGTTCTTTCTACCATGTAGATCCAGGGGGACAAACGCAGGTCACCAGGCTTGATAGCAAACTGAGCCATCTTGCCCCATCAAACCATCTTATCTTGAAATTATTTTCAAGTATACAACACTAACATTAAGTATACACATTTTGTTATGCAACCATTACCAACATCTGTCTTAGTCTGTGGCTGTTGTAATAGCAAAATACCTGGGATCAGGCCATTTATAAAGCCCAAGAGCATTCTGCTGACATCTGCTTGGCATCTCCTTAGGGCCTTCTGCTGCATCAAAACGAGGTAGAGGGCATCCTGTGGTGGGAGATCGAGTGTCTGTCTTAACTCTCTCCCTGACTCTTTTGTTACCAGGATCTTTCTACATAGGCAAGCTAACCTGGACTCCTGACCCTCCTGTCTCAGCCTGCTAAATGCTGAGATTACAAATAGGAGCCACCATGCCCAACTGTTTGGTTTTGTGAAGACAAAGTCTCAATCTGTAGTCTATTTGGCCTCACTGTGTAGCCCAGGCTGGCTTTGAACTTGGGGCAGGCAGTCTTGTCTCAGTTTCCTGAGTGCTAAGATGACAGGTGTGAGCCCACATACCCAGATCCTGCTTTTAATTCTTTGGGGTATAAATAGCTCCTAGAGGAATTGCTGGACCATATGGTAATTCTATATTTAAGCTTCTGTGGACCGGTGCTGTGGGTTTTTGTTTAATCTACCAGAATATCCACACATGCCTGACAGCATCTCCTTTTTAACCCCAAAGCTGCACTCTAGGGGGAGAAAACACCCTTGCATTAATGAAGCCACCACTGCTGTCACTAAAGCAAAGTTGAAAAGACTTTGGCTGGGTCCCAGCAGGGCATTCCACCTCATAGAACAGTGGGAACAACAGCATGAATTATCAAGAATTCAAGGCAAGGAGAGGAGAAACGGAATGAAAGAAAGAGGGAAGAAGAAGGGGGAGAAAGGGAGAGCCTGCAATGTGAGGAGCCATCAGCTTCCATCTTCCTGAAATAACCCCAACAAGGACTTGCTCCAAAGCAAGCCTGACCTAACTGTGTGACTTTTCGATGAGAGGTCCCATCCCTCGAGGTTCTTCCTTGGAATAATAAATCCTTATTGTGTGACACAGGATTATCATCAATTACTTGCAATCAAACAACATCAACTCATTCTGTAGAGGCAGACAGCACATTTCTGCCAGTCATCTGACTCTCCTGTGTTGTGGGCTGTTATCAGAGAAGTCTCAAGAGGGACAGACCAAACCAGGGAAGAAGCCTGTGGGACTGGCTGGAGCAAGTTCCCAAGCCATGGTACTATAGGACAAAGCAGGGCCAGCAAACAGGAAACAAGGAACACATCAGAGGGCTGGGCTCAGGATTGGTTTTTTGGTGGTGAGGGGAGAGTAAGATGGGGAGAGAATCCCTTGTTTCTTGCCCCTTGCAAAAGAGGGGAAGGCATGGATGCAGATTCCAGGACTTCAGGCTCTCCTGTCCAACTTATTGCTCACATTAAAACCTCTCTCACTGACCATCTTATCAATTCATGAGCCCTTGGCACTTACACTCCCCCAATAACTGTCTCCCATTCAGCATCTGCTTGTGCCTGTCCCTTGCCTTCTCCTACAGCCCCACCCACCACGTCTCTGATTAAGTGTAAGTTGAATATGGGTACTTGTTTCCCTGAAATGCACATTTTCCATCTCAAATGTCCCTGGGGCTGCCACCATTCACGAAGAAAGAGCTCTGATTGCCTGATTCTCATTAAGGGAATTGTGAGCTTGCTAAAAATATGCACCATACTTGAAGTCCAATGAACCACAACTGTTAACATGATGATGTTGCTGATGGAGGTGATGATGGTGATGGTGAAGGGCCATAAGTGCTTAGAAGACAAGGATGGTGGCCACTCCATATCTAGGCTCAGAACCACAATATTTAAATGTTATGCTTTTCCTGTCAAGAATATATAATGAACAAGGGAGTTGGAAAGATGACTCGGTGGTTAAGAGCATGGGCTCCATCTTTGGTCATTGGGCATGGAGCTGCTCTAGGCGAGTTCTCGTTTGCAAGGACTTGAGTGCCTGTTCTCAATTCTTTGGGGGTAAAAAAAAAAATCTAAACAGAACCGCTGCGCTGTAATGTCTCTCTACTATTGTTTTATCACAGTTTGCCCAGCAAATACCTTTTTGGGTATTTAGGCATTCAAGTCCTATTAGTTTAAGTCATTTTCTTTCCTTTCTTTAACTTGTTTTTATTTGAGACAGAGTTTCTCTGTGTAACAATCCTAGTTGTCCTGGAACTTGATTTGTAGACCAGACTGGCCTCAAGCTCACTGAGATCCCCCTGCCTCTGCCTCCCCAGTGCTGGGATTAAAGGTGTGCACCACCACCACCTGGCTTACTTACTCATTTTTGAGACAGGATCTCCCTATGTATCCCCTGGCTGTCCTGGAACTTGCTATATAGACCAGGCTGATTTTTCTTCATTTAAAAAAAATGACTACATTTATTCCCATGAGTGCACGGGGCTTATGCATGTGTTCCATAGTGTGCAAGTGGAGGTCAGAGAATAATTCAAGGGTGCCATTTCTCTGCTTCCATATGGGGACCTGGGGATTAAACTCAGGTCTTCAGGCTTGCTGGCATGTGCCTGCAGTCATTGAGCTCTCTCAACCAGTTCTTGTATAATCATGGTTTGCTTCATCTTGTTACAAAAGATTCCAGATAAATAGGCACCCAAAACTCAACAGAACTTAGGGCCTCCGGTCTGTAGGCAGCTACTATGGTGTAAGTAAAATGAGAAGAATGCCCCTTGGTTTGGGGGCTTCCTTTTCTCAAACAAAAGCAACCAGAGGAAGAAACATTTATTCTGGGTCATAATTTGAAGATGAAGCCCACCTCGTCAGAGGATGTGAAGACATCCCCACTCGAAAGCAGAGAGAGAGAATGAATTCAGCTCCCTTGTTCTTTACATGGACCATGAGCCCAGCCTTGGGAATAGGTACCACCCACGGCGGGAGAGTGTTCATGTTCACGTCAGTGAGTCCATCGAGAGACTCCCCCCCCAGCCCCTGGGAGGTGCGTAAAATACATCTCTTCCAGGTGTTCTAGATTCTGTCAAGTTGATAATTAACACCATCACAGGTGGCAAAGGAGGCAGAGAGAGAGAGAGAGATCACAGACTGGAAAACCCGGAGAGCCGAAGTAGCCTATAATGTATAGCTTTCCAGTCCTTTATTCTCTCTTTACTCAGATCTGAGTCAGTAGTCCCTGATTCAACATTCTGTCCACCCTGCCTGTCCAAGGAGACAGTGCCCTCAGTTGGACAAGTCCCTTCTCCTTGATGTGCCTGTTGTCCAGGGGCCAGGGATATGACCAGCAGAGGGCAGCAATGCACCAGGATTCACTATGGAGTGTGTGATGTTTCTGTCTGACCCCCAGACTGGAAAACTACCCTCGGGTAATTTTACCCCCAGGGCACAGTTAGAACAAGGTCTTCCCACTGCATACAGATGAAAAGGTTGAGTCTCCCAAATGTAAGAAATGTACAGAGGCTAGGTACAAACAGTAGACCAATAGTTGGAGGTAGGTGTCCTAACTTTAGACTATTGAGAGGTGTGACAGCTGTGTCTGGGTTGCAGAGCACTGATGATCTGTCACCTGCTTTATGCATCACGGAGTTCTCTCTAAGCCTCAATATGAGAGAATTCTCATCTTAATTCCCCAGCTTACAGGTGAACAAAGTGAACAGGCCTCTATAACTCATTTGGTTTGGCCCTTGGCTAAATAAATCTTAAAGCTAATTCAGGAAGAGTAGCCAAATAACAATGCAGTCTAGGCGTTCTGTAGCATTGCTGTTTTTAAATTTAACGTTACAGGTGTGCCTACCTGTATAAGTTTATGTGGACAGTGTCAGTGTGTACCATGTCTGAGCGCATGCCTGGAAAGACCAGAGAACATGAGATCCCCTGAAAGAGAAGTTGTAGATGGTTGTGAACAGCCTGATGTGGATGCTGGGCATTGAACTCAGCATTAAATGCTTTTAACCACTCTCTAGCTTGTTTGGTTTTAGTCGTGTGTGTGTGTGTGTGTGTGTGTGTGTGTGTGTGTGTGTGTGTGTCCATTTGTGCATGTGAGTGCAAGTGTCCTCAAAGGCCAGAAGAAGGCATGGAGTCTCCTAGAGCTGGAGTTACAGGCAGTGAGCCACCCAGTGTGGGTACTGGGAACTGGCCTCGGGTCCTCTGCAAGAGCAGTAAGCTGTTCTTACCCGCTGAGTGGTCTCAGCCCCATCTGCAGTTTGATGCAACAGTGCAGGACGATTTCTAGCCCATGTTATCAGTCCTGACCAGACAGCAAGGCAAGCTGCTTCTCTGGCTTAATGCTTGCACCAGGTGTTAGCAAATCCTTCTAGAACTGGAACGGCTTTTGATCAACAGTCCTCAAAGGACTACCAGAGAACCCCGCACCAGGTGCTGCTGCCCACCCTCTGCTGCCCACTCGCTCTTGCTGATGGCTGTTTGGCCAGTGTGCATGTGCAGTGTCTTCAACAGATGCTTGGGTTGGATCAGATGATGTAACAGGAAAGCACGACTCAAATTAGCGTCGACATAAGGAACATGTAACTTGGATTTAACAAGCAAATTGCAAGGGAATGCGGGGGGACAGCCGTTTACCGACTTCCAAAGCTCTCTAATTTCTTACTGTCATCCCTCGCCTTTGCCTGAGCGCCCATCTCTGCTAGGTACTGTGTCGCCAAACACATGGCTGCTTGACCCTGAGAACAGTGACTCTGAGCCTCCATTTGTCTCGTGAAAAGAAACCACCCTCCACCCATTTGCTCTCCCGTTTCATTGGCCAGAAATAGGTCACATGGCCCCGCCTAAACCAATCCCAAGCCGGGGCAGTGAGATCACCATAAAGGCTTAGACCAGGTCATCAATGTGAGACTTGGCTTTGTGGGCGGCAATTAGCAGTATCTGTGGCAATCCCCAGTGCAGTTACTACAGTTCACAGGGAGCAATACCCATCTCTAACACTCTGGTCCCTGACTTTGGGAGTGAGGAACTACGAGAGAACCAAGTCTGAGCCCTGGCCTCCCATTCTCTGGCCCTCGCTGTTACTTTACTTCCTTTATATTTGGCCACTTCTGTCTCCTTATGGTGGAAAATATGACAAGGAAGGAAAAAGCACAGTTCTGATTGCCCATGACCACCACTTAGAGATGGTACTACGGATGGTTTTCCTCCCAACCCCGGGACTGTTTTCTATAGACGGAAGCGCTGGGTCTCCCAGACTTGCGTTCAGCCTCAATGCTGCGCTATGCGGCTTGGATTCTCTCTGTCCCAGAAATTCTCAAACAACTTCAATGAGGTTGAATCCAGAAGGCTCAACATGGACACCAAAGTCCAGTTAAGTGGAGGAAGGGTTTGAGGGAGGCCTTGCCCAAAAGAGGGCACTCTTCAGCAACACTCTTAAGTGGGGCAAACATCATTGAGAAGAGTCATTGTTAGTCCTTTGTCTTTTCCTCTGGTTCGAGTCTGTTCCCTGATTCCCGGTGATTGGTTCTCAAAAGGAAGGACACATGACTAGATCAGGCCAATCAGGACTAAGGAGGCTCAATTCCTGTTGTTGGATTTGACAGCTGGCAGTCAAATGAAGAGGTTGCTTAAAAATAGAGCCAAGGGGATGGAGGTGTGGCTCAGTTAGTAGAGCCTTTGCCTAGCAAGCACAATACCCGGGGTTTGTTCCCTAGCTCGGAATAAACCCGGTGTGGTGGTACATGCCTGTAATCCATGCACTTGGAAAGTACAAATGGGGTATCGGAAGTTCAAGGTTGTACTCAGCTACATAGCAAATTCAACTCCTGCCCATATGAGTCCCTGCCAGTGCGGTAAAGAGTAGATGCAAGAGACAGAGTGGACACAATAACCCAAGAGCAATCTTGTGGCTCCTCCATTATGTTGACTCCATGGCCTCTTTGGACTTTACATAACAAGTCAATTGCCGTCTATCCTATATGTGTATGTAATTTTTGAGATAGGGACTTGCTATGTAGCCCATATGGCACTGAGTTGAAGATCCTCTTGCCTCAGCCTGTTGAGTGCTGAGATTACATATGAGCCCCTATGACTAGTCAACTGCCTATCTTTGCATATACAAGTTTTCGTTAATTTCTGTCACATGGGTTGTCAAGGTGCTCAGTGGGTGAAAGTGCTTGCTGCACACCGACCTTAGTGTTCCCCCCCCCCTTCCTCCCCAAACCCACAGTGGACGGACAGAGCCGACTCCCAAAAGCTAGGCTCTGGGCCTACACACATGTTGTGGCATGCGTGCTCCTGCGCTCAAACACATCGCACACACCATAATTATAAGTGAATTAAACATTTCTTTCTTGTGCAATAAAAACTGGAATCCATTTTGTTGCTGAAAGTAAAGGAGAAAATGTCAGCACAGGGTGTGGGGGGGGGCTTTGCTCTGCCACAATGCCAACCAGCTGTGCTGTTGGACAAGGCAGCTCACCTCTCCCGACTCAGTGCTGTGAAGTAGAGGAAATAATGCATCCCTTGGGGGCGGGGTGTGTGTGTGTGTGTGTGTGTGTGTGTGTGTGTGTGTGTGTGTGTGAGTGAGTGATTGGTTCTTTGAGGCTGACACTGCTTCATGAATGTGATGAGAAATAAAAATGAAAAGAAGTCTTCTGAAATGTCAGGAATAATTTTAGAGATCCCAGAAGGGCTTAGAAGGGGGGCAGATCGAGAAGTAAACACATACGCTATGGGAGCTAAATGGCCTCGGGGAGGAACGGAGTGATGGTAGGTAGGGATAAGAGAGCTCCTGGGGCTGGGCATGGTGGTGGTGCACGCCTTTAGCCCCAACACAGCTGCGGGTGGATCGGTGGATCTCTGAGATTTCAAGGCCAGCCTGGTCTACATTAGGGAGTTCCAGACTAGACCAAGAGTTACATAATAGAGAAACCCTGTCTCAAAAACATTAAAAAAAAGAAGAAGAAGAAAGAAAAGAAAGATCCTGGGCTTTCTGGTCTACCCTTCCCTTCCCTTTTTTGGTAGATGGGAGAGACAAAGGACTATTACCCTATGAAAATGGCAACAGAGACTGGAGATGTGGCTCAATTGGAAGAGTACTTGTCTAGCATACAGACGGCCCTGGGTTCAAGCCCTATAAACTACATGTGCCTAAAGCTCATCACTTGAGAGGTGGAGGAAGGAAGGGGGATTAGAAGTTCCAGACTATCTCCAGCTGCATTTGTTGTTTGATGGCAAGTGGGATACATGAAAGCCTGTCTCAAGAAAAGGGTAGGAGGAAGCTTGGCAGACAGCTCCGTCTGTAAAGTGCCTGCGAGGCACAGAGGAGGACCTGTGTTCTCACCTCGAGGGCCCACGTGAGAGCCTTCCCTGTAACCTCAGTGCTGGTGGTGGGGTGAGGTGGGGCAGAGTTTAGTGGTCCCTGGAGCTCACTGGCCAGCAGCCTAGCTCCAAGCTCAGTGAAAGGCATAGCCAAGTTAGCAGAATGTTTGCTTAGCACGTGGGAGGCCCTGGGTTCAAGTCCCCGTACTACAAAAGCCAAAACTTTGAGAGCCAATTGAATCTGCCATACTCTCCCGAAAGGTCTTCACAGAGGCCGGTGAGTTAGCATGGGCTTGCCCATCATGGAACTGAAGACAGCAACGCTCACAGAGAGCCTGCATCCACAGTTGCTAACGAGAGGACCTGAGGGCCGGAAGGGACGAGAATGACCTTTGCCAAAACTAAGCATGCCCTTCTGCCTTTGTGCCCACTGCCCTGCTGTTGTGTTGGTGCTGTCTGCAGGCATTCTGCTGCCCACCCCCTGCCACCTTCCAGAACCTTTTTTTTTTTTATCTCTCCCCCTTACACAGTGACCGTAATAACCACTGGGAAATGCTTTAAGACACATAGCTCATATTTCCTCCTGGGATTCTGTTTCTGAGAGCGCTGTCACCTCCAAGTTCGTGCTAAGGACAGATCATTGACCCCTTTTCCCTGTGCCTTATGCAGGCACCCTAGCAAGAAGGCCAAATGTCTTCCACAACCATGACTGGGCCCCCGCCTTGCACTGCCCACTACCCCTTCCTTCTTGGTTGCATGTGTCTGAATACCTGGTCCCTAAGCTGGAAATGTTCTTTGGAAAGGTTGTGGAACACGACTTGAGGAAGCATGTCATTGGAGGCGGGCTTTGAGATTTGACAGGCAGACTCCATTTCTGTCATCTCTCATCCTGATTGCAGCTGCCTCGAGTTCTTGCCACCAACGTGAACTCTTTCCTGCTTTAAGTTGCTTCTTGCCAGGTATTTTGGTCATGGTGACAAGAAAAGGAAGAATTTAACTCCCACTCCTTCTCAGCTCCCTTCCCAGTTCACTCCTTCCTTGGTGTTTGATCCCCAGGGGATCCAAATGGCCAAAGCTCTTCGTGAAGTGAGCTGATGGGGGTTTCGGCCATCCAAACGCATGCCCATCTGTTGCCAAGGAGACAGGGTTGATCAGAACCATGGGTGTAGGAGCGGGCTGTTCTCCTCACAGCCTCTTGGCTCATTCTGCACCTGCTCCCCTCCCCGCCCCCCCCCCCCAGTTAGTGATTCTCAGCCAGGAGTAGTAACTTTGCCACTTTCCATCCCCGAGACATTTGCCATCAACTTTTTGTCATGACTGGTCAAAAAAGAGGTAGCTCCTATAGGCATCTAGCAGAGCTCTGACACTGCTGAATGTCCAACAGTAAAGACACATTCCTCTGCAACGGACTATCTAGCCCTGATGTCTACCATGGCAACGTTGAAATGTTCTGTGTTAAATGGAGATATTCATAGGAGCTACTCAAAGAGCTGACTTTGGAACCCAGGAGCTACTCAAAGAGCTGACTTTGGAACCCAGGGGTCATCAGTATGTCATTTCTGCCTGCTTTCAACCTCTGAGTCCACAATGGTATAAACCAGATGCCTCTCGACCAGTGTCCTGTGTCACCAGTGATGAAATGAGCAGAGTTAAGCAAACCATTATTAATTGTTGAAACATTAGTCAAGTCTTTCCAGCCCCTGGTTCGATGCCTGAGGCATAAATGAATCTCGGTATTTGTTGAATGGCTGGATGATCAATGCATGGCTTTTTAAACTCATTACCCACTAATACATGTGCTTTGTGAGAGTCACTGGAGACTCCCATGAGACAAGCCTGGCCTTCTCCTTGTGTTCTGCAACGAAGAACATGGTTTGTCAAAGAAATGACTTCCAAAGACCAGGACCTCTGTCAGCCAGCCACGGAGCAAGGAACCAGAACCAAAGTCATGGAGAATTTTGGATGAAATTCATGTTCCATTTAGGCAGAAAAAAGAAAAGGAAAAAAAAAAAAAAAAGGAAACCGGGCCAGGCTTTGTGTAGCCTCTCTGTGAAACAAGAGCCGTTTTCTGGGCCCAGAACCTGCTCTGTCCCATGTTTAATTTCTTCCATCTGTCTGGTATCTGACCTCTGCTGCCCTCCAAGCCATTGCCACATATTGTCTGCCTATGTTCCCATATAAGGTCATCTCCCTCTCTCCCTCCCTCCAGTCCGCTCCCTCTCTCCCTCTCTTTCTCAGGGTTGGATAGCAATGCGGCTCGCTTCCTCCACCCTGCTCTCCCTCCCTCTGCCTTCCCTGGCATCCTCTGCTGCCAGGATGGACGGCCGAGAGCGGGAAGGGGCAGGGGGCTGCCAAGGAATGCTGCAGGTTTATTTTTACTCAAGCTGCATTCTTCGCCTGCCCTGCAGGCCTCGGCCACTTGGGGATGTCACATGCCGATAAGCTGGGGGTGATGTGGGGGATGGTGTGTGAGATCTGTGGCTCACATCTACAACACCCCAGGTGTGAGCCATCGCCATGGAGTTGGGGTGGAGGGGAGAGAGCAGGCAGGGACATTGAGGTCATGGGATTCGCCTGTTCTAATTGCTCTGGCTCTGGTTCCCAGAAGTTTGGTCTTTCTGAGAAACAATGGCAGGGACTGAGATCTGTAACCACCAAGGCCCATCTCTGGGCAAAACTCAACACCTGCTAGGACATGGGGTGAATCCAGGTATCTGAGTGAACTGAATAGCCTTGTGACCCTCTGTGACCCCGCTGTCAGTTCCCTTCTCTATTAGTTTGATAATAATAGCGTCTGTTTGATGCTGTCCTAGAGAAAGCACACTCTACCAGGCAGGACTTTTAATCTGTCTTGTCCCCTGTTGTGGCAGTCACACCACACCCAGTAAGTGGTCAAATATGTGTAGAGCAGCTCGATGAGGTTATACTTTTCAGTTCACAGCACCTGAGAAATGATAGCTGATTTGACCATAGCCTATTGCACACCCACAGGCATCTGATAGACACTAGTTAAGAGCCACATCATTTTAGATGCTGGAAAATTTAATAGCAAACAAGGTGGAGAGGGCTGGGGGGGGGAAGGGGGGCAGGGGGGGAGTGCTCAGTTGTTAGATACTTGGCTATTCATGCATGGTGCAGTGTGTACCAGTACTTTATTTCTCTGTGTGTGTGTGTGTGTGTGTGTGTGTGTGTGTGTGTACACAGATGTGTGCAGGTTCATCTGTGGTGCAGTGTGTACCAGTACTTTATTTCTCTCTCTCTCTCTCTGTGTGTGTGTGTGTGTACACAGATGTGTGCAGGTTCATCTGTGGTGCAGTGTGTACCAGTACTTCATTTCTCTGTGTATGTTTGTACACAGATATGTACAGCTTCTTATGTGTGCCCATGCTGATGGGAGCCAGAGGACAATGTTTGGTGTCTTTCACAATCAATTTCTACCCTTTTATTTTATTTTTTTAAATATGTGCTCACCATTTTGGCCAAGACTTCTGTCTCAGTTAGGTTTCTGTTGCTGGGAAAAGACACCGTGACCATGGCAACTGTTATAAAGGAAATTTAATTGTGGTAGCAGCTTACAGTTCAGAGGTTCAGTCCATCACGGCAGGAAGCATGTCAGCATGCAGGCGGACATAGTGCCAGAGCTGAGCGGTTACATTTTGACTCAGAGGCAACAGGACGTCAACAGACTGACACTGAGTGAAGGCTGAGAATAAGATCTCAAAGCCCATCCCCACAGTGGCACACTTCCAACCGAAGGCGTGGTCCAGATTAAAGGTGTGTCCTCCGGCCTCAGGCTCTGGATTAAAGGCCTGTGTCATCCAGCCTCCAACAAGAACACACCTCCTCCAACAGTGCCACTCACTGTGGGTTTATGGGGGCCAAATACATTGAAACTACCGCAGCTGACTGACTAATTACACAAGCGTCCTCCTGACTCTGTCTCCTGATTGCCCCTCACCACACCTAGCATTTTCACATGGATTCTGAGGCTCCAGACAGGTCCTCATGCCTGTACAGCAAGGTTACTGAGCCACCCCTCCAGCCCGAGTTCTTGTGTTTTGCTCTGTTGTTGTACACAAACAGCGTGGTGTCCTTTTCCATTCATCAGCTTACCCATCGTTTGGTTCTGTCAAAGACCTTGACCTGATGTCATCTTGAGACTAAGTCAAGAGACTAAGGTCCTGGCCATGTGAGGGACAAGGCCAACTGTGTGCTTCTGCTCTTGGCCTTTGCTCACCGTCTCCCACCCTCCCGTCAACCTTTTCCTTCGTGGTTCTGAATTCTCTGATGGTCCCAAATGCAGCTCTATCTCTGGCTGCCCTTAAACACTCCCCCTGAATTCTATAAATAGACCAAACATTCAGCTGACGAAAAGAAGATGAGGGGGAAAAAAGCACCCGAGAAGCATCCAAAACAAAAATATACTTTTTCTTTCTCATCACTGGCCAAGGGTTTTTTGGTCCATCTTCTGCTTTGACTCTGAGGCATGTGCTTGGATTACTTCCCAACCATTAGCCCCACGTGGGTAGGAGACTGGTGGCACGCACCTGTAATCCAGGGTTCCACAAGAAGGTTGTGAGTTCAAGGTCGGCCTGGATTCTGGGTTTCTATCTCAGAAAAGGAGGGGAAGCTTGGTCGGTAAAAGTGCTTGCCACACAAGCCTGATGACCTGAGTTCAATCCCCAGAACCTACAAAAAGTTGGACATGGTGGCTCCTGTCTGTAACCCCAGAACTCCTACTCTTGGACGGGAGCTGGAGATAGGAGAGCTGCGGCACAGGTCATGCAGCCCAGAGCAGGAACAAAAGTGACATTGCCTAACAAAGTGGAAGGGAGGAACGGACCTCTCAGTGTGTGGACGGGGCATGTCTGCATGCACACACATATCCACATAAAATGATAGCAACAAAAATTAGAATAAAGGGAAGCATAAGAGATGGCTGCATAGAGAGCCCCCAGGGAAAGGGAGCCCCACAATGTCTTAGTGCCAACCCTTGCAGAGCCTTTGGCCACCTACTGTAGCCTGACTGTGACCCTTTCCTCTGACTCTTCTATGCCAGTGTGAGACAGTTTAGTGGGCTGGTAGATGTGGCTTTGGGAGTGGGTAGATGAGTGTCTGAATTTTGGCCTCACCAGCCATTAGCGACACAATTGTGGTCCCTCCATTAACTCAGCAGGCCTCAATTTCCGTCATCATAAAGAGACAGGGGGGAAATGACTGGCCTTAAAGAGCCTTTTTGCTCATTACTTGGTTTCAGAATTCAGCCCACAGAGAGTAAGTCTGCCTGTCCATGTCCCTCTCCACAGTCCATGGAGGATGAGCTACATGGATGTGGATGTGGGAACCTCTCCCCCTTTGGCTACGTGTTGGGCTCAGCCTGGTGGGAGATGAGAGGGTAGGAGAACATGGGGGGGGGGGGGGAGTGACGGCCTCTAGACATCTCTGGATCAGCAACTCCCTCTATCCTTGCAGGGATCTGGTCCTTTCCTGAACTTCCTGCTGTTGGCTCAGGGAATCTGTGCCGCCTTTGTTGTTGGGGGCACTTAAATCCTGCTCAAACCTTTATACACAGTCCTGTATTACACCCTCCTCAGTTGCTCAGGGTGGGCTGCCCCTACCTTGATTGCAGACTGATAGAGGTCATTAATCGGCTTTAGTCGGTGACTCAAACCTGCCAGAATGACTTGATTTTGCATCTGCTGATGTCTGACCTCGAGCCCCTCTTCTGTTAGGTTGGAAGGAAATGCAGCCTCATGACCGAGAGTCATCCCATTTGGCACACGCACACAGAGGGGTGCCCGCCCCCAGGGCTTTTCTACAGTGATGAGGCTTTGGGGTACCTCTTGCTCAGTCATCAGCCCACCCTGCAGTTCTGTTCTCATACAATGGCACGGCCCCTTCCCTGTGACTGACTCCTTGTGAAGCCCAGGGCAAGCAAAGTGTCATTGACGGTTGCTGTGGCCTCCATAAGTCTATCTCCTCTAGGGCTCTATCCCTGTCCTGGGATACCTCTTAGCACCACTTGTATCTGCTGACCCTCTTGAAGGAGGTCCTTTTTCCTCCCGCCAAAGACATCACAGCTTTTGTAGCATGGGCAGATTTACTATGGGAAGCACAACCTGCTAGTGACAATTGGAATTGCTTTCAGAAGAGGGGAAATAGGACCACACCACACACGTTAATATTGGAGTTGGTTCTGACCCGTCTGTGAAGTATTTCTCAAAGCTGCTGCTAAGTAGTGAGCTCTCAGCAACTGATGATGATGGTTTGAGCCCCTGGGAGAATTTTGGGTGAGGACTATATTTCAATCCAAATGGATAACTAAGGAGTCTATATAAATTGTAATAGAATTTTGGCTACTTTATAGAGCCCATTAATCTCATTGGTGATTTTCAGGCTTTGCAAATTGTAGTCCATTTGCAAACATAAAATCCATTACCAGGAAAGCCTGACAAAAATGTAGTGGCAGGCATGCATTTAATTAGGCCTCAGGAATCTCATCCATTTAGCCGAATGTTTCACAGGATATTTATCTTTTCTGCCTTTTAAGAAATCACATCCTGCTACCAAATGTGCCCACAAGATCCAACTGCCAGAACAGAGAGAGCTTGGGGTATCTCCAAACCTCAATTCAGGTTTCCATTTAAACTTAATGACTTTCATCTCCACATAACCTAGATGGCAAAGTGTTAAATGACAATGAATGGATAACGAACGAAGTGACCCACTTGCAAGTGTCTGGGTCATTTTCCTCTGTTTTCAAAGGAGATAATGTGGGCAGGATGCAGAGCTACCCCAGATGGGATGGCGTGTTGGAAACTGGCATTCACTGAATGCACGTTCAGGATCCAGAAATATCTCCTGGTCAGAGTGATAGGTCTAAATTTAATACCCCAAACAGAAAATTGGCTTGGATTCCTTGAATTTTGTGCAGGAAAGTTTTTGTTTGGAAGTTCTGAGCTGAAAAGGGGCTGGAGACATTGTATTTGTGGCATCCCTCAGACGTCTGTGAAGACTTCTCTTGGCTCATAGTAGGTGCCTGCACTAGAAACAGATCTTCCACGGGAGGAGACAAAGGGGAGAGTTCCCATGGACCCAGACACTCCACACAATGAATACAGGTGCATTTCTTGCTTTCAATTATTTTGTATTTGTTTGTGTATGTATGTGTGCACATGTGTAAAGGTCAGAGGACAAGTTTCAGTAGCCTGTTTTCTCCTACTCTGTGGATTCTGGGAACCAAACTCAAGTCATCAGTCTTGGTGACAAATGTCTTTACTACAGAGTCATCTTGTACCCCCCCCCCACCAATTTTTTTTTTTTTGAGATAAGTGTTCCATCTAGCATGGGCTGACCTCAAACTTACTATGTAGCTGAGGATAACCTAGAACTCCTGATTCTCGTGTCTTTACTTCCCCAGTGCTGAGATAACAGGCATGTTCCACCATGTACACATGGACCACATGTGTTTTATGCATTGCTGGGGATCACTGTAGCAATGGAGTCACATTCAAAGCTTTTACGATGTAACAGCCTTTACTGACACAACTGCCCCTGTCCCTCTAGCTGGCACAGCATCCCTCCCGCTGCTAACAGGCCCAGCCTGGACCACACCATGAGTTCCAGATCGGCCTGGGCTATATAGTAAAGACCCTGTTACACAAATCAAGGAAACAGAAGAGAGTGTGGCATGATCGTGAACACATTTAATCCCAGCAAAGATAGGAGGATTGAAAATTTAAGGTCAAGCCTGGCAGTGGTGTGCATACCCACCTTTAATCCTAGCCGTCAGGAGGCGGAGGCGGGTGAATGGCTGTGAGTTCAAGGCCAGCCTGGTCTACAAAGTGAGTTCCAGGACAGCCAGGGCTACACAGAGAAACCCTGTCTTGAAAAAAGAAGAAAAAAAAAAAAAAAAAAAAGAAAGAAAGAAAGAAAATTCAAGGGTGACTTAGCAAGACTGTCTCAAAACAACATATGATCAAAAGAATTTTTTAAAAATTTAATAAGGGATTGCCTAGGGGCTGGAGAGATGGCTCAGCAGTTAAGAATACTTGCTTCTCTTCCAGAGAACCCAAGTTTTGATTCCCATCACACACATTACAACACTCTGTAACTCCATTTGCAAGAAGAGTCTGATGCCCCTTCTGGCCTCCATGGGCATTGCATGTAATGGTGCAGGTAAAGGGAAGATGCAAGTGGGAATGTGTGGCTAGTCTGGTATACTTTGTGCCAATGAGTCTGCTCTGGGAATTTTCTGAAACACTGGGCTGGCAGGATATAAGTCTGTCACTGTTAGCGGCCCATTCAGAGCAAAGTGGGGATGAGGTAGAGAGTTGGAGGAGAAAGTCAAGATGGCAGCGAGCGCTTAGGTTAAGTCACACCTGACAGTAGTGATGTGCTTGAACCTCTCACGAGTGCACAGCATCTGACCACCTGTTCTAGTTTGCTTTTTTGCAGCTATGAGAAAATACCACGGCCAAAAACAGGCTGGAGAGGAAAGGGTTTACTTGGATTAGGGATCACAGTCCCTCGTCAGGAAGTAAAGGCAGGAGTTGAAGACAGGAGCTTGAAGCAAGAACCCCAAAGGAACACTTCGTACTAGCTTGTTCCTCCTGGCCCACATGCCCAGGGACGGCCTTGACCACAGTGGACTGTGCCCTCCTACACACAGTCACCAAACGATAGACTAAAAATAAAAAGAAAGGTTGGAGATGTAGCCCAATGGGAGAGGGCTTTCCTAGCACCGGCAAGGTTAGCAGGAAGAGGAAGAGGAGGAGGAGTGGGAGGAGAGGAGGCAGAGGAAGGGAGGGGAATGAAGTAGACCTGACAAGCTTTCAGAGCTACTGTCACATCGGGGTAGAATCCATTGAAAATCTCAAATACAGTTCACTTAAAAGGCGTCATTGGGAGATTAGAGGCAAGACTTGACCTGGTGTCTGAGGAGTGGGGGCTACCTACAGGTAGCTTGCTTCGGACAGATTCAAGCAATGCCTGTCAGTTGTAAAAGTTACTGGGAATGTCTTCTTAGACTCCCCAATGAGTCCCGCCAAGGTTTTATCTTAAGGAGTCACAGGGAGGAATCCGTGCTCCCTTTGGTCTGTCAGCAGGCAGTCTGTCTCTGTCATTAGGTTGTGCACCAAGCACCTTTACTAGCTGAGCCATTTCACCAAATTCTTTTTACTGGCCCCTAAAACTTTCGGGTGGAGGCTTGTATGGCTCCTTCAGCCCTCCCTGCCCCCAAGTAAACGCGGGGCTCATCCTCTGGGCTTCATCATCACTGGAACATTTTGTTACATCTCTCTCAGTCCTGGCCTGTTTAATGGTGTTGTCTGTCTTACCCTCTCACCCCAATGGGAACAGAACCCCGTTGGGTCTCGCTCTCTATTGCATTCTCTGACTGCGGCAGCCAGCAGTATAGGGCATGTAAGAAAGTTCTAATTTATCATTTGTTAGTTTTAGGTTGTGGTAAGTCTGATGTTAAATCCACTGTTTCTCCAAGGATGTCTGCGCAACTAACCCAGTTTTCAGAGGAGGACTCCATTCGTCTGTTTCTCTCTCTCTCTCCGTGCATGTTGTGTAATATACTATACTCTATCATTGTTCCCTACAAAATGGAGATACTTATGTCAAAAACCTAAACTTGAAAGCCACACCCAATGCTTTCTGACCCCAAACCCCATCTAGCTCTGCTTCAAAGAAGTAGTCGCTTCAAGTTGTAAATAAATAAATGAACATAGCGGCACACGCAAATAGCACAGCTCAAGTGCGAGCTGTAGAGGGTTGGCAAAGATTATTATCGCCCTAAGCTGGACCAGAAGCCCCGGACACCCTAGGCTTTTTCTGCAATGGCTCGGAACCCCACGCACCAGATCCAGTTTCCAAGCCCAGGGCCCTGCTCCCGGCGCGCTCCCTAAGCCATAGGAAGTGACGTCATGCACGGCAACCGTTGCCAAGGAGCGGTCTCTAGGAACCCGCTAGCGCCCGAGTGCCTCCCGGTGGGTGGGGAGGTGGTTTCGTGAGGAGGATTTGAGGTAACCCCGCCAACTCGCGGTCGGAAACTCAGCGAACCGAGTCCCCTCGAAACTGCGCCCGCTCCGGTCGGTGGCGGCGCCAGGGCCTGCTCCGGGCTGGGCCGCGCGGGGCCTGGCGGGAGCGGGGTCCCTGGTCCCCCTGGTCCCCCTCGGCCCCGGACGCTGTGCCTGGGACTCGCAGGAGCCAGTGGGCCTGCGCGCGCTGCCCCGATTTGTGCCAGATAATAGGCGCGTCCTGGTTTTAATTCTTGCCCCGGCCCCCTGGGTGCTGCTGTGGGTGAGTGCTGGTGAATTAGCGCGCCCAGTTGCGCTGGAAGAGGGAGAGTAATTGCTTTTGCTAATTTTAGCGCGCAGCGCCCGCCGGGCACCGACAGCCTACCTGTTAAAGAACTTCTTTGTCCTCTGAAAGCTGGTGGGCAACCTGGGGTGCGGGATCCCCAACTGATTTCTTTCTTTAAAAAAATTGTTTTTGTTTTGTTTTGTTTTTTTTGATTGCCATTATTCTGTCTTCATACATGCATATAGTGTGTTTTGATCATACCACTCCCATTTCTCGCTCTGGCCCGCTTCCCACTCCACTGATTGATTCCCTTTCCCAGTTCGTCTCCCTGACTTTAACGCCCAACCCCCCTTCTTTTTTGGTGGTCCAGTGAGTTTAATTATGGTTCTTTCCGGAGCATGGGTTACTTACCAGTGGCACACCACTGAAGAAAATGTCTTTCTCTCCCCTAGCAACCATTACCTGCCTTTCTTCTCTCTTCTTAGCAAGTTTACTCGTTTATCCAGATGTTTGGTTTGATTTTTTGTGGTTTTGAAAGAGAAAAGGAGACCTACTGATAATCTCTAAATTATTTTAAATATATTTGGTTACGAAGATGTGTATTAATATATTTTTACATTTGAAAACTTGAACCTCCATAGTTTAAAAAAAATAAAGATAATTCCATTTATTTATTTATTTATTTATTTATTTATTTATTTATTTATTTTTGGTTTGTTTTTGAGGCAGGGTTTGACTGTGTAACCCTGGCTGTCCAGGAAATCACTCTGTAGATCAGGTTGGCCTCGAACTCAGAGATTTTGCCTGCTTCTGCGTCTTAGCACTGAGATTGAAGTCGGACACCACTATCCCTGGCTAAGATATTTAGAAACCTTAAATTTAGAAGCAATACTGGTTATGTCACCTTTGGGGGGGGTTACTATTTTATTTATTTACTCATATTTTTATTATGAAATATTAATATCTTTAAGGTTGTTTTGTTTGTTTTTGTCTTCTAAATGCAAGGTTTACCCACCCAATTAAGGAACCCATTTCATGCTGAGGTTGGTGACCCTAAATTTTTAATCCCAGCACTCAGGAGGCAGAGGCTTGGTCTACATAGTGAATTTGTGACCAGCCACGGCTACACAGGGAGATCTGTCTCAAAATGAAAAAAAAAAAAAAAAAAAAAAAAAAAAATTCTTTTAGAGCAACATGCTCATGGCTTCACTTTATGTCTTGAGTGGAAGAGCATTGATTTCATGGCTTTAACTAAGAAAGCGTTGAGATAACCTTTCCCTTTTGTCTCACTCATCTTGTCTAGTTTAATAAGGGTCTTGTGTAGCCCAGGCTGGCCTCAAACTCTGCTTTGAAGTCACCAAGTAACCAAGGATCACCTTGAACTTCTGATCTTCCGGCTTCCATGTGCAGCCGCATCCATTTTATTCAGTGCTGGGAATCAAACCCAGGGCTTCATACATTTTAGGCCAGTCCTCTACCAACTGAGCTGCATCCCCAGCCCAGCAGTTTCCCCGGGGAAAGCCTGAATCAGATACACAATTTTTAATTAAAAATTTAAAAAATAATGTTTTGCCTGCATGTTTGCATATGCACCACATGCGTGCCCGATGCCCGTGATGTTCAGAAGAGGATGTTAGATTCCCTGGAGATGAAGTTAGGGATGGGTGCTGGGAACCAAACCCCAGGTCCTCTGCAAAAGCAGCTGCTGCTTGCTCTCAACCACTGAGCACTGTCTCCTGCCTCAGATACTCGGGTTTTTTGCTTTTGTTTTGTTTTTTTTAAGGTTATGGTCTTTCATTACAACTTTATTTCTTTTAGACTTGGGCTTCTGGGTTTTTTATTTGTTTTGGTTTTTGGCATGAGGCCTATGAACAAGTTGAGTTACTTCAGCCTAGTAGAGGTCACTGTTTCCAGCTAGTGTGTATTCAAAGTGGAATTGGATAGATTCCTCATGGAATGTACAGTTTTGCAAAGCAAGAAACAATGTGCACCCTACTTTGAAGGGTGTATGGTGGGGGTGGAGGGCAGGCTCTGTTATTTTGCTGCAGAACTTGAGGATTTCCTGAGAAAACTTTGCACCTGAGCAGGGCCTGGAGCATGGTGAGAGTCACAACTCTGAACAAGGGTAAAGGAGGAGCAGTGACTGGGCTGTTACAGAGTGAAAGCTTGAACTGGATCATAAGCTTGTGCCATCCAAGAGGGTTGGCCTTCATTTCATAAGAAAGAGAAGCTTACAAGTGGCTTGGGATGAGAGGTGGAGGCCAGAAAGCTGGAGATGGTTTGTTTCCTCATTGAAGGTAAAAGGAAACCAGGGCCTGGATCACCCAGAGTTGAAGTCTCCCAGGCTAATCCAGTAATAGACATGGGTGGAGAGTGTTTGGCAGCGAACTAAACAGCACTAAAGATTATGCCTGGGCTGTACAGTGTGGGCCCTACTTGGACACTGTGGTTGAGGCTAAGTACAAATATGGGCTCCCGGTTGCCAGATCTGATTTTCAAAAAGAACAAGATCTAGATTCTTACCATAAAAATCTGATGTTTTAAATGTGAGTTACCAATTTTAAAAAAAGGAAACAAAACAAACCAAAAGCTTGCCTGTAATTCTACCTTTAACCCAGGGTAAAAACTGTAGCTGTATTAGAAAGGCTTTAATGTTACTATTCCTTTGCCCGTGTTCAGGTGGTTTCTGACAGAGTTGATGCATGTACAAAAACAGTTCCTATTAAATATTGATAGCATATACAGATTTCAAAATACATTTTCATACTCTGATTTCTTCCAACAAAACTGGCCTTTCCACAGCATTTTGTATGCCATACAGCATACATACACATCTCTGCCTACTTCCTAGGAGCTTAATTCTGATTTTCTCCCAACACTTTCTTTAGTTATCAAGATTGAAGAATCCCTCTCCTCTTTTCTCTTTAGTTTTAAGCTGTAAGATTTAATCATGAGTGACCAAATCAAATTCATCGTGGACAGTCTGAGTAAGGAGCCTTTTAAGAAGAGCTATAACTTAATCACATTTGATTCTCTGGGACCAATGCAACTATTACAAGTTCTCAATGATGTTTTGGCTGAGATCGACCCCAAGGTAAATTTTCTTTTAATATCCTTTTTTTGGTTGTTTTTGTGGGGGTTTTGTTCCTTCTCCTCCTCCTTCTTCTACAAAGGGTTTCTCTGTGTAGCCCAAGCTGTCCTGGAACTCACTCTAGACCAGGCTGGCCTCGAACTCACAGAGTTCTGCCTGCCTCTGCCTCCCAAGTGCTGGGATAAAAGGTGTGGCTGAATTTTCTCTTTCTTTGTAAGGAAAAGTGAGTTAGGGCAGCAACTGTTATGGGTCTGCAAAGCCCTCCCTGTAAGAAGTAGTGAATGATGTTTTAGGTCTCTCTATCAACTCACATTTCAGTTCTCTACTACACAAAATATTTGTTTTTACATGTTATTTCTTTTGTGTGCATGTGTGTTGGCATGTACATGCTTATCAAACCCATGAAAGAGGACAACTTTGAGGCATCAGCTCTTCCCTCCTGCCATGTGGGTTCCTGTGGTCAAACTAGGGTTGTCAGGCCTTGGTGGCAGACCCATTTACCATTGAGCCAGTGCGCCGGTCCCTCAGTTTTCTATTCAGCCCTTATTTAGACATTATTTCTCTACCTCTAGACACAGATAGCTTTGGTCCTGGAATAAAGGTGCATTTTACAAAAGGTTTTATTGTATTTCAGGTTAGCTCATGTCTTTTATACACTTTCCCATTGGAGACTTTTGAAGCTTGCCATTCTAACTGAATCCTAATCTAGCTGTGTGCTCCTCACTTGGCATCTGTGCACCCCCCCCCCAATGTGATGTGTTTTATGAAGAGACCATTGTGCCTGTTAGCTCTAGCAGGGCAAGCTTGTCGATGAGTTTAAATAGTTTTCTTTGTTAAATATACAACAATGACATATTTTCTTCAATTTGTTTGTTTGTTAGCAAGATGTTGATATCAGAGAGGAGATGCCAGAGCAGACAGCCAAGCGAATGTTGAACCTTCTTGGTATCCTCAAATACAAACCTCCAGGAAATGCCACAGACATGTAAGAATCTGCGCCTATATCATGCTGTCTTCGAGCTATGCTTTAAAGCCCCTGCCTCCAGATGCTACAGTTGGTCTTTTAAGGCAGCACCTGGTGCCCCTCATTTGATGGCCTTGGGACACCAAGGAACTTGAAAACAGTTTTAATCCTTCTAATGCTGTTTTGTCACGTAGCAGTCTTAAGTGAGTCAGTTCTTCCCCTCTGGGCAAAAAAATCAGGCACATACCATTTTATGATTTGTGCCATTCTAGATAAAAACAATTCTGGGGCTGGAGAAATGGCTCGGTGTCAATAGTGTTTGCTGCTCCTTAAAGGACCTGAATTTGGTGGCTCACAACTAGCTACAACTCCATCAGATGCCCTCTTCTGGCCTCTCAGCACACACACACACACACACACACACACACACACACACACACGCACATGCACACACACACACACACACCCATATACTTACACAAGCGTACACATACATATAGATACAAATAAGTCTTAAGAAACCAAAACTTAAGTACTTAAATGCTGCCCAGCCAATAAAGTATTAAGGTTTATTCCACTGGTTAATAGTTTCAACACAACTTCTTGAATACTTCAGTAATGTATTGAGGATCCAATTTTCTGACTAACATAAGACTGACTTTAGCCTTGTATCCACATTTTAAAAGTAGTCTATAAAGCAATAAGGGCCATGTAATAATAACAGCATTGAATAAAGGCTGTCTTTCCCAGATATGCTGACTGCTTCTGTGGTGTGCTTCTCTTTAGGAGTACCTTTCGTCAGGGTTTGGTGATTGGAAGTAAACCTGTAATTTACCCAGTGCTCCACTGGCTGCTTCAGAGGAGTAATGAACTAAAGAAAAGGGCATATTTAGCCCGTTTTTTAATAAAGCTGGAGGTGCCAAGTGAGTTTCTACAAGACGAAACTGTGGCCGACACCAATAAGCAGGTACACAGCAGTGGACAAAGCTGTTGTCTTCAGGGTTACTCCCTCTCTGATTGTTACTTGAGGGCTCTGAGTGAAAGGGAAACAGTGTCAGCTGGTGGTCATCTGTAGTCATGTCTTCAACAGTGACTTTCACACACAAATAGTGTTTGGTGATAGGAAATGGAGATGGTCAGGACTTCCTATACTTAGTAATTCTTGGTAGATGGACCCCTGGGCTTGAGACTGCAGAGTACTGTGCTGATCAGCAAGTCAGTTATGCAGTTTGCCATTCAAATGAGAGAGAAACCGGCTGTCATCATAATTAACCAGGACAAATGATAGGCAGTCGGACTACTGCTGGCCAGTTGGGACATGTGAGCCCCTGCATCTGACCCAGGCCTGCAGTCTCTTTCAGGGTGGAGAGAGCACTGGAAGTTTGCAGTGCATTTTTCTCACCAGCATGGGCTTCTGGGCTGGGGTTTTTCTTTACGCTCTTGACTACTGTGGTCTGGTCCCTGGGTCCTCTTGTCTCTAAGTACCAGGCTGCCACAGACTGTAGGAAAAGAGAAACCAGACTGGATTTCAAAGAATTTTAGTTTTTTATACGTTTATTTCATGGTAGTTAGGCTGATTGAGGTCAGTTTCTTATGAAGTTTGTCATTCTGTCTTTTCTGGTAGACTATGCGGTCCATGGAGACAGGTGTCGAGTTTATATTATGTCTTTGTTTTCTCCCAGGATTTGGTATAGTGGCTTCTGTATATTGGTTCCTCAGTATTTGGACCGAATCAAAACAACAAAATGGTTTTATTTTTCATCTGTGTATTATTATAGCTGTCAGTAAAAATAAAGTTCATATTGATCTCTTAAAACCACAGCTGCCCTAGTAGGCATTTATATGATAAAAAAAAATAGGAATGTGTAAGTGTGGAGTATTTCTACTTCCTCTCCACCCCCCTTTATAAATGGGTTCATATGTATTACATAGATCTCTAGAAGGGATGTTAAAAGATTGCATTTTGGATATTTGATATATATTTGATAATGTAAATAATTCCTCTAGAGGAAGTCTATTTATTTATTTATTTATTGTTTTTTCAAGATAGGGTTTCTCTGAGGCTTTGGAGGCTGTCCTGGAACTAGCTCTTGTAGACCAGGCTGGTCTCAAACTCACAGAGATCTGCCTGCCTCTGCCTCCAGAGTATTGGGACTAAAGGCATGTGCCACCACTGCTGGCTAGAGGAAGTTTATTAATAGCATCTCTTAATATGCTCAGCTATTTAAGGGGATAAAAGGTAATAAAGATGTTGTTCTTGAAGCATGTCTGAGAGGTATGTGTATTTAAAAAGAGACACATTTAGCAAAAACACTAACAAAATTTGTAAGTTGTTGGATGATAGTGGTACACACCTTTAATCCCAGCACTCGGGGTGACAAGAGGCAGGTGAATTTCTGTGAGTTCAAGGCCAACCTGGTCTACAGAGCAAGTTCCAGGATAGCCAGGGCTGTTAAACCGAGAAAGTGTGTCTCAAAAAACCATATATATATATATATATATATATGTGTGTGTGTGTGTGTGTGTGTGTGTGTGTGTGTGTGTTGATGGAGAGTGAGAGAGAGAATGTTCTTTCTGAATAAGAAGCTTTAGAATGAATAATTTGTAGATGTATAGAATATGGCCAATCAAACATATTAATTTTCTGATATTGTCATCTAAAAAAATACTGTGATGTGTGTGTGTGTGGTGCTAGAGATTGAACCCAGATTATTTTTTTTTAAATAATTAATTTTTATTTTATGTGCATTGGTGTTTTGCTTGCATGTATGTGTGTGAGGGTGTCAGATCTTGGAGTTACAAACAGTTGTGAGCTGCCATGTGGGTGCTGGAAATTGAACCTGGGTCCTCTGGAAGAGCAGCCAGTAGTGCTCTTAATCACTGGGCCATCTCTCCAGCCCCGGTTTAGGGTCTTATGCATGTTAGGGACATATGCTACCACTAAGCTATACTTTTAGACTTTAGACTACTGTTCATTGAATAATTAGGATAACAGCTATGGTGTTTTTTTTTAATCTGACTATTCTTCATTACACACCTGTGAGGATTATATCCTGTAATAAACCCTGGGGTTAGGAAGGTATGTATAACAAATGCAATTCTTATCCTCCTGGCCATTGCTCTTTTCTGGGAGGAGGCAGGCAGACAAGTAACTACTCTATTGTAACATGATCTCTACTTTGATAAACAAGGGGCCAGAGAAGGCTTCTCTGAGAATAGTGGTACCTATGCTGAGACTGTTGGGATGAATCCAGGTTTGTAGGGAGGTGTCACAAGTGTCTCAGAGGGAATAGGATAGGTAACCTGCAGGAGGGTTGTTGCAGGATCAACAACCTGAGTTGAGATTGTAAGGAGGAAAGTAGCCAGAGATGGAGCCAGAGAAGTATTTATTGAGGAAACCATTCAGATCTTGTTTTTTATATGCTGTGTGGTTTGTAAGAATGTACAGGATTTTGTTTTGTTTTTGAAACAAGGCCTGATGTATAGCCCATGCTGACCTCACATCCATGATCCTTCTGCCTCAGCCTTCCAAATCTTAGAATTACATTCATGTGCCTTCATGACTGCTTTTAGAACATATTTTAATATTCTTCTTCTAAGGGTCTAAGTGATTGCTGCAAATTAGTGGGCAGGTTGATGAAGAGAACGGGCTGGATATAGTCATAGCTGGTAACCTGCTAACTTCCTCTTTCAGTATGAAGAGTTGATGGAAGCCTTTAAAACCCTGCATAAAGAATGCGAGCAGCTCAAAACATCTGGATTTTCTACAGCAGAAATAAGAAGGGTAAAGAAATATCCACTTGGCCTTGAATAATACTGTATTCAGAATTTTTGATTTTGGCTAATTCAGCATGAGTTTAACTGCATGGAAACTAGTGATGGTAAAGACTGCTTTTGCAGGAACTTTCATATTGGTGTGTAGACATATGTATCTATGTGTGTGCATGTGGAGGCCAGGGGACATCTGGAGTCTTCCTTTGCTCTCTGTATTTTTTTCTTTCTTTCTTTTTTTTTTTTTTTTTTTGAGGCAGAATCTCTCGATGAACCTGAAGCTTAGACTAGACTGACTGACCAGAAGTATCTGTCTGTCTCCAACCCCAGCACTTCAGTTACAGGCACACCCAGTCATGCCCAGCTTTTCTTTTGTAGTTCTTTACTGAAGAAATTAATGAGGGCAATGAGTTCATGTTGACAACTAGCAGGGATTTAGAAATACTTTATTTTGAATCTTTCTTTGGTATATATTCCACATATGATATAGAAAATGCAGAAAAGAACAAAGAAGAAAAAGTTGTGTGCATGTATATGAGATCACACAATGCAGAGTTACTCCATTTTGCTTTCTTTATGACAGTTAGAGGCCTACCTCAGGTGTCATCCTCAGGATGCCACCATCCTCCTTAGAGACAGGGTCTCTCATTGGCCTGAAGCTTGCCAGTTAGGTGAGATTGTCTGGTCTGGCCAGCAAGGCTCAGAGAACATCCTGTTTCTACCTCCCTAGTGCTGGGATTACAAGAGCATGCTACCATGCTTGCTTATTATGTAGGTGCTGGAGAATGGGACTGAACTCAGGGTGTGGCTCTTGTTTGCCAGGCAAACTGTGCCAGCTGAGCCATTCCCACAGTCCCTCTGCTTTTTTAAGATTAGTTTTTATTATTTTTAAACTGTGTCCATGTGTGCATCTGTGTGGGAGTATATGCATATAAGTGCAGGTGCCTACATCGTCCAGAGAAGATGTTGGATCCCCAGAGCTGGAGGTACAGGCAGTTAAGGTGGCCTAACATGGATGTGGAGAGCTGAACTCAGGCATATATCCTCTTAACTGCTAGACCATCTCTCCAGCCCCTTTTGCTTTTCTTTTCTTTTCTTTTCTTTTCTTTTCTTCTTCTTTTTTGTTTTTCAAGACAGGGTTTCTGTGCGTAACAGTCCTATCCTTGCTGTCCTGTAACTCACTTTGTAGACCAGGGTGGCCTTGAACTCACAGAGATCCGCCTGCCTCTGCCTCCTGAGTGCTGGGACTAAAAGCGTGAGCCACCACTGCCCACCTCCCTTGTTGCGTTTTAGTTATTACATTGTGAGTGTATTTTCATTGTTATTTTTCTACAAAGTTATAGCAATGACCAAATTTACTTTCTGTAGTACATATACATTAATCATATTTAGGTTTTGACTTCATTTTTTGTTACTATAAATAATGCCATGATTATCAACATGATTTTTGTATGGCTATGATAGTTTCTTTGCAATATTTTACACATATAGAATTGCTTATTAACTCAAATTATTTTAGGGCTTTTAATCCATATTCTCCAGAAGATATTTTTACATTCTCCCTGGCGTTTAGGTCCTTTCCTTAAAGACTTGCTATTCTGACCTGCATGAATTTTGTATTTTTAGAATTCCTGAGTTATGAGTGCTATCTTTGTACTCTCATTAAATCAGGGACATCAAAGTTTCTTCCTCAGGGAAGCCGTCCCCGACTCCCTAAATAGATCACTTTCTTTGGTTCTTTTCCTGTTATGGCATTCATTGCCCTTTTAATTGCCTTAATGTCTGTCTTTGTAAATGCATGAAGCCCTAAGAAGGCAAGGGCTGTGTCTGTGCGTCTTCACCATGTACTCCAGTGCCTGACACGGTGTGGGCATCAGGCAGGCTCTCAGCAGGAGTTTGCTGATTGGAAAGGGTAAGTGAGCTCAGCCCTGGCAGGTAAGAAGGGCCAGTGAGAGACCATGTACTATGTCCTGTGAATGAATCACAGCCATGACTCAGGGAAGAGAGTCTGCTTTTAACTTCATTCATTGCTACTAAATATTCCCGAACTGCTTAGAAAACATGGTTAAAGAAGAAATAGAAAAGAATTCATTCATACTTGCTCTTGAGGTACTTACTGTTGACACTTTTCCTTGGAATTGAACTATACATAACTATTGTAATTTGCTTCTTTCAAGGAATGTCATTTCATAACTTTTCTCATGTCATTAAACACTCTTCTATGCCATTTTAGTGACTTTCAGTTTGTTACACTGTAGTTAATCGTTGTCAGACATTTAGATTCTTCCAAATGTGAGCTTCATTGTACATGTGGAGTTACCACAGTGTACATGTGGAGGGGGTCAAAGGACGACAACTATGTGAGTTATTCTCTATTTCCAACATGTAGGTCCTGGAATTAATCTCGGGTTTTCAGGCTTGGCACCAGTGCCCTTACCCACTGAGCCATCTTGCTGGCTTTAGTGAGCATTTTATTTAGAACACCCCATGTGCAGAGTTCCTGGCATGTTTATTTTTCATTCTTTAACACAACACTATCAGTAGTAAGAGTGCCCATTTCCTGAAATTCTACCAGTACTGGCTACCATTGTTTAGGTTACCTATAGCATTATTGCATAGGTTTTTGGCTTTTGTTTGTTTAGGAAGCATATTTGTTTGTTTCTGTTTTTGTTACAAACCATTGTAGAACTGATTTAAAAGAAGGTAGTTTTTTATTTTTTTTTTCACAGAAGAAATTGGTAAATTAATGAAACCATATAAAATTTTACATCTTAAGAATACCATATGGGTCAGACATGGCAGTGCACATCTTTAATGCTAGCACTTGGGAGGCAGAAACAGGTAGATCTCTTGAGTTTGAGGCCAGCCTGATTGAGTTCCAAAATAATCAGAGTTATCTAGGGAGACCCCGTCTCAAAATCAAATCAAAACAAAACAAACAAAAGCCCACCATAACCTAAACAAAGTAATTTTGATGGGAAATGAGCAGGATGTATGGTTTGGTCTTTAACAGAGCAGATAGGAATGTCAGCAGATGTTCATGATTTAGGCCTGCATACATTTCACCATGGAAGATTTTTGAAAACTCATGTAGCCATATTTGGAATCAGAACACAAGTGTGCTGGCTGGCAGCTTTACCTTGCTGTGCTATAACCTGCTTTAGTTGCTTTTCTAGATGAATGCCAAGGTGCTAAAAAAAAATTCTCTTGCATAAAGAAGCCTTGGGGTGGGGGAATGGAAATGCCCCTAAATCAAAAGAAGATCTTTGTTATTTGCTGTGGTGTAATGGGATATAGATGCAGGGTTTGTGAAAAACCCACCTCAGTCCTGTAGACAGAGCACTTTTAATGGCCTCTTTACTACTTTTTAGGACATCAGTGCAATGGAAGAAGAAAAAGACCAACTCATGAAGAGAGTTGAACGTTTGAAGAAGAGGGTAAGTCAAGAATTAGCCCATAGACTTCAGTGAGTCCCTAGGACTGGCAGAGCTTTAGGAATGCAAATAAAGATTGAGGCAGGCATGGGCACCCAGTGAAGGATGGACTCAAGTAACACTGGAGGAAAGGGAATCTCCCAGGCAGTAGCCCAAAACTTTCAAGGATCTAGAGTTGAAAGCTTAGCTGTCATCTCTGGGGAGTACTGTTTACCAGAAGGAAATGATAAGTGGATGCTGGAGTCACATGACTTGCTAATGCCTTTCTCAAATGTGACAGTAACATGTACTACTTATTCCCTTACTGTAGGTGGAGACTGTTCAGAATCATCAGCGGATGCTAAAAATAGCCAGGCAGCTTCGGGTTGAGAAAGAGAGAGAAGAATTTCTTGCACAACAGAAACAGGAACAAAAGAATCAGGTATCCACAGAAAGTTTATACTCAGGATCACAGAAGTAACTTTTCTTGGTAATTAAAAAAATACATATAAAAGTGAATTTTAAATTTCACATTTCCTTTTGGCGACATGATGGACCTACTCTTTTTCTTTAGGACTGGTGTGTGTTTGTGTGTGTGTGTGTGTGTGTGTGTGTGTGTGTGTGTGTGTGTGATATGTATGTGGTATGATGTGTGTGTGTGTGGTATGATGTGTGTATAGTATGCATGATGTGTGTGTGTGTGTGTGTGATGTGTGTGATGTGTGATGTGGGTGGTGTGTGATGTGTGTGGTATGTGTGTGCATGTGTGTGGTATGTGTGTGTGTAGTGTGCATGTGTGTGTGGTGTATGTGTGTGTCTGTGTGTTGCCTTCCTCTGCGCATGTTATATGAAAGCAAAACTACTGTTTTTCCTTTCTTTCAATTTTTTTATTTTAACCTTTTTGAAGTCTGTGAAGATTGGACCTGAGGCACATGTAGATAGGCACTCTACAATTGAGCTCCATCTTTCTTTTTACTTTCTATTTTGAGACATGCTTTGCTTATTTGCCACCGGAGTGAAATGTACAGGGTCCTGTGAAACCAAAAGAGCATTCTTATGCCTTAGACGCAGGGCGCCCTGTAAAGATGCTGTTCCGTTGGCGGCTGACCTTTCTGCTGCTCTGTAGGAACACAAGCCAACTGCAGTCCAAAACTCAGCACTGAACACACATAGTATGGAGCCCCAATAAGGTGTTGCCGTTGTTGACAAAGTCACAAAATCCTCTAACTAAAAATAGTCTGGGGCCTCAGAGTCACCCCACTGCCATGTTTTTAAACTTCACCTTAAAGAAGAAATTATTTGGCCTGAAAGTATTACTTTAATTTATTAAAAGTCTGTCTTAAAACTTTAAAAATGTATTCAAATCAGTGTAATTTCTAAATAATTGATTTGAGCTGGCAGCTGAGACATTCAGGTCCAGGGGAGCTTGACTTGGCACCACAGCAGCTACACAGCAGTGAGTTCATTTCCTGAGCTTAGATGGTTAGTTCATGTCAGTTTCTGATGCTGAAGCATTACTGAGAATGTTAATATTTCCTAGGGTCGAGGGAACCATGTCACACTAAGGAAAGGTTCTGCATGTAGCTCTCCAATGAATAATATTTATTTACTTTTGGAGGCAGGGTCTTTCTATGCAGTCCTGGCTGTCCTGCAGCTGGCTATGTAGACTGGCCTTGAACTCACAGAGATCCTCCTGCCTCTGTCTCTGGAGTGCTGGGATTAAAGGTGAATGCCACCACACCTGCCACAGAGATTTTTCTTTAATCACTAACTAAAAGTAAAGGAAACTGTTGTGGAAGCATGTTTTACACTGTGTCTGAGGAGCTAGGTATTGTTCAGTATCTAAGGGCATGCTCTTGTGGATCTGTGTCTGCTTCCCAGCACTCACATAGGATGGCTCCCAGCTTCTTGTAACTAATTCCACAGGCTCTGACATGACAGCCTCTTCAGACCTCTGTGGGCACCTGCCTGCAGTGGCACACATACATACACTCAGGCACACACTCAGGTACACATACACTCATACATAAATAAAAATTTAAATTTACATGAAAATATTGAGAAAACTAGTTATAGTTTTGGTTTAATGTACTTTCTTAGTAGTTATCTGTTTTTTTCCTGTAGTGTGAGAATCCCATGTATTCCCATTCCTTGCCTATGTAAGCAATTTTTCACTAGACTGAGCAAGTAATAAATCAAATTGTTGTTTAAAGCTGTTTCATGCAGTGCAGAGATTGCAAAGAGTACAAAACCAGCTGAAAAGTATGCGGCATGCTGCAGCGGACGCAAAGCCTGAAAGTAAGTGAAGATCCATTTATTTATTTATGATGTTTTTATGATCCCCTATGGCTTTTTTAAACATATCTTTTTTCATGTAATTTATTTATTTTTATTTTATGTACATTGGTGTTTTATTGCATGTATGTCTGTATGAGGCTGTCAATCTTGAGTTATAGGCAGTTGTTAGCTGCCATGTATGTGCTGGGATTCAAACCCAGGACCTCTGGAAGAGAAGACAGTGCCCTTAACTGCTGAGCTCTCTCTCCAGCCTTGTAAGTGAAGTTATTAAATGATGTAGATGATGAGAAAATGGTAATTTACATCAGGATAGCCCTTAAAATGATTAGTGGGAATTAATTACCCCACCATTTTAGAGCATTATTTCCTACATGGTCAGTTGGCACCCTGATAAAAAACATCCATGAGTTTTCAAAAACATTTTTTGTCTCTCCTGAGGTGAAAGTGATATTAACTGTGAGAGTAAGCTCTTTCCGTGTGCTTAGGATGGGTGCTGTGAAAAAGATACATGGAAACAACATGAGTCCTTGTCAAGGCTATAGGGAAAAGGCATCAAACCCTGACTGTTTTCTGTGGCCTGGTTTGTAGATTAGTGGGTTAATAATGTGTCCCTGGCCGAGCTCTGTGTAGCTTTGCACGGCTAGCTGATCTCATCGCCCACTTGAACCCATCCCAGGCATCTGAGAGTGTTTTTGCACATCAGAAGGAGAGTACCCAAGCTAACAACAATAAAGCTCTCATTTGTGTTGGAGAAGTATTACAAGGGAAATTTAGCTGAGGGAGGGGTAGCAATCTGTAGATAGTACACGATATATAGAATGACAGACAACAATAAAAGTGACAGACAATTACAGGTGTTGGCAAAGATGTACAGAAATCAAAACCCTCATATTTGTTTGTGGAAATGTAAAAGGATATAACTGCTTTGAAAAACAATTTAGAAATTCCTCAAAATGCTAAAATTTGTCACCACATGAACTTCTTTTTATATATATATATATATATATATATATATATATATATATATATATATAATTTTTTCTTATTTTACATATAGTTCCCAGTTCCCTCTCCCTGCCTCCTCCCATCCCCCCTCCACATGAACTTCTATTCCTTCCTTCCCTCCTTCCTTCTTTCCTTTCCAGTATTTAGTGAGAGGGCACATGTGCCACACACAGGGTAAGTATGGAGGTCAGAAGATAACTTGTGGGAGTGGTTTTCTCCTTCTGTCTTGTGGTCATCACACCTGGAGGCAAGCACCTTTGTTGGATGAGCCAGCTCACTAACTCCTCAACTACTATTTCTAATCTAATCTCAGGCATATACTTAAGAGATCAAAAACATGTACTCATACAAAACTTCTTGCTCATGCATGTCCATAGGAGCATTATTTGTGATAAGCAAGAGTTGAAGCAACCACATATTCCTAAACTGATGTGAAGACTAGTAAAATATGGCAGATCCATCCATTGGAATATTGTTCTGCCAACAAAGTGAAAGAACTAGTAATATATGCTATGACACATGTGAACTTCAAAAACTTAACTGTAGGAGACCAGCCATAAAAGAGCACATATTGTACAGTACTATTTATAAGGAATATGTAAGCAGGGTCTTGGTGCAGCACTCGGGAGGCAGAGGCAAGCAGATCTCTGTGAGTTCAAGGCCAGCCTTGTGTATAGACCTAGTTCCAGGACAGGCTCCAAAGCAATACAGAGAAACCCTGTCTAGAAAAACCAAGAGAAAAAAAAAGAAGAAGAAGAAAGAAAAGAAATACCTAAAATAAGAAAATTCATAGAGATAGAAGTCAACTTAGTGGGAAGAAACTGGGTGGGAGAAGTCCAAGTCAGTGCCTGCAAGGGAGTTCAGAGACTTCTTTGGGAGCTGATGATAACGACCTAAAGAATTGTTCTGGTGGTGGGCTGGGCACCACTGAATTATAAATTGTTGAACTTTGTGGAAGATAAATGCTAGCTCAATTAAACTATTAAAAGAGATAATACAGAAGCTGGAGTGATGGCTCAGTAGTTAAAATGGCTTAGCAACCTGCAGCTGTTGCAGAGGACCCAGTTTTGGTTCCCAGCACCCACATAATATAACCATCTGTAACTCTAGCTGATGTCCTTCCCTGACATCTGTGGACAAGGCACTCATGGGATGCACAGAAATATAATGCAGGCTAAACATCCAGACACATACAATAACCCTTAAAAAAAGAAATGAGTACAGAACTCCTGTTTACAAGATGAGTAGCTAAGACATTTTGGTTTGCAGCTTTTTAAACCCCCTCATTCAATCTCAGTCTAGATTCCAGCTTGAGCAGTGAGTGTGCATTTAGGTGGTGCCGTCCTGCAAGTCTATGTTTACTAAATTCATTCTTCAATGGTTAATTTCCAGCAGGAAGGTTTTTTTGCCTTTATATGTAGGACATGTTCTTTTTATGTTTCTGTTATAAAAGGAAGATGAATGCTCAAAAGACTCCATTAAACTACAGCTATTTAATGATTAATATCAAAAAGTAATTTGTATGCAAAGAATTTACTAAATATTCTGTTTTAGACTCCAGCATGGGTGACAGCTCATAAAAGCTGGGAACTTGGAGCATACTTCACAGCCTACAGGCAGCTTGACAGATTGGAGAGTGTCCTTTCCAAGTGACTCTAGTCTAAACCTTTTCCAGGAAGCTAGGATACTTTCTCCTTCCAGGCAGCTGGTCTATCTCAGAGCTGTTTGTGCAGCTTGGCCGGTGTATTAGTCAGGGTTCTCTGGACCAGTGGTTCTCAATATTCCTAATGCTGGGCCCTTTAATACAGTTCCTCCTGTTGAAGTGACCCCCAACCATAAGATTATTTTGTTGCTCCTTCATACCTGTAATGTTGCTACTCTTATGAACTGTAACATAACTATCCAATTTTTGCAACATAAATATCTGATATGCAGAGTATGTGATATAGGACCCCCCCCAAAAAAAAGGGTTGCAACCACAGGTTGAGAACCACTACCACTGCTCTAGAGTAATATAACTTAGAGAGAGAGAAAGAATGTGTGTGTGTGTGTGTGTGTGTGTGTGTGTGTGTGTGTAGAAAGGGGATTTATTAGAATGACTTACAGGCTGCAATCTACCTGTGAATGGAAAGTCCAAGAGTCTAGTAGTTGTTCGGTTCACAAGGCTGATGTCTCAGCTGGTCTTCAATATATGCTAGAATCCCAAAGAAGTAGGTTTTCATGCCAGTGAAAGAATGGACCTGCTAGCAAAGTAAGAACAAAAACTTCCTTCTTCCATGTCCTTATATAGGCTTCCAGCAGAATGTGGGCCCTCAGAAATAAAGGTGTGTCTTCCAACCTCAATGATCCAGATTAGAAGTGGATCTTCCTACTTCAAATTAAGCTAAAATCTTCACAGGTGTGTCCTCTGGTTTTGGGTTCTAGTAAATTCCAGATGTAGTTAGGTTGACAACCAACAATAGCCATCACAACGAGTCTGAGAGTAACTCTCAGCAGCTTTATTGCTTGCTTTGGTGGGAGGGACCTAGTAAATCTGGTCAATTTCAGGAACTTCCTGACGCGATTTTGAGTTTACTTTCCTGCTTAAGGAGCTTCTTTGCAGGATGTAGTGCTTTCTTGTACAGTTTCAAGGAAACTGTTAAACAACAGGAAGTAGGAGTTGAGGCTTAACAGACAGGAAGAAAAAATCAAGTCTGGAAAAAATGGCTGAAAATACAGATAAAAAGAAAATATTCTCTGTGATGCACATACCTTGTGAGTGGGCAGGAGCTGGGGCCTAGGATTCCCTGCTTATAGCTCACACATGCTGGGCAGATGCTCTGAGTTCTGTTCCCAGACTGCCATTGGCCTTTGATGGAGATAGCAGACTTGGCCCTTACCCTGAACTTGCTTGTGGCCTTTGTAGCCAGGGAGGGCCCTTCCCCTTCTCCAAGCAACCATCAATCTATTTTTTGTCACTGTAGGGTTCGTTTGTGTTTCAAAACTTTTTAAAATAGAAAAATAATATTTAAGAATTTTACATTCAAAAAATATGTTAGACTTTGACTCTATGCATGTCTGCTTATAGGAAGGAAGTGTGTGAATGCCTGGAGATGAGGAGACTGGTCCCACATAGCCAAAGAAGGAGCAGGGTGGGAACATTGAAAGAATGAATGGAAAACTTGTGAATTTGCATTAATAAATTTTTTCATGTTCTATTTGTACAACAGAACTAAAAATAATTTTAAGGCTTTAGGCCATATTTATTATGCAATCTTCATACACAGATTACTGAAGCTAGAGACTCATCATTTTTAAAAGTCAAGCCAGAATTTGTAAATGTGTAATGCAAAGATCAGAAATAAACTGTGTAAATCTATCCAGGCTGGGAATTTACAATAAAACCATTATTCACTGAGAATATGTGTAGAGTTGTATATTTGCCAAAATAAGAAAACTATTAAATCTTTTAAATATTTACTAGCCGGGGCAGTGGTGGCACACGCCTTTAATCCCAGTATTTGGGAATCAGAGGCAGGCTGATATCAGTTAGTTTGAAGCCAGCCTGATCTACAGAATGGGTTCCAGGACAGCCAGAGGTGTTACACAAAGAAACCCTATCCAGAAAAACAAAACAAACAAAACATTTTTTTTTTTTTTTTTTTGGAGACAGGATTTCTCTGTATTGCTTTGTATCCTGTTCTGGAACTAGCGCTGTAGACCAGACTGGCCTCAAACTTACAAAGATCGGCCTGCCTCTGCCTCCCAAATGCTGGGATTAATGGCGTGCACTACCAACACCTGGCAAAAAAATTTTTTATTATAAACTAATACTTGAAAGTCAAAAGCAACCAAATCTAAAACATTTATGGAAGTGGGCACTTTTATTTGTCTTTTTCAGATTTGAATTTGTTTGACTCCTAGCATTGTCTTCATTGGTTTGATGCCAAAAAATTATTACATGTTAATGTTTTATGAAGTATTAAAAGTAGAGATACCATAAAAGAAAAAGAAGCCAGGCTTGCCTTTAATCCCAGCACTCAGGAGGCAGAGGCATGCAGATCTCTGTGAGTTCATGGCTAGCCTGGTCTACAGAGTTCCAAGACAACTAGGACTATATAGAGACACTGCCTCAACAAACAAACAAATAACAACCAAAAAAAGAAAGAAAGAAAATAGAGAAGAAAGACTAAAATGTCTGATGTGTAGGAGGAACCCTGAGGTAGATTTCATTTGACTCACTGGCTTCTTAAATACTTAAGAAGTCAAAGTAGGACACTGATAGATCTGATTCTATAACTGTTTCTTGTGCGTATTTTGTAATTTATGAAATTGGGTTATAAAGTTAAAATAATATCACTTTTACTATAATTATATAAATATTCTTCTATGTAAATTGTATTCATACTAATTAACCTGGAAGAATTTCAGTCATCTTCTGTGGTACTGTATGGATGCTACACAGATGCTCTGACACACAGCCCCACTGTCTACTTAACCTGGATCTCTGTGATCTTCTGTGGTACTGTATGGATGCTGCACAGATGCTCTGACACACTGCCCCACTGTCCATGCCTTACTCATAAACCAAGTGCAGAGTATCATAACACCACACACACTTTTGAACTAAACTTTCTCCTTTTTGTATTAGTTTTTCAAGACAGGGATTCACTGTGTAGGCCTGGCTGGAACTAAACTTTCATTTATTTTATTTTATTTTTAAGGTTTAATGAAAAGGCTAGAGGAGGAGATAAAATTTAATTCATATATGGTCACTGAAAAATTTCCAAAAGAATTGGAAAGCAAGAAAAAGGAGTTACATTTTTTACAAAAAGTGGTTTCTGAGCCAGCTATGGGCCACTCTGACCTTCTAGAACTTGAGTCTAAAGTAAGTAACTTCATCTTCTTGCTCCCTGTTTTGCCTGTTCTGTGAAGAATGCCTGCATGTTCCTACTCATGACTCCAGAACTAGCCTGGGCTAAGGGTTGACGCTACTGCTGATGAGTTGACCTAGTGAAAATTCTAGAATGTCATGGACTTACTTTGGAATAATCATAGTATCAGATTCTATTTTTAAGTGTGACAGGGAAGATTTATATTTAGAGTTTTTCACATGTTTTTTGACTCAATTTCAATGCTTACTGGATCTGGTGACATATTACCACATTTTGTTCCCTGTAAATAAAACACTACTCATTTGTATATTTTTTAAAAGTTACCATGAAAAATAGAATGAAAGGTTTTTATTTGCTGGTTCCTTAATTTATTTAGTAGCCTTTACAATTAAATGTCTAATTTGAATCATATTGCTCTTTTAATTCACTTAAATAACATAGATGTCCAAATCAGATGTGACTTAAATTTAAAATCACAGGTTAAAGGAGGGGCTATCTTTGGAAGGATGGATATACTGGAATGTTTTATGTTTTATTTTGTTTTCCTTGTTGAGAGGCTGGTGTTAATGACCAGTATAAATGTCTGTCAAAGGGTCCCAGACCATTAGGATGGTAGGAGTTTGGACAGTCCATGTCAGCATTCAGTGGGTTTCATGAACTCCCTGTGCTCTGCCTCAGGGGAATGTCTGTTTGGATTTACATTGTAACTTAGTGACTTTGAAGTTACTTCATGTTTGTAGAAAGCCCCTTCCACATAATAATGTAAGGATATTTCCTATAAATACTTCAGGATCGTGTAGGCATGTCAGATTCAATCCGTAGAAGTAATCAAACTGTACAAATATTTATTATTAAATTTTAAATGTAAGATGTTTCTAAAAGTGCTCATAAAAGTCTACTCATACGGTAGTTGGAACTCTGCTCCTTGTGACTTTAGCAATGGTAAAAACTGTAAACTCAAGCTGAGTGTAGCCTGGTGTTACTACTGAGTTCTCTTAATAGTTCTCTATACACAGTCATGGAGAGGGTTGTCTGTCTGCTTGCTTGATTGGTTGGTCAGTTTTTGTGAGAGGATTCCACTGTATGGCAGAAACTGACTTTGCAATACCTCTCTTCTCCTGCCTCAGCCTCCCTAGTGCTGGAGTGTCGGCTGGGCACGGCCACTTCTGGCCCTCACAGGGAGAGTTTTAACATGTCCCACTTTTATACTCTTTTAGGTCAATGAAATAAACACAGAGATCAATCAGTTGATTGAGAAGAAAATGATGAGAAATGAGCCAATTGAAGGCAAGCTCTCACTGTATAGACAACAGGTATTTAATCTGTAGTTTATGGGGAAGGCTGTTTTCTGTAAGGTGAGGAGGAAATGAAGAAGAAAGGCTTTTCTGTCATTGCTAATCTCCACATTATAACAACAAAGCAGCAGAGACACTAGGAAGGCAGCAGTGTGCCAGTTTCTGTGGATGTGGAATTCTGTCTTCTAAATGGCAAGTTTATGTTAGATGGTGTAAGTCAAAACACGCCAAAATATGTACACTCTCAGATTAAAGTATTGATTTGTTAGCTGTAATTTTGCTCTCCCTTTTTCAAGAGATATAATTACATGATATACAGGTTCCAACTTTCAAGGTCGTCTGCCTCTCGTCTGTTGGAGTTAACTAATAGCTTCGACAGTGTTGGACATAGGGAGGTGCTGGGCACTTTGATCTTGAGGGATACTCATGTTTCTCCGTTATGTGAGGTCCTCAGCATGGGCTGAGGTTTATATTTATTTAAATTACCTGCCTGCACCACAGTTCCACAGAGTGCTACTTTACTCCCTTGTCTTTTAACAGAATACTTACACATGGGGAAACACTCCTCCATTGCTTCCCTTATTTATTTATTTATTTGGTTGTTTGGTTGTTTGGTTTTTTGATACAGGGTTTCCCTGTGTAGCTTTGGAGCCTGTCCTGGAACTGGCTCTGTAGACCAGGCTGGTTTCGAACTCACAGGGGTCCGCCTGCCTCTGCCTCCCAAGTGCTGGGATTAAAGTCGTGTGCCATCAATGCCTGGTTTATTTATATTTTTAATAAAAAGAAAAATGGGATTTTTAAAGGGCTTGTACTAGAGTGTCCTTCTGTCACACTTGTTTTACTCTATGGTATTTGAACTATGTCACAGTTGGGCTAATATCAGACACATGAACATTGTGATTCATCTAAGAAATTCCCAGAGGCTGGGTATAGTGGTATTGGCCCACATCTTCAATCCCAGCACTCAGAAGGCAACAACAGGAGGATCTCTGTGAACTCCAGGCCAGCCATAGTGAGCTTCAGGATAGCCAGGACTACATAGAGAAATCCTGTCAATCAATGAAAGAAGGAGAGGGAGGGAGGGGAGAGGGCTAGGGCCATTTGAATTATGTAAACACATGCACATGCACAGTTCTGATGATTCTGATGTTTAACTTTTTTAAAAAGTACATTTTTTAATTATATATACAGTGTTCTGTCTGCATGCATGTCTGCAGGCCAGAAGAGGCATCAGATCTCACTACAGATGGTTGGTTGTAAGCCCCCGTGTGGGTGCTGGGAATTGAACTCAGGACCTCTGGAAGAACAGCCAGTGCTCTTAACCTCTGAGCCATCTCTTCAGCCCCCTGATGCTTAGCTTTTAACCTACATCTTATTTATTAAACTGCTGGAGAGATGGCTCTGTAATTGAGAGCACTTGCTGCTCTCATGGAGGACTCCAGTTCATTTCCCAGCACGCACACGGCAACCGACAACCTCCTGCAACTCCCATTTCAGTGCCCTCTGCTGACCTCCATGAGCTTTTAATGCACACACATGGTGCCATGCAGACGCACGTATGCATAACAAATGTTTTTTTTTAAACTTTTTAAAATGTACCAAATGAAGATATTTTGGCTTTTCATTTTTAAAATACTGGTATTGAAGTTAGTGAGCTGAGCTGCCTTGTAGTTCTGAAAATAAGTATTCTTATTTTCTTCCAATGAGTGGGAACATTTCATGCAATCAATCCGTAGCTGGGCCTTACTCTGTGCAACCCCTAGGAGGGATTGTTATTGCCCTTTAGAGTTACTTAAGATGGCTTGAATATCTTTCCTATTGCAATATTTAGTCTTTTAATGGTTTCCTCCTCCCACCCCCAGGGATTTGATTTCAGGAGGTTTTGAGTTTGACAATACACACTTTGCTCGTGGTAAACACTAACTGATGAGAATGGGCAGTAGAGCAAGCAGTATTGGTCAAGAGCAGCAAAGTTGATGCTAAAAGTTCACATTGATGAAAAAAATACATAATTTCACAAGCTAAGAGAAAACTGAATGTATTTCTTACTTTATTCCCATATTAAATATTCAACTAGGCATCCATCATTTCTCGTAAAAAAGAAGCCAAAGCTGAGGAACTTCAGGAGACCAAAGAGAAGTTAGCCAGCCTAGAGAGAGAAGTGTCAGTAAAAACAAACCAGACCCGGGAATTTGATGGTGCTGAGGTTTTGAAGGGAGACGAGGTAAGTGGAGACATCTCATGAATCAATGCTATGACAATGAGGTTTTGTTTATGGTCATTGACATGTTCAGTTTTCTTAATGTTGATGAGAAGTTAATCTCATTTTGTAAAACTTACTGAAAGCTGAAGTATTAAACATTAAGTCTTTTTGAGGTAATATTCTGGATATAAGATATGAAAGACTGCTGTTCTGTGAGATAGTATTCTGGAGTTTCACTTTCCTTTTTTAAGTTGTTTGTGTGGGTGTGTGCATGTGAATCCAGATCCTGCAGAGGCCAGAGGTGTTGGATTCCCTTGGAGCTGAAGGTACAGGTGGTTGTGAACCACTTGATGTGGGATGGGACTTGAGCTCAGGTCCTCGGAAAGAGCAATACCTGCTCTGAGCCATCTCTCCAGCCCCAAGACTTCCACATTTTAGTTAAGTGAATTATAATGGATTTATTTAGTATCAAATTATAAAAGCAAAGCAAAAGTAGTAGAATCAAATAGATAATAAAACATCTGTGTTGATAAATGTATTTCCATAAAGAGCTAAGAAAATATCACTAAATTATTCCATCCATGGTATGTATTTGAGCAAACCCATCAAAATGACCTCATCTTACAAGTTTTAAAGTATTGCATTCCTATGTTCTTTAAGTTTTGAGCAATGCTTTAATAGTTTCATTTGTTGCACCCGACTCGTAAGTTATTGGGACAAATAATAGTGATTACTGATGGCTGAACTTTAGCAGCAGAAATACCATTCTGTGTCCTTTTTCATAAAGTTAGCTCAAGGGCTGCTGCAGGGTATACCCAGAGGCCTTGGATGAAGAAATGAATAAGCCCAGCCAGAGTCTTGTCTCAGCCCAGTTCTTTGTTGCTTAGCAATTCAAGTGACAGCCACACCGGCTTCTGGCCCCTTGCCTGTGCTCTTACTCTTACAGCATTTTATCTCAGCTCCTACACCTCAGCGAAGGCCGCTCACGTCCAAACCTCATTTTGGACTTAGAAAAGTTCTTGCGTTCATACTGTGAAAAGTCAGTGTTCCTTCCCTGTGCCAAACAAATGAATTGTCCCCTGCTGCAGGAGTTTTTCTCCACTGCTTCTGATGTAAGCTCCAGTGTGCCTTTCCGTCTGAAGGGGGAGTAGCAACTTTGGGAAGGCAACATTTCGTTGAAAAAATTCCCTTTGAGAGCCAGATGTGAGGCTCACACATCATCATAGCACTGGGGGCCCCAGGTAGCAGGAATGATGTAGCCTCTCCTACAGCGTCCCAAAAATCAGGAACAAGAAAACAAAGAACTCCAAACCCAAACTTCTTTGGCTTTTAGCATCTACTTCCAGATGACTAGCAGACACGGCATATTTGAAATTATACTGGAGGCCAAACATGCTTCATGGAATCTTTGATGTCCAAGAAACAAACAGGTCAGTTAGGCAGCATTGTTGTTTATAGGGGCCAGGACTGCTTACTAGCATTTTTATCTAAGTGAAGGCCCAGTGACAGGAGAATCCGACTGCTGTGACCACAGGGCCCTGAATCATGCTTTGAATTCTCTCTATGCAAATTCGAGGGAAAAGAACCCAGTGGCAAACTGTAAGCCTTTATTATTGAGATATCATGTTCTGTAGAGGTATCTTATGGCAGACCAAGAATATTTTTTAAGTGGAAAAGAATAGCTTTGGAAGTGCTATGGTCAACTTAATTTTTATGTAATGTCTGATCAAAACTAGAAGAAATCAAGTAAATTATTTGGCAATTACCTAAAAGAACAGAAGGTATTGGGGAACATTATGCATAATTTTATGAAGAACAAATCTTGGTAGACCAATTTTATTTTCAACTTTGATAAAGTGATAAGCCATATGGGCAAAAAGGAGGAAGTTTGTTCTACTTAAAATTATGTAAGATGGCTGGCCTCCATTGAAGTTTCTTCTTTGATATCACGTGGTAGTCACACACACAAAACAAACCCAAAAACCTCATATTTAAAAATTTATCTGTCAAAGCACTTGGTAAGAAGGTGTTAAGAAATAGTGGCATGCTGGGCGTGGTGGCATTCAAGAGGCAGAGGCAGAAGGTCTGGTCTAGAGAGTGAGTTCCAGGACAGCCAGGGCTACACAGAAAAAACCTTTCTCCCCATCCTCCCCCCCCCCAAAAAAAATGAGGAAGAAATAGTGGCATAAAGCTGGGTGGTAGCTGGCTCATGTCTGTAATCACAGCCCTCAAGAGCTTCGCAGTCTCTCTTAGAGGAGAGGGGTGGGGTCGGTGGTGTTTGCAGAGCGCTGTGACTACTGAAGCACATGCAGAGTGAAGAAACAGGCTGAGGTTTTTGAGAGCTCCTCGTGCGGAGCTCTGTGCTGGGTGTTTGCTCATGACTTGTTTTCTTATTATAAAAACATTATTATCATTTTACTTTACAGTTAATGGCACTCAGGGAAATGATAGATTGCAAAGCTAAGACTTGTGCAAAGTAGAATCTGTGTTTCTGTTGACCTTGAATGGAGTCATTGACTTGTCTGAGGAGTTCCACAGCTGCAAAATGAAGATGATTATCTCTAGAAAAGCACAATAATTGACCAGAGAAGTATGGAGAAGTGACCAGTGACTTCCTCTCTTTCGCTCCTTCCCAGATCCAAAATGGCCCATGAATCTTTCTAAGCCCCTTCCTACTACTTCCTGTGTCTCTCTATGTGTATCCTGCAAAACCTCTATGGTGAATTCTGGTCAGCTCGTCACTAACTCCGCCCTCTGACTCAAAGTAAACTTTATTGGCAGTCTCTTCAGAGTCAGTGTGAACAAGTATCCCCCAACAAGGTGTCATTACACATAGCATGTGGAGTAGTCATTCCAAGCAGGTACCACTGCCTGTGGGAGGAACGTGTGGTGTCCCGGAGAGGTTAAGACACAGGCTGTGGGGCTCAGTCCTTTGAGTGCCACTCATCAACTGGATGGCCTTGGACAAATGTCTGCATCTCCTCACACGTAGCCGTGGAGTGTGAGTGTACAGGGTGTGTAGACGATGAGAGTGGTAACCAACAGTACTCAGTGTTGAGGACAGAGTCGTCTGAGTAGTTACTCTGAGGACTGATTGTATCAGTACCTGCGCGCAGAGTGCTCCGTATGAGGAGCTCCAGTGAGTTAGCTCCTGATACTCTTATGTTTTTGTTATCACTTAAGTGGAGAATTTGAAAGCAAGAACAATCCTTTACAGCAGTGTTTTTCAGACTGGAGCTATTAGAAATAAATATGAAATATTTTCTACTTCTAAATAACCTAGATTCAGGCTGGAGTAAGGTAGTGCTGGTAAGAATTATTTTAGCAGCTGTTCACTATTGTCAGCAGTAGGAATATACTAGTGATGTTAATCTTGTTAACATAATTACAGACATGTGTGATGGTATCATGACCAGTTAAAACTTTTTATTGTGTGTATGGGTGTTTTGTCTACATGTATGTCTGTGTGCCATACATGTAGACATGTATCTGTGGAGACCAGAGGAGGGAGTTGGAGCCCCCTGGAGTTACAGAGACTTGTGGATGCTGGGAATTGAATCCCGGTCCTATGAGCTGAGACATCTCTGTAGCCCCCTGAATAGATTCTTGTGGCATGAAAATTAGATTGTTTACTACTGCACTGTTTCCTGTCCCCGATCCAATCCTTCCAGGGAGAAACAACTGACAATACATGGTTAGGTCACTTTAAGGCTGTCAGAAGTAATGTTATTCTGTGAGTCTGAGAAATTTGAGTAGCACTATTCCTTGTTTGTTGTGCCTTTTGCTCTTGAAAACAAGTCTGCAGATGTTTCCATGACAGTACAGAAGAGGGGCCAAAGAATGTCCCAAAACACCTGTGTGTAGATTTAAAAATAATAATTGCATGTGTTTGTGACACATTCTAATATAGTTTTGTTTATTTTAGCAGTGGAAACAGTTGTATCTATTAGTTCTTTGAGTTTAAAAGTTCCCTTAATGGTGTTAGCTCTTTGTTTTTTTCTCAAATGTTTTATAATTTGGATTATATTCACATTTTTTCTGTCACTTTGAAGGGTTTTGAGTGGCTCGGAGTTTCTGTACAGCCTTTCATCAGACTCAGAGTTGTAGTTGGTGTTTTCACGCTCCTTTGGAGCGGCACCTAGAGTCTGAAGAAGTGCTCCACAGACAGTCGGGGCATGTTCTCGCCCCTCTTCCGCCTGCAGCTACCTCCATTCTGGTTTATCCGAATGATGTATCAGGGCTTCAAGTAATAGTTTGTTAGAGAATAAAATTCCACTGTTAAAAAAGATTTGAAATGCTGCTGTAATTAGAGTCAGGTCTGAGGCTGAAGAGATGGCTCAGTGGTTAAGAGCACTGGCACTCTTCCAGAGGACATGGGTTCAATTCCTAGCACCTACATGGTTGCTCACAACCATCTATAGTGGAATCTGATGCCCCCTTCTGGCATAAAGGTGTACAGGCAGATAGAGTATTCATTATAGAGCACTCATTCTTAAATAAATAAATAATTCTTTAAAAAAAATGTCAGGTCTGACCAGCGTCCTCGCTGACAGTTTGCTGCTGTCTGTGTGCTTTTCTTGAAGTAGCAGAAAGGCATTAGCTTACCTAGAACCTCTTCCAGGATGCACTCCCTAATACTGTTTTCCTGTTCACACTCTGTCACTATGGTCCTCCAAGATGGAATCTCACATTGTTCTCGAATGTTATAACGTGCATCACTCTTGAGGGTTCTTGTCCAATTTCTGCCTTCCTAAGGAACCAGTAATGACCAAAGATCTGTCTTAGGTGCCAGACCGATGCTCCCTCCCTCCCTTTCTTCCCCTCCCCCCCTTCCTTTCTGTCTACATGTCTCACTATGCAGCCTAGCTGCCTGTGAAGATGGAGGTTTCTGTCCTGCCAGACCTGGAACTCAATATGTAGGCCACAATGGTCTCAAACTCACAGATAACTGCTTGCCTGGTCAAAGATTTTTGTTTTTGTTTTGTTTTGCTCTGGATATTAATATTAAAAAAAAATGTCTTGGTACTATTTTTCAAGCTTCAGTTGATGAGAAATTAGTCATATGTAACTCTTTACCCTAACCTTGGCTGTTTACTTCCTTACATAGTTTTATGTACCTGATCACAAGCTGAAATTTGTTATTTAATCTGATAGTCTGTAGCCAATTCTTTTTGTATGACTTTTGCCATTTCTTAGTCAAGAGCCTAAGGTTGTAGACTATGTTCCCAGGGTTTTCATTCAGATTGATGTTTGTCTTTCGGGTCTGAATTTTTCCATAGCAACAGATGAACCTCTGGTTACAGTTCCCTGGGTCCATGGGTTGAGAGCCCATTGCACTTTCTCCCCTCACCATCACAGGAAGCTCAGCGACTTGGAAAATATGCTTAGTCAAATACTATTGTAAGCGGCTTTAAACACAGCCAAGCATTTCATCCTGCAGCTACCACCAGAAATCCTAGAGCTAAATAGGGAAGATTACGAAATCTTCTTTAAGGACTTCAAAGTGAAGCAGCATGGAGATAAGGGAGCCCTGGCAAGACTTGCTGCAGCTGTCAGTTCCCGGAGAATCGGGAGCCAACATCTGACACTTGTCATTGAGCCATCCACCGTTCCGAGTGAGCCTAGGCAAACCCGAGGGTTTACAGCCTTTCAAATCACATTGTGCTCTTATCATAACAGGGCCTGCAGGTCCTAACATTTCCAAAGAGATAGAACAATACACGACCAAATAAATTTGGCTCTGCTTACTGTTAGAGAAGTAGTATGTGATGCATGCAATTTTAGATGTAAAACTTTTTATCTCTTTTCCTGGAGAATTAAAACCACTGGACAGCAGCTGAAACGTTCATTAAAGCAGTGACAGCCATGAGACTTGGTAGGTGTGAGCAACCCTCTCACAGACATGTTCCCGGTTCATTATAAACTCTAAAGATGGTGCAGTTAACTAGCCACTACCATACGCCCAGATTATGTCCTTCATGCTTGGCATACAGAGACTTCCTAATTTAAAGTGAAAAATGTAATCCTGACAGGTTGGGAAAGGTTGGGATAGAATCTGTGTGTGTGTTTACATCACACCAAATTATGCTGGGTGTTGTGAACAGACGGCATTTTAACAGAAAACAAAGGTAGCTCTGAAACATTTTCTTTTTGCTGAGAACAGGTAGCAGCTCTGAGAGCAAACGTCAGAGCCTGTGAGTGACCTTCAGAAGAAGACAGCTTAAATTCAGACAGAACGACAGACACTGACCAATGAGGAGGCTGCCCCTGGATGCAGCCTTGCTACGTGTAGATGGTGGCATCTTATCTCCTACCTCCTTAGCTCCCTCAAACCTATTTCTATAGACTTCTTTAGTTAAGTATCCATTGACAAGGCAGTTGACAAAAGATACGGTTTAATTAAGACATTGAAAATAGCATGGATGTTGGGCTAATAGGATTTGAGAACAAAAAGTACTTATTCTGGTCCAGTTGTTCTACAGAGAAACTTGAGAGTTTTAACACATGCAGAGCTCTTCACAGTTGTGTTTTGTAGTTGCCTTGTAAAGCCCTTTCAGCTAATTACTTAGGAAAGAATTTTCATGACAGATCTTGAAGCAGAAAGTTTGTAGCAGGGGCAGGTTGTGGTTTTCAAGTGAGTGCACAGTGAGGTTGAGAATCCAGTAACTCTCTTGTCATTCCCAATAAGCTTGAAAGGTGTCAGGGATATATAGTCTAGCTAACTCTGGCCATTACTGTAAAAGGTCAGAAACACAGTGAGTAGATAAAAGGAGAAAGAACATTTGTCAGGTTCCATTTCAAACACAAAGAAGCTGAGTCTGTAGTATTGATCTAAAGGCAGAGTTAGTGCTATAAATCATTAATCTATTGCCCACAGCCAGTTTATGCAGACAGATTGGAGCTCCAAATAATAGAACATGCACTTAGCACCCAGTGGCCCAAACCATAAAGCATTATTCCTACTGACCTAAGCATGGAGAATGAGGACTGGCCTTTCAGAAATGGCAATGTTGTTTTCTATATGTATATTGGTACACATGCTTGTTGCTAGCTGCTCTAATGTATTTTCCCAGCTAGTGACAAGCTTTGTATTTTACTTTAATAATGGCACATTTGTTTAAGTGACTTATTACAGTGCATAAAAGGAAGCTTTTACCTTAATTTTGCAAAGATTTGTTGCTTATATCCTATGCCTTTTTCCCCCCTTTAAAATGATTGTCTTTTCAAAAACCCTGTTGACTTTAGGAATTAAGAGCATCTCCTGTTCTTTCAGAGGACCAGACTTCAGTTCTCAGAGTCCATATCAGTGTAGGTTCACTGCAGATTGGCAGTGACCTCATCCTCACTCTGCATTTCCAGCTAGCACTGCCCCAGGAAGAAGTACACCTTCACAGACTGACAGTCATGCTTCAGGGGACACTGGCAGTCAGCGCATGCTTGTTACGGCTGTTACTGAATCTTCAGGTTGTGCAGGGCCCCTTTGGTATAGGACACTACCACTAGAGTGTTGCTGGTAATGCTGTAGCCATAGCAGGCCACTGCCTCTGGGTACTTTCAGCGCCCAGCATTGGCAGCGCTATCCTTTTCCTCCTGGCCCAGTTCCCACAGCCTGTAGAAGCAATTTTTATATATACAGGTATTGTCGAGGTGTTTTCAATAATAAAAGTTATAGCAAATGTGAGACATAACATGCAGGAGTCACATAGTTTCCAGTTTAAAGAAACCTCCCAAATAAAACATTCTCACTCATCCCTATCTGCCACTAGTTCCTCTGAAATTATTTGCAGAGGTGGATTATGGGAAGCAGAGTGCACCAAGCCTTGGTTCTCAATTGCACCTGCCAGTTTAAAAGTTACTGACTATAAAACAAACTACATCGGGGCTGGAGAGTTGGCTCTGTGGTTAAGAGCACCTGTTCTTCTAGAGGATGTGGGTTCAATTCCCACCATCCACTTAGCAGCCATACTTCTAGTTCTAGGGGATCTGGTCCCCCTTTTGGCTCACAGGCAGTACACATACATATGTGCAGATAAACCATTCATGTAAATAAAATTTTAAAAAATTTTGTTTGTTTTTGAGACAGGGTTTCTCTGTGTAGCCCTGGTTATCCTGAAACTCAAAGAGATCCACCTGCCTCTGCCTCCCAAGTGTTGGTATCAAAGGCATGTGCTACCACCACCTGGCACAAATAAAATTAAAAAAAGAAATATTAGCCCCTCAGTTCTATCCACTCTATGGAAGGAGTCTCACTCCCATAAGTACTCCCAGCGCCTCAGTCATGACCTACTGGTCCACGTCTGCACAGTCCCCACTCCACGTGTTTCCCTTTGGTCTCTGGACCCTCTGGCCATGCCACTTCACTGCTGAGTCATCGTCATTGCTCTCCAGGCACCACTGCCATGCCTCTGAAACAGGACAGGGAGGGCAGTTCTGACTCTGACACAGTAGCACTTGTCAAGGCTTCCTATGTGAGCACACCGTTGCTGTGGGAGCTAACCGAATATGCATTTGCTTTTTCTTGTGTTTTAGAATTTGCGGTCTACCACACTGCTGATTTCCATTTCTAGTATGGTAAATGCAGATAGACAGGATCTACGTGAAATCTTGAGATCTTTGATGATTGTAAGAGGATTGCTGGGCATGATGGTGCACTTCTGTAATCTCAGCTCTTAGAAGACCAAGACAAGAGGGTGATGAATTCAAGACCAGCCTGGGCCAAATAAAAAAGATTACATAAAGAGTGTTTGAGAGCAGGGTGTTTGAAAATCACTGTTACAGTTGCACCAGCCAGTAACACGACAGGCCAGTGACAAGTGAAGAAAAGGCAAGCAGGCTGTCCTGTAAGATCCCTGCAGGAGTTCAAGACGCGTTGGAAGGCCGAGCCTCCTGCGAAGCACAGGGTGGAGAGGTGCTTGCTTCGCCTTCCAGATCAATTGTGAATTTGCCTTCTGAAGAGCGGTTTGGCAGGGTATCAGAAGTGTGTGTTCTTTTTGACCATTTCTGGAAAAATATCCTACAGAAATTATGAAGTGTATATTTAAAGCTATCATGGTGACACAAAGCTGTAATCCCAGCACTCAGAAGGCAGGAAGTTCCGGAATTGGAGGCCTGCCTGTTTCACGTAGAAGAACCTTGTTTTAAAAAAATAAAGAATCAATTGTTTTGTATGATATTTAAAAGCCCAGAAATAACCTTAGAACAAATTTACAGTGGATGGAAAAAATTGGTGATGTTTCTTTCTCCTTAATTAGCCAGGAGCAGGAGAGTCCTTAGATGCCTCGATGGCCACCTATTGCTTCTTTGTGTGGAACTGACTCATGTGACCCTCCCTGACTATACCTTCCCCTAGACACTGTGCAATGAGTCCCAAATAATAACCACTTCTCATAGAGTGTGGTGAGTAATATGTGGGGTTGCTCCTCCACCATAGCATTTCTAGCTTTTAGCTTTTAAAAATAGTTGTGGAGCAAAGCAAGATAGAGAAGGGAAGTTGGCCTAGATGTTACCCAGGAGAGCAGATGAGCAGGGCTGACTTCATTTTGGGCTCTTTGCCCAGGACACTTTTAATAGAATGTATAGTTAGTTACTCTGGGGATTCTGAGTTGGTGGTTATATCAGGCTTACACATTTATGCTTTAAAAGGAAAATTAGCAAGTTATTAGACTCTAGGTACTGTGCTATGGCTCAGATTTTTTTTGAGCATCTTTTGTAACCCATCCATTGAAAATTTGCTGTGTGGAGGCTAGATTCCTGAGTAGTAAGAGTTACTTAATTATAGAGAAATATTTGGAGAGCCAGGCATGGTGTTACATGCTTGCAATCCTAGCCTGGGAAGTGGAGGCAAGAGGGTCAGTTCAAGGCCAGCCTTGGCTCCCTTGTGAATTTGAGGCCAGCCTGGCTACAAGAGTCAGTCTTCACCTCCCCAGTATATAATTAAACCCAGTGTGGTGTCACAGGGCCTTAGATGCCAGCGCCTGGGATGCCAAGGTCAAGTGTCAGGTTCAGGTTCAGTCTAGCCTGGACTATATAGGGAGACCCTATCTCAAAAACCCATGGAGAAAAAGAAGTATTCAGAACTTCCTTCATCTACAGCTCATCTTCTGAAACTGTGTATTACAAGTACATGGGATGATGTTAATAGATTGACAGCAGCAAAATGTTTTTGAGCATGCAATAACCAAAATTAATTCAAAATCAGATATTGCAAACATAATGAATCTGCAGCATTTCTGGCAGGTAACCCATGTTGCATTGCAGGCCCTCTCTGCAACCTTGTTTGGAGCACAAACATACACACTGCACTGCACACACCATCACACCATGGCTTGCATTTGACACCATTGGTCTGTTAAGAACTGTAATGTTTTTACTATCCATACAAAATTTTCCGCTGTTATAGAAACATAGTGGTCTGATTATAGAAAACAAAGACTTCATATTTTCCCACCATCGTTCCTCAGAGTGAAAGTATCAGTTTAGCTTATCTTTGGATCAGATTGTGTTGCAGTGTTTGATCTTAAAAAGATGGCTGTGTGAGTGAGTTGCAGTCTTGAATTTCATTGAAAAATATTGTTAAATTAACTTTACCCTAGGATTAAGAGAAAGTTTTCAACAATTCTGAGATGGCCATAAATATACTGTCTTTATGTGAGACAGCATTTTCACCATTAATGAGTATAAAATCAGAATATTTGTGGATGGAGAAATGGCTCAATGGTTAAGAGAACTAGCTCTTTCTTCCTTTGTTTCTTTCTTTCTTCCTTTCTTTCTTTCTTTTGACAGGGTTTCTCTGTAGCTTTGGAGCCTGTCCTACAACTAGCTCTTGGTAGACCAACCTGGTCTCAAACTCACAGACATTCTCCTGCCTCCCAAGTGCTGGGATTAAAGGTGTGTGCCACCATTGTCCAGCACACTAGGTGTTCTTATAGAGGAAATGAGTTCAAGTCCCCATAGTGGTCACAACTGTCTATAACTCTAGGTCTAGCTGATCCAATGCCCTCTTCAGGCCTTCGCCAGCAGCAAGCACACACATGATACACCGACATATGTAGGCAACACATCCATGCACACAAAGTTTTAAAAATCAAATATGTAAATGGTACATAGTAGCATACTATACACCTTTAATCCCAGTACTCAGGAGGCAGAGGCAGGCAGATTTCTGTGAATTCAAGCCCAGCCTGGTCTACAAGGCAAGTTCCAGGCCAGCCAGAGCTACACAGAGAAACCCTGTCTCAAAAAACCAGAAACAAAACAAAATAAAAAGAAGCACTGTGCTTTTTCTCAAGTTGCTAATGAACCGTCTCATGTTGGGCAATATAGGAGCTTGCTGTTATGTGAGAATGGTTTATGGCAGACAGGATCCTTAAGATAGAATCGTTCATTATTATATATTTAATAGAATGCTACTTATGGTAGAAAAAATACACAGAAAAGATGAAGTGGTATATTGTAAGGCTCTCCGCTGCCCCCTTGGTTTTTCAACACAGGGTTTATCTGTATAACAGTAGACCAGGCTGGCCTCAAACTCACAGAGATCTGCCTGCTTCTGCCTCTGCCTCCTGAGTGCTTGGATTAAAGGTGGGCACCACTACACCTGGCTTCAGTGATTTCTCATGCAGTATCCTTAACTTCTTATATTTAAGGATGAGTCCCCATCCCATGTCCGAGATACTTCCCAAGGAAATAGCCACAGCCCATTCCTCGGGTGACAAAAGTCACTGTTACTGACCATGGTTTTCTGTACTGAGCCCAGCAAGTCAAGTGCACTTCTAGCAGAACAGTCATTCATAAAACTCCATAATGAAACCAGGCCAGAGCTACTTGTGGCCTTTTCCTTCTTCTCTAGGCCTTTGTACTTCTCTAGGCCTTACATGTAAGGAGTACGGTTTTTCCGCCCGCCGCCTGGTCTTGTCCTGCCGCCACGCCGCCAGCCCCAAAGCACAGAGACTCTGTATTTGATTCAATGCTATTGGCCAGGTACTAGTTTCTAATCGGCTAGCTCTGTCTTAATTATTAACCCATTTCTATGTATTTCCACGTGGTCTTACCGAGAGCGGAGGAATGGCGGTCCAGCTCTCTCCAGGCTCTCCATCCTGACTCCTCCTTACTACTTCCTCTTTCCTCCTTGTCTCCTAGTCTCTCCTATCTTCCTTTCCTATTGGCCAACAGTGCTTTATTATTAACCAGTATGAGAAACATATACAGAATGACATCTCCCATCAGTTACAGGGTTGAATTTCTGTTTTGTTTGCTTGTTTGGGTTTGGGTTTTTTTTTTTTTTTTTTCTTATTTGTAAAGTTTTAAATGAAAAATTTTTATAAAAGGATTCAGAATATTTGAGTTCAATAATGAAGATGGATATGTATATACATAATACATATGTATATATGTATGTATTTATCAGTTATTCTTGATGCTGGAGAGGCTGCTCAGTCATTGAGAGCACTCATTGTATTTTCAGAGGAACCAGGTTCATAACTGGGCATGGTGGCACATGCCTGGCTAGCCTGGTCTACATAACAAGTTCTAGGACAGCTAGAGCTGCATAGAGACACCTTGTCTGAACAAGCAAAGAATCAGGTTCAGGTCATGGCACCAGTGTGGTGGCTCACAACAACCGTCAGTAACTCCAGTTCCAAGGAATGACCCTCTGCTGACTTCTGTGTCTCCTGCATGTTTGTGGTACATACACATTAAATGCATAAATATTAAGCAATTAGTGTTTGCTAGTTTCCGAAGAAAACTAGGTTATTGTGTATTTGTGGTACATGGACTGCTCAGTAGAGAAGAAAGGCTTTCTAATAAAATGAGTTTGTTTATAATGCTTGGGTACTTCTTTGCAGTTCAAGAGATATGTCAGTAAACTTCGAAGCAAGAGTACGGTTTTCAAAAAGAAGCATCAGATAATAGCTGAATTTAAGGCTGAATTCGGTCTCTTGCAGAGGACTGAAGAACTTCTTAAGCAACGTCAGGAAACCATTCAACAGCAACTGGTAATACAACTTTATCTTGGCTGCTAAAAATACAAACGTCAGAAGGTTTGTGGCTTGTGACTTTATGCTGAGGTCATTGTTTTTACTGAAAATCATATAATTATTAATTTTCTTTGACTAATTACAGAGATGTCATATAAGCCGGTGCATTTATTTTTTAATACAGCAGTAAGCACTGCCTTTTAAAAGTGTGTGTGCTAACTTTGGGGTTATTAATAGAAGTTGGAAGTCCAAGTTGGTTTTTCTCTTGGTTTGCTAGCTAATGAGTAAAATTATCATTCCAAGTGAGGAACAATAAAACATTATTTATCACGGCCTACGCATACACTTCAAGGAGTTTTGGAAAGAAATACCCAGGGGAGGCGCTGTGTGGAGATTTGCTTGCAGCCTTGTTCCTTATGTTTGTGCCGTGGCTGGCAGGTGAGAGTTGAAGCTTTGCTGTTGAGCTTCTCTGAATGCCAGGTCCCTGCAGTTCAGTTGGTGTAACGTTTCCCTCCCTTTCCCCGCGGGGAAGCAGTTTCATCAGGGCGCTGCAGTGAGCACGGGTGGGGGTCAGGGCCTTTCACACTTTGCTGACAATATGAACTTTTCAGTTTCGTGGTGATGAATGGTCTGCTTCCAGAGATCCGAGGACTGAAAACTTACTGTGACCCAAACATGAATCCTAACAATGGCAGCTTCAAAATTGACAGTAATAACTGCATTATTGCTCAGATTACTTCCTAATTTCTATGTGATTCCCTTGGCCTTGATTTAAAATCAAAGATCTGGGGGTTTTTCAGGTTCCTCTTCTGCTGTGGACTTCTAATTCCATTGTGGCTATACCAGTTATCAGTGTTTCCCACTTACATCTGAGACTTTGCCACCATTCCCTGCGGCCATTTTCTTCTTGCTGTTACATATGTTTGTTTGTTTGTTTGTTTATAAGCATGTGTCACGGCACATGTGGCGGTCAGGGAGCACCTTCCAGGAGTCTGTTCTCTCCTTTTACGACGAGGGTCCCAGGGATCAAACTTGTCATCAGGCTTTGCAAGTGTCCTTACTCCTCAACCATCTCATTGGTCCTTTTTTTTTTTTTTTTTTTTTTTTTTTTAATTACATGGTTCACTTTCTTTTTCTTTTTTTTCCATTCCATATTTCTGTTAGTAACTTTGGATTGTTTTGTGTTTTACTACCATCTTTTATTGTTTCAGATTTTTTTATTTGTATTTTTATGTATGTAAGTCTTTAGCTTGCAAAGATGTCTGTGTACCACATGTACCTCCACAGAGGTCAGAAGATGTAATCAGATCCCATGGAACTAGAGTTACAAAAGGCTGTGAGCTGCCATGTGGGTGCTGGGAACCAAACCTGGATCCTCTATAAGAGCAATAAGTGCTTTTAACTGCTGAGCCATCTTTCCAGGCCTGTTTTGCTAGCTTTATTTATTTGTAATTTCTATTGGATGTCAGGCTTCACGTGTGGTTATATTTTCATGGCTCTGGCTATATTGATTTTCCTTCCAGAGGAGAATTTTCTTTTTATTTCTCTGTGTAACAGCTCTGGCTGTCCTGGAACTTACTCTGTAGACCAGGCTGGCCTCAAACTCACAGAGATCCACCTGCCTCTGCCTCCCAAGTGCTGAGATTAAAGGCGTGCGTCACTACTGTCCAGCCCAGCAGGATTTAATTCTTTTTTACTTTTGGATCATTTTAATCCAATTGATGGGTGTTATTGGAGCTGATATTTTTCTAGTTTTCACTTATTCATAAGGATACAGTCTTTATACCTCTAGCAGGGGCTTTATTCCTTGGAATTAATTGGTTGTTACCGTTGGGCCCAGCTCTGTTAGATTATACCTATACTTCTAAGAGATGGGATCTTCTGTGTAGACTAGGTTGCCCTAAAACTCCCTATATAATCCTAACTGGCTTTGAACTCCTGATCCTTCTGCCTCAGTCTTCTGAGTGCTAGAATTGCAGTCTTGTGCCATCGTACCTGGCTTCCAATAGGTTTTTAAAACTGTCCGTGCCACAGAAATTTTTCATTAGAGCACAAGTACCTATGATTTTGAGTCCTTTTCTTACTCAACCTTTTAGCAACATTTAGCATAGCTGACCACTCCTCCTTCTCTGTAACTGTGTTCTCCAGGCACTAGGGAGTCTGTAATGAACTTGCCTTGTAAGCATGAAAGCCTGAGTTAGCACCCACGTGAAAGTCAAGTGCTCCAGTGCAAGCCTGTAACCCTGACACCAGAGAGGCAGACACAGGGCCCTCGCTGTGGCTTACTGGCAAGTCAGTCTAGCCAAATTGTTGAGCTCCAGGTTCAGTGAGGAACCTGAGAAAGACACCTGGGGTCAACCTCTGGCCTCCACACATGTGCAACTTCACACACACATGCGTGCAACACTTGTCTTCCGTGAGGTTACACTCTCATGTTTTCTTCCAAACTAACATTGCTACTCCATTGCTGGGGTCTCACTTCCGTACTTCACCATAGCTTTGTGCGGATGTCAAACACTTTCTCTAACAACCTTATGATTTAAGTTTCCAACTCTATTCTCTCCTTGAATATATTCTGCTTACTTATCTTTGTACTGTGTTTATTCCCACTAGGAGTAAGCTCTTTGAGGGAAGGGTCCTCTCCTTTGTTCACTGGTGCCTAGATGTGTGCTCAGAAAGCTAGCGTTTAAGACCAGATGAGTTAATGAATACAGCTTGTCACTGGAATGCATGCATTCACCCAATATTTATTGAATACATCATGTGTCTTAGGTTCTGCACGAAGAATTATTTTAGAGTCTGAACGTAGATATGCTTCCTATGCTTCTGAAGATAGCATGGCAACTTTGAATGTAGATTTATAGTGTATAAAGACATGCTCCTGGATGTTAATAATGGAATCGAGTGCAGATTTTTCTGTTAGGATTCTAAACAAATTTATTATTCACAACTTTTCAACAGAAATAGAAAGGTCGTCTTATGGGGAAAGGGTGTCAACACTCATGACCTTTTCATTTCTTACAGCGAACCATTGAAGAGAAGAAGGGTGTGTCTGGGTACAGTTACACCCAAGAAGAGCTAGAAAGGGTGTCAGCCCTCAAGAGTGAGGTTGATGAAATGAAAGGCCGAACCCTGGATGACATGTCTGAGATGGTAATGACACTTTCTGCCTTTGATTAGAAGGCAGTTTTTTATGTTCAATTTTCAGTTAAACATCTAAATAGTAATCTCTATACAATGGTTACTTTATATGTTTTTTTTTGTTTGTTTGTTTTTTGGGGGTTTTTTGTCTGTTTTTGTTTGTTTTTGTTTTTGAGTCAGGATTTCTCTGTGTAGCTATGTAGACCAGGCTGGCCTCAAACTCGCAGCGGTCTGCCTGCCTCTGCCTCTGCCTCCTGAGTGCTGGCTGGGATTAAAGGTGTGTGCCACCACTGCCCGCCTTACTTTATATTCTTGCATGTCTCCAGGGATTGACCTAACTGGGGCAGCAAGGGAATGAAGGGAGGACAGACACGTACAGAAAAGCTGGGGTCAGGTGGTCTTGAGCCCATGGATAGGGCAGCTGCAGCCCCCACACCAAGCTTAGCTGTTTATTATACACTGCTGAACAAGGAGGCAGGTTGAGCTAATAGGAGCAGTCTCTGTGGGGCAGTAGTCTTCATGCTGTAACAGCTACGGGAGAGCTATGTGCACATGTTCTGCACACGGTCAGCTTTCACACTCAAGACCAGAGAAAGGCTTTGCCACTCTCTTGGGACTTAGGCGTTGGCCCTTGGCCCCTGTCAGCGACACACATCCACTCAAGACTCACTCTCTTCCCACATTCTCTCATCTATTTTTTACTCAATCTCTTGAATTTTCTATTGCAATATACTTGTTCAACTTAAGAAAGTGTATATGTTCCATCTTACTTTAACTCTAAAGAAGCATTTATGGTAAAAATTAGTGCTAGAATTACTTCTTCTTTGTGTATGTCCTTGATGGGCCAGATTCAGGGCTGCTGTCCTCCAAGTGCACTGGGATGTTGCCATCAGGCATCCTAATCTTGAAATCTTTCCTTATTGTTGTTAAATAGTTGCTACCCTGGGTATTATCCTAGAACTTTCTAGATTTTGCCCAAATCTAATTCCTAAAAAGGATTAGTATTTAGTAAAGAGGAGGCCTTCAGGACGCCTATTCTATCAAGCCATTCAGATTAAGTATATTACAATCACCCATGAATATTTGTATGTATTTTACATGACCTTCTGAGTTGCATATGTCTTAACAGACTGTATCATTATGGTAGTGTACAGGTAACTTTGCAGTTGCTTTATGCATTCAGTGTTAGGTTACAAACATTTCCTCATAATGGTTTGTAATCATAATTGACATTTGAAACCAATAAGTGGCATTTTATCTTGCTAAGAAATTAATATCTACTAGCCAGGCATAGTGGACCACATCTTTAGTCCCAGCACTTGGGAGGCAGAGGTAGGTGGATCTCTGTAAGTTCAAGGCCAGCCTGGTTTACATAGTGAGTTCTAGGACAGCCAGACTGACATAATGAGACCCTGTCCCCTACCCTGAAAAAAATTCCAATAGAAATTAACATTTACTAAATCCCTTTCCTATTGTTTGGCGCTGAAGTGGTTTACAGGTTTTTTGTTTGTTTGTTTGTTTGTTTGTTTTTAAGTCTTTATTTAACTGCAATAGTATTTTTTTCTCATTTTTGTCCTTGTCATATTTTTTGTTTTAAATGACAGGTAAAAAAACTGAATTCCCTGGTATCAGAAAAGAAGTCAGCTCTGGCCCCAGTCATAAAAGAGCTCCGGCAGTTGCGGCAGAAATGTCAGGTAAGATTGACTTTGAGATAGTTTTAGCTCTCTCTTGCTCAGATGGACTAGGTGGACTCTTAAGTTTACTTGGGAGAAATTGGAAAGGAAATTAATGTTACTGTGTTGCTGTGACATAAGCCAGTGGTTATGTCAAAGATTTAGTTGAATTTTGCTACTTTCTTTGTCATAAATTAATGAGGGTTTGGGAGGAGGAGAAGGAATTCAAATGGAAATACAAAAGCGGAGCCAGAAGAAGATTTTCTTTTAAATCGTTTGCATTTGAGAGCTGTAAAGATTAAACCCCATTCTCTGGCTGGGCATCCCTAAAGTCAGCCATCGATGGGTAGGCTTACCCTTCTGGCAGGCATGGTGGGGCAGATTACAGTAGGGTAAGTACAAGTGAAGCTAATTCTAACCCTGACTTAAAGATGAACTGTCAGTAGATAAGTACCGCCACAGCGGAGCCCAGCGGTCTCTACCATTTGGCATTAGCAGTTGCCGCTTCATCGTTCTCTGTAGTAATTGTAAGTTTGAGTGTGAGCCATCTTGCATGTGCCTGAGGATGGAACTAGAAAACCAGTTCTACATGAATACCATCTGTCCCAGTCAGCCCCAGAGTGGAAAACTGCACAGTCTTTGGAATCAGTTAGACATCATTTCCTTTTTATAGAAAATGCCATGCAGTCTGAGATAGGTTTAGTAGCTTATCCAGATAGACAAATGGGAGACTAAAGTAGGGGTCTGACTATAGCTTGGAAACTCTTTTTTTTTTTTTAAGACATGGTTTGGCTCTGGCTGTCCTGGAACTTTCTGTGTAAACCAGGCTGTCCTCTAATTCATAGAGATCCTCATGCCTCTGCCTCCCAACTTCTGGGATTAAAGGCCTATACCACCATGTCTGGCCTAGGTTGTCTTATTTCAGTGTCTCATTACACACTGCTACCATCACAGAGGAGATGAAGGCATCCCTGCTACCTAGGGTTTATGCTGTAACTGATATGGTGCCAGCACATAAAGAAATTCATGCAAGATAAAAGAAAACACATCTAAAGGACAAATGGTGTATATATAACTTACATATGTCGTGGAACAAGTCAGAGGGGCTCTAAGAGAGTTTTTTTTTTTTTAATAATTTAACTTTAATTTATGTGCTTTGGTGTGAAGGTATCAGATTCCCTAGAACTTGAGCTACAGATAGTTGTGAGCTGTCATGTGGGTGCTGGATTTGAACCCACTTTGTTGTCCATATCTCACACTATTGCCTTTCTACTCCTGTTATGCCAAAACACCCATCACTCATTTCCCCGTTGTCCTTAATTGTATTTGTGTTTTACGGTGCTAGAGATGGAATCCAGGGCCTTTCACATGCTAGACAAGTATTCTTTGACATTCTGCTGAGCTATGTCCTAACCTTCCAAAGTTTGTTTTTGTTTTTGGGGCGTTTTTTTGGGGGGGTGTTTTGTTTTTATGGTGTTGCCAATGGAATCCAGCCTTGCATACATATTAGGGAAAGCATTGTATCTGTGAGCCACATCCCCAACTCCTAAAGGCCACAGTTTAAATTCATGTTTTTGTTGTTGTTTAGGAGAGGATCTCACCATTTCCCAGAACTCTTTTTTTAAAAAATAATTTATTTAACTTTATTTATGTGCATTGGTCTGGAACTGGAGTTATAGACAGTTGTGAGCTGCCATGTAGGTGCTGGGAATTGAACCTTGGTCCTCTGGAAGAGCAGCCAATGCTCTTAAGTGCCAAACCATCTCTCCAGTCCCTACCCAGACGTCTTGAGCTAAGAGAATCCCTGAACCTTTTAAGCCATGCCTTTTTTTTTTTTTTTTTTTTTTTTTTTTTTTTTATTTATATTGTTGTTGTTTGTTTTGTTTGAAGTCAAGATCTTACTGTGTAGTCCTGGCTGGACTGGAAGTCACTCTGTAAAACAGGCTGGCCTTGGACACATAGAGATCTGCCTGCTTCATTCAGTCCCCAAGTGCTAGGATTAAAAGTATGTGCCATCATGCCCCGAGACACTATCCTATCTTTAAAGACCAAGAGTAATTTAAAATATCATATACTTTAATGAGCTACTCTCAAGTGTTTAAGGAATTTTACAATTAACTATTATACTTAGAATGCATTTTAAAATTGAATATTACAACTATTTAAAATCAAGAGTATCATCAACTCAAGATTTATAACTTAAAATTTATCTAAATTTTTATAATCATCTAACTAGAACAGCATCTTGAGGCAATTCTATAACTGTGTAATTAAATGGAATAATTACATGTAATTGTTAATATATCAGTTTAAAGTATATAATCTGATAGTTTAGTTTTCTTGAAATATTTTGTACTGATTGCTTGCCTTTTTTCCAATAAAAATAAAACTAAGCTGAATGTGGTGAAGCCAGAAGGGTCAGGGTCTCATGGTCACCTTTGGGTCCAGCTACATATTGAGCTTGAAGCCATCATGGGCTCCATGAGATCCTGTCTCAAAAAATTACAAAACCCCCAAACTGTTCAGTCTGCACTGAACTGTTTAAGGGGAGGAACGTAGAGAGCAGGGATGTAGCTCAGTGGTAGAGGGCTTGCCTGTCGTGTACCAGGTTTCATTCCCAGCACCGCATAAAACACCTGTGGCGAACATCTGTAACCCAGCCCTTGGGGTAGGATGGGGTGGAAGGGAGTTGAGGTCATCTTGGGCCACAGATGCTGCTGCTATAGAGGGGTAGCCAGCCACACCCCTCTGCAGCTGTCTTCTAAAAGCCAGAGTTACAGACATGTGCTACCATACCTGTGGATTTTTCATCTCTTAAATCCTGGCAGCAGGGAATGCTCCTTCAGTTATTTGGCCTAATGTTTTAGATTTGTCATAAGCTAGGAGCCAGTTTGGGGCTAATATCTCAGCTAGCAAGTTCTTAGCACATGTAAGTGGAGAAATCTAAAACTCTAGTCAGCCTGAGTGCAAGCATCCATGGCAGCCAAGCTATATCTTGATTGATTTGGATTTCAGATTCATAGATTAAAAAAAAAAAAAAAAAAAAGGCTGTCATCTTCCAGTCATTGTGACACAAGCCTTTAATGTCAGCCCTGGAAAGGCAGAGGCAGGTAGATCTTTGTGAGTTTGAGACCAGACTGGTCTACATAGTTAGTTTAAATTCTAGATCAGCCAGAACTACATAGTAATATCCTGGGGTTTGTTTGTTTGTTTATTTGTTTCATTTTTGTTTTCAAGAAGGCTCCATCATCAATTGTAGCAAGTTTATCTCATTGAGAAGCAGTCTAAGTGCACACAGATGCTGCCCTTTTCCTACTTACGGGACATCTGATTGTTATATTCATTTATTGTGTGTGTGTGTGTGTGTGTGTGTGTGTGTGTGTGTGTGTGTGTTTGCATGGAAGTCAGAGGGAAACTTGTAGGATTTAATTTTTTCCCACTGTGTGGGTCCCAGGTATTGGATTTGGATGTCAGGCCTATTAACAAGTGCTGTAACCCACTGAGCCATCTCACTGGCCTCCCCATTAGTTCATGTGGAGTCCACAGGACAGAGACCGCACATACAATGCTATGTGGCCCAAGGTCATTTTCAGGCTGATTTTGACCCTTGTTCTTTAGCCCCTAACCCTTTGGAAGTTCCCAAATTGAGATCAGCTTGGATCTACGATGGAGTTCTCAATTCCAGCTCCTCGCCCTCATGTTCCCAGTGGTTTCTTCTGCTGTGAGGACATATCTCCCCCTGTGCTGTCCAGACTCACTTCCCCAGGACACCACTATCCATCTCTTATTTCTAGTCCTGATGATTACAATTCCTTGGCAATTCAGGTCAGCTCTGGGTTTTAAGAGATGTTTGCTCTCCTTCGCACACATTTGCAGATATTAGCATCCTTGTCCATTTGCAGCAGATTTTTTAGAATATCTACTTCAAATTATGTGACTAAACTTTGAAACTCCTAAAGGAGCCTGAGTTCTCCCTGACTCTCCCCTTTATAGCAGTATAATCTAGGCAAGGACCGGCCTTTTTGAGTGTTCTTGAGCATTGTGTGGAGGGAACAGTTGGTACCTCCTTCAGGGTACCTTTAGGGGCCCTGTTCATGTGTCCTAAAAGGAGTCATAAAGACCCACTTTGATAATGGACTACTCATACATTCCTGAATTTTCTTCTCCTTTGCTTCCAATCCTTTACATACAGTGTTCTTTTGTTGTTGTTAAAAAAAAACAAACAAACAAACAAAAAAGCATCTCCTTCCCTGCTTACCTACCTCCCCCTAACCATTCTTGCTAATCCCTCCTTCTCAGTTTATACCAGTTTCTCTAGGAAGTGGGCCCCAGTGCTCCCAAGCATCCTGTGTGCTCCTGTCCAGGTTGTAGCCGTCCACTGGCGCTCTTACAACCTGTGCATGAGTGTTACTAGGGGAATGCTGTTTTGTTCACTGTTGTATCCCCAGCTCCTAAGCAAGAGCCTGGCACACAGAGGAGGACATGGTAGCTGTTATTCCTATCAGCACCTCCATCTGTCATAATTCTCAAATGTCCAATTGTTGTATAAATAACTCATAAGTATGCCAAGAAGCTTAGAGTTAAGTTACAAGACCGACAAGGACATGCATTGTTTCAGAGCCACATTTTATGCGTTTGTTTTTCACTTAATCATTTGCCCTTTTCAAACTAGGAACTAACCCAGGAGTGTGACGAAAAGAAAGCCCAATATGATAGCTGTGCAGCAGGCCTTGAAAGCAATCGGTCCAAATTAGAACAGGTAAGAAGGGAGTTTTTATTTCAACAGCCTAGCAAAAACTATCCATGTGTGCACATTCTTACTCCCTCAGTGTCTCGAGTTCTTATATCTGTCTTCCTCAGTGCTGTGTCCCTAGCTCTTACCAGAGTGCTAGTCACAGTAGAACTTAGAGGATGAGTAAGTGCACCTGCTGGTTAGAAAGTGCTAGGGTGGTCTGCAGAGCAGTGGCCCACACTGTTACTGTAGATGAGCTTGTGGTGGGAGATGGTTCTGGTGGCCACTCTCCTGTTGTGCACCTTCTCTTTTATCCTTTCAATAATTTATTGCCCATTTAACATTATATATTCTAGGAAGTGCGAGGACTCCGTGAAGAATGTCTTCAGGAAGAAAGTAGATACCATTATACAAACTGTGTGATTAAGGTAAGGCAAAGAAGGTGCATCAGAAGTTTTCCTGAACAAAAATTAAAATTGTCATTTTTTTTTTTTTTTGTTTACTTGTTTTTTGTCTTTTTCAAGATAGGGGTCTCTCGATGTAGTCTTGGCTGTCTTGAAGCTCACTGTGTAGATCAGGCTGGCCTCGAACTCAAAGAGATCTGCCTGCTTCTGCTTCCTGAAGCCTGGGATCAAAGGCTTGTGTCGCCACACCTGACTGAAAATTATTTCATTGGTTGATGGATTGGTTATGTATGTGTGTGTCCACGTGAACACCATGTGGGCTGGTGTGTCTGTGGAGGTCAGAGAACAACTTGCAGGACTCAGTTCTCTCCACCTGTGTCTGTCCTGGGGATGAAACTCGGTTGTTAGGCTGCAGCAGATGTCTTTACCTGCTGAGCCATTTTGTAGCCACCTTCTGAGATCCCCCAGTAAAGACTTCCTGAAGCTTTTCTTTGCCTTTAGAACCTGGAAGTTCAGCTTCGTCGAGCGACTGATGAGATGAAGGCCTATGTCTCCTCGGATCAGCAAGAGAAAAGGAAAGCAATCAGGCAAGTCATTTGATTGGCTCAGTGTTTCCACCTGTACAAGATTTATACATAAGATAGAAAGATCCAGGGCATTTCCACTCTCTCATGCTAAGCCACCATTGCAGACTGAACCTGAGGCTGTCCTAGCCCTCCTGAGTGGGTAGGAATATGTTGTACTTCTTGCTTGCTTTTTCTCATGTAGTATGTATATTTGTAAAATATAAAATGTACACTCTAGCCACCTCTAAGCATGCAGTTAATGGCGCCGATTACATTTACAACGCTGAGCCATCAACACTTTCTGGTTCTAACCCCTTTCACACTGTGTTAATCATTAACCCCGGTCCCACCTCCAAGAATATGTGCACTTGTATGTTTGCTCTCCATAAGCATTAACGTTTTAATGTTGACTCCTTAAGCACACTTGGCTGGGACTCTGGTCATCTGCCTGCTAATTGTGCAGTGTGATGACTGCCTTTTAGCTAGAAACCATGTGACTGCATTATTGCTAGCCTTTAAAATGAGAACAGTGTGTAAATACTTTTTAGTCCTTAAATGGTGACTTTTTGTAGTCTCAACTTGTGCATACTGTAATGAATCAACCCTTGCCTTAAAATACATTTATAGCCAAATCGCAAGTTGTAATAAAATGCTGTAATGGAAGATGAGCCTTCTTCACCCATCACCACAGTTTAGATGTTTTCTTTTTGCTGTCCAGTAAGAACACAGAAGGATAGGGGTCCCATTTGAGGCTTCAGTTGAGATTTGCAGTGCATTGGTGGCACCAGAAGGAGCCTAGGAAGCAGTCTGTAGAAGAGTCTGTGTAGTACACTGGAAGGCAAGCCAGCCTGGAGCTGCCTGCCCTGTGACAAGAGTGACTTTAACACATGCCCTCACATATGAAACTATAAAAGTCCTATCCAAATTCTTTCAAAGAATGTCAACTTTGCTCTTGTAGTCTATGCTGTCAGTGGTAAGTGGTAAGAAATGAGAATAGATGGTTTGTTCTCACAAATTAGACATTTTAGATATTTAATTCACTTCTTCAAGGTTATCAGTATAAAAAAGAAGCAGGAAAAAAAAAATGCTTCTGAACTGTTAAATATCCGATCGTTTTCTGACAGGATGTACTTCATCACTAAAAAACCAGTGTTGGGCCAGCAGGGTGGCTTAGTCAGGGTTCAATCCCCAGAACCCCATAAGAGAAGAGAACTGAGTCCCTCAAGCTGTTCTCTGACCTCCTCCATGAATGTCCGACATACAAAACAAGTGTAAAGTAGTTTTTATTTAAAACAAAGACCGCATAGCTGGGGAGGAGGCTCCCTGAGTAAAGTGCTCACTGTTGAAGCATGAGAACCTGAATGAATTTCCAGAACAGATATGGTGGTGAATGCCTATAACCCCCAGTACTGAGGTCAGAGGCAGGCATTTCCAGTGGGGTTCATGGGCCAGCTGGTCTATCCAGAACACGAGCCCTAGGTTTTTGTAGAGAGACTGCTTTAGACATGAGGAACATAGTTGAAGTCAGCCTCTGACTTCTACACCACCCACATGGAGGAGTACACCACATACATATATATATAACACAATCATTATAAACTTCCTATTCCCTAGTTTTGTAGAAAAGAATTGTGCCATGACTGTTGTACAATATTATTTTAATGTGTGTTGCTTTTGTTTATATTCTGGAACATTTGTTTAATGATGCAAAGATGTGCTTGATTAAATAAAATGCACCTGTGGCCAGGAGGCTGGGTCAGCAACTAGCTTAGAGGAAGTTGTAGGGAGGAGCCAGGTGGAGAAAGGGTTCTAAGGAGGGTCGAGAAGAAACGCACGAGGACTTCTTGGGAGAGGCAAAGAGGTGAGCTTTGAATCTTGAGTTCTTTAGCTGGACAGAGATTTAAATGAGTTTCCTTATTAGCTCTGAAAGAGTCGGTACCTGAGGGACCAGAATTCCCTAGGCTTTGGCTCTGGCAGCCTAAATGCTGCTGCTGGTAGCGGAGTTGCAGTTGCTGAATAGGATAACCTTAGCTTAAAGGGCAACAATAATTAAAAAAGAAACACAACACATGACTATGGCAGTAATTCAAATATTATAAAAAAGGGGCCAGCAAAATGACTCAGAGGGCACAGGTACTTGCCACCAAGCCTGACAACTTGAATAAGACACCTGGAACTCACACTGTGGAAGATGAGGACATACTCCTGCAAGTTATCCTCTGATGTAAGAGTGCATATTTGAGTGCACACACCTACACAAATAAATTCAAAACTTGTAATTCAAAAATAATTCTGAAGAATAATATGAAAAAAATGGTATTGGTTACACCTAAACCCATGGGTACATGTTTAAAAATATTATTATAGAGACAAAAATTTATTGTCATTCCATTTTCAATATTCCGGTTCTTTTTAATTAACCCAAAGGTTTAGGAAATAGCCTGTTTGGTTTTCTTTTAACCCCACCCCAAACCACCATCTCACCAAGGTATCAGGTATAAAACTAGAGCCTTGTGCATGCCAGGTTGGAGGTAGCATACTACTATAATAAGCCTGTTGGTTTCCTGAGAAATGTTTATGTAAATGAGAATGCTAAAACAATTTGGACAGGTTTCAGACCTAAGAGACTAGTGAATTAGTGGATTCCTTAAAGCCATCTGAGCTTTGAACATACTTTTTTTTTTTTTTTTTTTTTTTTTTTTTCTCCTGAGATAGGGTTTCTCTTGTGTAGCCCTGGCTATCCTAGAATTCACTCTGTAGATCAGGCTGGCCTTGAACTCAGATCTGCTTCCCTCTGCCTCCCTGAGTGCTGGGGTTAAAAGTGTGCACCACTACACCTGGCTCTATGCATTCTTTGGTTACCATGCCATATAACTCATCCTAGCAGTCATTTGGGGAACGTGGAAAGTAAGCAGTTGGACCTTGTGTTTCATGATTTTTTTATTTCTCTGTGTAGCTTTGTAGACCAGGCTGGTCTCAAACTCACAGAGATCCACCTGGCTCTGCCCCCCCCCCGAAGTACTGTTATTAAAGGGGTGTGCCGCTACCACCTGGGTGTGTTCACGAATTTTAAGGGCAAATGAAGGCTCATGGGGTTGTTGACCATCTCCACACTTGTTCTGCGTGCAGATGCCACCTGTGTTCTTCTCCACAAGGGTCATGAGTGCTGTCTCTGCCATTCTCCCTGTCCTAGTCACTGTTGTCCCTTGTGCTACAGAGGCATGAGCCTTTGTGCTGGGTTCTCTCCTCTGTGGTTTATGATATCTTAGATTCTCCATCGTATCTTGCTTTATTCTTCTAACAGTGCAGTCTAAGTTTGCCCAGAGACACAAAAGCAATGTTTGCATTTAAATATAAGATCTAGCCAAGCATGGCAGTGCAGGCCTTTAATCCCTGCACTCAGGTGGCAGAGGCAGGTGGATCTCTGTAAATTCGAAACCAGGGCTATTACACAGAAAAACCCTGTCTCAAAACACCTTTCTCCCCAAGTAAACAAGCAAATAACTATAAGAGCTAAAGCTTCCTCCCATATTCCTTATTGCTGTGATAAAACACCATTGCCCAGAATCATTCTGGGGAGGAAAAGGGTTAGATCAGCTTATAAGTATTGGAAGTCAGGACAGGAACTCAAGCAGAACAGGAACCTGGAGGCAGGAGCTGATGCAGAGACCTTGGAGGGTGCTTCTTACTGGCTTGCTCTTTGTGGCTTGCGCAGCCTGCTGCTTTTACCCAAGACCACTTTGAGTGGTGTCACCCATGGAGATCAGGGCACTTTTGCATTGATTACTTATTAATTAAATGCATTATAGGCTTACCTCCAACCTGATTTTATGGACACATTTTCGAAATTGAGAGGTGCTTTTCCTAAGTGACTCTTGCTTGTGTCAAATTGGCATAAACTTGTCTGGACACTCGACATCTGTTCCTTAATCTTTACCCTTCAGTCTTTGACCTGAACTTGTTACCTGAACTTATTAAATCTTGTTCTTTTTTCCTTACACAGCATGAAAATATAATTGTGCTTCAATTTTTAAATTCATTCAAATATTTTACTTTAAAATGAATTTTTTAGCTTATATTTGTAAAACCAAAAGTGATCATTATGGAGCAGCATGCACAGATACTGAGTGCTTTTGAGATGAATGTGGTGACACACAGCTGTAATCTCTGCTCTCGGAAGGCTGAGGTTGGAGGGCTATGGGTTTAGGACTGGTCTGAGAAAATTGTGGGACCTTGTTAGAGGTATATATATGTGGTGCACGCCTTTAATCTCAGCACTCGGGAGGCAGAGGCAAGCAAATCTCTGTGGGCTACAGAGCAAGTTCCAGAACAGACACCAAAGCTACACAGAGAAATCCTGTCTAGAAAAACAAGGGAGGAAGGGAGGGAGGGAGGGAGGGAGGGAGGGAGGGAGGGAGGGAGGAAGGAAGGAAGGAAAGAAGGAGAAAGAAATTGAGTGTGGTGGCATGCCCCCTCCTCTCCCAAAACACTAGCACTTGAGAGGTGAAGACAGGAAGGTCAGGAATTCAAGGCTAGCCTTGGTTATACACTAAGTTTGAGGTCAGATTGGGCTACATAAGATCCTTAAAAATTAAAAAGTAAATGCTTATGCACCTGCATGTGTGTATGTTAGCAAATGCATGAGAAATGTACACATACACATTTGTACATACATCGGCAAGTATATATGAATAAATAAATTAATTATTTAGAATTTTCCACTTCAGTATATGTATATGTATATGTATATGTATATGTATATGTATATGTATATGTATATGTACATGTACTGAAGTGGAAAATTCTCATTCTTTATCACAGCTCTGTATTGCTCCTTTGGACAGATTTCCCCATCTGCATGTTTTCAAGATCCCATGCACAGTGAAGTGAAAAGTATTAAAGTCTCTTAAGTCGTGGGAATTCTGTAGTGTGAGTTCCTGAAAGTCAAATTGCAGAATCAGACCATTGAGAGTTTAATGTGCGCCCCTTCTCTGTCTGCAGACTCTAAAAGGCAATGTGTAATTTAAGCAAATGGGTTGCCATTGTTTTAAGGGTAGATTAACCAAAACTGGTACTTAACATCTTAATTTTCTTAACTTAATTTCCCATATAATGTTTTGCTCTCCCCCTTTTAAATTACTGTTTAGAAGAAGAAATGACTAAACAAAGTATCTGATGAGATTCATTCTGATTCTGCCCTAAACTGTAAATGTATATAGATATGCTAATTTATAATCCATTTGTGTGTTTATATCAATTCAAGCTGAAGCTAAATCATTGTGTTTACTTCCTAGGGAACAGTATACCAAAAATATTACTGAGCAAGAAAACCTTGGTAAGGTAAGAATTATTTTTTAGTGTTTCTAATTCAGACTATTTGGTCAGTCTTTTAGAAGGTTACAGTTAGTTTCAGGTGTTGTTAATTCCTTTCTTAAGAATTAAAGGGACCAGTGAGATGGTGATGAGGGTTAAAGTGTGGTTAGCAGCCTGCTATGTTCTTTCTCATGCACTAGGAGATAACCAAGTCCTATTAGAGGTTCTCTGGCCTCCAAACACATCTCTGGTGTGGTTGTGGTGTGTGTGTTCACTAACCAGGTGGTAGTGACACACATTTTTAATCCCAGCACTCAGGAAGCAGAGACAGGTGTATCTGTATCAATTCAAGGCCAGAATAAGTTCCAGGTCAGCCAGGCTTACACCAAGAAACCCTGTCTTGAAAAACCATTTTAAAAAGAAAGGAGAGAAAGGAAGGAGGGAAGGAGGAGAAAATAAATTAATGTATTTGAATTAGTTTATATTAATATTCATTGTTAAAATATACAAACAGTAGATTGTTTAGATTTTTAGAAGTTATTATGATTGTCAGTAGACTTTCATCTAAAGATTCCATGTTTAGATAGAAAAAGGAGAGAAGATCACTGGCTGTTCTTCCAGAGAACCCCATTCGATTCCCAACACCAACATAGCAGCTCACAACTGTCTGTAACTCCAGAGATTCCAAAGTCCTCTTCTGGCCTCTGTGGGCACCAGGCATGTGTGTGCAGACATACATACAGACAAAACATACACACACACACAGTCTTTTAATTAGGAAAAGTATCTAGATGGATGTTAATATATATGGAAATGTTTGTGAAACCATAAGCCCCCCACAATGAGCTAAATTTCTAAGTCACGGGTTATTCCTGGGCTGGACGAAGCGCGGTGGTAATATGCATGCTGATCGTGTACAAGAGCCTGGTTTCAATCTATAGGACTAAGGAGAAATTCTTGCTCCTTCTAGTGTAGTGTTTTACTTAAGATCTCTGGGAAAGCTGCAGGAGCATTGGGCTATAAAGCATTTTTAAGCAGAGTGAGGCTGACTAACCCATGACACACAGTTGTCACACTCCTCACTTGTCAAGGCAGCCCAGAGTAGAGCTAGTGTTTCCAAGTGTGCATTGTACACACACTTGCAGAGGCCAGAGACCCAGGAGTGCCCTCTTGTATCGCTCTGTACCCGTTCCCTTGGGGCAGGGGCTCACACTGAACTGTGAGTTTCTCCCTCACCAAGCCCCAGGGGTCCTCCTGTGTCCCCCCCCCCCAGTGCTGAGGTTACAGGTGTAGGTGATGGGGATCAAAACCAGAGCCTCACGCTCAAGCTGCAGACACTCTACCACCCGTAGCTGGTTCTTTAAATGATTTTTATAGGTTGTTAGCATTTTGGGCAAAGAAATTGTTTCAGTAATATAAGAAAAGTTATAATTTATGTTTACCATATCTGAAAAAGTTGTGCTCAGAACTCTTAAAATTCTGAGTATACTTTAACAGTCTTTCCAAATACTTTTAATTTGTGAACATAAACGTGTCTGTAGTGTGAGATATGTTACTCACAGCATAAACGTTCGCATGCTATCATGTGCTTTCGGTAGTACATAAAAAGTGGTTGGTTATGTCACAATTCTATCCAAAAACTCTCCTGTGTGTGCTCTCACTGTTTCTGATAGTTGCTTTCAGTGTCCATAACCGGGTGGGCAGTATTTAATCAGAGCTTTAAATCTCGCCTTCATCTGGGTCCATCCTCTTATTAGGGCAAGCAGCAGCCACCAGTTCTCACTTGCCCTGCACGGTGGATGAGCTGTCCTAAAAGAGGCAAGATGAGCGTGCTCCTGTGTGGTGGCTGCTGTTGTCCCTTGTCTCTGGCCCTCCTGGCCGTTTGCTCAGCCATGTCTGCTGTTATTCCTGTCACTCTTCCCACACACATTCACCGCCAGCTCCACCCACTTTTCTCATTGTCTCTGTAACCTGACTCTTCAGTCAGCCTTCCTCAGGGTTCAGAACCAAAGTATATTTTTGCAATTAGTTGCAAACATTTTTTTTTTACTTCTCTTTATAATTATAGTCAATAGTTAAAACAGTTTTAGCAGGTGGAATTATCTACAAAGAAAATAAATAGTAACAAAAATAATTCTGGGAGCTACAGAGATGGCTCGGTGGTTTAGAGCACTGTCTGCTCTTCCACAGGACCTAGGTTCAATTCCCAGCACCCACATGGCAGCTCACAGGCATCTATCTGTAACTCCAGTTCCAGGGTTTCCAATGTCCTCTTCTGGCCTGCATGGGAACCTACATGCACATACAGGCAAAACACACATAGATAGAAAGTAAAAATAAGTCTTTTTTTTTTGTTTGTTTGTTTGTTTGTTTTTCCAGACAGGATTTCTTCGTGTAGCACTGGCTGTCCTGGAATTGTAAACCAAACTGGCCTCACACTCAGAGATCCACCTGCCTCTGATCTTATTTTTTTAAAAAAATCTCATAAGGAATTTGACTTCTTAAATGGAAAACACCTTTTTTTTTTTTTTTTTTTTTTTAAGTCACTGATGTCTCTGAAGGAGATATGCATATGTTTTGATAATTTGAACTTACATAGAATGAACAGGATTTCAGGTTAGAATATAGCATCTGATGATAATAATGTTGACAATACAATATAGGTTATCAAGTATTTCCATCTGTTATCACATGAAGAAGAGTATAAGCTCATACTTTTATTGTTCCCTGTTACTCACTACAGTTAGCAATTGAGAAAGCTGAGGTCCCAGAAACCTAAGTACCTTGTTTATAACTGGTGACAAAGCCACAGCTGACCCTCAGGTCCCTTCCCTCCCCTCCCCTCCCTCCCTCCCCTTCCCCTGTCCTGCCCTCCCCTCCCTTTCTTTGTTTTTCTCATAATTTTTTTTTGTTTCTTACACTTGATCTTAGCCAAAAGACTGAGAAGCAATATTTTTGTTTTATGTGTGACTGTTGCCTGCATACATGTAAGTGTGCTACATGCATTCATCAGAGCCCCTGTACTGCAGTCCAGATGATTCTAAGCCATGTAGGTGCTGGGAATGAAACCTGAGCCTTCTGCTGGAGGAGCAAGTGTTTTTAACCCTGAGACATCTCTCCAGCTCCCTTTACTGATCTTTTTATCTTCAGGTTACTCTACACGTACCTTAAATTTAGTTTGCTTTTTAGATATCTTAGTGTAAATGTTTCAGAGGAGATCATAGTTGCTTTGTTATCAGTCATGAAATGCACAAACATCCTCTGCCTCATCATGACAGAAGTAAACCTCTTTAACTAATCAGTTATTGTTGCTTTTGATTTCAACAATAGAAACTCCGGGAAAAGCAAAAGGCTGTACGAGAAAGTCACGGTCCAAACATGAAGCAAGCAAAGATGTGGCGGGACCTTGAACAGCTGATGGAGTGTAAAAAGCAGTGCTTCCTGAAGCAGCAGAACCAGACTTGCATCGGTCAGGTAATTCAGGAGGGCGGAGAGGACCGGCTGGTGCTCTGAGCCCTGTGCTGGCTGCTGGGCTTTGGTGGATGCTGCTGGCTGTGAATGCATCACCAGCAGAAGGTGCTTCCTTCTTGGAAGGGATTTGTGCATCCTTTTGCTTTCAGACTCGTTCCTCCTAACGTTGTCTTGGAAAATGAACTGAAGGCAGATCATGTTTAAAGGTCTTTTTAACATGAAGAAGGAAGAGGCTTGCATTGTTTAGTTTAGACTTCGAGTGGTGTCCTGAGTTTTATGGGAAAGGGACTGAGCTTGCTATCTGTAATGTAAACATGTGTCCATTAAGAACCATGTAGTTTTTAAAGCTGTAATAACAGTGGATTAATGTTTTTCTCAATCTTTTTTCTAACTTTAGAGGACTCTTTTAGGAACTAGTATCTCTTGTTTTGAAGAAACCCTTGTCTGAAGTCAGCAGTCCGTACGGTTCACTTCAGTTTCTTTCTCTTCTATAAACGCAAGCCAGTTTAATATTTTGAAAAGCATTTGTTCTCCTCATGTGATCTAAAAGCAAATAAAGCTTGGTACATGTCATGGCTGTTAATCTTCATTAATACAGTTGTGTCCATTTTTTCTTTTAAAAGTATTTTATAATATTCACGTCTCGTCTCACAGATTGTTACTCATTTTCACCAAGCATCGAAAGGAGAGCTAATAATGCAATCATATGATTGTTCCTGAGGGCTGTTATTATAAATATAAAAATTCTCATAAAACATAGATGCTCTGTGGGCTGGAAAATTGATTCCTAGTGAAATTTAGGAATCCTAAGTGCTTCCAGCCTCAGCTTCGTTTGGCCTAGATACTTAAAGATTTCTTTGGTTTTCCTTAAAGAAAGATATTAAACTCGTATGTTCTCTTTTACTTCATTTTGGTTTCAATCTGTTTTTCAAAATCCTTGCTTTAGATTTGAAAACTCAGGCAGTTCATAGGCTAGTTCTTTTTAACTGCCCTTAAAAAGAAAGAATGGAAATTTGTGTTGTGTAAAATATACAGACATGCATCTCTTTGTCCCAAGTTTGATCTGCTCTTAATACTTAAGGCTTATTAGTAATCAGAATTACAGTGCCAGCCTCAGCTCCACACATGGCTACATGCTGGAATGCATTCACTCCTAGGTGTGCACATGGGCACTCAGGCATACATGAACACACACACATTTTCTCTCTCTCTCTCTCTCTCTCTCTCTCTCTCTCTCTCTCTCTCTCTCTAAGAAGAGGAAGGGAGGAAGAAGTGAGCATCCCTGTGTCCATGGTTGAGTCTGCTCCCCAGTGTATTTACCCTCTTACCTGGGCAGGGGTCGGCTACCAGCATTCCCACTCTCCCCTTTGACAAATCTGAAGCTAAAAGAGGCAAGGCTGGGCTTTAGTGTGTGGTCACAGACCCGTCTTATTCAGTGATCATTTTTGGACACAGAGGTAGATTATGTTTATGCCAGATCAGCTGTAGGCTTGGTGTGTTTTCAGTAGTATATAATGCTTCATTAGCCAGAATGTGAATTCTGTAGCAAATACTTGAAAGACTAGATGACTTTTACAGAAACTGCATTTTATTCCCCAGAGATAATCTCATAAGGTTATTAGACCTGAGGCTAGTTTGTTTTAGCCCTACACTCCCTCTGGTTCTCCTCTTAGTTTCAGGATTGTGAACAGCAGCCCACAGGCCTGCTCAGGGTTCTGATTGATCACCTGCCATCTTTCCTCGGCATGGAACAAGTGTGCAGATTACACACAAAGGCAGCTCTGAAATTGCTGTATTAATTGAAGCAGAACATCATTATTCAAGAAGAGCGAATCGGAAAAAAAAAAAAAAACTCTGAAAGAACAAGTTATTTATAGCTTTTATGTAACATTGGACACTTAGTAATGTGGCTTAATGGGTCTCATGCAGACTTCCTTCCATTCGTCCATGGTTTGATTAGAGCTTTAACAAGCTTTGACCTATCCTGACAGTTTTTGACGGCTGGCACTTAGGAAAGAAAAGCTTGCTCCATTTTTTCCTCTAAGGTTAATATTCTAACTGGCTAATTGATGAGAGAGTACTTAATCATTTTAGAAAATAATGTGTCTTTCACGTGATGGCCCAAATAAAGGAGAAAAATGTGGCCTGGGAATCTGCCTGGGCAGTCAGATCTCCTTCTCTGGGCTGGTGTGGCCAGCTGTAGTAAGGGCTGATAGTCAGCTGCAGCTCCCTTTTGCTCACTGTTGGTTCAGGAAATAATCCTGTAAAGGTTGCACTTTCTGAAGAATCTGGAATTAGGGTATACTTCTGTCACAATCAGCTGAACTCAAGGTCAGATTTCCTAGAGCTGGGGAGCAGCTGGAGGACCTTAGGACACTTGAAAGTGACAGGAAATCAACCCCCCCTCGCTTTCCCTCTAGGCTGATGCTTCCTGCCCTGCAGCTTTAATTCAGCAGGAGCCACTTCTAAGAGAAGCCACTGAATCACATTTGCCTTTATTTGATGCTTGTCATCCTGCCGAATTCTTAGCGTGCATGACATTTATACATCTTTGGGAAATTTTTAAGCTCTGTGCACTTTCCAAATGTGTTTCTTAAGTTTTTAATGCTAAAATGATACCAAGCGCTTTTTTTTTTTTTTTAAATAAGAGGCTATCTATGCACTTCATCTAAAAATGTGTAAATTGGCAGGATTCTTTTGGATTTGAATTTGAAAAGAAAAAAATGCATCATGAGTAAGGCAGACAAAGCTGTCTTTTTCCAAAGGCAAAGTTTATATTGAAAAATAACTGTGGAGGTGTTTGTCTCAGACAGCCCTCATCTTACATAGGTACTCGCCCGATGTGGTGCCTGATGAGTGTGAATAAAAGGCTTGTTTCTGCAAAGACTTCCGAGTGCTTACATCATGCCTCTTGCTTGGCAGGCAGGGGTTTGCCTCTGGGAGCAGGTAATGGGCTCCTGCTGAGTACCCTGGCCTGAGCTTGCTTGCCCACACATTGGCCATGTTGTGGGGAGATAGGTCTGGAACATATGGACCACACCGTCTTCCAGACAGTCTTTAGCAGCCAGAAAAGGGATAGATCTGCACCTTTGTCACAGGTATAATTACCTCTCTACCTTCCTCTCTTTCCCCTAAATGAGGGCGGTCTAATTAGAGCTGTTTGCTGTGGCAGCCAGGCATGAGGTGAGTGTTTTGTCTGGGGAGGGTAGAGAAGGATCATTAGAGGTGATCTGTGTGTTGTGATGTCTGACTCTTTGGTCTTAAGGCAGTCTTAAAAAAAAACAAAACAAAAACAAAAACAGGTTTGTTGTGTAAGAATATGGTTTATCCTTACCCAGGTCTTGCAAAAGAAATAAAAAAATAAAACCAAGAGTCCAAATAAGTAGTTTTTGAGAGGTCTGGACAAACACGTGCTTTCTGCTCCCATGCTCCCCCTTTTGGCAAACTGGAAGTACTTTCTTGGTCACTGGTAATTTCACAATTTCCTTTCTAGAAGCGGAGAGCCTGGCGTCACTGAGCTAGTGACTGTCATGGAAATTCACTACTCAGACTTAGGGAGAAATGAAAGAGCTCTGTTTCCCAGTGAGGGCTTGAGTTTCCACTTCAGCGGAGGGTGTAACGGTTGGTTTCCCCCCCCCCCCCCAGGAGCTCCTTAGGCTGCATTTGGTACATGGCATAGAAGTCAGCAGAGTTCAGGCTCTGGCGCTTCCAAGGAGCCTGAGAATGACCTCTGAGGGAGCCCGGCCAGCCAGTGCAGTTTGCTCTGCCCTTGCAGCAGAGGATTGCTTCCTAGCTCTCCAGAGTGCTCACCCCTCACCAGGAAACCTGCCCCTCCTTAAAGAGCTCAGGCGCGGCACTGTGTCGGAAGGTGGACTTCGTTAAAACATGAATTACACAAATTAGCAGATTTTATCTCCCAAAGCCCTGTAATCATGGCGATAAAGAAGAAAATACTTGAACCATTACTGAGTGCCCAGTTATAAGCCAGGCAAAGTGTAGAAGCTTCTGTGCGGGAACCAAGGTGATTCTCAGTGAGGCAGAACAGTTATCTCTGTTTATAGATGAGGAATATAGATGGCCGGTGTCCAAAACCTGTGCTCTAAACTGCTGTCTCCATGTGTGACCCATCATATACACAGGGTATTTATTTGCAAACAAGCTGGCGTCTGTTTCTGAACTATCATGTGCATCAAATTCTGTTTAGTGCTGCTTCGTTACTTTAGAGTACCTTTCTAAAGAATGGATTTGGGGTCTGGAGAGCTGACTCAGTGGCTAACATCATGGGCTGCTCTTGCAGAGGACCTGGGTTCAATTCCTAGCACCCACAATGATGGCTCACAACCATCTGTAACTCCAGTTCCAGGGCATCTGATACCTCTTCTGGCCTCCACAGGCACCTCACACATGGGGCACAGACACACAGGCAGACAAAACACCGTATGTTTAAAATAATTTAAAATAAAAACTGGATTTGCTCACTGGTTTGAAGAACGGATTTTACCTAATGCTTGCAATAAGGTATGCCAGTTTAACAAGAGTTTCTACTAAAAACTGATGTCAGTGAACTGATGAAGACAGTGGCTGATGACTCAGCCAGGGTGAAGGGCACTGTCGAAGTCTGCCTCTGCTCAAGTGGTGATGTGATAGCTGGACAGGGCCAAATCTTCATTAATGAAAATGCTGCAGTGAAACAAAAAATTTTAACACATACACACAAACCATAATGAACAAGATTATAAAATATGCATAAATTTATTAAATCTAAAAATATTTTAGCTATCTTACAAACACCTCTTGCATTTTTTTGCATAAAATTGCTAAGATGCAGCATCTTTCTAAACTAGAGGAATTCGTAAGATGCTCACCGGAGAGTGAAAATTCATTTGTTTACATGCAAGTATTATTTTCTGTGTGTATGACTCTGCACTAAATTACAGAATGTAAGATCTACATGAGCTGAGCTTTGCTCTAAAGCCTCATAGGCAGACAGGCAAGGCAGCTTAGCAGGCAAAGGCCTGGCAACCAGAGTTGACCCTTGAAACCCATATGGAAATGAAATTTGTCCTCTGACCACACACAGTAAACAGAATTTCCAAAACTCACGGACTCAAATATTACATAGAAAAGTAATGGTATATATGCAGGTATTTTGAAGTGGGTTTAGGATTGATTTAAGGAGAGGTGAGGCTTATCTAGATTTGTAAGGACAAGTTAAGATTTTATGGACACACAAAAAAATGGAAGATAAAAAAAAAAGCCATGTAAGTGGCTCAGTGCTTAAGAGCACTGGCTGTTCTTGCAGAGACCTGGATTGGGTTTCCAGCACACACATGGTGGCTCACAACCGCCTGGTACTCCAGTTCCATGGAGACTGATTTCCTCTTTCTCGTTTCCTGAAGTACTGCATAAACACCACCCACATAGCAACAAGCAGGAATGCAAGGTGCACACAGGCAGGCACTCACACACGCACAGGATAATTCAGTCTAAAAAATCACTTAAGGATGCAGCATGTTCAGAAAATGACAGGAGGGCTCAGTGAGTGGCCCAGTGGCGTGGAGGAGAGAAGTAGCACCATTATGTGCTAAGCTCCTGGTCTTTGTGCATCGGGCCCTCCTGACCCTCAGGTTGACCTTCTGATGCTTTGGCTACTTTGGCCGCCAGTACTCTAAAACTTACAACAGAAAAATGTAATGGTTCATAAGCTTTAAATAACTTTTACCCCAGTATATGATTTTAATCATATTTATTGTTACTGCTATTACATTAAAATTTATAATCTATTTGAATATACAGAAAAACCAGTGTACAATAGAAAGGATGATTTGGCACTGCCATTGGCTTCAGGTACCCACTGGAGCGCTCAGCTAGACTATACAAAAAAGCATATAAAATAAAAGGTGTGGCTGCTGGCATCGACCACTTAAAACGCATTAAAGCAACAGCAAACATCAGCCCTAATAACCAGGTGTTAAATATGGCGGTGCTGTGGAGAGTTAGCCAAAGCAGGGATCCAGAGAACCCCTCCCTAAACCCCCCTACTCTGGTGAGTTCTCACCTTTCCCAAATAAATCTTATGTTTATTCTGCTCAAAAAAAGAAAAAGAAAAAAAGAAAGAAAGAAAGGAAGGAAGGAAGAAAGGAAAAATCTAGGATCTGAATCTGGCACAGTGGCTCATACCTGCTTTCTCATTCTTGAGCTGAACCAAGTGAGAAAGAGGGGTCCCTAGCTCTTCAAGAGTTCAGTACCAGCCTGGGAAATGAGGTATACGTAGGTGGAGATGAGGGGGCAGGTGAAGAGAAAAGAAAAGGAATCAAATCCAGAGATGTAGGAGAGACCAGAAGATGAAAGAAAAGTCAAGGAGGCTTCATCAGAGAGGTGGGAATTGACTTGGGCCTAGAGGGTGGGGACACTATACTAACTATACTAACTTAGTATAGTGTGGTGCTCACTGCCCCGGTGACCCCACGGGGAGGGGAGGGGGGGACAGGAAAGGCATGAAGTCTAAGTCATCAGTGTGAGCCACGTAACCAACAACAGAAGTGTTTTCGTGCTTGCTTAGCCAATAAACAGAACTATCCCCAGAATTTCTGCAAGTTTCAGTATTTCAAGATATCAAAGTTTATTACCAAGAGCAGAACTCTATTGGACTTCCAGATAGCTGTTTTATGACTTAGTTTATTTCCTTTATGCCGTGTGCAGGGTTCTACAATTCTTTTGGGGTTTAAGATCTCTTAAGGGACCAATTCAGAATTGAAAAGGAAGCAAATGTCTTGGGCTGAGCAATCTAGGCCAGCCCAGTGAAGAGCAGCGGCCGCCTGCCCAGTCTCTGCCTCCCCTGGAAGCATGCTTAGAATCTGGCTTGGAGAGGACCAGGGGCTCCATGGGGAACCTGAAACCTCCAGAAGAGAATGCCCTGGGGCACAAGCCAGCAGCCCCTGGGGATGAAGGAGGGACTGCACTGTGGGGAAGCAGATTGTGAAAACCCTGTTCTCAGTAGCTAATGGTCTTGTCTCTCCACGCTGCTCAGCTTCCTTGTGGACTGTGATGAAATGAGAGGTCCGCTATGGAGAGAAGGACACATGATCATCCATAGACTTAACGGGGTGGGAAGGAGCACTAGACAACCAGCCAGCTAATTTGTTTATTATATTGAATGTTTTCACACCCAAAGATCCAGCCTTTAAGGGAGGTATCATCTATACTTTAAAAAAAAATTGTATGTTAACAGTTTTGGATTTGTGAGAACAAAAATTTTGATAATTCTAAAGAATTTAGCTGAGGAACAGAATATCTTAAAGGGATATTTTGGTTGGGAGAGATTTTTTATAAGTTTATATGATTTCCTGTGTTTAAAAAAAAATCAAAGCTGGTGTTTCACAGTGCTTCCTTTCTTTCCCTGGAGAACCCTGAGCGTTTTTCATTGGAACAGTTGCTGAGTTGCCAGGGAGAGCCTCAGCCATCAAGAAGACCACTTGCCAGGAACTTGGCCATGTCAAACAAATGTTCAGCTTCTATTCTGACACTTCTTGCAGAATTTGATTGAAACTATATATGTCCAGATAACACTCAGCAAAGTGCCCTTCTTACATTTGTTTCAAGATATATTTGGAAACAAGAGAGATGACCTTGGGCCCAGCTGCTTTTCCAATTTTGGACTTCTCCCTGGGTCTACTGAACGATACTCCCCAACACTGCAAAGTCACCGAATGGAAAAACATTTTAGGTACTCTGTGCCACAAGTCCCAGGATGGGGGACATTTCCCCCAGCAATATGTTCTGTCTTTAAAGAAGGGCTATATTTAGCCACAAATTCTATATTAGCTTCCTGACCATGTACTTCAAAATACAGTTGGGAGCACATTTGCTTTTCATCAGAGCGCCTTTTTGTAATCTAAATTGAGCTGTCCTTGCTTTTTAAAATATTTTAGCTTCTAAGAAATGAAAAACAGCCGGCCTTAACTTGCTTTGCTTTCTGACATTTAAATTTTGGTTTGAAGCCAGAGTTCACTGCAGCTTGGTATAAGGTCTAAAAGATTTTGGAGGCACCAACGTCCCCTTCAAAGGTTAGTGCCACCTGTCACAGGTGACGGTGGCAGTCCTACTGGTCCAGCCTCTGGCCTGAATGCCAAAGTTAGCTTCCAGCTGTAACTGCAGTTAGCCCATGGAGGTGGATGGTTTATACTGCCATTATGGCGACACCCTTTCAGGTGCTATTTTTCATATTTTGAAGGCAATTCCATTTTTAGTCTGTTGTCATGGCCTTTAATTTTTATTTATTTTTTTAAGATTTATTTACGTGTTTTGGTGTTTTGCCTGCATGTATGTCTGTGTACCACATTCCTGCCTGATGCCAACAGTGGTCAGATGAGATTGTTGGATCTCCTGGTCCTGGGGATTTGTAAACATCCATGTGGGTTCTAGGAACTGAACCCAGGTCCTTCCTCTAGAAGAGCAGTAAGTGCTCTTAGCCACAGAGCCATCTCTCCAGTCCCCCATCATGGTTTTAGTACATGATATAGATAGCCTCCTTGATAAAGTGTTTTCACTTTTAAACAGATAAGAGTTATAGTTTGATTATTGTTTTATCCTACGTAACATATCACCAAGGGTAGTATCATCTTCTATTTTCATATGGTTTCCTAATGTGTTACAGGCAACCAGAGCATTTACATGGGCGGTCATGTTGTGAGCAACTGTCTCCAGCACACGCAGTGAATTAATTTCCACTAAGATGCTGTGCACACCCATACCACACGTGGAAATAAAGACATCATATTGTAATACTTTAAGGATAGCTTGCTCTCAAGAATTCCTTGTTGTTTGCTTTGGAATCAAGCTTTGCGTCAATTGTTAGCCACAAGGTAAATGATCTCGACCGGATATAAAGACAACACAAAACTCATACCTAAGATACTTTTAAAGATGACGCTTCCCATCTGATGACAGGCTCATCTGAAATGTTTAATTATTACAGGTTGTTGCACTAGCATTACTTTGTAATTTTCTAACTCAAAAGCTGAGAACATATCTTTAATCCTTTACTCCTGTATAAAAACGGGCTCTGCATGGTGGCTGCCCTGTGTACATTTCCATTATTGTATTGATGTTGAACCAGGGCAGTTGCTGAAGTCACTACACTGACCCGATTAAGCAAATACGAGCTGGCGGTGCCCATGCTGGCTGACTTGTACAGGATGAGCAGTGAAGTTTGCTTTTCCTGGTTCGAGAGATGCCTCCGGTTGCATAACTTTTGAACTGTGATTTTAGCGATATGGAAAAGAAAATAAAGAGATGGTCTCCAAAATGTTCCCAAGATCTGGAGTGCTTAAAGGAAAATTTTCCTAAGAAGACTGCCCCCAGAGGAAGGGCAAAATTTTATTTTAAGTAAGAAAAATGAATTTGCCAAATGTTTTCAGAAAACATTTTCAAAAATAACGTATTTTCTCACCAAACCCAGGGCCTCACACCTGCTAGGTAAACGTTCTACAGTTTGAGCCTCAGCCCAGTCCTTCTCATTCTTTCTCCAAAAAAAATGTGCATGGGGCTGAGAATGTAACTAACAGGCGGTATTCATCCTGTGTGTGCAAGGTCCTGGGTTGGGTCCCCAGCAATGGAGTAAATAAAAACACAGAACTTAAAGTTCTGTTTAAGCTTAAGAATTAGAACAGCCCTGGATGGTTTATGCTTAGGGACATTTGTTTGTGTCCAGAGCCCTTTTCTCCGGCCCTCTGTGTGTTTTCAGATTCTCTTGGCCAGGTAGGTGTTCTCAGTATCCAACAAGTACTTGGCAGGCACCTCTCTGTCACCCTTCCCTTGATGGGAGATTTCCAGAAACCAGGGCCTAGCATGTATCTCTAAACTCTTAAAATGTGGCTTCCAGAGACCGAACACACTGCCTAATCAGTAGGTAGTTTCTAAAGCTGTCTTTTAGGTTTGTTTTGTTTTATTTGTGTGTTTTGCTTGCCTGTGTGTGTGTGTGTGTGTGTTGCCTTCAGAGGTCAGAAGAGGGTGTTGAATAGTTGTGAGTCACGGCTGGGCGCCGGGAACCAGAACCAGGGGCTCTGGACAAGGACATGCTCTTAACCACTGAGTTGTTTCTTCAGCCCAAAGGTTTCTTTTGTCATTGTGCCTGTATATCTTATCTCAATCTTTTGATACAAACTCCATATTTGTTTATTTAAGGTGGCAAACATAGCTTGTTCATTTAAAAAAAAAAAATCTTACTTTTTTCTGGCACTTTCCATTTTTTTTTTCTTTTATTGTATGGGGGGTACTGATGTGGTCACATGGTGGGGAGGCCCATGTCTCTTTGGTACACCCTCTCCTGTGTGCATCTGAGCTGAGGCCAGGGGTCAATCTTGGATGTCTCCTCGGGTACCATCTACCTTATTTATTGAAATGAGCATTTCTTGGTGGGACCGTCATCTCCCCACTGTCAGGCTAGGCTGGCCAGCCAGCAAGCTGACATTTCAAGTGTGCATTACCGCGCCCTGCTGTTTACATGAGTGCTGCAGGCCAGGCTCGGGTTCTCATGCTTGTGGGATGTCCTCCTGGTAGGGCATCTTTGGTGGTGGTGGTGGTTTTCCCTCCCTGTTCATGAGTGTCAGATGAATCTTATTCAAACTTTCCCAATCTTCCCCCATGTATACAGCTCCTTACAGTTACGTCTCTCAGAAATGTTTTCTATTTTTAAAAACATGGAAGCCATATATGGTGGTCTACACCTGAAAGTCAGGTACTGGGAACCCTGAGACAGAAGGGCTAGCGGTTTGAGGCTGGCAAGATCATGTCTCAAAAACAATAAACCAACCCCCAAAATGAACAAACTCCCTGAGGGTGCCTGTGCCACTCTGGGTGTGCTGAAGACCACACATGTGTGGTGAGTTCTGTGAGATGTATAAAACTTTAAAATGCATGTTCTGTGTAACTAAGTCCAGATAGCAAAGAATATCTTATTTTAAAATAAAAGGGCCATAGGCCATAGTTCTCTGCTCCAGAGGCAGAGGTAAGAGGCTCTCTGTGAGTCTGAGGCCAGCCTGATTGACAGAGTGAGTTCCAGGACAGCCAGGGCTATAGACCTTGTCTCAACAACAACAACAATAACAAAAATAGCCGGGCAGTGATGGCTCAAGCTTTTCAGGCTTTTAACCCCAGCACTCTGGGCTTGGTGGTAAGTGCCTGTAATTGAGAGGTGAGGCAGATGGACCCACCAAAGGTTCAGGAGCACTGCCTGGATCAGTAGGAAGGGGGGGGGGAATGGATCTGCATAGAGTGGGGGGAGGAATAATGTGATCAAAACAAGTATGTAATTCTCAAAGAACTAATATAAATATTTTGAAAAGAGCATTCTGTCTCAAAAATAAATAAGGCCAGGTTGCCACTCAGAAACTGGTACCCCATTTGCATTTCCATCGACTGAGTACATTTGCCTCATTTGCTGTCAGCTTGCCTTGGCAAGGTGTGTTAATACAGTATCTTTGTAGGTATCATAGGTTTACAGAATTTGTAATTAGCCAAGTGTGATAGTGAATGCCTTCAGTCCTAGCTCTCTAGAATTAGATGCCAGCCTTGTCTACATAGTGAGTTCCAGGCCAGCCAGGGCTACACCGTGAGACCCTATCTCAACCAAATAAGTAAATCATCTATAATCTCACTCAGAGATTGCCATTACCTGCAGCTTTGCTCACAGATTCTCTCTAGGAAATTTATATTTAGTAAATAAAGTAAGTAGAGGTACTGGTTTTCTAAGTAACGTATTCTTTATAATAAAGCTAAGAGACTGAGGATGTAGCTGCCAGTGGTGATACCTGCTTAGCATGCATTAAATTTGATGCCAAGCACCAAAGGGGGAGAAAAAGATTACAATTGAGCTACTCGGTGAGCTCTCTTAATCAGGGCGCGATATAAATATTCAATGGGCTCGGCTCCCTCTGCCAAGCTTTTAAGATCAGCTGTGGAAAAAGCATTAACATTCTTTCCTGACACTGTCCTTCACTGCCAGGTCTCAAACGGGATGAGATTTCCTAGAGCCAGTAGGTCCCTCGAGGGGGTGGAGCTGGGACCTGTGGGCACACGGAAGACAGAGGAGTCTGTACCTCATCACATACTTCCTGTCAGATGTTGCCCATATTGTGACTATCATATACCTACTACAGTCACTGTCCACACACAGATGTGCAGAACAGTAAGTGAGTGGGCCAGGACTGGGCCACGCAGTTTTGCTGTAACCTAGGGAACAATCAACACGTGAAAGAGAAGTCAGCCATTCCAAGTTTTGTCCTGTGTGGTGACTGCATGTCTCCTCATGTGACCCTTTCCTTGAATTATAAGCACATAAAAAGTAGAATCGAGTCCCAGAGCCTGTGCAGGCAGTCAATAAATATTGGTAAAATGAACAGACACAGCCTTCTTGAGCAAAGCACTTCATTGCTTCTTTCTCTGACCAAAGAGATACTGACAGGGTTAAAGCAGGGAGCGTTTCATACTGGTGGATGAGGCTGGGAGCCCTGTCCAAGCAAACTGTCTAATATTCTTACATAGCTGAATGCAGTTCCTACTCACGCCCCAGTCAGTGAGGTCTTACTATGTACCACTCCCTAGCAAGCAGTTTCTTGGCTAGCCTGATGGAAAATAAATGTAAGTTAGCTTTATAATTAAAAAATAATCATCTCTAGGACTGGGCGTTGGTGGGACACGCCTTTAATCCCAGCACTAGGGAGGCAGAGGCAGGTGGATCTCTGTGAGCTCAAGGCCAGCCTGGTCTACAGGGCAGAGTTCCAGGATAGCCAGAACTACACAGAGATCTCAAACAAACAAAAATCATATCTAGTCTTTTTTTTTTTTTTTTTCAAATAGGTGGGGTACTCTCTCGTAGCTTTGAACCCACTCTGACCTTGAACCTCCTGCCTCTCCCTCCCAGGTGCTTAGATTGCAGGCTTGATTACCATACCTGTTTTACCTGGTGTTGGGGACGAGACTCAGGGCTTCGTGCATGTTAGATAAATACTGTTGTCAACTGAGCTACATCCCCAGCCCAGTCAACCCCTGGTCTTTACAGACGTTTACACCCTATGTGGAAACATGTATCTACCTGCTCTCATAGAGGGAGGCAGCCAGTGATCTTACCACAAAATTTACCAGAAAACAATTTGAAGAGATTGTGATTGTCATTGTGGTAAAAGTTGATAGATCATTTGTCCTTAGCCTTCCTGATGCTGCACCTAACACCTTGGATACATGTCCAATGTTGTGGTGACCCCCCCACACCATAAAATTATTTCATCGCTACATGGTAACCATAACTTTGCTACTGTTTGAATTATAGTGTAAATATCTGTTTTCTGATGATCTTGGGTGACCCCTGTGAAAGGGTCATTCGGTCCCCTCCCCCAAAGGGATCTGAACTCACAAGTTGAGAGCCACTGTGGCAGTGAGTCCTGTGAACTTTGAACTCTCAGTCACTGGCTCTTAGTATCCAAGAGTGTATAAATCTGAGGCTGGAGAGATGGCTCAGTGGTTAAGAGTCCATATTGCTCTTGCACAGGACAGGAACCAAGTTTGGGTCCCAGCACCAACATCAGGTGTCTTACAACTTTCTGTAACTCTGGCACTGAAAGCTCCTACACCCTCTTCTGGCCTCTGCAGGCACCGGCACACACATGCACACAAATGCACACACATGCACATGGCAGCTCACAACTGTCTATAACTCCAATTCCAGTGAATCTAAGACCCTCACAAAGACACCCAAGCAGGCATAACACCAATGCATATAAAATAAAAATAAATTATAAAAATATATAAAAAATAAAAATAAATAAAAAAGGACAGTTCAGATAATATATCTGAAGTCGAAGAATCTACTCATGGGTTGAAAGAAGATGTCTTACCTAGTTGTGATTTAAATTTAATTTTTTCATGGAAGCATCATACAGACCTGAGTGTAGTGGTCTCACCTACAATCCCAGGACCTGGGAGACTGAGGCAGGAGGATCGCCTCAACGTCTGATCCTGCCTGAGCTATGGAAAGCCAGCCAGATTACATAGCAAGACCTTGTCAAAAATTATCTTGATGTGGGAGCTGGAGACGGCTCTCGAAGAGGACCTGAGTTCAGTTTCCAGAAGCTACATCAGGTGGCTCACTGCTACCTGGAACTCCAGTTCCAGGGCATCGTTTGACCTTTGGCCTCCAGGGATACCTGCACACACATGGTGCATATAACCTCACGCAAACACTGGGACACGTAAATATCTTTTTAAGCTTGATGTGAGTGGAAACATTTTACATTCCTCTTTAGCTCGATACGATGAAAATAACAAGCTGGCACATGAACTTTTCCTCTTTTTTCTGTTTGTAACCCCCAGAATTGCATAATCAGGCAGGAATCAGGAAGTAAAAATAATCACAAAATGAAACCAAGTGGCCTGTTTCCATAACTCTATCACAAGAAAAAAAAAATTAAAAGCAAGAACACAACTGCAAGTTCATCACGCTTAAAAGTTCTTCCCAGGGCAACTGCAGGTTCATCACGCTTAAGAGCTCTTCCCAGGGTGGTCATAATGACAGCACCGTGGGGTCATCACACAGGCTTCTAGTGCTGTGCTTTAAATCTTTTTAAAGTGTGGCAGAAGCAAAACATCTCAGGCTGGCCTCAAACTCTACCTCCAAGTGCTAAGATGATGAGCCTGGGCCCCAGGCTCGTCGTCACCCCTGCCTCTCGGTGTCCACTTCGGCGGCAACCCTGCAAACCTTCCATAGCTCTGAGGTGTGTCCAGCAGCGGCTGCCCGCTCTCCTCCCTGCTGGCACCTTCCCGGCTGCTGTCTGTCTGTCTGCCTGATGTTGACCACAGGCCCCTTGCAGCTGGCATCAGGTGTCTTTTCCTGACTGGCTTCCTTCTCTCACCGTCCTCTGGGTTCATCGGCATCCCTCTGTAAGGCCGGGCCCTGTCCTTTCCACCTGCCCTTTCTGTGTCCCTTCTATCTGTAAACGTTTTATCAGGCCCTAGCACTCCGAAAGTAAATGACCCGAAGATCGTATCTATTGCAGTGACCTAGCGTGTAATTAAGTTATGGAAAAACAAATCAAAAGGCACACTCAGTTCTCTAAAATGCCCAGAAATCAAGAGAGATTTTATAAAGTGACTAAACATTGTAGAACTTCCGCATCTCAAAAACAGCTTTCAGGCCTGAAAGCCCTGTGGCTGGCCCCCGGAGTAAAGGTTTTCAGTCGCTTTCTGCACAGTGCTTGGCCTACTCAACTGTTTCAGAGGCTCCTCGTACCACAGCCCTGGCACGGGGTATCTTCCCTTCTGTGTTCTGTTTGTGGAGAGCGGAATCCCTTTCTGTCATGGCAACAGCCTCATGTCCCATCCTTCATCAAGAGGAAGAAGGACAGGCCTAACAGCAACAATTGTTTAAAAGAAACAGAACCCTTCTTTAAGCAGAGTTCCAACAGGCTCCTCCCACCCTGCCCCACATATTTATTTATTGTGAAGAATGTATTATGGGACTCCTGTGGGGATCAGAGGACAATTTGACTTTTTCTCTCGGGCGGCCTCCGGGGATCATGCAAGAGTTTAGCTCAAGCACTCCCTGCTGAGCCATCGAGTGGGCCCCCAATCTGTTGAATGTTGTGCAACCATCACTACATTCATTTCTAGAATATTTCACCACCCCCAAAAAAAACCCCACGCCCAGTAGCAATCGCTCCTACTTTTCCCAGATCCCCCTTGCGTTAAGCAGCCACTAACTTATTTTCTGTCTGTATAGATCTGCACATTTACATACTGGCACTGTATGATGTAGTGTGTGAGTGCAGGTGCACACATGCCACGGTGTGTGTTCCGTGTGTGTTTGGAGGTCAGAGGGTAGCTGTGTAGAGTCAGTTTTGTCTTTCCCACCTCTGTGTGGGTTCAGGCATTCCAGTTCACATCTTCAAGCCTCTTAACCACATCATCACCATCATCATCATCATTTTATTCTTTGAAACACTATGTAGCCCTGGCTGGCCTGCAACTCACCAACACCCTCCTGCCGGTGGCTCCTGAGTGCTAGGAATAAAGGTGTGCACCACCATGCCTGGGCCTATACATTTCAGGGAAGTACATTGCTTTGTTGTGCAGTCCAGACCTCTCTTCCTCCTGCAGAAACTGTGTATAACAAGCCCCCGCCTTCCCCTCCCCCCACCCGGTCAGCTGTTCTTTCTATTAAGTGTGGTTGTTCTAGGTTGTTCTAGATACCTGCCGTAGGTGGGATCTCCCAGCATTTGCCCTTTTTGCCCTTTTCTGAACGGCTTATTTTACTTAGCAGGCTGCCCTCTAGAACCTTCCCATCTATGTCACTCACGCTCTAGGAAGTGTCAGGGTTTTCTTCCTGACTCCTTCCATGGGGCCAAATGTTCCTTTGAGTGGTTTTACTAGAGTTTGTCTCTTCATGCACTGACAGGCATCTGAGTAGTCTCTACTTTTTGACTACGGGTGAAGAACATTGCTATGAACGTTCAGTTTCCACGTGGCGTGTTTTTAGTTCTCTTGAATATACACTCTAGGCATGGCATTCAGTCATACGATAGCTCCATGTTCAATTCTCAAGGAGTTGGAAACTGATTTCAAAGCCACCCTCTCATCAGTGAAGCATTGAACAAAGCTCCGCTTTCTCTCATTGTTGCCTGCATGCCTTGTGTTTTGTTTATGTTTGTTTGTGGGGGATGGATGTTTTGGCTTGCGTGTCTGGTTTCTTACTTTGTTTTGTTTTTTCAAACAAGGTCTCATTTCATGCAGGTTAGCTTTGAACTGACCTTGGATGTTGGCTCTTTCTGCCTCTACCTTCGTAGGATCATGGGCTTGGGCCACCAACCCAGGCTGCTAACACTTTTCATTTATTTTTCTTGCCTAGGCTAGAACTGCAGAATAATGTCAAACAGAAGTTTTGAGCTTTGGGTATCTTTGTTCATCCTTCATTGTTAGCTATGATGTGCACCGTGCATGGTTGGTAGACATCTTAGATTGGGAAACATTTTTCTTTCTTTTTTATTTTTGAAACAAACTTATTTAACATATCAATCCCATTTCCCTCTCCCTCCCATCCTCACACTCCCCTCACCATCTCCTCATCCCACCCCTCATCCACTCCTCAGAGAAGGTGAGGCCTCCCATGGGGAATCATCAGTCTGTCATATCATTTGGGGCAGGACTGAGGTGAGGTCCTTCCTTCCTCTTGTATCTAGGCTGAGCAAGATATCCCTGCATAGGGAATGGGCTCCAAAAAGCCAGTTCATACACCAGGGATAAATACTGGTTCCACTGCCAGTGGCTCCATAGACTGACTGCCCAAGTCACGTTCAAGGGATCTAGTTCAGGAATTACCTTTCTAACCCTTGAGTGTTTCTCTCCTGAAAGGGTGTGTTGAGTTCTTTTCTGCATCTGTTGAGATTGGGTCTTGGTGTCATTTACTCTGTTGTGTGTATGTATGCATGGGACATGTGTATGTGTACATTTGTGTGTGGTCATATATGTGTATGTATGTATGTATCAGTTACTGATTTCCACCTCTGCCCAATCTGAGCCCTTAAGGGTGGCACCTCACAGAATTCCAGAACCCACATGTACACAGCAGTCCCCTGGGGCGACTGGTACACTATACATGTAAATACAGTGTTTTTTGAAATCAAGTCATTCCATTCTCTTGCTTTTACAGGAAACAAAGGGGCATCCTTTTATGAGAATCAGAAGTGAGAGTGTCCCCAGAGAGCCTGTATCTGTGAAAGGTCTGCAGACTGGTGGCCTTGAGCTGAGCTGCTCCGCCTCTGTGCCTGGCTGAGGGTGCTGGTTGCTCTGGTAGCAGAAGCTGAGCAGCTATTCAGTCTTAGGCAGCACAGTCCTTGGCAATGACTCTGGGGAGTCTATTAGCATCTCTCCTGAAGTCAGATTCCAGGATCTCTCAAAAGAATGGTAGAGAAGGAAAAGCCAGGCGATACCCGAGAAAGATTCTAGAAAGGGAGCCACATTGACGCAGGTGGGGAGCTCTTGGTAGGTTTGTGAAAGTGTATAGAGCACACATACTTTGACTTGACAGTAGTTTAGTGTCATCCCTTCTTCCCTGACTACCTTCCAAACACATATAAACACACACACACACACACACACACACACACACACACACACACACACACGCAAGCACGTGCGCACACACATTAATGCAGAGCCCTCCCTAGTCTGGAAAATCTTTCTTCTGGGACTTCAGTTGCTCACCTTGTAATGACAGGTTTGATGGTTTTATGTCTCTGCATTCCACTGGGACCACCTACCCAGAGGCCACACCCCACTGACCAATACAACCAAAGCCCTAGCCCAAGCCTGAGAACCTGGGCCCTGTGGACCTTCGAGAGCTGCCGTCTGCTTTGGTTCAGTCTGACTAGCTGTATGCCTTTGGCCGTGCCACCCACCCTCTCCACAGTTCAGGGCTCCAAATTATAAAACAGGACGTCTCCTAGCAATGTAGGGAGGACAAAGTAAATTATGGTCTTCAAGTGCTTATGTAGCCTAGAGGCAGGGGGCCCCAGACATTCAGTGTTTTCTCTTGCTTTGGTTGAGGTGGGGAGGGTTTTATAGGCTCTCTTATGCAGTCCTTAGGAAGCATTTAATCAGAGACCAGAGAAAAGGCAAGCCTGCTTACACAGGAGAGGGCTTGCAGGTCTCCCTCCCATGGCTCCTTGCAGCCAGGCCGGGAGTGACTGCTGGCTGGCAGCCTGCAGCGGAGGTAGAGCTGATGAGGTGACTTGTTTTGCTAACTCCTGCTTCCCTTTCCAGTGTGATCTGTTTCTGGGTCACTAGTCGGATGGGTCACAGGTTATGGGAGAAATACAACAGCCAGCTGCTGAAGGCTGACAGTTGGGTAGCCTGTGGACCAGCCTGCCCTGGCAGCAGGTGAGGGGAGAGCCAGCCGTGAGGGATGGGGTCACTGTGTGTGACTATCCAACCATGATTATCTGGATCGAGTCCCTGCGGGTCTGCCCTCTGTAAGGTACAGGAGGTGGAGGACAAGTTTCAGCCTCCCAATCTGGCCCTAGCATATCCTGTGCTGAAGAATGAACCGTGGCTTTCTTGTCTTCATCAGGGTGCCCCGGGTCCTGCTTTTAACACTGGATTTGTCTCCTGATGTTGCTGTACAAATTACATCAAACTTGATGGCTAAGACATTGCCTTAAATTTCAAAGGCCAGAAATCCAAAGTGGTCCTACCAAGCAAAGGTCAGGGTGTCTGCTTGGCTGTGTTCCTTCTCAGGGCTTGAAGGGCCTCCAGCTTCAAGAAGTTACCACATTCCTGGCTTGAAGCCCCTTCCTCCATCCTCAAAATACAAGGATCCCTCCCTAACTTGGAGTCTCCTGCCCTGGCCACGCGATGAGTCATGATGAGGTTTGGCCGCAGCCTGTCCTATCTTTTTCGTTCTCTTCCCTGTACTTTTTCTTTTCAAACTTTCTATTTGGCTTTGTTTTAGTCTGTCTGGGTCTCAGTGTAACTCCAGGCCAGCAGCGAAGTAGTGTGTTCCTCCTTCCTGAGATCACAGATATGTGTCCCCATGCTTAGCTTCCTTCTTAGAAACCTCCAAGGGACTTCTTAGGGATGAGAGATTTTTCATGGCAAGAGTCGTAGGGACTTTCCCTGGAACAGAGGAGTGTCTGAGGATGGGAACTCTGGTCACTGGAAAGACAAAAAGTTCAGGAATAGGAAGAGGGGGCCAGTGTGCCTGAGCTGTAACAGGCACAGTTAAGGGCATAATGGCTCACATGCTGATGTGACCGGGGGTTGTTTGTCTTCACTGTAGGGTGACTTCACCAAGCCCCACCATGCTGTACTTCCCAAGCCTTCATGCTCTTATTTTTAGTTTGGGGTATTTTCTATTGTTTGAAGGTTGCCTTGCAACCCGTTTGCCTGGAGGCTTTAAACAATATAGAGTTTCTTTGCTGAGCAGCAACAGTAGCCAAGAGAGACCGATATAAACTTTTAAGTCTATTTTCTCAGAGTTTGTACATCAGCAGTGGCTTTAAACAGAGGAGCGCAGGCCCCCAGCTTGCCTCTCCTGGGGGAGGGCAGAAGGGCGGCTGGTGGAGAACACTGTGAGTTCTTATTGTCTGTGCTAGCACAGTGACAAACCCCGGGATAGGAAAACAAAACATCTGCTATTAATACATCCAAGTCCTGCACACGTGGGCTGTATTGGTTATTTGTGAAAGGGACAGATGCCCCTTTCTGACCTTCCACAGCTCTTCTACCAACCCAGCCAGAGCTGGCAGAGGCGGTGCCCTCTGCGACACAAGGGGGTTGGGAACCAGGGCCTAGCTTTGGACAGGAAGAGGGGCTTTCAGACTTCTCTGAAGGCCTGCAGCTTCATTCAGAATTAAGAAAGGAGAGCAGAAAGCTAGACAGGGAAGAGCCAGAGAACGCCACCGTCATGTTCATGTCTAGCTCCAAGAGCCAGAGACCCAGGCAGCCTCATCAGGATCCTTGACACCACCACTTACTTGGCAACCAGCAAGGCTAAAAAGCTGGGAAGGGTTAAGAATGCTGTGCAGAACAGATGCAAGGGCCCTTGGCCTTTGCTCCTCCCAGCGACAGTGTCCAGGTTGACAAGGGTTGCCTAGGTGACTGGTTAATGATAAGCCTTCAGCTGGCAAAGAGCCAGAGGGAAGGGATTTGGGGTGGGGGCCGGAGCACACACAACACCTAGTCCAGAGGCTCCACAGTGCCCTACCTGCCTGAAGAGGTCTCTGCTTGTCACCTACCAGAATCAGGCTGTTGCCTCCGGCTCAGAGAACATTTGATTGGCCGGGAGCCCCTGGCAGACACGGGGAGAGCAGGGCAGTGCTAGCAGGGCCAGCCCTCTCCAAGAGCAAACAGGACAAAGGTCCCTGTACTCACAGCCACCTCTCCCATCCTGCCTGGCTCCTGTGCCTCATGCCGCAGGTTGTCCTGGCATTGCTACAACCTGCCGTTTCTGCGCCTGTTGCTCACCGCAGATCTCATTCCCCTTGGGGCACAGAGCCATCGTAGTGGAATCAATGGGGTCTGATCATCTTAAAATAAGAGCCGTCATGTCTGGTCATATTTAGTTGGGGAGCCATGCTTGTTTGCGGGAGTATGTACAGGAGGGAAGTGTTTCTAACAAAAGCCTGTTCCCCACCAGCCAGCAAATGTAGCTCTGTGTGGGCACGGGGCTCACCGGGCACTCCTGAACTCAGTGACAAGTCTTCCACTGCCATCCGGGCCTGGGTTTGTCTCTCCTCCAGCAGGTCCAGTATCCACTGGGCTTCTCTTGGAGAATTCAAATAAGTTGGAGGCTACGGAGTTTGCCAGGAGTAGGTAGGCCGGGCACTAGTTAGCCAGAGACAGAGCAAGGGAAAGCAGGCGTGGGCATTATGAACTGCTGAGGGCCTGGCCCGCAGCCTTCTTCCTCACTGGAGTGGCTATTGGGAGAGATGTTGCTTTTCCTTATTTGTCTGAGGAGGCTGAACCCTGAGATGATGAGCATCTAGCCCTAGCACTCACCAAATACTACACAGAGCACACTAGCTGAATTCTCTATTTTGTTGTTCTGTTCGTTTGTTTTTGGGACAGTGTCCCAAGGAGCCCAAGCTTGCCTCAGACTCACTAAGTAGCCCAGGTTGACCTTGATCTCTTGGTCTTCCCATCTCCATCTCCCAAGTTCTGGGAGTACAGATCTGTCCCATCATGCCCAGGGCAGCACCTTGTTTAACCTCCCTCTGATGCCCATGGGTTAGGCACAGTACTAACACACTGGCTCCTGAGGACCGAGGGGTTGTGTACGCTGTGACGGTGATGTAGCCCCCTACTCTGTGAGGTCAGGAAGGAAAAACTGGAGGACAAGTCTCACTGCGGGCTGTGGCTGTGCACAGGCTTCTTAGAAGCTACTGCTCCTGATTTATGCTCCTTGACGATGTCTGAGGAAGTTGTTTAGCTTCTGAGGTGATAGATGAGGGCTGGGTCTCCTGTTTGCAAAGCATAGGGTAGAGGGTAAGTCAGGACAGTTTCTCTCCTCTGGTCCCCATGGGCTCCAAAGACCGACTGCTGGGCAGGCATCATTTTTAGGTGCTCTCCCTTCCTCCAGCCACCCTCCCTGTGGAGAGAAGCCAAATGGGAGCATTTGCTACCCGTTCCCCTTGACACAACCAGCGCTAGCTAGAAACCCAAGACCGCATGTTTCTGTAGACATGGACGTCTTCTGAGGGGCACCTGAGGCATAGGGCTGTTCTGCATCCCTGCTGTGACCTCCTCCCACAGGAGCCAGCTGCCTGAAACACCTTACTCTACAGACTGGGATGGGCAGGGCAGCTTGCTGGCAGAATAGGGAGAGGATGCCTGGGGCTTTCTCTTTAAAAGTCTCTTAGAGAAGTGGGGGGTGGGCAGAGGGCGTTTGGGGGGCCAGGGGGTGTTTCTACAGACGGGAAGAACCTCCCTCAAGTGCAGCTCTGAAAGGGAAGTTTCGGTCCAGTGCCCCATCCCAGTCAGTGAGTGTGCCACCAGCTGCCCCAGAGCCACTGAGGGTGCACTTGTCCCTTCTATGGGTGTACAATGCTGACGGAGGACCCTGCTGTCCCCAGGAGCCACAAGGCCTCAGTCTAATGCCCCAGCTGGCCTGTCAGCCTTGCCCACACTGCTCCTGAACTATACTCACTGGCCCTGGGCCCCAGCTCGCCTGTCCCTGTGCTCTGATGTCCGCTGGTTAATACGCAGCTCAAATGAAGACTGTTTAGAGATGCACAGAGAGTCCGCAGTTTCCCGAGTGCAGGCCAAGAGGCCCAGGACTCAGCCCAGGATCTTGAGGGCCCGTTTGTGTTCTCTGTCCTTTGTAGCCTTCCCTGTGGGCTACAGAGGATCCCCACCCTAAAGCGGCGGCAGACAGCTAGGTTAGGCAGTGATTATTAACCGTGGGAGGCATGCCGCAGCCTGAGATTCCTCCAGGAAGAGATTCGGTTCTCCTTTCCAAGAGACCAGATCCACGAGGTCCCTGCTCTCCAAGCCCTAACCTCACTCCTCCATCTTCTCCAGGCCCTGGAAACTGCCCTGGTGGCTGTTTTCCCACTCACACAGCCTGTACTGTGTAACCTCAGGACTTCTGGATATGGACTTGAGATGTCCCTAACACTGGGAAGTCAGACAACCTCCTTGTTGCCACTTGCTGTAAAGCCATCACCACAGTGGGGGTTGCAGCTCCTCCTAGGACTTGCCCATTGTCAAGGTCTTGGCCACCTTTGTCACCTGTCACCTCCTGCAGGGATCCCCACTGCCAGCCAGCGGAACTGTTTTTTTGAAGCCCAGCAACATGACAGGCTGAACTTGAGATCGCTAGACAAATGTTTCTCACTTAATCCTCCCTGACTTGGCCTCAGGTTACTTAGCCAAATTTATCGGATACCACTGGTGCCTGCAGGAAACATTGCCTTTGTTCCAGGCATTGTGTTTGGATGTGGGAGTCCAGGGTAAACAAGGTGAAGTCCCTGTCCTTGAGGGCAGACTGTTGGGGAGAAATAGTATAAAACAAAGGACCCACCCGCTCCTCCCAGACCCCACCGTCCACCCCCTGCTCTCCATATCCCTCCTTTCACTCCGCGAACACTTGTAACTTCCAGACTACTTGCAAATCTAACTATTGGCGTCAGAGGTGGTAACTCAGGTCTGGAAACCAGCACTGTGGAGGCTGAGGAAGGAAGACCATGAGTTGAAGGCTAGCCTGGGCTAGAGAGCATAGACAGTGAGCCCTTCCACAGGTAGACACTTGCCTGCCTCCAATCCTAAGTTCGAGCCCCCGAGCCCACATGTTAGAAGGAGAGAACTGACCCCCGATAGCGGTCTTCTCATCTCCATTCATGCTCTGCAGCATAGGCAGCTCCAAACGAGAAATTAAAAAAGAAAAAAAAAAAAAAAAAGTGGGCTGGAGTGGAGAGAAGGCTCAGTGGTTAAGAGCATTGGCTGCTCTTCCAGAGGACCCGGGTTGGCTCGCAAGCACCTGTAACTTCAGTAACAAGGGGTCTGATGCCCTCTTCTGGCCTCTACCAGCACTGCACTCATGTGGGTACATAGACATTCAGGCAGGCAGAGCACCCATGTAAATAACATAAAAATAGGTTAAAAAAAAAAAAAAAAAAAAAAAAAAAGGACGGAATGAATGAAGGAAGAAAAAGAAATGCTGTTGTAGAGATGGCGCAGTGGTTAAGAGTACTGGCTGCTCTTCCAGAGGACCCAGGTTCCATTCCCAGCACCCACATAGCAGCTCACACCTGTCTGTAACTCCAGTTCCAGGACTCCTGACACCCTCACACAGACAAACATGCAGGCAAAACACCAGTGAACATAAAATAAAAATAAATTATGAAAAAGACAGGAAAGCAGAATGAAAGAAATGAACGGAGGAAGAGGAACGAAGAAATAGAAAGAAAAAGAAACAAGGCTGTTAGTAGTACCTAATTTTTACAGGCAACAAAGAAAGGACATTTGTTTGAGACAGGGTCTCACTATGTAGCCCTGGTTGGCCTGGAACTCAATATGTAGACCAGACTGGCCTTAGAGTGCTGGGATCAAAGGTGTGGGCCACCATTCCTGGCTAAGATGACAAAGAAAGCCTGGCACATCACATAGGGCTGGACTGGTGACAACTGTCTTTGTTTCCTCCGGAGGATAGATAGCATTTGCCAGGGAGAACACTGGACTGATGTAGTAACATAGAGGCCTGGTTCTCATACACGCTAATGACTGTTTACTTTTGGCCAGATAATTCATCCAGCATCGTCTTCATGGGTAACGATAATTCACTTAGAAGAGTAAATTTACTCAAGGCTGAGAGAAGCTTGGCTGGTAGAGCACTCTCCTAGCATGCATATAAAGCCTCAGTTCAGGGCCAATGAGATGGCTCAGAGGGTAATGGTGATTGTCACTAAGCATGACAACCTGAGTTCAATACCTAGGTCCTATACAGTGGAAGAAGAGAACCAGCTCCTGAAATAAAGTTGCCTTCTAACCTCCACACCTGCACCATGACACGTGTATGGACATAAACACACGCACAAGGGAATGTAACCAGAAAAAAGCAAAGGCCTGGTTTTGATAACCCCACACTGCATAAACTAGATGTGGTATCCATACCTATAATCCTAGCACTCAGGAGATAAAGGCAGGGAGAGTGGAGGTTCAAAATCATTCTCAGTTGCATATGAAGGCAGAGGCCTACTTGGGGTATGTAAGACACTGTCTATAAGTAAATACATTTATAAGAATAAGGTTGTGGCTCAGTAACAGAGCACTGAGCTACAATGCATGAGGCTCAGAATCCCATCCCGGCACCATAGATAGATAGATAGATAGATAGATAGATAGATAGATAGATAGATAGATAGATACATAGATACATAGAGAGATACATAGAGAGATACATAGAGAGATACATAGAGAGATACATAGAGAGATACATAGAGAGATGATAGATACATACATACATGGATAGATAATAGATACATAGATAAATAGATACATACATACATACATAGATGATACATAGATAGATAGATAGATAGATAGATAGATAGATAGATAGATAATAGATAGATAGCCATTACAGCTCCCAGACTCATAGCAAGAGCTCAAAATGTGCAGCCTCTGGGAAGCCTTGAAGCCCGAAGACTCTGAAGCCCCAGGAAGGCAGAGGGAACTGTTAAGAAGCAATCATGTCCTTTATTAGTAAGGGCCCCTGTTCCCTCAGTTAATCCTTGAAGCTTGACCTCCCTGGTTTGGTTCACATTCTCCAGGGAAGAGCGTTCCCTGATAAAATGTTCCCTCCCTTGGTCCTCCATGCCTCTTTATGGAGAGCCAGGAGGCACTACGGCTGTCCACACTTAAGCCTCACCTGCCCGAGATGGGCATTTCTAATCACTCTCCTAATCAGTATCCACAGCTCACCCACCCGATCCTGGCCCCCTCCCACCCTCCCATCTCGGGTTCTGTTCCCTCAGCTCCTTAATCAAATTAAGGGAAAGGAGAGGGTTTAGATAGGGTTGCTAAATATATTTCTGTTTAGGGGATAGAAAAGACATGCTGGGGAGGAAGGGGAGTGTGAAATTCCTTAATGGAATGTGTCCTGAACCTCCTTTCACTACAGTGAGCCTGCCCGCTCACCTCTCCTTGGTAAAGTGCTTGTAAGTCCCGTTATCTCCTGGAGATACGGCCGGTGGCATCTCGCCCACCCAGGGAAAGGTCTGCTGAGGCCATCAGGCCCTGTGAGCTGGTCTGACCCTGGTCTATATATTTCACAGGACACCACAGGGATGATTGGGCTTTCTGTAGAGTGTGACACCAGCAGGGAATTGTTCACAGTTGGAGGGCACAGTTCACTGGTGCCCTCTCCCCACATCAGGGCTTTCGGAAACTTTTTTTTTAAACTGTGAAGTTTAAAGGGGAGAAGAAAAGCCACCATGATCCACTCACAGATGACTCTGGTAATCTTTCAAGATTGGACCCCTAACTGTGAAATGCCTGCATATACTTATTGGAAAGTGGACTCAGACACACAGATCGAATATATATATATATATATGTATGTATGTATGTATGTATGTGTATATATATATATATATATATATATATATATATATATACCTATGACTTTAGTGTTTCAGCTCATCAACATTTCTTCAGAAAAAAAAAATCTTTCTAATTTCTTTTTACATTGGTTTGGGGCAGGTGGACACGAGCTTCAGTAAATGTGTAGTGCCACAATGAAATATATAAAGATCAGAGGACAATTTGAGGGAGTCAGTCCTCTCCTTCTGCTATGAGGGTCTAGAGTATCAAACTCAAGCTCCGTAGCAAGTGTCTTCACTTGCTGACCCACTTGTCCGTGCCCTGGAAATCATTCCTTTTTTGTTTCTTTTATTTAATGTGCATTGGTGTTTTGCCATGGGGGTCAGGTCTCCTAAAACTGGAATTACAGACAGTTGTGAGCTGCCACGTGGGTGCTGGGAATTGAACCTGGGTTCTCTGGAATCAGCCCTCAGAAATCATCTCTGAAAAAAACACATAATTTGGATTTGTCACTTATTTTAAAGGGTGTGTCAACACGGAGGTAACTATTGCTTGCACAGCCTAGTCTCAGAAACCAGGGACTCTTGAGACAAGGCCCAGTGAAGGGAAAGAACTTGTCCTCAGTCCCTAGGGTCCTACAGGCACAAACATTTGTTTTGTTTTGCTCAACCCCCAACCCTGTGCTGGGACCTCATGCATGTCGGGGGGGTGGGGAACAAAACAAAACTGTACTGTGGAGCTGTGTCCCCAGCTTCTGGTGGACTCTTTTAACATCTAAGTAACATCCTCCATGAATTTATCCCGATGAGCACTTCTCCCTTTGTTGGACACCCAAGGCCCACCCCTGCATGTCCCCCCACTACCGTGATTAGCTAGCTTTAAGCCACCTCAGTTCACATCGCTTGTTATTTCTTCAGTCATTTCCTAGAAGTGAAATGGCTGAATCATCCCCTGACAGCCTTGTTACATATTACCAAGTAACTCTCCAGAAACCCGGAGTGCGCTCCCACTCCCGAATGCGGAGGAGAGAGCCCTCTTTAAACGCAGCCCCACCGGGTAGGTGGAAGTTCTCCTTCTGATGTGATTTGCATTTCCTTGATCTCTGGTGAAGCTGAACTTGCCTTTGCACGTTCCTTAGTCAGTCAGTCATGTATCCACCGGTACTTGCCACAGGGCAGCTTGGTCACTCCTGCCTGTCTCTCCCTCCTCACAGTCTGTACCCAGTTACTCTAGGGAGGCCTCGGTGGGAGGAATCTGTTTTCACATTCGCTATACTCCGAAGAACTTTGGGCATATTATGCCACTGTTTAGACTCCTGTTTCCCCCCCTCCTCAGCCACACCCACCTCACTTTGGGCTCCTGCAACACTGCCACACCTCAGAGACCAAAAGGTCAGAGTGCAAGATTTCCCCCTCAACCCAATCTGCCATCTCAGGCCATTCTAAAGGGAGGATCTCTCTGCAGGAAGTAACCAGTCTGGAGCCAGCAGGCCCATGCCCTCAGCTCTCTCTTCCCAGGAAACAAATTCCTCCTGCTCTCTGGGGAGCTGAGAGGGCGATAGGGCCAAAGAAAGGGCCTCAGTTTCTCATGAGCTGCCGCCTCGGCTGCCCGGCCTCCCTTCTGAGACCCGATGGGCCTTACAAGAGGCCTGCCATCCTTGGCCCTGGAGGGGCATGCGCCGTCATCCCCCTTGGGTGTGTGAGCCCTTCCTCTGGTGGAGTACGGTGGGTACAGAGGATGCCATCCGGAGTTGGGTGAGGCAGATGCTGGCATCCTCTGGATCCAGAAGAACATATGTAGGAATCCCCCCTCCCAGCTGCAGCTGCATGTCTGGCAGTGCGTCCCTGCGGATGCCACAACTCTTCTTCACAGTGACTCCGTTCTGTGTGCAGCACGTGGGATTGCTAGCCTTAAGATTGCACACTATGACCTCCTCAGCCTCTATGGACTACCAGCGATATCATCTCCTCGGTTTCTTTGGTAGAGTCAGTTTCAAACGCCCACTTCTGCCATCTTCGCACGCTCCAGCTTCAGAAGATGCAGGGGGCAGGGGATGCTACATGCCATAAAAAATGTCAGGGGGCAGGACAGGAATTATAGCATGGCTCAGAAAGCTCATGATGGCACTATTATGCCAACCCAGCAGCAATAGCCTCAAACATCTGAGTCTGTTCTCTGGCAAAGCAGCAGTTACACATTAAGCAAACAATGGCTTAGAAGTCACATTCTGACCTCAGAGAGCCAAACAGGACAAAGCCAGGTTGAAAGGCAAATGAGCCGTCACAGGGCACTGTGTGATGGAGACTAGGGAACTCTGGCTGACCCAAGGTGGCCAAGGGACTTCACAGAGATGGCTACTTCAGCTGGAGCCGAAGGCAAGAATGTAAGCCATGAAGGGGATTCATGGGACCAGATATCCTCACACAGCCAAGGACAGATTCCCAAAGATGGAGATGCAGCAGCAATGGTCAGGGATCGCTGGATCCTTTGAGTTACTAAAGGACACATGTACAAGGGGCCAGAAATGAGCAGGAACCAGCTAGACAGATGAGTCAGACGGAGACCGAGGTCAAGAGTTACGGCAAACCATTGGCTCATGCAATAGTGGGGGTTGGCTGGGAAAAGCCTATCCACAGGCTAGCCCGGAAGCTCCAGAAGCTACATCACAGGTGAAATTTCTACAGGGAAGCCTTGGCTTGTGTTAGATTATCTAGAATAAACTTGAAGTCAAGGGCTTCTAGACATTAATCATCTACAAAATAACCGCACAGCAACAGCACAGCTGATGGAAACCCTGGGAGGGAGGTGGGAGGAAGAAGGAACAAAAATTTTACAGAAAGAAAGTGTGGCGCACGTCTTCGATCCCAGCACTTGGGAGCCAGAGAGGCTGGTGGATCTCTGTGAGTTCGAGGCCAACCTGATCTACAGCGTGAGTTCCAGGACAGACTCCAAAGCCACAGAGAGACCCTGTTTATAAAAAGGAAGAAGAAAGGAAGTTATAACTGGTGAAGCAAATAGAGTCTGAGGAAGGACAGTCTGAAGAGGGGCAGAGGCAGAAGACAGGGCATGATTGAAGAGAGCCACCCATGGCAAAGCCACATAATAGTAAATGGAGGTCATTTTCATATTTGTGTCCACTTTGGTTGTATGTGAGGGTTTCTGTGATAGACACTGGTTTTTGTAAATGTAGGTGAAGGTAGTAGGGTCATCAAGAGAAGGGCGCAGTGCACATGTCAGAACCACACAGTGCGGGCACTCTCTTGCTTCCTTCCTGTATCCCACAACCGGGGCTGCCATGGTAACTCAAAGTGGTGGAGAGCTTGCTCACCTATCTGGCATGCACAGAGCCAGGTTGATAGCCCCTCCCCTGCCCCCAGCACCACAGAAACACGCACACTGGCACATAATGTCATCCTGGTGCTCTGAAGGTACAGGATGACCAAGTTCAAGGCCATCCTGAGCTATGCAAGAAGCACCTTTAAAATAACAGATTGCCCCAAATTCTCCAGCTGGATGTTGAATGTCTCCTTGCTTTAACCTTGGGGGAGCTAGGAAGGCAGATAGGTTTGTCATAAATTTCTTTTCCGGTGACACCTCATTTTCCCAAGGATGATTCAGGACAGGTCATTTTGTCGACAGGTCCCCGCCTGCCCTTGTTTCCAGCAGGCATAGCGTCAACCAGCTGAGAATTCTTGGACTGAGAGGAAGGCTGGGGTTTCTAGAACTTCCTTTCTCCTCCTCCTACTTCATTCTATCCATCACTAAAACTGCATCGTAAAGTTCCAGAGGAAAGAGTAATGGCTGATGGTCTCCATGGTTCTTCCATGCCTCCTGCATTCCAGGAAGGGCCAGTGGACCCCAGGGTACCCATATGCCTGCCCCTGGTAGAAGATGAGTCCGGAGCACCAGGCCGAGACTAACAGTGAGCCTGTTTGCCTACCCGTGGGGACACTGGAAAGCAAAGGCTCTCCAACTTTCTGGTCTAATGTGACACAAAAGAAAGGTCTGACCCTGTCCTGTGACTTGGAGATTGTGTGCCACTGTTTAGACCTTCCCTTGGAAGAGTGAGGTACTGACTGGCTCGGAGTCACAGGTGACCCCGAGGCTAAAAGAAAACAAAGAACCCAACAGCAAAAAGCCAAGAGGAAGTTTCCACAAAAGATCTAGATTCTGAGCACCTGCTCCCAGCAGAGCCCGTTCCATCCCTTCTGTGGCCCCAAGAGCAGAATGACAGAATGAGGTCGACAACTCCTTCTGACAGTCAAATATCTCCCTCTCCCTCCTGAGGAGACAGAGGAGGAAAATACAAAAAGAAAAAAAAAAGGAAAAAAAAAAAAAAAAAAAAAAAGCAATTCTACCCTGAGCCCGAGCCTGACTATCTAGAAACTCCCTGAGAAGACTAACCAAGGGATGAGCAGGGTGGGGCTGCCAGGCCCAGGGTACCCTAAGGAGCCAGGGTCGAATTGCAGGGAAGATGGGCTCGCCCAGGCGTGGGGGGGTAAAGGTCAGGGGCAAGGCTTATAGCAAAGGGCGGGGTACCATGGTAAAAATTAAGAAAGAAATATCAGCCTGGTGGCTCAGGCATGTAATCCCAGCTTCTCAGAGGCCGGTATGGGAGGAGCACAAGTTCAGGGTTAGCCTCCGCAACTTTGTGAGGCCCTGTCTCAGAACCCTAAAAGACAGGGTTGGGCCATGGTTCAGTGGTAGAACACTTGTCTCACATATATGACAACTAAGGTTCAATAACAAGGAGTAACAAATACTAAATACACGCACACCCATACATGGAAGATCGGATCTAGCAATCCCTTTACTGCATGCCTGGATGGAGAACCCCAGAGAGTTGCAAGCTGTCTTGGAGACTTGTCTGTACTACCACATCCATGACAGACAGCCTTGTTTAAAAGGGCTCGGAGGCAAAGCAGGGTAAATGCCATCAGTACATGAATGGTCAAACAATAAACCCAGGAGGTTCCCTCGCACCCCAGGGAAACGTGACGCTGCTTCTGTTAACCACTTCTGAGGGGAGGGTGCTGAGAGTGGGACCCAGAACCATACTCCAGCTTTTCATTATCTAACACCCTCCTCCCCGACAGCGTTTCCCTGTGGCTTTGGAGCCAGTCCTGGAACTAGCTCTTATAGACCAGGCTGGTCTCGAACTCACAGGCATCTGCCTGCCTCTGCCTCCCGAGTGCTGGGATTAAAGGCATGTGCCACCATACCATACCAGGCTTAAAAGATTGGTTTTTCATTATTTATTTTGTGTGTATGAGTGACATGCGTGAGGTCAGAGGACAACTTTTCAGTAGTCTCTCTTTTCACACTGTTTGAGGCAGTGTCTCTTGTTATTTAGGCTGCTGGATTGCACACTCCAGCTTTCTCATCCCCTGTCTTTGTCTCCCATCTCACTGTAGGAGCGCTGGTATTAAAGACAAAAGCCACCACCTCTGGCTCTTTGCTGGGCTCTGGACATCTATTGAGCTCAGGTGGGCCCTCAGGGTTGCTCTGCAAGTATTCCTTCCTTCCTCCCTTCCTTCCTTCCTCTCTTCCTTCCTCCCTCCCCACCTTCTTTCCTTTCTCCCTCCCTCCCTCCTTTCTTTCTTTCTTTGTTATCTGCAGAGCTATCTCACTATCCACTTTTAAAGTGTGACCATGGTTTAAGTAGCTTCCTTGGAGATCATAGTCAATATCGAATGACTATAATTCACTTACATTGTGTCTCTAGTCTCCAGAAGGTGACAGTTAATCACACAGCTGAAGAATAGGCAAATCACCAGATCCAATACCCCTCTGTGTATGGGGGAATGTCCTCTCTTGCAGCTCTCATTAGCCTGTTCTTGTTCTGATGCACGACAGCCCCCCACCCTTTGCTCTCTGGTTGACATTTAGCTGTCTGCAGCTGAGTCTCACCTGATCCCCCAAAGCCCCTGTTCTGGGGTCTGGAGGAGGTAGGCCTCTCCTTTCTTGGATTTCTACCAGTTTCTCATTAAGGTATTGTTCCTGGGTACAATGGGCTCCGCGATCACACCTTGATGTACTTCCCTTTTCGTGTGCACACAGAGCTAGCTGGGCATTCATCATGCCTCTGCCATTGTCCCTGGAGAGGGAGGTAATCCAACGATCTACTTTAAACCTTGGGTGAGCCAAGGTCATCAAGATGTGTGGCATTGAGATGCCACCCCACGAAGGAGAATGACTCCATGGCCGCTCACCTTGTTTGGGGCTTGTTTGCGTTGCTGTGCAGTTGTAATGGAAAACGAATAAAAATAAAAATCCCAGGGCCCTTTTTGGCCAGCGCTTGGGAAGTTAATCCCATTGTCCTGGCCAAATGCCAGTTCAGGTCCCTGCATTCTGTTGGCCTCTTCTTTCCCACCCCCACCCCCAAGCTGTGACTGGAACAGCTGTCTTTGCCCCGCCCTTGGAGAGACCGAATTTCAGCAGGATTCAGAGGGGCCCTCTCTCCCTTGGCCAACTCTGAGAGAAGGAATGGACCTGGGATCGGGAAACCTCTGCCACAGGCAGAGTTCTGTGTGCGAGCCCGTCTGAACACTTTCACACACCACAGAGTCACTGGCTTCCGTCGTGCAAATGATATTCAGAAATTGCTAATGTCTTCCCAGAACTCTGCACAGAATCCCTCAATTTGTTTTAGGCAGATTTAAAATGTTTTTGTACTTGTAGTTCAAATTTATCTCCCCTCTACACCAGCATGCTGTTGTTACTTCTAATTGCTTCCCCTAAAGCTTAGCTCTCTTTCCGCTTCAAGATGTAGTGCATTTTGAGATAAGAGGAGTATGTCTGTACAAATGCTGCACAAATAATCATCGAGTGTTCCCAGCGATGGGACAGCCTTGGATGGATAGTGAAGAGAGAAAAAATAGAGAAATATTTTTCCCTCCCCCCAAAAAAATCTTTTCTTAGTTTTATGTGTATGAGTTTTTGCTTGCATGTATGTCTGTGTGCCACACACTTGCTCGGTGCCTGCAGAGGCCAGAAGAAGGCATGGGGTCCCCTAGAATTGAAATTAAAGGGGATGCAAGTCACCATGGGGTTGCTGGGAAGGGAATCCCAGTCCTCTGCAAGAGCAGTAAGTGTTCTTAGCCACTGGGCTATCTCTCTGCAGCACCAGCCCTCCTCCCAGTTTTAAAATGGAGTCTGACTCTGTAGCCCAGGATGGCTCAGAACTCAGTGAGTAATGTAGCCTGGCCTCAAGCTCACTGCAGCCATCCTGCCTCATCCTTTTGATGAGTGTACCACACCACCACACCAGGCTCTTGAATAGTGATTTGTTAAGTGCATGACTTCAACAAATGGTGACCTCTCTGAGAACTAGTTGGTTAACAGATTCTGGGAGAAAGATAGAGATGACAGTGACACCTGGCAGGAGGGCTTGTCCTAAGGATGGAAGGAGGCGGCATGTGAACCCTGAGCACAATGCATACCTGGCAAGTTTGTCAAAGACAGCCTGTGCCTTCCGCTTTTCCTGCTTCCTTTTGATCTGAATCAGCCTGGTTGTGTGTGCGTGTGGTTGTTTCCCAGGATTGTGTTGTGTACCATTGAAATCCTTGCTGCAATGTTGCCATGGCTCCTAGCTCAGCTTTCCTATTAAGATGCTGGTAATTTTAAAGGATGAGACGGGGTGGAGACACAGTTGCTGAAATGCTTGCATAGCATGCACAAGACCCTTGGCTCAGGTTCCAGCGCTGTATAGACCGGGCATGCATAGTGGTGCATGCCTGTAATCACAGCCCTGTGGAGATGGAAGCTGGGGGCCCAGAGATTAAAGGTCATCCTCAACAACATAGCAAATTCAAGGCCAGTCTAGGCTACATGAGATCTTGTCTCAGAGATGGAAAAAATAAGAAATATATAAATAATACAGGGTTGGGGAGAGGAAGGGGGGCAGGTATTTTTCTGGAAAACACACCCCACATCAGCACATGCTTGTGAATGCTGGGCTGAGCCTCTGGCCCTCTCTTGCCTTCCCTTGCTTCAGAGAGGCGTCTTCCCGGCTGTTCTGTGGCCTCAAACCGCCCCCTCCCTCAAGTTGCCACGGCTGGTCTTTGGGGTGATATCTGAGTTTTGAAGAGAAAACTCTGTGTGAGGGCTGTTTACTTTTAGGGGTGGGGGGTGGGGGTTGGAGCTGGCCTTGCGCTGCCTTCCAGGAAGAAGGAGGGACTCCACTCTCTTCTGATGAGTCACTGGCAGAGAAACTTCCAATGTTTGCAAACATCATCAGCTTCTGGGGCTCTGCCCAGCCTCTGCCAGGGCTCACGGGACCCACCTGAGAAGACTTGGGGGTGGGGGTGGGAGGTCATGGGAGTAAGAAGTTCTGTTACTGCCTGAGGTGGAAAGCAGCCAAAAGAAGGGGATAGTTGTGTTTCTTGGGACTCCAACAAGTGAGGCGTAGCAGAGGGCCTTCTACAAGGAGCTGTGTCTACAAACCGGGCCCTGCTCTGGGTGATATGAGACAGTCGGGACCAGGAAGTGTGCTTTTGAAGCTGCAAGGCAGCTCAGTTGATGAGCATCCGCTGTGCTCTGAGTTGGATCCCCAGCATCTTAAATCAGGGCCACAAATTACCACAAATTATTTTTCTTAGAGGTCTGCCCTCTGCCAAGGGTCTCCAGTGACCCTCAGACCCCAAGGTGGGTAGATACCCAGGCCCGTAAGTGAAGGGTGTTGCTGGAAAAAAGGCAGGGCCTAGGTGAGGAGAAGTTGGCAGGGGTCTTCCTCTCTAGAGGAGGAGCAGGGCTGGAGAGGGTTGGAGCTGACAGTTTGCTGGGATCTGCTGGAGCCAGATGGGACTCATGATGCTCCCAGATGGAACGGATCATGCATGTCAGACACACTTCTCTCAGGATACACAGTGTCCTCTCCTTCCCCCTCGCTGAAATGAGGAATCACAAGGTGACTCAGGCAGGCAGCCAGACCCCAGGGATCCGTAGGGAGATCGGGTGGCTAGAACGGGATCACAATAGACATCTAAGTGTGCTCACCTGTCTGCCAATCACCCTTTCTGCTATTATGGGACATCAAGAGAAGGATCCTGTTCTAGGAATTTATCCACGGCAACCCTATCTGCTGCTTGCTCTGTCCTTGGGTTTCTGCCAGCCTGAAACTCTACCTGTTCATGCTGCTACCCCTACTGTGGAGCAGGGCCTTGCCTTTAGTGGGCCCTGAGCCTCTAGCCTGCCATGGAGAGTCTTATCATTCACTGGTGAGACTGTGTTCCATCACTGAGGTTTTTGGTTGGGGTAAGAGACTGAGTCATCTCTGCACTTAGGAATGTCACCATTTCAGGTCTAAGCACCTTGGGGGAGCTGGTGGGGAAGAACAGAGGAGAGAAAAGCTTCCACAAAAATCAAAGAGCAAGCCGCTGGGAGTGGAGGGATGGCGGCTATATTTAAAGTGCATTCCCCTGTCAGGAAGCCACAGTTTTGAGAGCCATCCCATAATACTTTGCGAGGCTATATGGCTTTCTGTCTGTCTCTCTCTCTTTCCCTTTTTTTCCCCCCTGAAGATAGTAATGCTTTGGTCTCTCTCCCCACCTCCTCAGAGCAGCAGCTGCAAAGAAAGAAAAGGAGTTCATTAATTAGGTTTTTTGATAACTGCTGGCACCTGCTGCACGCTGGACACTGCTAGATGCTGGCGACACCAACAACAAGGGAGGGCTAAAGGGTCTCAGAGCAGATGACGATCACACATTTATCTGGCCACTTGTTATTTCTTGAAGATGCCGGGTCTCCTGGAGCTTCTAATTTGTTGTAAGAGGATAGATGACTGTGAGTGAGTGATGTGCCTTGTTATTATTCTCAGGTGAGTCTGCCCATTTGACATTCTTTCCACCCTGAGCAGGAACTCCTAGGCCCTAGATATGTTGAGTTATGTACAGCTCCCTTCTCAAAAGGGCATGACCATACACTGCCCCTCCTCTTGTTACTCTCGCTGGGGAACTCATGGCTTGGATAGGCAGAGACCGTAGGCTGGCTGCTGAATTTGTTAGTCTGCAGGTGGAAATGTGTGTGCCATGCGTATGTGGGTGGAGTTAAAGCACTGGGTGAAAGGAAAGATTGGAGATAGGAAAGAATGGCAAGCTCTGGGCTTTGGGGCACCCAAGATTCAGAGTTATGTAGAGAGGTGTGCACAGGGAGAGGTTGAAAAGGAGTAGGAGGGAGGCTGAGTTACTGCACTGTGGTGGCGTGAGCATGGGCTTTGCAACACCTTGTACAGTGCAGGCAGATCTCTGAGTTCCAGGATAGCCAGGGCTATGTAGGGACACCCTGTTTAAAAAATAAGTTAAGTAAATAAATAAATAAATAAAACCAGCGTGCTAAACTGATGAGTTACAAACCCGGACAGTCAGGAGATGGAGGTGACTTTGCTTGAGTAGCTGATCAGCCATTGTTAGTCCAGAATCTGCTCCCAGGAAGTTCCTCCTTCTTAAGCCTCAGCTAAGAGTTGGAGTTTTGCACAATCAGCCATGATGAGAACACTTGCTGATGCAGGGGTTGGGGCGGGGCAAGGAGGATTCTAAAGAAGATGTTCTGTTAAGTTGTTCAGATTTCTCAGATTTTAGTTTTGCCACATGTAGACACAATGATGGTCACAGTGTGTGTTCAGTGACATGAGTTAGGCTAGAGTGAATTGATCTTCACACAAAGACTGACAGAATAGAGATTTGGGGCCTGTTGTGGGCAAAGACTTTCATTAAATTCTTATGGACAGCCAAGGATATGTGGGCACACCTATAATCCTAGCATTTGGGATCCTGGGGCAGAAGGGTATTGCATTTGCAGGCAGCATGTCAATAGTGTGGTCTTTCCAGCCATTATTTCACTCAACAAGCACTTCGCCAGAGTAAGCAAGAGGTGGCAGATGGGATCTTGTCAGAGGTCTTGGCTCCTGCTGGCCTTCCAGTGTAAGCATTTCATGATGCCAAATCTAGTCCTTGTGCTTAAATGGGTATTTCTCATGGCACATGACCTTCAAGTCAGCTGACTGCATCAACCAAAGGAAGGGTGATTTTCCAACATTGCATGACAGACTGTCAGGGGATAAGTGGGCAGGAACATCTTTTAGGCTCTTTACTTTCTTGACTTTGGAAACTCTGGCCAAAAGATGTATAACGGGTGTGAGAGATGGCTCAGCAGTTTGGAGCACTGGCTGCTCTTCCGGAGGACCTTAGTTCAGTTCCCAGCAACTACAAGATAGCTCACAACAATGGGATCTGAGACCTTCTTCTGGCATAAAGGCATACATGCAGATAGAGTACTCATACACATACATAAATCTAAAAGAAGATTTATAACGATTGTAGAATCCTGTTGAGCTGATTAGTTATTTTTAACCTGGAATGAGTCAGTAAAAGGCCTATGGGATAGTGACACAGACATCCTGCTAGTTAACTGTGTAAATCAAATCCAGGATGTATCACTAAAATAAAACGATGTTTGGGGGCAGGGGCCAGAGAGATAGCTCAGCGGTAAAGAGCACCTTTTTGTTGCAGAGGACCTGGGTTCAGTCCCCAGCATCCACATGGCAGTACCATCTGTAACTCTAGTTTCAGGAGGTCCCATACCTTCTTTTGGCCTCCGAGGGTACTAGGAACACATGTAATATACATACATATAATGCAAGACACTCAAAAAAAAAAAAAGAAAAAAATAATGCAAGACACTCATACACATACAAAATCTACATTCTTTTTTTCATTTTTCCTCTTAATGGAAATAGATTCTTCTCTCACCCTGATTATAGTTTCCCTTCCCTCTACTCCTATTTCCTCCCACTTCCCCTGTCCTTCAGATCCACTCCCTTTCTGGCTCTCATTAGAAAAGAACAGGCTTCTAAGAGATAACAACTAAACATGACAAAATAAAATACAATAAGATGAAGCAAAAACTATCATAAAAACATGGAATGCTTCACAAATTTGCGTGTCATCCTTCTGCAGGGGCCATGCTAATCTTCTCTGTATTGTTCCAATTTTAGTATATGAGCTGCCAAAGCAAGCACAAGTTTAAATGTTTTAGAGAGAGAGAGAGTAAAAGAAAGAGAACTTAATGCTCTTGTAGAGGATTTGCATTCTTTTCCAGTACCCATATTGGATAGCTCACAATGAGCTACAGCTCCAGCTCCAGGGGATCTGGTGCCCTCTTTTGGCCTCCTCAGACACCTGCACTCACGTGGTGCACATATTTCCTCACAGACACACACACAAACACACAGTTAAAATAAAATAAATCTGGGGGCTGGAGATGGTTTAGTGGTTAGGAGTACTGCCTGCTCTTCCAGAGGACCCAGGTTCTATTCACAGCACCAGCATGGTGGCACATAGTCATCTGTAACTCCAGTTCTGGCCTCCAAGGGTACCGGGCACACATGCAAGCAGAACACTTACTCACATTTAAAAAAAAAAAAAAATCTTTTGAAAAAAAACTGCTTGTAAATGAAAACTCAAAAGATCATAATAAGCACAAGAACATTCATCTATAGGCAGGCTAGGTGCTTGAGATACACAAAACTCAACAAGCTAAGTATATCTAAGAAGGTTTAACTGGACTATGGTTTGCATGTAAAGGACTTGGTTTGAGTTCCCTGCTTACACTACAGTGTGTAAGTGGAAGGGTTCAGGGTGGAGGTGAGTCATGATCGAGTGGTGTGCTCAGTTTTGGGCATGACCAGAGGTGCCAGGCTCCAGGAAAACAGCACTTGTGCCCCTCTTATAGTTAGGAAAGGAGACATTAATGCAATAAAGATAGTGACATACTCAGAGGTATCAACTACTTGGGGGATTAAGCTTGTTCAGGGTGGTTTTGGAGAGCTAAGTAAGAATGTATGTAAGAGAAGGTGAATTTTGCCCAGAATGGGGCTGTTTTAATGATGACAGCTGTCCAAATATGGAGCACACTGCCTCTTGTGGCCTCCACCACTTCACAGGAGGCCTGCAGAGGGCTGAGAACTGGCCAGGCAGGCCTCCTTTACAAGTCACCTCCTGGCTTTGCTATCTGAATAGCTTTTTAATCTAACCTGCCTTTTATTAATGCCGTCTTTCTTAATGCCTCCGATGGTCTTTGATCAAACTGCATCCTTCTGCATTGCAGTAGCCCTTCTTCCCCTTCCCTTCCTGTCCTCAAGTGATTAAGTGCGCGGCTGTGAGCCTTGCTGGAAGACAGAGTAACCTTTCTTATTAAAGCCTTGCACAGAAGAAGCGAGGACAGTGCTGTGCGCAAAACAGAGCCGCCCCAATGTTCTCGTTTTTAAAAGGCAGGTAGGTTGTCACTGTGTCACCGTGGCTGGCCTGGAATTCACTGTGTTGACCAGGTTAGTCCCAAACTCCTACCTGCCTGCCTCTGCCTCGTGAGTGCTGGAATCAAGGGCATACTCCACTACACCCTTCCTATTTCTTCTATTTAACTGAGATAAATCCTTTATTTCTAAAGAAAAGTAACCAGGGATTCTGTCTTTGGGAGTCTGGATTCATAAGTTTTGTCAACCTCTAAGCAAGGGGTCTGAGAGATACCAACAGACAGAAGAAACAAAGGCCTATTTGGTATGATAATATGCCCGGGGCCCATACTGAGCTAAAAGAAAATCAAACTATTGGTTTAAGGGGTCATTCCAGCCTTCAGTACAAACAAACAAATAAACAAACAAACACTGGCAAAGAACATTCCAGAAGGGCAATGGAATGTGGTAGCAGTGCCTATAAGAATACAGGCTATTCTCATCTTTGGCAGCCCTATAATGTAGTTTTGCCTTCGTTTTGTTTTAAACCTACATTTCATAGCCATTCTCATAAGGCAAGTGGTTCAGAGGCTGTCAGGTTTGTTCATGAATGGAAATCAATGAACTGGAGTCCAGCAGACATTTGCTGAGGTCTTCCTGCTGGCCCAGCCAGACTGTTACTAATGGGTGGGACTCTCATTCACTTAAACTGCTGGTACTCAATAAATGATGAGTGGGTTGGGGGGGGGGTGGAGGGGCTGACAAGACAGACAAGTCGAGATACTAGGAGACTGCAGTAAACAAAAAACAAACCAAAACAAAAATTATAGCTATAGGGAATGTCCCACAGAAGGGTGCCGGGGGAGGGGGCCTTGAATAATGTCACTGAAGTTACAATGGGGAGGGAGCTGCTTTAGATAGCATAAGTATCTTTCAAAAGGGGAGGAACAAATGGAGAAGATGGCCTGAGGGAAGTACAGCCCAGAGAGAGGGGGCTACAACAAACAGCCAAGTGAATTTCTCAGGCAGTTTCCAAACTGAGAAAGGGCACGATCTTCCTGCCCTCTGTGCCTCTTGCTATTGGTGTGAAAAGCACTAAATCAGGCAGGACTGGGACACAGTCACCCCGAAGACCCACCAGCTCTCCATCACCACACCCCCAGCTCGCAGGCAGTCACCTGATCCTCCTGAAGAGGCTGTGACCTAACCAGTTTCCACCTTGCTTCTAGGGAGTGCATTGCTATACACTACAATTTCTGTTTGTTTGTTTCGTGTAGGGTTCTGTTGGTCCTTTTCCAAGTATCAATCAGAGCTGCATGCCAGCCTCCACTCCTTGGAAATAATTAAATGAAATGACGTACTTGATTTTTTTTTTTTTTCCCAGTCTGGTAATGCACTGCGATTTGCATCTGTTGAAGGAATCTATCTTAAGTCTTGAGGAGGAGCCGTGTGGGAAGCCTCAAGTGATCTGGTGGGGGGGGGGGGTTAGCGTTGCTAAACACTGTGGAAGAAATACTTTATTTTGCAATCGATTCCCTTAAGGAAGCTGCTCTTTGTGAAAATATCCGTGAATTCAATGCAAAGGTTCTATCCCCTGTTTAATATGGCTTCACACCTTCCTCTGCTTTTAAATTTATTTTTTAGAGAAGGTCCAACATCCCGGCCTAGTTCCAAACTCCTTAAATGCCGGAGGATGACCTTGAACTCTTGATACTATTGCTTCCAGCTTTGCGTGCTGAGATCACAGGCGGACATCACACTTGACTCATTACTGCCTCTTTATATTGGCAAAATATGCTAGGCTCTGAACAGACCTCACGGACAGAGCAGATGATCTGTGGTTTAAGAATAGGTTTGGGATGGAAGGCTCCTTCTCTCCTATTGGGGGAAGTGGAAGTCTGTTCAGCAGCCTTCATTTTAAGGGCAAAGTCAAGCACCCAGCTTATGCGTTACTGCTACAGCATAACCTGTGACTTCTATGCAGACGGTGTGTCAAAGGCTGTGTGGGCTACTAAAAACGAAATAAAACTTCCTCCTTCCTCCCCCAAGGGTGGGATTCCCTGTCGGGGGCACAGAATCCGCAGGGGAAGGAAGGGCTGGTGTTGGCGTGCGAAGGAGACGGGGCTCTCGGCTGGGGGTGTGGGATGCGGTGTTCCCGAGGCGACAGATGAGCGATTTTGGCTGTGTGGGAAGAGAACTGCGGAATTCCTCCCCTTGCTTGCAGAGGGGGGCTCCGAAGGAGACATTAGGATGCAGAGCACGGTTCGTGTTGTCCAGGGCGCGGAGGCGAGCCAAGGACACCCGTCCGAGCGCGCCTCGGTCGCCCGCGTTCCGGCACCTCCCCGCCGCCGCCCGGCCCCAGGCGGCAGTCGGTCCCCCGCAGCGGCGGGCAACGAGCGCGGAGCGCCCACCCCTCAGCCCCGCATCCGTCACGACCCGCGAAAGCCCCGACCGAGAAAACTCGGGCTCGCCCTCAGCCCGCCCTGGCCGCAGCGAGCAAAGCGTGGACCAGGAGGCGGCCTGCGCGCACTCGCACACGCACACGCGCGCGCGCGGCCTCGATCCGGGTTACTGGGGGGCGGCGCGCGGGAGGGGGCGGGGCCTGCCGGCGGCGTGGGCGCGCGGCGCGCGCGCGGGAGGGCGCCGGGGGAGGGGGCGGGGCCGGGCCGCCCGCGCCGCGCTGGGCGCTCTCGGCCAATGAGCGGCGTCCACATGCCGCGGCGGCGGCGAGAGGGGAGGCAGCGGCGGATAAATGCTATTAGAGCAGCCGCGGCGGAGCCGTCCCCGACGCCACCTCCCGTCTCCTCCGCCGCAGCTTCCTCCGCCGCTGTCGGGGGTGCAGAGCTGAGGGGCTCGTGCAAGGCGCGCCGCGCAGCTCCCGTCCGGACGCCTGCCTCGCTGTCCTCTGCACCGAGGGCTCGGCCGGGCGCCCCTCCTCAGCCGCGCCGGGTCTCAAGGCAGCGCCGCGGCCTGCGCTGCCTGCGGCCGGCTGGCAGCTGAGGCGACGCGCCCTCGCGGCGCGGCGGGACTCTCGCAGCCCTTCGGGTGGGCTCGGCGAGGCCGGGCCGCGTGCGGCGGTTTCTGGGGGAGGGGGCTCGGGTGATTCAGCGCCCGGCCAGGCGGAAGCGGCCGCAGCCGCGGAGGAGGGGACAGCTGTCCGCGCCCGGGCGCCCGCGGTGGCACGAGCCCGCGGCCCGAGTGCGAGGCGGAGGCGAGGAGGCCGCGGGGACGCGAGGCGAGGCCGGCCGGGGCCCCCGCAGCCATGGAGAACGCTCACACAAAGACGGTGGAGGAGGTGCTGGGCCACTTTGGCGTCAACGAGAGCACGGGGCTGAGCCTGGAGCAGGTCAAGAAGCTCAAGGAGAGATGGGGTTCCAACGGTAGGTGCGGGGCGCCGGGGCTGCAGCGGCGCGGCGCGGGCCCGAGCGCCAAGGAAGATGGCTGACCCGGCTCCACCTCGTGGGGCTCGGCTCGGCTCAGCGCCCGACGGCTGCGAGAGGCCGGACGGTCCGACCGCACGCGGGTCCGGGCCTCTCCCGACCTCTAGGGGTCTCGAGCCGATGACCTTCCCGGAGCGCTGCGAGCCGGGGCGGGGGTGGGGGAAAAGCCCCTGCGGCTGGCCTGAGTCCCCCGCGGGTTTATGAGGCGTCGGTGTAGTTGAGAAAGCCTCCGACCGTTTTTTGTACTCCCCAAAGTTACACATCTGGCAGAAATGATGACCCAGCTGAAACGTCTGCATGGTCCGGGAGGCCCGAGTGAGCTTACGGGCAGGACCGTGGCCATTGATTACCTGGCCTGCTTATTTTTCTCGGGTATCAGTGGAGAGAGATTGAATGTTCATGTACCCACACTGCCTTTCAGACAACGATGGTGGTGAATTTAGCAGTTTATAAGGCACTAATAACATGTCTTTTTTTTCCCCCTCCTGACACGTTGGCTGGTGAATTTCGGCATTCTAGAATTACCGGCTGAAGAAGGTAAATCTTATTGTTGTTTTGGAGAGACCGTCTGTGTGCGGACACGGGTTGATTGATATAGACAGTTACAACAAATGCCCTTTTTTTTTTTTCTTACCAGGAAAAACCTTGCTGGAACTTGTGATTGAGCAGTTTGAAGACTTACTAGTTAGGATTTTATTGTTGGCAGCATGTATATCTTTCGTAAGTATTACAAAAAGAATTTCATATGCCCATAAAAGCTGAAAGTATTTCACTGATACACCAGAAAACAAATAATAGCCATTGAGTTTCTGTGTTTAAAAAGACAAAATAACCCAAGTGTTTGAGACCAAAAAAAAATTGCCAGAAGCGGTTTTGTTTAGAAAATAGATGCCTAGCTTTTATAGTGCAGTGAGACATGACTCCTGACTGCAGGGTCTCTGACATTCCTGTGCCTTATCAGGTTTTCGTTTTAGTATCAGAAAGTTTCTCGTTGCCAGGCCTTTTCTGTTGGGGTTCTTCCACTTGTTATCATGTTGTAAGATCATGCGAAGATGATGTTGGGCACTTTGTAAATAGAATGTACAAAGGGAATATTCCAGTTGCTTTGCCTTCCTCGTAGTGGCAAGGTGACAGTTGTTCCTGACAGTGACAAGAATGATGAGGGCAGTGATGGCACCACTGTTGACCAAATTTGGTCACTGACCTTTAGGATGGCTTCTAACCTGGACCCCCTGTCATGAGTGATTCCTAGATTGAGAGAACAAAGTTCAGTACTTTTGGTTCTAAATATTAAAGAGGGAATAAAGGTAGAAGTGGTTTTGGGTTGTTTTTGTTTTGTCCTCATCCCCCCCTGTTCTGTATGTGCTTGAGCCCTGTGTGGTTGCTAAGAAACTAGTGAAATGCAGAGCCTGTCTAAGAAAAGCTAAAAGAAATGGCAAGGTTATTTCTAGGTTATTAGCATTTTTCTCTTGGGCATTTTTTTTTTTTTTCTGCATTCTCTAGCCAATGAACTTGTATAGTCCCCTTAAGATGATAGTAGTGGTACACAGATGCTCTTAGCCTTCGTAGCACACACTGCTTTTTGTTTTTACAGGACTGTATTATACTGTGATGGGAAGTGAAAATCATGTAATACTTGTTTCAGGTTTCACAAAACTGACAGCTATAAGGTTTCAATTATGTATGTTCACATGTTGGCAGACCTAGGTAGGGGTCCTGTGGTCGTGTGTGGCCTCTGGAAACACTAGCATAGAGGATTGTTTAGAGAACTCGCTGAGTTCAGGTAAGGAAAAGATTAAATTTTAGTTATTTTTAAAGTAAATATTGGTGACAAAGTTGACCTTGAGCAATTGTGTGCCTGAATTTTGCCTTGAAACTGTAGTATGTCATATTAGCCAAGTGTTGTGTGGCCATTACCAGTTTAGTTCTCAGGAGTCTTGTGTGTGGTTTTCATCGGATAAAATTCAGACACCTGTAGCAAGCCTTTCAGCATACTCAGAGTCATTCACTCTCTATTCCTTACACATCTTTTTGTGATTAATTTTTAAAAATTTTACCCTATAAATGGCTGTGCCATTGTTAAGACAAGATAGACAGTAAAGTTGTTTATAGTTTGAGCATGCTGACATGAGGTAAAATAAATTATATATTTGGGGAGTTGTTCAGGGTTTGTACTTATGCAGGCTACATAATTCTGAAAGTCTGCTTTGGCAGTTAAATACTGGCATTCACTAAGGTCATTAGGGACATAGAACTTAACTAGCTGATATATACAAGCCATAGGCAAAATGCATTCCCACTGGCTCCTTCTGTGTTCTTGGAAATAGTGTCCCTTGACAAAGATCAAGTTACCGGCTATTGGATATCAGGGTTTCAAAATAGTGAGTGGTCAGTTTGACTTTTTAGCAAGTAAGATTAATGCTTGTAGATGGATCTTAAAGTTTTAGTAATTGTTAACTTTGAATCATTTTCAAACTTTTAAGTGCTTAACTTTTCTGTAATAGAGGATGTTGCTTGTTAGTGTTTGTAGTTTAAATGTGATTTCATTTTCAATAACTACTTGGAATTCTTGTTCAGGAAATGAACTGTTACATTTTTATGTTGTGAGTTGTTAAATGGCTAAAGTGTAAGTGTTTAGGAAATGCTTTATAGAATTCACCTAATTTGCTTTGGTTTATTTGATCGAGATTGTGGATAGATTAAGATACTGTTCTAAGGCTGCTCTAACCTGTACTTACTCTAGAATGTGTGTTACTGACTATAGAGTTTTAAGTTTGTATTCAAACCTTTGAAAATGAACTGTAAGGTTGCCTTGTTTCAAAAGAAAAGGTTCAGGAAGCCAAGGGATTAGGACAGCCTGGGCTAGAGTAAGACCCTATCTCAAAAGCTATAAAAGTGGAAAATAGAGAAATTGTGCTAGAAGGGTATTATTTGTTGATGCTTTCTGTGGAGGGTTGATGTTGCTATGTGCTACTTGATCTGTGTTTTCCCTGCTTCTTTTCATTTCTGTTACTGCCTATGTATTTGTGTACAGTGTAGGTATGTGTGTTCTTATTCAGGTATGTGGATGCACTTATGTGAATATGTGTTCAGTGGCCAGAAGTTGACATCAGGTGTCTTGCTTAATGACTCTCCATCTTATATACTAAGGCAGGGTTAAACCAGAGCTCACTGATTCAGCTAGTTTAGCCAGCTTGCCCCAGGGATCCATCTCTGCCTCCAAAGTGCTTTGATTACAGGCAGGCTATCACCTCTTTCTGGCCTTTATATGAATGCTGGAGGTCTGAACTCAGGTCCTTAAGCTTAAGTGGTAAGCACTACCTGCTCAGCCGAGCTTTCAGGCCGAGTTTTGGTGGTTTTTGTTTTTTTTTTTTTTTTTTTTTTTTGTATCTTATACTGGTCTCAAACTCACTCTGTGTAGCCCAGTCTTATGAAATCACCTTGCCTTTCTTAGCCTCTTAGGTGCCAGTTATAAGCTTGTGTCATCAACTTCAGCTTTTTATTTATTTTCATAGCCTCCTAATAAGAGTACTGATTTATTTGTGATAGTATATTCTTACTGGTTTAACAGGAAAAAGTCTTTGAATACTCAAGTTCTTTTTCAGAATCGACTAGGCAGTTCTCATAAATCAGATTTCTCCTTATGTTAGAAAGATATTAATGATTTCAAATATCAGACTAGTAAACTGTTAACTACAGTTAATGTTTTGCTTCGGCAAAAAAAAAAAAAAAAAAAAAAAAAAGAAGCTGCATTAATGTTTTACAGTTATGGCTCATGAGGACAGTTTAATTTGTAATATTCACCAAAGTTGTTTCTTTTAAAAATATCAATTCAGATATGGTGGTACATGCCTATAATCTTAGTACTTAGTAGCTAAATAGGTTAGTTAGGAGTCCAAGGCCATCCTTGGCTATAGTCAGCCTAAGGTATATAAAACCCGTCTCAGCAAAATGCAGCTCCCTTTGCATATGGACATCAGAAATTTCCTTAAATTGACATCATTTACTATTTTTGTTTCATTTGGGTTCCCATTCTCTTAGGTTACTAACCTTACCCTAAATATACTGCATCATCTGTTTGCCTAATTGGAATGCCTGCCTGCACTTCCCCTCCCCCAGTCACACACCTGACACAGACACACAGGGATGGATGGATGGATATGGTTGGGAATATGGTGCCTGTTATCTTGAATAGTGCTGTTGAGAAAATTAGGTAAAGGGACTATGCTAAGGGAGTTGTCTATAGGGAAGAGGAGTGACCTCACAAGGTAACCTTTGAGTAAAGGAGAAGTGGGTATCATTCGGGCTGTGTTGGCATCAGCTATATCCAGATCATAGTGGTGTCATACTGATGATGAAACTCAGCATCTGTTTCTTTTTTTTGCTCCATTTCCTATTTTATATTACTTGTTGTTTACTTGAGACAGGGTCATTATTATCCTGGAGACCATGACTATGCAGACCATGATGGCCTAGAACTCAGTACAATCCTCTTGAAGCCATGCTGGGCCTTATGCTTTTTCAGTGTCTAAATATAGGAATGAATTTGTTTCTAGCATTTTGAGACATTGATAAAACATGGGATCTGTTTTTTGCTTTGCTTGTTTGTTTTTGCTTTGCTTGTTTCAATGATATTCAGGAAGTATTAACATTTAATGATTTAAATTTTTTGTTTTATTTTCTTAAATTGTAATTTAAAAGATAATGTGAAGAGGAAACATTAATGCCTCCCCCCCACCTCGCCCCTTTCCTACTATGGGGATAAAATCAGGGCCTCGCTCACACTAGGAAAGTGTTCTGCTACTGACTTTATCTTCAGTCATATTAGATTGTGTATTTTTTGTTGGTGTGAAGGGGGGTGTTTGATGGTTTTCAGGGGGAGGCAGTCTTCACTGTTTAGCCTTGGCAATGTAGACTTGAGAGCTACCTGTTTCTGCCATCTGAGTGCTGGGATTAAAGATATATTGGTTTTGCCAGGCTGTGGTAGTGCATACCTTTAATCCCAGCAGTCAGGAGGCAGAGGTAGATGGATCTCTGTGATTTCAAGAACAGCCTGGTCTATAAGAGCCAGTTCCAGGACAGCCTCCAAAGCCACAGAAAAACCCCTGTCTTGAAAACAAACAAACAAACAACAAAAAAAAAAAGATAAGTTGGTTTTTAAGGCATTGAGTTACTGTATTGCTAAAACTGGCCTTGAACTCTTGATCCTCTTGCCATAGCCTCTTGTGTCCTGGGATTACAGGTGTGTATAGCTATGCCTAGCTCTGGTATAGTTATTTTGAAGTATTTTTACAGAAGAGAATGAATTCTAGTTAATGTTAAATTCATTTGTGTTTTTCTGACTGAAGGAATTTTTGTTTGCCACCCAAGCAACTTAGCATATCGCTTACTGATAATCTTTTGGATTATTTTTTTGTAAAGTATTTAATTTCCATTTCTTACAAAATTCTTATTAAATTTCATTTATTGATCTAGGATTTTATGTCCAAAGGTACAGTATAAGTTTCTGAAGATACAAGGGAGATGAAAATAGCATTTCTGATCTCTTTTTTTTTTGGGACAAGATTTTTCTGTATAACAGCCCTAGTTGCCCTGAAGCTCACTTTGTAGATCAGACTGGTCTTGAACGCAAAGAGATCTGCATGCCTCTACCTCCCCAGTGCTGGGATTAAAGGCGTGCACCACCACTGCCATACCACCTGGCTACAATTATTTTATTTTATTTTTTTAATTTTAAGGGTGTTAGCAGTGCCACAGTACCATTTCTTATGCATTTGGGTGAAACCCAGAGCCCCCCATTTTATAGAAAAGTGCTCTGCCTCTGGGTTATACTTTAATTGAGATTTATCCTGTGAATATCAATAGAAAGATCCTCTATCCTATATTACTTAAGCTTAAAATGTAGTGCATGGTAATTTGGAATAGAGCTGGCAAATTCGAAACTTGCTTGATAATTGTAATTGTAGGGGAAAGGTACTGTAACAATAGAGTTTAGAAGGAAGAAGAAACACTTTGACTAAAATTACATTGCAGCTAACCTTTCTTCCTCTTCTTCCAGTTACTTACTTGCAGTGTGTTGGTTATTTTCTTGGTAGTTTACTCACAGACTATCCCTCGGGGGCCCTGCATGAGTAGCTTGTTTCATTCTTCCCCTACTTGTCCAGTATTGTATGGTGAACATCATCTAAGTACCAGAGCCTCTGCTGAGCCCCTAGGGATGCAGCTATCCAGCAAAGGCAATACAAAGAGAATCCTTTATGTTCAACCCATTCTCAAGATTTTTTTAGACATATTTCACCTTTTGTATAAATATATTTTGTGTAACTTAGGAAAAAACCATAACTAGTAGTTAAACTGACCATACCATAAGACCACATCTGTCCACTTTTCCCCATAGACCTTCTTTCCATCAGTCATTTGTCAGCACTATTTTCCCATTTGTATAACTTAATAGGATTTCTTGTCAATAGAACAGACCATGAAGGACCGAAAAACACATTTGGAGCATAGATTTGTCTTTATCAGTTAAATGTGATTGATTTTCAATTTGAGATACAGGATTTGAGTCTTTGGGTTATTAAGATAGATTTTGTCTTAGTTTAAAAACCTTTTAGGTTATTTATGGGTATATATGTTTGTATGTTTGTATATTATATGCCACATATGTGGTTATCTCTAGAGGCAATAGGGTGTCTGTTCCCCTGAAGTTGTAGTTATAGGCAATTGTAAGCTGTCTGATATGGCTGCTGGGAACTAAACTCTAGTCCTAGAAGAACAACAGTCAGCTCTTAGCCACTGAGCTGTCCCTTTAGCCTCAGACATTTATTTTTAAGTACTCAAGAAACTGCTGTGGAATTCCCCCTCACCTCTTGTCCTGGGGGATGAAGCCCAGGGCTTGGCATAAGCTAAGCAAGCCCTGTATGGTGGGTAGCCCTTAAATTTTAAATAGGTTTGGATGCCATTCTTCCACCTTAATAGATTTGTCCACTAGTTTTTTATCCAACAGCAATTAGTATATCTGTAGAGCTTTCAAGTATGGGTAGCCTGTGTTTTCAATTCAACAGGTCTCATGGAAGGCAAATTTAGTATACTAGTCAATAGAATTCTTTTGATAAATAATAGTCGTGAGAACAATTTGCCACTCTTGAGATTTGTTTTACTCTAGTAATTCTGACACTGCTAACCCTTTTCCTGTGCTCCAGCTGTTAAGGGATGTTGCCCTGAGTTGTCCCTAGGCTTGACTGCCAAGAAGGAAATTCATATCCACTTTAACAAGGTGTGAAGCTTATCTTAGAGTTGCTAATGCCTCACTGACCTTTTGGAAAGGTCTCTGGTCACTTATGAAGTTGAGCAATTTTTCTTATTTAAGACCTAATTAAATTTCTTATTTCTGAAATGTTCTCATTGGCAAATGTTTGGAAGGCTGTATCAGCAGCTGCAATCCTGCATCTATCAAAATTTAACTTCCAGAGAAGTTTTTATTCTGGCTGAGATCCTGGCCTTAATACTGGGAGTGCGCTGTTGAAAACTTGCTGTAGTGTTTATCACATTCATTCTTGTTTTCTCTTGCCCTGGAGGTCAATGGTAATTGGCATGTGTCAGATCCTGGTCACTTTCTGTTTGGTTTTTCTTTGAGCTGATTCTTGCTCGTTCAATCTTATTCCTGTTCTAGAGTTTCATATTGCCTTAATTACCTTCTAGTCATTTGCTATTTGTGTTAAAAAAAAAAAAAAATAAACTCTCATTGACTATGACTAGTATGTGGATTCATTATTTTTAACTATTAATTTTACTTATAACAGGGTTTTGTGTGTATATATGTACATACATGTTACACATACATATGTGTATGTACATATGTTTGTGTATTTTGAGACAGGGTCTCTACTGTGTAGTTATTGCTGTTTTGAACGCATCATGTTAACTCACACAGATCTACCTGCTTCCTTTTCCTGAGGAGAGCAAGGATTAAATGTTTTGTTTGTGTGTGCATGTACACAGAGGTCAGATAACAACTTTATGGATTCCAGGGATTGAATTCAGTTGTCAGGCTTGTAGGGGAATTGTCTTTACCTGGTAAGTGATCTTGCTAGCTCCTAGATAATCTTAAAGAGAAGGTTTTCATTGTGAAATATATTCATTTTAAACAACATTGACTTGGTTGTGTCCCCTACCCTCCAAAGTAAATTCCACTTCTCAGATCCAGTCCTTCAGGTTGGTAGGTTTCTGATAAAATTGCCACTGACATTTGTCAGAATCTGGCCCTGGATAATGGGAGGGAGCTTGTGTGCATATGTGACATGGACCTTGTATGGAGGTCAGAGGACAACTATCAGCAGTCAGTTATCAGGTCCTTCCACTGTGAGTTCCAGAATTGGACTCAGGCTTGCACAGCAAGTGCTTTTTTACTCACTCATCCATCTCACTTGCCCTCCTGGTTAACTTTTAACTTATTTGATCATTGGTTCTCAACCTTTTGGGAGTTGAATGACTTTTCACAGAGATCTCCTAGGAACATTGAAAAACACAGACATTTACATTACAGGTTGTAACAGCAGCAAAATTACAGTTATGAAGTAGAAATAAATAATTTGTGATTGGGGTCACCATATGAGAACTGTATTGAAGGGTCATAGCATTAGGAAGGTGAGAAACTCCCTTCGTTGCTGGTTTTTTGTTTTTTAATTAACTATGCTATCTTTTTTTCACATTGATAGTGTCTTGGCTATTAACTTGTAGATGGTTGGGGTGAGGGCAGTGGTCTTGCCTTGTTGCCTCAAAGTCTTTTTATTACCTTGTAGTATCTTCACTATTAACTCATAGTTGGTTGGAGTAAGGGCGAAGATTTTTGCCATGTTGCCTCAAACTGGCAATCATCCTGTCTTGCCCTCTTCCTGGCATAGATTATTAGGTCAGGTTTTTTTGTTGTTGTTTTTGTAATTACATTTTGATGTAATGTGTGTATGTAGGGTGTGTGCATATGTGTGTATGTATTCATGCACATGCCTTTTGAGAGATTTTTCTTTCCTGTTACTGTGTGATTGAATTCAGATTATCAGCTTGGCAGCAGGCACTTTTACCTGTATAAGCCTTCTCCCTAACCCCATTTATTTGGAGGGTAATTTTTGTGATTTCTGAAGTGCTGCATTGCAGTAATAGGTGCTGTGTGGTGAATAACCTTAAAAATACATTCCCAATTTTTAAATACCTAGTAATTCTGAGTGAACTTCACTACACTAGTCTGCACTGAATTTGAATGGTCAGTTCTTTTTACCTCTGAATATTTTTTTCTTAACTGTAAATTCAGGCCATGTATGTCTATGACTTGATGTGAATTTTTAAGGAGTATTTATTTGGTGTGTATGGGTGGTTTGCCTGCTTGTTCAGGGCCACGAATACCAGAAAAAGGCAACTGGAATTATAGATGATGATTGTAAGCCAGTGTCAGTGCTGGGAATGGAACCTTGTCCTCTGGACTACCAACCAGTGTCTTAAACTTGAGTCGCCTCTCTAGGCCTAGATGTGAGCATTAACTAAATCAGTGTGATTTCACATTTATCTGTTCACCTTTACTATAATAAAATCGGGTCTTTAAAGTTTTTTTTTTTTTTTTTTTAATATACACATAATGAATTGAATGAGAATCCTTTCCATAAAAACAAAACCCACTTTATGCTGTGGAGTAGCATTAAAAAAATAAAGTAGCCCAAACCTGGCAGCAGCAATGGCAATAATAAACACCTTTAATTCTAGCATTAGGCACTGGGTGGGTGGGGGCCCAGTGTGCAGAAGCAGGCAGGTCTCTGTGAAATCAAGGCCAGCCTATTGTACAGAGAATTCCAGGACAGCCAGAGCTGTTACAAAAAGAAACCCTGTCTTAAAAAACAAAATAACAACAGACAAACAAAGAGTTCATAATCTCAGTTAAGAACAGAACATAAGCCAGTTGTTTCTGTAACTGTATTTCATCTGTTTCTAGAGATGTAAGAAGAGGTTTTTTTCTATAATTCCTATAATGTGGGCCCTTTTTGCTTTAAAATGTAGCTAAGTCTTTGGAAGTCTAACCTGTGCCGTTTTTTTCTTTTAGGTTTTGGCTTGGTTTGAAGAAGGTGAAGAGACAATTACAGCCTTTGTAGAACCTTTTGTAATTCTACTTATATTAGTAGCCAATGCAATTGTGGGTGTATGGCAGGTAAGCATAAAATTCCTGCAGTTACATTTTAGTAGCTTATGTGACATTAACCCTGTGTGTGCTTAAGGCAGGCAGGCTGGTTTACCATACTTGTTTTTCTTCGTATAGGAAAGAAATGCTGAAAATGCGATAGAGGCCCTTAAGGAGTATGAGCCTGAAATGGGGAAAGTGTATCGACAGGACAGAAAGAGTGTGCAGCGAATTAAAGCTAAAGACATAGTTCCCGGGGATATTGTGGAAATTGCTGGTGAGTTGAGTTTATCTTTTTTTCCTAGGTTTTATTTCTAAAGGAGGTCCTTTTCTCTCTAGGTTCAGAATTATATTTAGTTAGATTTTTGTGTTTCAAGTTTTTTATTTGTTTTTTTAAGTTTTACAAACATGGGTGATTTGCCTGCACTCTGTGTTTGTGCACTTGCATATGTTCCTGGTCCCCACAGTCGAGAAGAGGGCACAGGATCTCTGGGACCAGAGTAAAAGAGGATTGTAAGTCAACATGTGGGTGCTGAGAATTGAACTCAGGCCCTCTTGAAGATGAGCCAGTGCTCTTAATCACTGAGCCATCTCCAGCTCTGTTTGTTTTTTCCTTTCTAATCAGTTAACACCGTTTCAGTGCTTGTTTGAAGTGTTCAGCACCTCTCTTCATATTCTCAGTAAGGTATGTTTTGAGGTTAATTTTTTGATGGAGTTTCACCATGTTGCTGTGTCTGGTCTCAAACTCCTGGATTGAAGTGACCTCCTGCCTCAGCCTCCTAAAAGGTTTCTTTGTTTTGGACGAGGTGTTTGAAGTGTTGTATTTACTAGTTGTAGTTATCAGTTGTAGAGCATTACTGCTGGTTATTTATCAGTTAGCTGTATTGATCAATTGGTTATAGCTAAGTAGCTACCTGCTGTTTTTAAAGTGGGTTCCCAACTCAGGACTTCATGCTATTATGGTGCATACTTAACTGACTAAGCTCTCTTTCCAGCTGCTCTTTTATTCTTGATTGATTCTGAGTTGTTTGTTTGCTTTGGACTTTTAGGATGGGATCTTGCTATGTAGTCCTGGCTGGCCTGCAGTGTGCTATGTAGACAGGTTAGCCTCAAACTCAAGATTCTCCTGCCACTCTGCCTTTTGGGTGCTGGGGTAAAGGCATGTAATACCATGCCTGGCAACTATTCAATTTTTTTTGAAACAAGGTTGGTTTCATATAACCCAGGTTGTCACTTAACTTGCTATGTAGTCTAGGCTCTGCTCACCTCCTGATCCTCCTACCTTCACTTCTTAGGTCCTAGAATTAGTGGTATGTGTCACTATCCTGGTTTTGGCACAAATGTTAACTCATACTTGGAACTGTCAAACTGAGTTGTTTATTTCATTTTTGGTTGTTTCATTGGTAGAATGAATAGAGAAGAGTTACTACAGAGGGTTTTTCAGATTGTGGCTTATTATTTGGTTTTGAGCCTACATTAGATTTGTTTGCTTTTATGTAGTGACCTGTAATTAATCCTTTTACATTGGTTTAGGGAAGATGGACTTTGTTATTATTGTCTTATTAATTAAAATAATCTTTTGTTTTTGGGTTTTTTGTTTTGTTTTGGTTTTTCCTGAGATAATTTCTCTGTAACAGTTCTGGCTGTCCTGGAATTAACCCCGTAGACCAGGCTGACCTCAAAGTCAGAGATCTACCTGCCTCTACCTCCTGAGAGCTGGGATTAAAAGAATGCACCACCACACCCAGTTTAATTAAAACAGTTTTAAAAACTCCATCTTGCATCTGTGCTCCTCAGCTCTTATGCCAGAAATTTGGCTTTTCTTAGACTTCTGTTGGTGAATTTTGTGACTGTTCTAGAATAACAGTATAGTTTGGATAAGTACTGATCAGTTGATTATTTGGGACTGCAAGCTTATATGCGTAAATACTTTGAGAATACTGTTGGGACCGTGAATGGTGGTGACCTCACTTTGATCCCTTTAGCCCAAATTGGAAGGAAAGAGCCAGCTCTTGGAAGTTGTCTTCTGACCTGCACATATTTGGCATGGCATACTTAGGTTCACATGAGCATGTGTGTTTTGTGCATGCACGCACGCATGCATGCATGCACACACACAGAACAGGATAGCCTTGGCTATCCTGGTACTCTGTAGATCAGGCTGCCCTCAAAGTCACAGAGATCTGCCTGCCTCTCCCAATTGCTGGAATTAAAGGCAAGCTCCACCACCACCCAGTTTTTGTTTTTTTTGAAACGGGTTACTGTAGCCCAGGCTGACCTTGAACTCAGAGATCTACCTGTTATTGCCTCCAAGGTGCTGGGATTAAAGGCATGTGGGTGCCATTACCTGGCTAAATATTTCCTAATTTTTAAAAAATAGCAAGTTAAATAGTCAGAAAACTTGGGTTGAATATTTAAGACAGAAAAAAGTTGGCTAAATTTACTAAATTTTACTTGAATAAATGTAATCAGTAGTCAGTACCTACACTTAAGTCTGTATCCATTTGACCTGTTTCTGAATTCTTCGTGGGCAATGCTAACAATTGCTAACTGGCTACTTCTGCATATGCATTATGGAAAAGCTTAGGCAGTATTCTAACCTTGTGCTAATGCTTTCTCCTTGGACTTTGATCATTCTGAGAGGTATAAAACACGGTAATGACTAGGTTTTTTTTTTTTTTTTTTTTTTTTTTACCTAGATATTTTGTTAAAAGTTCTTATACTCCTTTCTTCCTAGGCATGTGCTAAGTACTCTGTAATTCTGACCAAAACATGAAATCACAAATGTGGATAGGTACATCTAATAATTATACTTACTATTAAGTTTGCTCTGCAGAACAGACACTGAAAATGTGTGAATGTGTTGAGAAACAGGTACTTAGAATGAGTGGATATTTCAACAACTTTACAAATATTTGGTTACTAGCCATAGCCACTCTAAATATGTCTGTTTACTTTCTCTAGTTGTGGAAAATTGATCCCTATATTTTCTAGACTGTTTATACATGATAAACATATATATGGTATGTATAAGTCACATTTCAATTTGTTGATATCTCAAATCACCACTTTTTAGCATCATACTGATATGGTTCACACACACACACACACACACACACCTACCTACCTCTTTTAAAAAAGAATAAAATATTTGAGTTATTAGCTAATAGCCATTGTAAGGAGTGATGATGTGAACATTTGAACTATCTGGAACACTGGAGTCACATAAAATTCCTTGGCAAAAAGAGAGAGATAACTCTTTTATTCATCTTCTAAATCCACAGCAACTTTATATTATTTTTAATACCAGGAGAATATTTCTGATGGATGGAAGCAAAAAGTAGTAAAGTTGTGCATGCTCTTACAGTAAGGGACCATCAATAGATTAAGTTTTCTGTGTTATCTGTTAATCTTACAAATGTGGATTAAACTATAATAGGAAAAAGGACTCTGTTTTTAGAATTTGGCAGTGGCCTTGGTGTTTGTTCTGGGGGCTTATTTATCCAAGGGCACTGTTTTCATTACTGTTTTAAATAGATGTTGTGTATCTTGGTAACAGGGTTGATGATAGCACAGAGCATAAATATGCTCCTGTCCTGTAGCATTCTCTGGAATGAGCCCTATTAAGGTTAAGCAAGTGATAAAAATGACACAATTCTAACATAAAATTGCTTTAAACCTTCTGTAAGAAATAGATTTTACATGTCCTTTAATGAAGACTTAATTGTCCAGCAATTGAGACAGCATTTTCCAGACTTATTCAGTAATAAAGTATAATTTTTAAACCTGATGACTAGTTAAAGGAAGAAAAGTTTATAGTAATGAGATTTAGTAATACAAAGTTAACCTGGTTAGCCTTGTGTGAGGTGGCTCATGCCTTTAGTCCCAGCACTTGGGAGGTGGAGGCAGTGGGATCTCTTAGTTTAAGGCCAGCCTAGTCTACATATTAAGTTCCAGGAAAGCCAGAACTACATAGCAATACTCCATCTCAATCCCCCATTCCCCGCACACACACATAGGTGTGACCTTGCCAAGCATTTGAGTACAAGGCAAGAGTGTGGGATAGATGACCCATTCTTTTAAGAACACCAACATTATCTTTCTCTGACATTGGACAGAGACAGTTCACCACTACAGAACTTGGCAGTTAACATGAACTTAATTTCTGTGAGAGTGTTTCCCATAGCCTAGGTAGGTCATGGTCTATCCAAGGCAGACTTTGAACTTATTCTGCTTCTACTGCCCAGGTACCAAAATACAGGTATGCAACTACTATTCCCATATCTGAATGGGTTCTCTCGAGCCACTTTTTTTTTTTTTTTTTAACATTTTTATTTATTATGTAAACAACATTCTGCCTCCATGTATGCCTGCATGCCAGAAGGTGGTACCAGATTTCATTGATGGTTGTGAAGCCACCATGTGGTTGCTGGGAAATGAACTCAGGACCTTGGGAAGAGCCATCTCTCTAGCCTCTGAATGGGTTCTAAGGAACTTCCTGAATATAAAACACATCTAGATTGGATAATTGTGACCATGAGGCTTGATTTTTTTTTTTTTTTTTTTTTTTTTTTTTATTTTAGAAAGCTGTCAGAGTTGAGTGGCCCGGCTTTGTACATTTACCAAACATCTAATGCTATGCCTCAATAGCTCACCAGCCATGAGAGCAGAGACCTAGCAGTATATGAGATTTTTAGCTTTGGTTTTTGTTTTGAGTAGGTCCTTACCAGGCTGGGCTCCAAAGCTACACAGAGAAACCCTATCTCAAAAAAAATAAATAAAAATAAAAATAGCATGGAATCTAGGCACTTAGAACTTTACCACTAGTTTATTTTGGGGGGTGGGTCTTCAATTTTTGTTATTTGCTAATTTTTTTCAGACAGGGTCTCTCTCCATAGCCTTGGCTGTGTAGGCCACTCTGTGTAGGCCAGGGTAGCCTGTGAACTCCCATGAATCCTCCCGCTTCTACTTCCCAAGTGCTGTGATTAAAGGCATGCACCACCGTCTCTTGCCTGTTTGATTCGCATTACAGATGTTTTGTCTGCATATAGGTGCCTGCAGAAGCCAGAAGAGGCCATTAGGTCTCTTGAGACTGCAATAACAGATGGTTGTGAACTTCCATATGGGTACTAGGATAGCCATACCCTGGGTCCTCAGGAAGAACAATCAGTGTTCTTAACCTGTAAGTCATCTCTCCAGCCCTGTTTTGTTTTTTAAGTACCTAACTTCATGGGCAATTTGATTATATAAGTTTGAAATGGAGCAGAGTAGTTCTAGAAGTCTGTCCTAGGGTGCAATTTGGTTTTTAAAATTGTAATGTGGGAAGCTGGAGAGATGGCAGTTAAGAATGACTATTGTTCTTGCAGAATAATAGAGTTGAGCTCACAATTCCAGTTCCATGGATTCTTCTGGCCTTCTCGGATATCTGCATGTAAATTCAGACAGGCATATATGTGAGTTTATATATAGGAACACAGATTTTTTTAAAAAGTATATTTCTCCAGGACACTCTCTCGCTGTTTAGCCCTGGTTGGCCTGGAACACACAGGTCACCTGCCTCTTCTAGAGTGCTCGATTAAAGATGTATACTACTATGCAAGTTAAATTAAAGTTTAAAGTATGGTTAAAACAGTAATTGCTATCTCATTTAAGCAGTATATAGTAATAATGAGACTAGTTTTTTTGTGTTCATAAAAAGTCAAACTAGGTGGGGGAGATGGCTTAGTCCAGAAAGTACTTTGCTATGCAAGGGTGAGGACAGGAGTCTTAATTCCTGTCACCAGTACCCCACTCAGAACATGGGAATGCATGGCTTCTCACCTCTAATCCCATCACTCCGGGTGATATCCTTGAGGCAAGTTGTCTGTAGCTACAGTAGTTGAGGTGAGCTGAGCTCTGGCTTCAGGACAGGATCCTCTCTCAGTAAATAAAGTGTAGAACAGTTAAGGAAGACATCTGGTGTAAATCCCAGGCCTCTACATATATACACACAGACCCTGTCCCCTAAATTTTTGAAAGTCATACTTACATTAAAGAAAAAGAGATAGGACCAAATGAAGTGCTGTGTGTTTGTTCTCCGTCAGCTTTTCCCCTTCTTTGAGGTGCTTCACAGTGAGGGATGTGAGAGAATAGCGCCAGTTAGAGGTAAAGGTCTGGGCATCTAGATCCAGGGAATACTAGAAATAAATTTGCTTGTTCCTTAAAAGCAAGTTCAGTTTTCCATGTTAACTTGTATGTTGAGAAAAATATGGACTAGAGATCAACTCAATGACTAGGAGTGGGTGCTAGTCTTGCAAAAGACCCAAGTTCATTCCCAGCACATAGGTTGGGCATCTCACAACTGCCTGTAAGTAACTTCGGCTCCAGGGAGATCCCACACCTCTAGCTTCCTCATTCACCTGCACTCAACATACATATATACATAGCTAAAAAGAAAAATCTAGGGATCTGGAGAGATGGCTCAGAGGTTAAGAGCACTGACTGTTCTTCCAGAGGACCTGAGCTCATAATGACTAAACAAACAAACACAATAAATAAACAAACACAATAAATCTTTCTTTCTTTCTTTTTTTTTTTTTTTAAAGAAAAAAATTTAAAAAAAAAAAAAAAAAAAAAAAAAGCAGGAACTCCTAGTTAAGAGCATTGGCTACTCCTGGCAGAGGACCTAGGTTCACTTCCAGCAGACACATGATGGCTCATAAAAGTCTTAACTCCAGTACCAGGGGATCCAACATCCTTTTGTCCTCTGCAGATAACAGGTATACGTACGTAAGGTTCACATACATATATACACATAGGCAAAAATACACACTAAATAAATACAAATCTCATTTAAAAGAGCAAAATACTTCTTAGAAATGAGTGTAGATATAGTAAACAGTGTTCTGAGATCAAGCCCCGTTAGCACTATGAGGAATGCTCATAAGACACTGAGAGGTGAGGATTCTGGGAGGTCTCCCTACCTCCAGACCATGACAGACCAGTTGATCTTGTAGCTTGACCTGATTACATGGGGCTGGCATTTCCTGATTTCCTGTAATCACTCACTCCTCCCAGATGCATGACTCAGTGGCAGCCACAGTGTCAGTCTTAACCATTCTTGCCACTAAGATTAAGATTTTGGAAAGAAAGGAAGAAAGAAAGAAATCACAGGAAGGGGGTCACTTTTCTTAAGATGCTGTGACTTTTGACAAATATGGTGTTCAGCGTTGTGCTGGGACATTTAGAAAATTGCAGTTTTGGGAAAATGGCAGGGATATAAGTAAAGTGGTAATCCCTGCTTCCATCATTTTGCCCTCCAGAAGTTTTAAAGATATTTGTGGATGTGGTTTTTTTTTTTTTTTTTTTTCTGTAACTGTAGTAGGAAAATTGAAACACCATCAGAGATGGGCATTAAAAATGGAGACTGGCTCAGTCTCTGTATGGCTGTGAAGCACCGTGACCTTGAAAAACACCTCATTTATAAACAGGGAATGAAGATAATAGCTTGTTCCTTGTAAAGAGTTACGAAGGATGACCTACATAGCCCTTGCAACAGTGGTGTAAAAACAGCCTTCTTGGGCAGGAAAGATGGCTCTGCAGTTACAGGACCTTGCTGCCAACCGTAGTTCAGTCCCCAGGACCACATGGTAGGAGGAGAGAATCAATTCCCTACAAGTTGTTCTCTGACCTCCACACTCTCTTTTCCATGAAGTGTGTGTGCAGTTCCTCCCCTGGAAGAATGTAATTTATGGGGGAGGAGAATTCTCCCCTGGTCATGAGCAGGCAGATCCCCATGAGTTGAGACTGGCCTGGTCTACATAGCATGCAGGTTTCAGGCTGACCAGGTTACTAGTGAGACCTGTCTCAAAAAGAAAACAAAAGCAACCCAGTGCTCTCCAGATAGATGTTGATGATTATTATGCAGCCAATAAAGATCTGGGTTTTAGTGAATTTAAGTTTATTGTGCATAAGAAAATTCTAGAAGGTAAATTCTGTTAACTCAGTATATTGTTGAATGATGGAGAGGGATAGGGGTTTCACCTTTAAAAGCATGTTTTATTTTTAAAAAGTCTTGCCTGGAGAGGTGGCTTGGTGATTAAGAGTGCTTGTTGCTTTCTCAGAGGGTCAAGTCTGGTGTCCAGCATCCATATGATGGCTCACAACTGTTTTAATTCAAGTTGCAGGGGATCTGATGCCTCCTGACCTCTGAGCAGCAGACATGCACATGATGCACAATATGTACATGTAGACAAAAACACTTAAAATCGCAAAAGTAAATCTTTACCATCTATTGCTAGTAGCCCTAATACTGTGCCTGCTAATCTTTCATGGTTCATGTACCTCTTTGTGATTCATGGATTACTTTAGCTGCCTCTTGTAATTGAACAACGTGCCTGCATGGGATTGGCTGTATTGTTTTTAGTCAGGTATATTGTAAAATAATATTACCTTTTTAAAAGGTGTATTTTTGTTTTTGGTGTTAGCTATAGTAAACAAGTATGATTATCTAGTCTCTTTCAACTCAGCCAAATCTTAGATCTCATTACATCTTGAGTTTTAGTTACTTTCATTGCTCATAGATTTGCTAATTAGCTAGTGTCCTGTACTCCCCCACTTCCTTTTGCAATAATAGGGATTAAATTTAGGCCTTTCTGAATGTGGGGCTAGAGCTCCACCTGTTGAGCTGCATTTCCAGCCTTCTCTTTTCATTTTGAGACAGTGTCTCAATTAGTTATTCAGGCTTGTCTTGAGCTTGTAGTCCTTCTGCCTCAGCCTCCTAAAAGGCGATATTGCCAGCCTGTACCACCAGGCTGGTCTTCTGGTGTGAGTGTTTTATTCATCAGTAAGTACTTTGTTTAGCTTCTGCTAGGTGTCAGGTGTGGATAGGCAGCAAAACTTATTGTGTGGTAAAAAATACTTTTATAAAGACATCATTTCATACTTGTGTTTTTAAAAGAAACTCCTCAAAAGCCATAGTAGGAACAAATTTATAGTTCTATTGTGCTTTGTAGTGTTTCTTCCTTCCTCACCCTGAGATCTGGAATGGTTTTAATTAAAGCAAGTAGTGCTTTCAAGTAAAAATTCTATTTGTCCTACATAACCACAAAATTTAAGAATTATAATTTTATCATGACTTGTTTCAAAAGCCATTTAAACTTACAAACAAGAGTAACATAAAACTGTTTCTGATCTTGTTTTTCTTTTCCTTTGAAAAGACTTGTTAATTTTCTTTAAATGTATATAAACTTGATTAACAAAGATTTAGTGCTGGAAATTTAGCTCTTTTGGTGAAGGTTCCTGCTGCCAAGCCTGGCAACCTAGTTGGATCCCTTAGGCATGATAGAGGGAGAGAACTGATTTCTGCAAGATGTTATCTGACCTCCATTCAAGGACTGTAGCATGGCACACAAGTAATAAAAATGTAGCTAAAGTAAAAGTACTTTTTTGAGACAGGGTTTCTCTGTGCAACCTTGGCTGTCCTAGAACTCTATAGACTAGACTGTCCTTGAACTCACAGAGATCTGCCTGCCTCTGCCTTCTGAGTGCTAGGATTACAGGTGTTTGCCACTACACTTAGGGAAAATAAAAATACTTTTTCATTCACTCACATACACACATACTTTAAAAAAAACTTTTCCTTGTGTATATTAGTATTTATATTTAACTTAAGTAGAAAAAAGATATTTTAAGTAGCATTACTTAAATACTAATTGTAAGGTAAAGAAAACTTGCATCCAGTTGTAAAATATTGCAAGGTAATATTTTTTTTCAACTCACTTTTTAAAATGTTTTCTTGGTAGTCCAACCTTTACATTGTATTTTTGTTCAGAGTGAAAATCAGTACTGTGATGGAAAGAGCCAAGAACTACATGTGAGCAGTGTCAGGTTTTAAGTAAATGGAAGGTGGTTTATAATATTCATAATTCCTGCCTCAATCCAGAAACTCAAAAAAAAAAAAAAAAAAAAAGTGGAGGAAAAAATTACAGAGCACTCCCTTGGCAAGAATAAGAACTTTCCACTAGCACTTGCCCTCGGGCACTGACAGGCTCATCAGGGAAACATGACTGGCTGTGAGCAGCAGCGCTGTCTTGCCTGCTTCCCAGGCACAGCCCATCTCATCTAATGCTCAGACAGACGCCTGTGGTGTGAAGGAAATTGTCATTATTCCTTTGAAAAATAGTAAATGGGTCTTTACTTTATGGATTTTAAAACTCCTAGCAAAAGAAGTGAAGCATTCAGTCACAGCAAGTTAACGGAAGTCTTTCATTATTGAGCTTCCTGAAGCAAAACTTTTTACTTCCTGGACTTAGTTCCTGTCTGTAAAACAAGGTCACGGGTTAACTAAGATGATGCAAAGGTTCTCCTGCTTAAGAGAATGCTAGAACATGCTAGGTTATAAAAACTAACTTGAGTATGCTTCCTTCATGTCTTTCTACAAAGACGTGATCCTGTAATGGGAGCAGAATAATCATACAACTTTAGGATAGCCACTTTCTAAGCAGTTGGACTCTCACACTGCATATTTCTGGTATGCAAGAAATTAATAGATGCCGTCGTAAAACACGCCCTTTGCAGAATCTGTGAACCTGTGGTTATGAACGAGTATTTTCCTAATACTAGTTTTAAAAATATATTTATTTACTGTGTGTGGGTGGGTGGGTGGGTGGGTGGGTTTGTGCATGTGCGTGCTTGCTTGCTTGCTGGTATACAAAGGTTAGGAACAAGTTAGAGGAATTCATTCTCTTCCACAATATGAGTCCTGAGGATTGGACTTTGTCAGGCTTGGTGGCAGATGAGTTTAGCTGCTGAGTCATCTTACTAGCCTGCCTTGTATTATATCTTTATGCTTGTATTAACAAAAAAGACTGAGAAGTGGTGTAAGAAATAAGTCAGGATAGAAAAATGAAAGAATAGACTCAGCCTCAAAACAAGAGTAGATTTTATTGGCCTGAGAGGTTGATGCCCCCAGAGGTTGATGCCCCCAGATCCTGCTAGCACTTAAGTACAGAATCAGATTTTGTTGTTTCCCATAAGACAGGGTTTCTCTGTATCTCTCCCTGGCTGTCCTGGAACTCACTCTGTAGACCATGCTGGCCTCGAACTTAAGAGATCCTCCTGCCTCTTTCTCGCAGATGCTGAGATTAAAGGCATGCATTGGGTTTTCCCTCTTTGTTCATGAGTCTGATGTATGTTTTTAAACTGTTGCTAGAAGTCATCACTTGATCCACCATACAAGATGAAGTAAAAACAATATTCATTTTTGAGTGTGGTATTGCACATCTTCAATTCCCGCATTTGAAGACAAAGGCAGGCAGGTCTTTGTGAGTTTAGAGATAGACTGGCCTAGATAGTAAGACAGAATTGATAAGGAATACCTCAGAGCACCCAAAGCAATCACACTGAAGTCTTTACCCAGTATGTACCAGGGCTTTCTCATAGCCACATAGGTAGTAGAATCTCCTTTTCTCTAGTCTTCTCCAGTCTAGTATCTTAGATCCTGCATAAGATCTTGAGGCTTCAGGTAATTAAGGTCTAATTATAAAATTGGCTGGGATGGCCCTGTCCGTCCTCTCTTCCTAAAAAGGAATATAATGTGTAACCTATCCTACTGTACTGCAATCATGAACGGGAAGATAGCAGTTGTTTAACTTAAAAGGCTTGCATTCTAAGAAATAAGAGGAAAGCTGGGCAGTGGTGGTGCACACCTTTAGTCCCAGCACTTGGAGGCAGAGGCAGATGGCTCTTATGAGTTTGAGGCCTGCCTGGTGTATATACTGAGTCTCAGGACAGGTGCCAAAGCCACAGAGAAAGAAGCCCTGCTTCGAAAAACCAAAAAAGAAAAGAAATGGACACTAGTTTGCTTTAACCATATCTCTAGGATATGTAAAGGTGAGAAGCACCTGTGTCAGTAGAACTTTTTAAAAACTATATGATGGCTCAGGATTTTATTGCTTGGCAGTAACGTAACATAAACCAAAATAACTTCATCTCATGAAGAGTGTAGTAGGTCTCCAGTGTATCCCAGATAGTGACTGAAGAGTTAATACCTAAAGAGAAAGTACCCTTGGCCTGAGAGATGTTCTGAAAATTCTCTGCAGGTTGAAGGGGTTAAGGAAGATGCACAGTGCTCCAGGTGAAATAAAAAGGGGAAAGTTGCTGCATGGTGGTGGTACACTCCTTTAATCCCAGCACTCAGTAGACAGAGGCAGACAGTTGTCTGTGATTTTGAGGCCACTCTGAGCTACAAATTGAGTTCCAGGACTGTCTCACAGAGAAACCTTTCTTCAAAACAACAAAAAGATTTGGGTTTGATTCCACCCCACCCCACCCCCATGTGTGTGTGTCTGTATGAGGCAAGTGCTACACACTCAGTGTTACTTTTTTTTATTAACATAAAATATCCATAATGACATGAAACAGAATTGTCTTCTCTTTCTGAGTAGGATTGAAAAGACTCCCTGGAGAAGAGTCCCAGATTTCAATTGGACTTTTGTGTTAAAGAAAAGGATCAGTGAGCCAACAGTTCAGCCCTTAGACATAGAGAGGACAAGCTTTGAGGGTGGTAAAAGGCAAAGAGCAGTGATAGGTAGATTATATAAGTGGGGCAGAGGGGAAGATACGTGTAGGAGAAAAGTTTGATAGGGAGGAGACCCATGTGTTCATGTAGAATGTGTCATTGGAGGCATTCAGTCTTTCAGCATGGTTTGGTCAACAGTTCAGTGAATAGCAATGTATGTTAAACAGCAAAGTGTCAACCTTCATATATTAACTATACCTTTAGGGGAAGGGTAGTTAAATTCATAATGCCAGCGTTAACATTTTTCTTTTAGCATGTATATATGGGTGTTAGTTCTACCTTACTGTAATACTGTTATTCAGACACTTTAACTTGTGCATTTGTTTCTGGATGTGGAGGTACAGGCCTAGAGAAAAACAAGAGAGTCTGAACCATGTATGAGACCTTCATAAAAGCAAGGATTTGTAAATAGCTCAGCAATGAGTAACAGAGGACACTTGCCTAGCATATGCATGGCCTTGGGTCAGTGTTTAGCACAATAGTGAAAGTAGAGAGATGGTTTGTCAGTTGAGAGTACTACGTGCTCTACCAGAAGACCAGAGTTGGGTTCCTAGTACCTATGTGGGGTACTATATATTACAACCAGCTGCAACCCTAGTTCCAAGGGATCTGATTGATGTCTCTTCTTTGGCCTACACGCGCGCGCGCACACACACAGGAGCATAGACACTCATGCCCCATTTCTTTCCCCACCCCCACCTTTTTTGTGGAGGGTGTTGAGGAGGCATGGTCTCACTATGTAGTTTTTGCTGTCTTGGAATTCACTATAAGGAATAAGTTGACCTCAAACTCACAGATCTGATTCTGCCTCCTGAATACTAGGTTTAAAAGTGTGTACCATTGTATTTGACCATTTCTGTTTTATTGTGATGTTTGTGTAATGTGTGTGCATATGGTGGCTCTGTGTGCAACAGAGTATGGATGTTGGTTCTCTCTACCATGAGATCCAGGGATTAAACTCAGGTCCTCAGATTGCTCTGTAGGAGCTTTACCTCATGAGCTGTCTAGCCAGCATTAGACACAAAAAATTTTCTTTGCTGTATAGATGTTTTACCTGCTCATTTGTCTATTTACCATATTTCCAAAGACTCCAGAAGAGGGCATGGGATCCCTTGGAATTAGAATTAAAGGTAGTTGTGAACCACCATGTAGATATTGGGAATTGAACCCAGTCTCTTAACCTCTGAGTTCTCTCTCCAGCTCCCCTAGATGGAAGTTTGTAAATACAGCTACATGTTCTCCATCAGTTACAGTGCAGAAGCATGACATCAGTTGTAGTTTGCAAACTCCCCTGCCATGTTGGACAAAAGTCTTGTCTGAGTTCTCATAGGACGGTTACATAAGTAATCTCAGACATCAAAGGAACATTTGAAATTTTCTATTTACAGGTTAGAATACTTTCCTTTGACCTTGTACTTATTTCACAATGTTGAAAGGCAGGGAATCAGATTAGCTTATGATATTCAGAAATAAGACAATTAAGATAGTATAGTATGGTGGCATACCTAACTAGGCACTTAGGCTGAGCAAGAGGATTTTTTTTTTGTTTGTTTGTTTGTTTGTATCTTGTGGGGAATTTTTTTTTTTTTTTTTTTTTTTAATTTAAGCTTGTTTTACATGCCAGTCCCCCCACCCCCGGTCCCGGTCCCTCCATCAACCCCCATCTCATCTGTTTTGGGTTTTTTTGTCAGTTTGTTTTTCAAGACAGGGTTTCTCAGTGTAACAGCCCTGGCTGTCCTGGAACTCAACTCTATAGACTAAGCCTGGCCTAGAACGCACAAAGACCCACCTACCTCTGCCTCCCTGAGTGCTGGGATTAAAGGTGTGCACCACCACTGTCCGGCCCCTTTTGTTTCGTTTTAATGTCTTAATCATTTGGATGTATTCCTGGGGGTATACCCTGAACAGTTAGTGAAAGATTTTATTTGGTTGGATTATTGCTGTTGATTGCATAAGCATTTCCAGCAGGAATTCTACCTTCACATGTGTGTCCTTGCAGTCACATGCAAGGATGATCTTTGTCCCTGGAGATCTGGGACCTACTAGCTCTTTCTGTGCCACTCTGCTTTCTTAGGAGTAGGCTTATTGTATGTACTAAAATAGCGATTCTCAACCTGTGGATCAAACTATCCCTCCACAGTGGTCATATATCAGATATTCTGCTTAGTAGATTCTTAAAGTTCATAACAGCAAAATTACAGCTAGGAAGTAGCAGTGAAAATTTTGTTTGGGGTCACAACAACATGAGGAACTGTATTAAAGGGTTGAAGAATTAGGAAGATTGAAAACTACTATATTGAATTTTTTTTTTTTTTTTAAGTTAGTGGTCTAGGTTGTGGTGGGGTCTCACACCTTTAATCTCAGCATTTGGCAGGCAGGGGCCAAGTAGATTTGAGTTTGAGGCCAGCCTGGTAAACAGAGTAAGTTTCAGGACAGCCAGAGCTAAGCAGAGAAACCCTGTCTTGAAAAAACAAAACAAAAATAAAAAGAGAGATAGAGTTAGCTTACATTCTCCTTGGGTAAAGCTCTGAAGAATAGATAATTAACAAGTGCAGGGTTTACTTCTTGGATAGGATGGCAAGTTTGCCATTTTGTTTTTTTGTTTTTTTTTTTTTTAAACCACTTTGGTTGCCTTTCAGAACATCATGGGAAGTTTCGCACTTTGAGGCTGGAGGCAGTCACAGGCGCTGCTAAGCAATCTGCTGAGCACGCCCAGTTCCCGTCCTCTTTAAAGGTCTAGTTTAAACGAAGATGTGTATTTTTTTGGACAGCATTTGAAGATTACAGTGTTCTGGGTACTGTTTTCAGGAAGTACATGGAATTTTTCTTTTGTCTGCTAATGGGTATATTATTATATCATTTTGTTTTATGCATACCAAAGGCTTGAGGGCTCAGCCTAGAGCCCTATTAAAGGAACCCTTTACCCAGGAAAGAAAATGTTGACTGAAAGATCTTCAGGTTATGCAAGAGATTTATTCATTTTTTGATAATTTAAAAGGTAGCAAAGGTTCTAAGGTGAAATGTCTCTCCACTGACCTGGAAACCCCGCGTTTCTCGCTTGTTATCTTTACCGCTCTCAGCTCTGTGTGTGTGGTTGTTATCTGTGATTTTTTCCATGTAATGTGCAGGTATCTTTGGAAATGTCACTGTAGTGTAGGTATTAAAGTTGTCACAACTTTCATTGTTTACAAAATGCTTGAGCAAAGCCATAAAAATACACTCTGTAAAGTCTATAAAATAAGAATTTGTGGAGTCAGAACAGCGTACACTGCAGCTTTTAGACAAGAAAAGCCGTGTCTGTGTCACCCCCTGTGTCTTGTATTTTACAATGTCTGGACACAACAGATGAACTGTGATAATAAATAAGCTAGTTTTACATAGAGAGAGTTGGGTGACATTATATGCATCTTGTTCTTTCCTTTCATTGTGGGAACCCTGGGATCAATGCCTTTACCACCTGAACCATCTCACAGACTCACCCATCATCTATCATCTATCATCTATCTATCTATCTATCTATATTTTTTTAACCTAATTTCTTAAGGTTTTTGTTGTTACTGGGGTGGGGGACAACTTTGTGGAGTTGATTCTTTCATCTTTTTATAGGTTCTGAGGACTGAACTTAGGTTTCTTGGTTTGCATGACAAGCTTTAATGATCATCTCCCCAGCCTTGTTTTGTTTTCAACCCCACTAAAGCTGGAAAAGTGTTTAGATCTTGTGATACAAGACTGTTTCCATTTATCTTTGACTCAGGTCTATTTTCTTATTTCTTGCCACTTGAAAGTTAAATACTATTTCTACTGTTTTGTGTTTGTGTTATGAAGTAATTGATCATCTTTTTAGAACCATTTTTCTTGTTAATATTGTTGCTTTTCTTAGACCCCCATGGGTCTAATTGTATTGCTTGGTGTATTGCTAAGTGTTCAGAGTAAATGCTTGGAACCTTGTGTACATGCATGATTAAGTATCTTTTAGCATCACGTGTGTTTAGGTTTTCTAAAACATTACCTTCCTGTATATTTTAAATCTATTCAGAGTGTGTGTGTGCCTGAGTGCCTCAAATTCACGTATAGCCAAGTCTTGAGTTTCTGTTTGGGATTACCCATGTATATATACCAGAGGTAGCCAGTCGGTTCTAGAGAGCCCAGGGCTCCATGCTGCTAGGTAACCACTCTACTAAGCCCTTGCCCCCATCTAGCTGGCTTTAAATGTAATCTACATTGAATTGTGCACTGGTGGTATTCTGCCCTTAATCTGTTCACTCTGCTCAGAAGTAGAAATGTATTCTTTTGCATTATATGCAAGATATTTGCTTTTTAAATTGTTTGATTTGGAAACAATTTCACTTTATGAAATGCCTTCCCCCCCCCCCCCCCCTTAATCTGTTAGTTGGTGACAAAGTTCCTGCTGATATAAGATTAACTTCTATCAAGTCTACAACTCTAAGAGTTGACCAGTCAATTCTCACCGGTAAGTAGTACACAGTAGAAAATTCATTCAAGTTTTGAAGCTTCTTATCTAACAGCTACTAGAGGCCACTGCCCCTTTATGGCATCCTACCCTAATCCTCTCTAAGATACTTAATTTGTTAGAGAAGTTTTCAAGTTAGTTTTCTGTGGGAATAATGACTTAGCGGTTAAGAGCACTTACTCTTCTTACAGAGTATCCAGGTTCGATCCCCCGCACCCACATGGTGGCATGCAGCTGTCCATAACTTCAATTCCAGGGGATCCAATACCATATTGTGATCTCCAGGCACATGGTGTGCAGGAGGCAGGGGCAGGTGGATCTCTGTGAGTTCAAGGCCAGCCTGGTCTACAGAGCAAGTTCCAGGCCAGGCTCCAAATCAATACAGAGAAACCCTGTCTCAAAAAACAAACAAAAAACCCTAAAATTTTGCATGCTAAGCAAGCTCTCTATCAGCTGAGCTACATTCCAGGCCCAATTGAATGTCCGTACACAAAGGTCAAAATAGAAAACATACCTTTGTCAACCAATTATTTGACTATCCTAGGAAATGAAAGTGGTTGACTAATTAATTAATCAATCTTTTGGTTTTTCAAGGCAAGCTTTCTCAGTGTAGCCTTGGCTGCCCTGGAACTTGTAGACCAGGTTGTCTTGGAACTCAGAAATCTGCCTGTTATTGCCCGCCCACCCCCACCCCTGCTGGGGTTAAAGGCTCATGTGCCATCACCTCCTAGCAGGTCTGTATTTTAAAATTGATAGTCTTTACTCTGACATTAGTTTCCATTGCAAAATTTTCCTAGTTTGGCTGCTTTGAACAGATTGAGCCCTTTGCTTGTTTTTGCATATTGGCAATGAATATGCACTTTTGGTGATTTGGTTGGAGTCTGGGTCTCCTTGTATTGATCATCCCTCAAACTGGGTATGTATAGCTCATGTGGCCTTGAATTTGAAAATCATCCTCCTGCCATAACATCCTGTATGTTGGGATTACAGGTGTGTGCCACCATAACTGCCCACATTGGCAGTGGTAAAAAGTGGGAATGGGTTGGTGTGGGTGAGGGTTACCAAGATTGGGTATACCATAAACAGAGCTAACCTTCTTGTCTCATAACCTGCTTAGGTGAATCTGTTTCTGTCATCAAGCACACTGACCCTGTCCCTGACCCACGAGCTGTCAATCAAGATAAAAAGAACATGCTCTTTTCTGTGAGTTTTATCAGATGTTTGGGTGGTATTGCTGGGAGTTGAACCCAGAGTCTCACATGGTAGGCCCTAGCTTGTCTAAACTCTACCATGCTTCACCTTTATATAAGAACATTCTTTTATTTGTAGGTAGTCCTTGTCTCAGGATTTTTATCACTGCAAAAAGACAAGACCAGGGCAATTCTTACAGGAAAACATTTAATTGGGGCTGGCTTACAGTTCAGAGGTTTAGTCCATTGTTACCATGGAAGGAAGCATGGTGGCGTGCAGACAGACAAGGTGCTGGAGAGGTAGCTGAGAGTTCTACATCTGGATCCACAGGAAGAGACAGTGAGCTACTATGCCTGGCATGAGTTTCTGAAACCTCAAGGCCACACCTCCAATAACTGCCACTCCCTGGGTCTATGGGGGACACTTTCAAGCCACCACAGACTTTTTCAGTGGTCAGACTTTATCTTTTGGAATAACCCAAGTATTTTATAATTATTCTTTACCGTGTGTCTCAGCTGGGGATGACACTGAGCTTAATGTGCTGAAGGACCTGCTTGGTTCGGTCTTTAGCAGTAAAGCAAATAAACAACTAGAAATTGTTGTAAAATGGCAGCGTCTGTTTTGTTTCCTGGTAATGAAATGACTAGGGCAGAAATGTTTAAACTCAGTATGTAACAGTTGAAAAGTAACCTTTTCAGAAAAGTCTTTAAGCTTATACAAGGTGCTTTTCAAATGTGAGCATTGCTGTTGTTTATGGCCTATGATTTTAAAACACATATGTGTTTGGAAAGAGCCAACATGGCATTCCATTTGGCGAGCCTAGGTGAAAAGTACATGGTTGTTTTCTTGGTATGAAATTTTTTCAAGTAGTGCAGATTCTAAATTTTTATTATTTAGAATTTAGATTAGTATTTTAAGGGATGGGCTTTGCTGCTTATTAAGAGAGTGTGGGCTGATTGTCCATTTTAGATGACAAAAGTAGGAGAGGAAGACCTTTGGAGCCAGAAACTAAGATACAAGAGCCCATGGTACTGAGAGCTGCATGGAATTTGAGATTATAGTAGTTGGAGGTACTGCTAAGCAGAGAGGTCTGTAGACCAGGTTCCATTGCAGAGAGCTGTCCTGTCCCATTGGGTGAATAGGTACTGCGGAATCCAGTCAGTATACTGGTTAGTATTTAAGGTGGTGTTGATCTTATGACCAGCTTTCCTCTGCTTCTCCCTAGGGTACAAACATTGCTGCTGGGAAAGCTATGGGAGTGGTGGTGGCAACCGGAGTCAATACTGAAATTGGCAAGATCCGAGATGAAATGGTTGCAACAGAACAGGAGAGAACACCCCTACAGCAGAAGCTAGATGAGTTTGGGGAGCAACTTTCCAAAGTTATCTCCCTCATTTGCATTGCAGTCTGGATCATAAACATTGGACATTTCAATGACCCAGTTCATGGGGGCTCATGGATCAGAGGTGCTATCTACTACTTTAAGATTGCAGTGGCCCTGGCTGTCGCTGCCATCCCAGAGGGTCTGCCTGCTGTCATCACCACCTGCTTGGCTCTTGGAACTCGTAGGATGGCAAAGAAAAATGCTATTGTTCGAAGTTTGCCTTCTGTGGAAACCCTTGGTTGCACTTCTGTTATCTGCTCAGACAAGACAGGCACACTCACCACAAACCAGATGTCAGTCTGCAGGGTAAGTAAGGAGTGTCCTTTGTGACTCCTGGGTGTTTTCCAGGCTCTTCATTAGACTGTGGTTTATGCCATCAAAACCTTTGGTTGATAATTTGCCACTGTTCTAAGGGTTTTGTAAGACCTAAGCCAAGTGTAACTACCTGAGAGAAATGAATCATTCAGCTACCAAACTGGGACTGGCAAGAAGCTAAATGGCTTCAAGCCCTTGATGCCACTCCTGGTGGCCTGAGTGCAATCTGGGAGGGGACCCCACTTATTGGAAGGAGAGAACTGAATCCTGAAGTTATCCTCTGACCTCTGCATGCACTCGACACACAAATATGTTAAAAGATTCATTTCTGAATGGTCTTGGGAAGTACAAGGTAGCTATACATCTTATAAATTTCTATCAAAGAAATAACTGTAGGCTTGATCCTCTGTCTCTTAAATATGTTCCAAAAGAAAAATAGTTAACCTCCTGCTGAATTCCTGATTATTATTTCCATTCCATACTAAATGAAATGATTCCTCCCTGAACAGCAAATACTTGCTTTATGACTTGGCATATTTGGTCAGGTTAGCCCCACCTTTCTTACCTTGTTTGAAGTAAAATAAGGAAGCCTTTAAATGTGGTCCCAGAACAGTAAGAACTGAGAGTAGGCACAGTGACCCACAGCATAGTCCCAGCTCCTGCAGATGGAGGCAACAAGAGCAGAGTGTCAAGATTGTCTTTGGCTACACAGTGAGTTTGAGGCTAGCCTGGGCTAAGTGAGATGCTGTCATAGTTAAAGAAGAACACAAAAGAACTGAGAAGTTAGGTGAGGTGGCATATGCCTACTTGAGGCTAAAACAAAGAATCTTTAAGTGGTGGATGTGGGTCAAATTTTCAGTAAAAGTGAAGTTACATTTTTCTTAGCAAAGATTGGTGATTAACCCAAGCTTCACTGTTTCACTTAGTAATTGTGTAATCTTGAACCTGCTTTTCCTATTATTTTTCTATAAGATGAGTATTCCAACACTGGGAAGTCAAGTGAATCTCAAATTTGAGGCCAGTCTACATGGTGAGACCCATCCAGGTCAGCCTCTGGATGAGAAAGGGCGCACCGATTCATTCTGTCTTTACTCAAGGAGTATTTGACTCTGAAATGTGTCTTTTAACTGAGCTTTTCTGCCTGTTTCTTAAGCAAGGCTGTGTAATAATACTTTCTCAGCTATTTGATTTTGAATTAACTGTAGTGTTTAGCCTGACCTTTTACTGATTTCTGAATCCCTGTATCTTTCTTTGGGTTATCTTAGACTGCATCACTGTTTAGACATTTAGGTTGAAGACCATTTGTTTATTTAAGTGAGGAGCAGCATTGTTCAAACCACCATCTTAAATGATACAAGGAATGGTTCTATGTGTGTCTTCTCAGTACTTGTATTCTGTATTTCATTATAGATGTTCATTCTGGACAAAGTCGAAGGTGATACTTGTTCCCTTAATGAGTTTACTATAACTGGATCAACATACGCCCCCATTGGAGAAGTGTGAGTAACTTCCTTTCTCTGCAGACTGTACTGTGTCATTGTAGAGATTGGTTCTTTAGATCCATTACAAGGAATGGAGCTAGAACAATCTTGATGCTGGCAGAGGTGTGGATTAGTATTAGAACTAAGGTATGCCTAGCATACCTGAAGCCTTGCATTAATCCTCAGCACCACTGGATAAACAATGGAGTGTGGCAGGTCAGGAGATCACAGCCAGCCAGGTCTGCATGAAAACCTGTCTCAAAAGTACACATATACACACAAAGGAACTATATAGCTAAGATAACTGACTGTGGCTCAAATTAGTGGTTTGGTTTTTTTTTTTTTGTGTGTGTGTGTTTTTTTTGTTTTTGTTTTTTTGTTGTTGTTTTGTTTTTATAGTAGTAGAGTACCATCTGAAGCCTAGATCTGATGAGGGCTCTATTTTGTTCTTCACTTACCCCTAGTAGAGTTTCAGGGAGAATTTCTGGTCTCATTACATTTCAAAGAGTTGTCATTCAAATTCTTTTGAATCTGTCCCAATCTGTTCTCCCCAAACTTATATTCTCATCTTTGGGAGGCTGTGTCAGTATTGTTACACACCTGTAATCCCAGCAGCTATGGGTTCAGGCAGGAAGAACAGAAGTGCAGGGTTATCCTGGAACAAACCGATGGGATGCTGAGTATAAAGGCACTTTCCCTGTAGAGGTGATAGGGAGTTCCATCTCAGGTACCCAAATGGTAGGAGAAAACCTTTCACTATTTGTCCTCTGACTCTTCTCTACACACACCTCCATTGTGACACACAACCACAGCCTATCACACAACTTTTTATCTAAGTTGAGGCAAGCTGTGATCCAGAAATGTTCTCTTTTTTGATAGGCATAAAGATGATAAGCCAGTGAAATGCCATCAGTATGATGGGCTTGTAGAGTTAGCAACGATCTGTGCTCTGTGTAATGACTCTGCTTTGGATTATAATGAGGTAAGACCCCTAATGGGAAAGAAGTCTGCCCCTGGCTCAAGGTTAGGGTGGGTGGAAAACAAGTTCCTGATTTACTTCCTATTTCTCTTCAATGTGGCCTGGCTGAAGAGGTCTGAGACTGGGCACTGTAGTGTTTTACTAGGACAGTAGTGTGTTGTAATATTCTGACCATGATGCATCCTTCCTTAAAAACAAGAACTTAGACTAGAAGTCTCTGGCAATGGGAGTGATGATTGTACTCTTAAACATGAATTGTTGCATATCCTTGAGGAAAGCATGAAACTTAACTGGGTTGTTGTGGTGGTGGTAAAGAATTGTTGCCAAGAGAAAGCTTTTTAAGTTAAATGATGGGGTTAATCATTTGCTTTCTTTCTCAAAGAAAGCCTTTCCTGTCAGAGGGTGCTAACCCATCAGAATAAGAAATAGTGGCCTGAAATGAATAAATACTTTAAATGAGAAAACACATTAATAAACTTATGGTAGTGTCTCGTGATTATACCTTCAGTGGAACAGGCTGTCCTACTGACAATGATTTTTTTTCGACAATGCAGGCAAAGGGTGTATATGAAAAAGTTGGAGAAGCCACAGAGACTGCTCTCACTTGCCTGGTAGAGAAAATGAACGTATTTGATACTGAACTGAAGGGACTGTCTAAAATAGAGCGTGCAAATGCCTGCAACTCGGTCAGTATTGAGCTTGGTGTGCTGTGTCTCTTAACCTTAACCATATACATTCACTGTCCTCTTGACCTCTGCACTTCTGTTTATACCTTTGCTCTCCTGCATTTTTTCCTGACAGTTACAGTCAGGTAACGTGTTCGTTCAACCTAATGTAATCCTAGCACTCAGGAAGCTAAGTCCAGGAGGATTGCCACAGGTTGTAGAGTTAGACTAATAAAACCAAATCACCCCCCCCCCAAAAAAAAGGCAGTCATTAGTAAATTGTCACAGGTATGGCAAAAGGGCTACCCAAGAAGTTATGAGCATCCTATGAGCCCCTCCTGTCTGTATTTCTGTTCTTGTCTCTGCTAGCTAGCTCTTCATCAGCAGCATAGAGAAAATAACTATGCTTTTTTAACTTAGAACTGTCCTTTACCCTAATTTTCATTTGCTATCCATTTGTTTAACTCAATGAAAAGAACTGTTGTAATGTATTAATCCTTTTTCACTCCTGTTAGATCCATTCCATTCAAGTTCTTGCCTCTACCTGTGCACTGGAACCTCTTATGAGTCACTTTAGCCTTGTGCAAAATCCAGTGGTTACAGTGTCTGTATTTGTTAGATGTAACAAAATAGACAAGTCAGCAGTTACAGGTGTGGATTTTGAGCTGAAGAGAGAGCTCCTTTAAGAACAATGGCCAGTCTTTTAGAGGGCCTGGATTTGATTCCCAACACACAGCAGCTAAGAACTGTTTTGTACCTCCTGTTTCAGAGGACCAGAGGTTCTCTTCTGGTCTCCACATGTGGTGCACGGACATACATGTAGGCAAAACACTTATACACACAAAATTAAAATGGGGACAGAGGGCGGCAGTGTGCTGGAGATAAGGTTCCTTGGTTAAGAGCACTGACTGCTCTTCCAGAGGACCTGGATTCAGTTCCCAGCACCCACATGGCAACTCACAACTACAGTAACTCCATCCAGTTTCAGGGTATCCAACCCTTTGTTACAGACGTGTATGCAGGCAAAACAAAAATCAAAAGAATAATTTTTTTTTTTTTTTTTTTTTTTTTTTACAAAACCTAGAAATACAAATTTCAACACATCCCAGAAATCAGCCTAATGGCTTAAGATGGGAAAAAAATCAGTAATGTTTGTAATGTATCAAAACATTTTATATTTGTTGCTGCTTGTTATCATTTTTTCCCTTTGTTTTTGTTTTTCAAGACATTGTTTGTATAGCCCTGCTGCCCTGGGTGTTGCTCTATAGATCAGACTGACCCAAACTAGGAGATCTGTCTGCTTCTGCCTCTCTGCTGGAATTAAAGGCATGAGCCACCACAACCAGTCTGCTTGCCTGCCTTCCTCTGTCTCTGTGTTTTTGGGGATGGGGGCACTTTACCATTTTCACATTCATACAGATCATTCCAAAAAGAGATCTGTCTTGAACTCCAAAAAAAAAAAAAAAAAAAAAAAAAAAAAACTTGCCAGTACAGTATGAATGCAAAGTTTTGGAGAGCCAACTCTGGACCCACACCCAATGCCATTGGCCTGGTCAACTAACTGACACTGTGAAATGGTACTCTGTGTCTCCCTTTAAGAAATTGTTTTCAAATGCATTATCACTGTGTAGCTGGGACAGTCCCTGAACTTGATATCCTCCTGCCTTGGCTTCCCAGTTGCTAGGTTTATAGCCATGCAGCACCAGACCAGCCCTTCAGATAGGTCTTAATCACTAGCCAATGTTTAAAGTCCTCCAGTGTCTTTCTGCACATTTTTTTTTCCCTCTGTGGCATTCAGTATATCTTAATTTTACATTCTGATCTATTCCCAAAGTCGAGGACACTTTTATGAAGGTATGGGACTTGCTCTCTTGTTCATTGCTGTTTGTGCTGACATGGTAAAGATATTTGAACAGGGCTTGGGGTGTCATATAACGAGTATCTGAGTACATGTAAAATGTGTAGAAATAGTACTCCAACAGTGTTCCATCTCTGATTTCCTATAGGTCATAAAACAACTGATGAAGAAGGAATTTACTCTAGAGTTTTCACGTGATAGAAAATCTATGTCTGTCTACTGTACACCAAACAAACCAAGCCGGACATCAATGAGCAAGATGTTTGTGAAGGCAAGTATTGCACAGACAGAGGCTTTCTCATCAGGTAAATAGGCAGATACAATTACTTACCTGAATCTCACATTCTCAGGGTGCTCCCGAAGGTGTCATCGACAGGTGTACCCACATCCGAGTTGGAAGTACCAAGGTCCCCATGACTCCTGGTGTCAAACAGAAGATTATGTCTGTCATTCGGGAGTGGGGCAGTGGCAGTGACACGTTGCGGTGCCTGGCTCTGGCCACTCATGACAACCCACTGAGGAGAGAGGAAATGCACCTGGAAGACTCGGCCAACTTCATCAAGTATGAGGTACCTACGCCAGCCTGTGCTGCATCCAGAAGATAGGCAGATGTCGTGGGCAGGTCATCTTTAGGTTGTTGCTTCAGACAGAAATAGGACTTAATAATCAAGACAAGTTTACACAAGCTTGTAAAGCTTAGTATCCATTAAAAACATTAGGTTATGATAAAAATATACAAGCTGAGAGATTCATTTCCACTTCCTCCATGAGTTTCATGTCAGAATTTGTGACCACCTAAGCAGAATGAGCTTTGACGTAGCACCAACATTGCCAGTGTCCAAGTGCTCCCACTTACTCTTTAGCACACTGTTTTGGGTTTTTTCCCTGGATAAATTCCTTACAGAATGTGAGAATTTAGAATAATCTGGTGACAAGGGTATTATTTTCTTAATACTAGAGTAAGGGTGTGGCCAGTGGTAGAACACTGAGCATGAGCAAAACCCTGTGTTCAATCTTCTGTTCCTTCAGGCTGAGGCAAGAAGACCGCTTGCTACAAGTGTCGGTAAGACTAGATAGAGTGAGACCTTGCTTCAATAAAGGGCAAGCAGAAAGTGTCAAAGTTAAGAGTTGTAGTAAGAGCAGCTAGACCTCTAATGGTGATAAGCTGTTTGAACTCACAGTGGCTCTCTTACTTTAGACCAATCTGACTTTTGTTGGCTGTGTGGGCATGCTGGACCCTCCCAGGATTGAAGTGGCCTCTTCTGTGAAGCTATGCCGGCAAGCAGGCATCCGTGTCATCATGATCACCGGGGACAACAAGGGCACTGCTGTGGCCATCTGTCGCCGCATTGGTATTTTTGGGCAGGATGAGGATGTGACATCAAAGGCTTTTACAGGGCGGGAGTTTGATGAGCTCAGCCCCTCAGCCCAGAGAGATGCCTGCTTGAATGCCCGATGTTTTGCTCGAGTTGAACCTTCCCACAAGTCTAAGATCGTTGAGTTCCTTCAGTCCTTTGATGAGATCACAGCTATGGTAAGGTTTTAGACAGGAGCAGTGGTTCACATGGCACAAACATCAGATCCATTTAGTTGTGGCAGTGCATGCCTGTAATTCTGGCACTTAGGAGGCTGAAGCTACCTGTTGAGATCCTCTTTCTTTAAAAAAAAAAAAAAAAAAAAAGTGGGGTATTTTTAATCTATAACCAATATTTAATATCTAAGTTTGTGTTTGAGGTATGACTTTAAATTATGTGGCCATACCACAGATGGCTCTTGAGTTTTGAGTGTTGATGTAAGACAATCCAAGCAGTCCCTTGATTCTGGTGAGCTTACCAGGCCACTTTGACGTGTTCCTAGCAAAGGGTTTTGACTCCTGCTCTATTCCGTTTCCTTCTGCTGCTGTCAGTCTGCCTCTGCCCAGAGGTATACCATGTGGTGATGTCTGAATCATCTGTGACTTACCTTTTCAGACTGGTGATGGTGTGAATGATGCCCCTGCTCTGAAGAAATCTGAAATTGGCATTGCCATGGGTTCAGGTACTGCAGTGGCCAAGACTGCCTCTGAGATGGTCCTGGCAGATGACAACTTTTCCACCATCGTGGCTGCTGTTGAGGAGGGTCGAGCCATCTACAACAACATGAAGCAGTTCATCCGATACCTCATCTCATCCAACGTCGGGGAAGTGGTCTGGTGGGTTCCTGACTAGGAGTATGGTCTGTCTTTCAAAGCTGGGCCTAGGGTGTTGGGCTTTCTCAGTTGGCTGCTTCTGTTGTGGCAACTTTGGTTATTAGCCTGAGTGGAGGAAAGTCTGTGGTGCTGTCTGTAGCTGCCCGGGTTGTAGAGAATATTCCTTAAGACAGGGATTAAGGTGGGCATGGTGGCTCAGGCCTCAATCCCAGCACTCCAGAGGCGGAATCAAGGCCAGCCTGGTCTACACAGAGAAACCCTGTCTTGAAAAACTTGAAAAAAGAAAAAGAAAACCTAACAAACACAGGATTTGGTTTACCTCAGGAGTTTAAACTCACGAAAGTCTTGGCCCTCTTAAGTTTCCTATCAGTGTTGGTGGAGTATATATGTTGTTTGGTGCTTGTGGCAAAATGAGGCTTCCATAGTTCTCCAAGTCACTGTGTTCCTTCTCTCCTTCCCTTGGATGGAAACAGTATTTTCCTGACGGCGGCCCTTGGTTTTCCTGAGGCTTTGATTCCTGTCCAGCTCCTCTGGGTCAATCTGGTGACAGATGGTCTGCCTGCCACTGCACTGGGGTTCAATCCTCCAGACCTGGACATCATGAACAAACCACCCCGGAACCCAAAAGAACCCTTGATCAGCGGGTGGCTCTTTTTCCGTTACCTGGCTATTGGCTGTGAGTAGTTGTTTGTTGTTTCTGTTGGGAGGATACCCCTGGCAGTGCAGGTTTCCTTAGAGCCTCCTTGAAGTCCTTGTTGAGCATCAAGACAGGCCAAGGTCCCTCCCTCTCCAGGCCTGCAGGCTGAGAAAGGAATGTGATTACCACCAAGGGAACAGGTGGGGTCCCCCTAACAGGCTAGTCCAGTGTTCTCTGTCACAGTTAGGGAAGCAATGCCCAGAGAAGTGAAGCCACTGCCTTGGGACCCATAGGAAGGAAGGCATTTTGTTTGCATAATGCATACACTGCTCTCAACAGTCTAGAGCACCTTGGCTCTTGGCTTGCCAGTCCTTTGGCCTTGGTCTTGTTAACAAGGTGCCCTTTGGAGATCAGATAGGGAACTCCCTCACAGGAAGGGGAAGGTCTATCTGTTGCCTTTTAACTGGTGTCCCAAGCACCGTTGTAATTTCCAGGTTAGCCAGTGCGTGCTCTGCACTTGGGTGACTGCAACCACAGGGGGTTGACTGTTCTCACCTTTGTGATCAATTCCATAATTACAGTTGATGAGGAATAGCCTCCTCATAGACCCAGCAGTTCTTTTGAAGGGTTGTGCTAGGCCATTGATGAAACAAAGCAGCTACATAGTGTTCAACAAGGTCACATCAATTTACCTATAAAATAGTGGTGTGACTTGGTCCCCACACTGTCCTCTGCCTGATGGGGAGTGCCTGTACACCTGTGGTCAAGCAGCATGCCTGTGCTTGCTCTGTAGCTCTGGCACGTTGTGCAGAGACTGAGTGGATTCAGTTCCAGAGATCCAGAGATTGCCTGATTGCTTTAGACCAGAAACACCCTGCAGGTAGACCAGGTGTTGACCTGCAGCGCGTAGTGCTGTCCACAGCCCTGGGTGTATAAGCAGTGACGTTTATTATTTGCAGGTTACGTTGGCGCTGCCACTGTGGGTGCTGCTGCGTGGTGGTTCATCGCTGCTGATGGTGGTCCGAGAGTGTCCTTCTACCAGCTGGTATTTAATCAGTTTTCTCTCTTCCTTTTTTCTGTTCTGTTTAGTGTAGAGTGAATTATATTGGAAGCCCTTGGTCTTTCTGTGGTGTAGGATCATTTTAGGGCTTAAACAGTTGCCTCAGGTGGCTCTGAGACCCAAGGCTTAGCCAAGGTCTCATGTTGGTGCTGGGGTATGGAATTGGGTGTCTGGGCTAGGGAAATACCCTGGTTAATGGAGTGTGTCTGGACTTCTGTTGCAGAGTCATTTCCTACAGTGTAAAGAGGACAACCCAGACTTCGATGGAGTGGACTGTGCAATCTTTGAGTCCCCATACCCAATGACAATGGCACTTTCTGTTCTCGTAACCATAGAGATGTGTAATGCCCTCAACAGGTTAGTGGGCTGAGGGTTTGCTAGTAAAGCTCTTTGATCCCAGAAAAGGGCAGTTTTAAGTTCCTGGCAGTGGGCTAATAATGGGACTGGCAGGCCCAGTGAGGCCTGCACCCCAGGGAGCACAAGAGGTCAACCAAGCCACTGCAAAAGCTGCTGGCTATTGCCAGCAACTTTGAGCCTGCCAAGATGTACCTCTTGTGCTGAAGCCATGGTTCACCACACTGCGGGAAATCCAGGCCTTAGGTCAGCACGAGTTGCTAAAACTGCCTTACTGACTAGCCCCCTTCTGTGTCATCCTGTCACCCTTAGCTTGTCTGAAAACCAGTCCTTGCTGAGGATGCCCCCCTGGGAGAATATCTGGCTGGTGGGCTCCATCTGCCTGTCCATGTCACTTCACTTCCTGATCCTCTACGTGGAACCTTTGCCAGTAAGTCACTGTCCACCCCAGGCTGGGTCTGGTGTGGCCCCTTTGGGGCCTGTCCAGAAGCTTGACGGAGGCCTTGTTTGTCTCAGCTCATCTTCCAGATCACACCTTTGAATCTGACCCAGTGGCTGATGGTGCTGAAAATCTCCTTGCCTGTGATCCTCATGGATGAGACGCTTAAATTTGTGGCCCGAAACTACCTGGAACCCGGTAAAGAGTGTGTGCAGCCTGCCACCAAATCCTCCTGCTCGCTGTCGGCATGCACCGATGGCATTTCCTGGCCGTTTGTGCTGCTCATTATGCCCCTGGTGGTCTGGGTCTACAGCACAGACACTAACTTTAGTGATATGTTCTGGTCTTGACTGACAGCGCTACATACAGAAGATGTTTAACTTAATCAATTAATTTTTTATTGTTTAAAGCAACTGTCTATTTCTGCTGAATTTTCACATGAACATATTGGCTGGTGAAGGAGGTTTCATATTCTAGATTTTGTTTTGCTTTTTCTGACTCCAGTGGGACAAGATTTTCCTTTTTTTTATACACATAATTAAAGTGTCCATTGACATGTACAGAGAACTAACACTATTTTATGCAGATATTTTTTTGTAGATGAAAAAGCATGTACAGTGTTCTGTTTAATACTCATTCTTGTACAAAGATAGTTGAGCCAGCAGACATTGTCAGCAAATTAATTGGCAGCAGACTTTAGGAAATGAATGTGTGTGGTTTTTAAAAGAAAAAAAAAAACTAAATAGCATGTATTGTGTCTTTTGCATGATTCTCTGGATTTAATTTGATATCACAGTCTAATTTTTACTCATAAGCCAATTTTTCTGCACTGGGCAGAGTCCTGCTACCTCAGTCAGTATTTTTGGTTTGCCACTCCCTGCACCCTCAGCCTCTGTCACCCCCAGCCCATCCCAGCCCGCTCGGCTTCTTCTGTAGGTCTGATGGTTCTGTTTACATCCGTCTTCACTAGAGGTTTGCCTGTTCTCGCTTGTGCAGAAAACATTGCTCCAGATTTAAATCGACTGGGTTTCTGTCCCTTCGCCTAGTTTTTAAGGTTATTTATTTAAATGTCTAATGTATTTTATTGTAACAGACATTGTTTTGCCAACATTGCCTATTCAGTGGCACTTCACAATCTAGTTTAAAAGAAAAATAAAACATTTTAAATGGACAGAGAAAAATAACTGTCTTGTTCTTAATGGCCTACCTTGAACTATCTATATAATCAGTTCAAATTTCTCTGAGGTTCTCAGCTTAGAGCCTTAATTTCCTGTTCTTGAGGGGAAGGATCCTGTTCTGCTGCATAGTTGGATTTTGTTTATGATGTATAGGCACGATCTATTATGTGATAAACGTTTATGCAAGTTTCTGCTGGCCTGTTGTATGTAGCCTGGTGTAAGGGCAAGTGTGTGCGTATGTGTGTGTGTGTGTATGTTTTGTAAAATCTGTAAATAGCACATGACCAAATGAACATATTGTATAGAACTATTTTTATTTGAATGTGGCACTAACCACCACCATCATGACTGATGAACGTTTGCGCATGTTCAAGGTCAGTCTTAACGGCAGTGTGAGTCATTAACAGTCCTAACTGTGGTGTTTTCCTCCAATGCCTTCCAACATCCATCAACTAACGTGAGTATCTTCCCTGTGGGATTGGGGTGCTGTTGCCTGTCTACAGGTGATGCCACCGAATGAAATGGCCCCCGTTTCTCCTAGGATGCATGGCTCCCTTAGGAGCCACTCCTAAGGGAACAGGGATGTCAGCTGCTCAGTACACACAGACTCAAGGGTAGACACTGCCCAGGACAGTGATTCTTATTAGTTGTGGGGAAGAGGATCTTGTAACCTGACTGACCTCAGGCTGAGGACCTGTGTCATCAAGTACCAAAGAGACAATTTACAAAAATGTGCCAAGAATTTTCAATTTTCACTGGCTACAGAAAGCTAGTAAAGCTAGATACTGACTGACTCTGTGTAGGAAATTTTTGTTACCTTTCTAGGACTTACATGTCTTAGCATCTAGGACATGGCCATTAAAACAACCTCCTGGTATACAAAGACCTAAGGGCTGCTAGCTCCCTTAGCTACAGGGGCAGGCAGGCAGGAAAAAAGTGCCTGGTTCTGAGGGAATGTCACAGCTGAACTCAGCAACTCACCCTTGAGTTCAAGGCCTGGGTGCTGTAGGAAGTAACAATTCTCCGGAATCAAGCAGGGTTGCTATTTTTGGGTGTTGTGTTAAAACGATTGAGTAGGTCAAAGACACAGACAAGGCCAACAGCATAGTCCCGGCCACAGGCCTCCTCCTGCAGGTACTCAGCCTTCCCTTCACCCAGCACCCTCAAGAAGGGACTGCAGTGCATGGATGGACAGGGTTGTCCTCAGCCACTAGGGCAGTCTGGCCTGGAAGTCAGCTTTAAGGTTTTCCTGAGTCACCTCTCACTTCAGCTCTTATCAAAGGTTCAGCCCTGCAACACACTCAGCAAAGTGTGGCTGATGCATTCCCCAACAGCTAGGGCGGTGCTGCCAGGGCTGGAGAAGGCCTGCCACCTCACAGCAACTGCTACCATAGCCTCTTTAATCTAGGGTCTCAGCCCAGTAGTGTCACAGACATCAGGAATGTCGAAGCACAGCACTGGCTCCAGGCCCACAATACCCATAAACCAAGAAGCATGGTTGCCATGAGCCACCAAGTTCAAGTCCAGCCCCTGCAGTTGAAAAGCCTTTCAAAGCAGAGCTGAGCCTGCAGCCCAGGATTGCTGTCATGGAGAACAGGGAGAGAGTAGGAAGGCCTTCCCTCCCCTGGTGCCATGCCATTCACTCTGCTGCACCTGCCTCACCCTCTGCATGGCTACGGAGACCTCCCACTCTCGCTGCCCCTGAACCTGACATGCCTTCTGGTTTCTGCCTCATGGGGCTTTGTTAGGAACCAGGGACAGTAGGCACAAGACAGTCACCAAGCCACTGCTTCTTAGATGTGACAGGATAGCATCCCAGGACACTTAGAGTGCTGGTCTTCATCTAGAACAAATGCAGTGTTCTTTCTGTCTGTCCCTGTTGGTGTGTCTTGGGAAGTTGTTCTAACATTGCTCTGTTTCAAGAAGCTGATTTCCTCTCTTTTTCCTTTTCAGCAATACTGGAGTAACCGCTTCCTAAACCATTTGCAGAAATGTAAGGGTGTTCGGGTGCGTGCATGTGCGTTGTTAGCAACACATCTACCAGCCCTCTGCATGACTGATGTTGGGGAAAAGAAAAATAGAAACAGTTCCCAACTCACTGTGTGATGTGGAGGAAATGTGTATACCAGTGGGGTTTTAGCTATTCAATCAGAATAATAGCAAATGTACAGTTTAGTGTAAAGAATCAGCCTCCAGAGAAGTTTGGTTTCTTTGCTGCAAGAAGAATGAGGTTCTGAACCCTTGTCCAAGATCAGAAGCCATCAGCCAAGTCTCCACATTTCTCTACAAATGTCGTAGCCTCTATAGCTGTATAATAATTGTAATGCATGCCTTCAGTTGTAAGCAGCCAGATTGCTCTGCAGTGACATTGAAACATGCTTTCTAATTGGCCCTGTACAGTTTGCTTATTTATAAATTCATTTAAAACACTACAGCTGTCAAATGGTTACAACATAGGCCTAACTTGAGTTGTTTTGTGGGTGTGCAGCCAGCTGTTTCACACTGTATTAATGTAATTTATTTAATGAAGTCAGAAACAGTAGACAGATGTTGGTGCAATACAAGTATTGTGTGCATTTACTGTAATAAAGTGCTCAGCGTCAGCTCACAGCTTCTCACAGTGCATGTTTGACTGTAGACTGGAAATAGAGGTCAGTTTCTCTCTGTGCTGGTAACAGGTATTGCACAGACATGATTTCAGGTAAATAAATCTATTCTACGATAAACCCTCAGCGTAGCAGTGGCTGTTTATAGGAGAATGGGGATGGGCGCTGAGGTCTCCTATGAGACTAGTTTTGTGCTCAACTAGGAGGGAAGCTGGGTGTGTCACCAGTGGGCCTTCAGGAGAAAACAGGCCTCCTCATTGCTCAGGAGGAAGATGAGGAGATTACACATATGACTAGCTTCAGAGTTGCCTGACTGCTCAGATGCAAAACAACCATGCTGTCACCTTCTGAGACACAAGTAGGCCTGAATGGATCCAGAATCCATCCCTTATTTGCCAGAGATGAGCCCATTCCCTAAAATGGTCTTTATATTCATTCCGGAACAACGTAAGTCCTGGCAACTCATGAAATACAGGAGAACCCTTGACAACAGTTTAACACCCAGGGCCAGCAAGATGGCTCAGTATTTGCCCTATGAACCCGGAGTTTGATTCCCAGAAGCCACGGTAGGAAAAACCAACTCCATCCATGAAGTTGTCCTCTAATCTTCACGTGTGCCCACATTCAGGATAAAGAAACTGGAAGTATTCATGAGTAATGCTTCAGAATAGCAAGATCGCTGTCCCCACCAGCTCAAGTGAGACTCATGGAGAAATTCCTCAGAATGAACAAGGAAGGTGAAGGTCTCACTATTCAGACCAAGTGGTCCTGGAGCTCCACCTGCCTCTGCCTCTGCCTCCTGAGTGTTGGGAGATGTGAACATCACGCTGCCTAGCACAAACAGCCATGCTGTTTGATAACTCCAAAAAAAAACAGGTGTTGAAGAGAATGGTCTTAATCTAATAGGTTTGTTCTGACTTGGGGACAGATGGGACATGCTGAGCAGCTAGTAATCTGTCTGAGGGGCCCTTTGACCTCAGTATGTGCTTGGCAGGAGGAAACAGTCCTGTACCCTTAGACCCAATCTAGTGGAATTGTAAAGCCCAAAGTGTACACTTGGGGAGAAAAAATGCCTTACAGAGTATGCTAGCATGCTGTTCCCTGGGTCAGCTAGGTACTCTTATCTTGTGGGACAACAGTGTCCCTTGAAAAACAACTGCGAGTCACCTCTCAGGACCCAGCAGGTCCACTCTGGGTCCCCAGGAAATCCTCAGACAGAAATACAGCACTGTTTGCAGGAGAGAAGTAAAACTGCCAAGGGCACAGCAGCAGGAAGCTTGGAGCAGACAAGTCAGTCAATTCGGGGTCAACCCAATGCCCAAAACTCAGCAGCATGTGTGAGCAAGGCCTCGCCACCTTAAGATTTCCTAAATACAAGGAGGAAACTAACTTGGCCTTGTAGTGAGGTAGTCCTTGGCATGACCTGGAACCCTAGGGAAGAGACAAAATCTGTACACTTCATCCTAGCCTAAAGGCAGGGCTGATTAGAATCTAGTCAAGAAAACAGGTTTCTCATACCCTGAACAGAGGACAGATTATACTGGTGCCACAGGTGTGTGCCACATCTGACCAGTCTTGGGGGTTTTGCTTATCCCCCACTAGGTGTTTTGTTTTTCATTCTCGTACTGTGGCTCAGGTTGGTCTGGAGTCGGAGCTGGCCTTAAACTCACAGGCTGCCCGTGCCTCCCAAGTGCCAGCACTACAATGCCCAGCCTCTGATCTAATACCTCCAAGCCATAAGATTTTTATTGCTACTTCATAATTACTTGTTTCTGTTATGAACTGCAGTATAAATATCTGATAGTCAGGACGGTCTTAGGTGACCCCCTGGGAAAGGATCATTTGAGACCCCCAAAGGAGTTGCAACTCAAGAGGCAGTGAATGATGCGTATTCCGTCTAAAAGGGGCTCAGTGCAGAAGGCTGGTTGCATCATGCAGGAGCCATGTGTGCTGCACAAGTTTCAGGACAGCTTGGGCTACAAAAGAAACCCTGCCTCTAAAAGACAAACCAAAAGGGGAAGAGGGGACAAAAAAAAGGGGGCTGGCAAAATGGCTCAGCTGTAAGAAATGACAACATCCAGGCCTGACCTGAGTTTGGCTACCAGATTTGCCTCATTGTAGGAGAAGAGAACTGTTTTATAAGTTTTTTCCTGGCTTTCACACACATTATGCTTGTGTGCACACAATCACACATAGTAAAAATATTTTTTTATTTTTAAGGGGGCAGAGTGATGGCTCAGTTAAGAGCACTTGCTGCTCTTGCAGAGGACTTGGGTTGGATTCCCAGCACCTTAACTGTGCCTCACCAGTTCCGAATCCTGTGCCCTCTTCTGGCCTCCATAGGTACTGCATGCACATGGAAAGTAGTCTTACATGCAAGCAAAACAAATCTTTCTGTTGTTGTTTTATCTTTTCTTGAAACTAGGTTTCTCTATAACCCTGACTGTCCTAGAACTCACTCTGTAGACTAGGCTGGCCTCAAACTCAGATATCAGCCTGCCCTTGCCTCCCCAGGTCCTGGGATTAAAAGACCTGCTCCACCATCGCCTGACCCCAAATTTTTTTCTTTTCTATTTTAAACTTTTTTTAGAAGAGACAAAAATAAGTTAATTTCTCGCCTTGGTGATTGTAAATAGTAGCCTCCAGGATTCAGGTGGCTACAAAGGCAGCAGGGGAGATCAGAACCACCAAGTCAGGAATTGAACGAAAAGGCATGGATGAATTCCAGCCCAGCTCCACCCATGACTGGAGCAGGGAGAGCATCTGCAGTTTACTGACAGAGAATGTCCACCCAGGAGCAGGGCGCATGCATACTCTCACTCAGGCTTCCTCAGACCACGTTCCATGGCAAGGTCCAAATGGGGCAAGCCACATACCTAAAGCAAGGCAGTGTGCTCAGCACAGTACAGATGGGCATCTCAAAGGACACAGCCAACCTCACTATAGAGTGCTTAAGCATGGAGCTAACTTTGGGTGTGAAATAATCACAAGTTGGCATTGGTGTGAACAAGGGGTTGACAAGGGCAGATCAAGAGCTGCAGAGGCTCAATAGTGGTAAAGACAGTGTCCCAACCAAAGGAGGCTGGACAGTGTGGACAGGATAGAGCATAGACCAGGCAAAGCTAAACACACCTCGGTGCTGGTGACATCCTAAGACAGGCACCTTTGGTCCCCTAGAATGCTCCACACTTCAGAGAACATCTGACAAGCCTCCGAAGAACTCTGACGAGCATCCTTAAATCTCTAGATGGTCCAAAACTCGAGTGTGATTACAAACAAAAATAAAAATAAACACACACACACACAAAAAAAAAAAAAGAGGCCACTCAAACCACAGACCTGATGATGGGGATGGCATCAGAGACAGATCAATGAACCACTAACCAGAATGCAGCAGGGGCAGGACAGCTGGGGACAAGTGGGTGTGGGTGATCGCATCAAACACTGCCTTGTCACTTTGAATAGCTGAGAATGTACCAGAACTGATAAAAGACCATGATCCGTAACAGGAAAAACCTTAACTTCCAAACAGGATTGAAAGAAACCCGGCGCTCAGACACCGGGAAATGCAGAACACAGAAAATCTTACACAGCTGGGGGACAGGGCTCTTCCTTTGCAGGAAGGACAGTGAAGCCACCAGGGGACTTCTGGCAACCTGGAGAGACTGCACAGAATTTAAAGAATTGAGGTGACAAGGCATTGCACACAGACCTGAAATGAGTGATTCCACCTGGGACTTGAGGTGGACCTGAGACCTCTACCATCCAGGACAAGGAGACAACAGTTAATTCAGTCCCAGGTATCCAGGTGTTGCTGCCCTAGGGAACTGCAGAGACCAGAAGCAGCTGTAGGCATGGATGCAACAGCGGGAAAGATCTAGGAAAACCAAAGGGTGGTCCACAGCCAGGTGTCACTCTTAAGATCTAACCACACGTCCTCTGCCCACTGTTTCTGTGCAGAGCCCCAGCACTGCCTCCTGGAAGGCCAGTTGTGTTCCAGAGAGGGAGGAGGGAGAGTCTCAGCAAGGGCTTGTAGCCCCCACCCCTGTGCCTTATAAACCGTGGGAGGTGCTCATGTTCCTGATCTGTAACCACAGCACAGCTTGACTCCTATACT